>NC_073389.1:46280503-46880503 GCF_028641065.1 Leucoraja erinaceus
AGTGCCATCAATGCACTGTTTAAATAACCATCAGGTTTAAATTCCCATGCCTGCCCTTAACTGAGAATCTATAAAGATCAGGGAATATCGATTAAGCTGGCAGTCTTCTCTCTTGATAAGTGAAGACCAAGACCTGAACTAATTGAGGCCTTTCAAATCATCAAAGTGGTTTGAAAGGTTAGACATCATTAAAATGCCTATCAAAAACAGAAAATGCTGGAAAAACTCAGCTGGTTGGGCAGCATCTGTGGAAAGAGAGACAGAGTGTGGGAGGAAGCCAGAGCTGCTGGACAAAACCCACGTGGTCACATGGAGAACGAAGAAACGCCAGACAAAAAGTGGCCGTGGTCAGGATGAAATCCGGTCTCTGGCGCTGTAAAGGCAACAACTCTACCGCTGTACTGCTGTGCCGTCCTAAGGTTTATACAGAGTGAGACAGACATGAAAGGTTCTGGTGAGGTGAGTGCAGCTTAATGCAGTGGGGTTTAATGACCTGATTATGTGGCGTAACATCCCGTGCAGTACATAGCTGGTTTGCCGAGTACATGGACTGCTGAGGGGGGGTAACGTTGCATCCAAATTATCAGACTAGCTTTAGTTTTTGCAGATCCCGCCTTATAGAGTCATAGAGTTATAGAGTGATATATGTGGAAACAGACCCTTCAGCCCAACTCACCCACACCAGCCAACAATGTCCCAGCTACACTAATCCCACTTGCCTGTGCTTGATCCATAACCCTCCAAACCTGTCCTATCCATGTATCTGATGGGATAGTCCTATCCACAACTACCTCCTCTGGCAGCTTGTTCCATACACCCACCACCCTTTGTGTGAAAAAGATACCTCTCAGATTCTTATTAAACATTTTCCCCTTCTCCTTGAACCTACTGTATGTCCTCTGGTCCTTGAATCCCCTACTCTGGGTAAAACATTCTGTGCATCCACCCGATCTATTCCTTTCATGATTTTGTATATCTCAATAAGATCTCCCCTCATCCTCCCTCGCTCCATGGAATAGAGACCCAGCCTACTCAACCTCTCCCTATAGCTCGCACCCTCTAGTCCTAGCAACATCCTTGTATCTGTTTCATGTTTCTGGCCCTTTTCCACCTTTTTGGCTCATGAGTTCTGTGATCTTCTCGTGCGAGCTACGAACCCAGGAAATAGATTGAGATCTTTCACGTGTCATTGGCATCACAACAGCGCAGTGGCGCAGCAGTAGTTGCTGCCTTCCGCCACCAGAGACCCAGGTTCGATCCTGACTTTAGGGCTGTCTGTATGGAGTTTGTACCTTTTCCCTATGAACACGTGGGTTTTCTTCAGGTGCTCGGGTTTCCTCCCACACATTTCAAAGACGTGCGGATGTGCAGGTTAATTGGCTTCTGTAAATTACCCCGAGTGCGTAGGAAGGAAAATTTAGGATAACATAGAACGGATGTACAGGTTGTTGGTCGGTGCAGACTCAGTAGGCCGAAGGGCCTGTTTCCACGCTGCATATCTCAACCAAGCTAAACCGGAGACATATGTGAATAGGTGGTAAAAACTGTATTAAACAAGGACCATATCGAGTTTAATTCTAGAACCAGCAATGCAGTTTGTTTGAAAAAAACCTGCATCCTTGGGGACTGTCCTTAAAAATACAGCACTGTACAAATATTTTCACCAGTCGGGATGGCAGGGTGTAGCAGAGGTAGATTTGCAGCCTTACAGCGCCAGGGACCCAGGTTCGATCCTGACTATCGGTGCTTGTCTGTACGGAATTTGTACGTTCTCCCCCTGACCTGCGTGGGTTTTCTCCGAGATCCTCCCATACTCCAAAGGCGTACAGGTTTGTAGGTCAATTAGGATAAATGTAAATTGTCCCCAGTGTGTGTGAGATTGCGTTAATGTGCAGGGATCGCTGGTCGGTGCAGACTCGCTGTCTGCTCCTATGACATGATGTTATGATATTATGGAGGATCTTTGGCCTGTAACATTCACTCTGTTTCTCTCCCCACAGTTAATGCCTCCCTGTCCCTTGCTTTGATTAAAGATTTGACGCATACGTTGACCTTGCATTGATTCGTACGGGTGTCAGGGGTTATGGGGAGCAGGCAGGAGAATGGAGCTAGATAAATCAGCCGCCATTGAATGGCGGATTAGACTTGATGTGTAGGAAGGAACTGCAGATGCTGGTTTAAATCGAAGAAAGACACAAAATACTGGAGCAACTCAGTGGGACAGGCAGCATCTCTGGAGAGAAGGAATTACTCCAGCATTTTGTGTCTATCATGGCGGATTAGACTCTGTGGGCTGAATGGCCTAGTTCTGCTCCTTGTACATATACTTATGACCTTATGAACTTAGCATCTGTTACTGTGATGTTAATTGTTATTTAGATTATTGTCTCGTGTACCGGGATGCAGCTAAAAGCTTTCTCGTTGCGTGCTATTCAGTCACTGTGAAAACGCAGCTATGCTTTCTCCCCCCCCCGATAGATCCCGTCAACTCGGCCCCGACGGTTCTGGACGGGTTTAGCCACCGGGTGGTCATGGCAGACCAGCGGGTTGTGTTGCCGTGCAAGGCCTCGGGCCAGCCCGCGCCCAAGTACCGCTGGGTGAAGGACAACGCCCCCCTGGAGCGGGGCAACCGGTTCAGGCAGACGGTCACCGGGCTGCTGATCGTGAAGACGGTGCCCGCCGACACCGGCAACTACATCTGCGAGGTCTGGAACAGCTTTGGCAACGCCGAGGTGGTCGGCCGGCTGAATGTCAAACGTAAGTGAATGGCGCAGAACTCCCCGCCATCACGGGCAAGACGAATCGCTCACAAAGATCTTTCGCATTACGAGAATGATCCCTGGAATGAGGAGGTTAACCCATGATGAGCGTTTGTTGGCACTGGAAGAATGTGGGGGGGGGGAACTCATTGAAACGTACAGAATAGTGAAAGGCTTGGATAGAGTGAATGTGGAGAGGATGTTTCCACTGGTGGGAGAGTCTAGGACTGGAGGTCATAGCCTCAGAATTAAAGGATGTATTTTAGGTAGGAGATGAGGAGAAATTTATTTAGTCAGAGGGTGGTGAATCTGTGGAATTCTTTGCCGTGGAGGCCAAGTCAGTGGGTATCTTCAAGGCTGAGATAGATTCTGGATTAGTACAGGTGTCAGACATTTTCAAGAGAGAGAGGGAGCACTTTTGCTAAGAAACAAGGGATATGGGGAAAATAGCAGGAACGGGGTACTGATTTTGGATGATCAGCCATGATCATATTAAATGGCGGCGCTGGCTTGAAGGGCCGAATGGCCTACTCCTGCACCTATTTTCTATATTTCTATGTTATGGGTAGAAAGTAGGAGACTGGGGTTAGAAGGGAGAGATGGATCAGCCATGTTTGAATGGTGGAGTAGACTTGATGGGCCGAATGGCCTAATTCTACTCGTATTCCTTATGACCTTATGACCTTAAGACGTAGGTGAGGCCACACTTGGAGCACTGTGTTCAGGTCTGGTCGCCCTGCTATAGGAAGGTTGTCGTTAAACTGGAAACGCTTCAGTTCTGGTCCACCTGTTATAGAGGAAGGATGTTATTAAACGTTAAAAGGGTGCAAAGCGTTTTGAGGGTGAAGCCAATGGAGAGGTGCTCAAGAAGTCGGATAGAATGGCACAGTGGTGCAGCGGTAGAGATGCTGCCTTACAGCGCCGGAGTCCCGGGTTCGATCCTGACTGCGGGTGCTGTCTGTGCGGAGTTTTACGTTCTCTCCGTGACCGCGTGTGTTTTCCTGTTTCCTCCCACATTCCAAAGACGTGCAGGTTTGCAGGTTAATTGGCTTCTGTAAAATTGTCCCTAGTGTATGCAGGATAGATCTAGTGTACGGGTGATCGTTGGTCAGTACAGACCAACAGGCCGAAGGGCCTGTTTCCATGCTGTATCTCCAAACTAAACTAAACTCAACTATACTAAGCTGGTGTAGCCACATATCTCAGGGAACCCAGAACATGAAGGGAATTCAAACAATTGCGTCAATGTTAATATTGGTGGGTTACTGGATTAGGAAGCAATAGACCAACATACAGAGAGAGTGGTGCTAACTTGAATGAATCACTGGAAGATGGGAGGCCATTTGGATGTCATTATTAAAGGGCCTACATCCACGCTGTATGACTCTATGACTCAACTCAGTTAAAACACTGAATCATCAGTCTCAGTTCATGTGATTTGAAATCCCATTGAAGCAGCATGCCACTTATGATGGCCAATTATTTTTCAATAAACATTTTGATGAGTTCTTTGAACAGGACGTTTTGTTGGGGCATCAAAGAAATTGAACTGACTGCTGTGCAAATGTTAGCTGAGCATCGTGTCAATACAGTCTTGCTGAACAACACGTTATCAGCAGGCAAGCGGGAAGTAAATTCAGACTTTCACCCGACGTTAGTTGCTGGAAAGGAAAACATGGCAAAGTGAAGGGTTCTGTTTATCTGATCGGAAAGCACAAGATGATTTAGATGTGGCCTCGTTACCTTGCTAATGAGGTTCAGGAAGCAATCAGGCTATTGAAGAGATAGAGTCTTCTTCTTGCGTAAGCTGCGCACAGCCTAAAGTTGTAGGTAAAATTCTTCTATTTGATCTTTTGTTTGTGCACGTCAGGTTGAAACAGGGTGGACCACGTGAAGGTTGCAATCCCAAGAGATAGTGATAGTCATACAGCGTGAAAATAGGCCCTTCGGCCCAACTTGCCCACACTGACACATGTCCCATCTACACTAGTCCCACTTACCTGCGTTTGGCCCACATCCCTTTAAACTCGCCCTATCAATGTACCTGTCGAAATGTTTCTTAGATAGTTAAGGCAATAGTACCGGCCTTAACTATCTCCTACGGCAACTCGTCCCATACACCCACCATCCTTTGTGTGAAAAGGTTACTACCTAAGATAACCTATAAGACCTTCTGACCTGGTGCCAGTGCTAATGCCAAGAATGCCGTGCCCAGGTGGGCCGAAGGGTACATTTCCGCGCTGTATCTCTAAAACTAAGAGACAACTTGTTCAACAGAGGGTGGTGGGATTGACACACAGAGGGTGGTGGGATGTTGACATATGCACACAGAGCAAAGTAGGGAGGCAAGATGATGCCAGCTGAGGGGGTATGATGTTGGGAGTGGATTGGAGCTGAGGGTTTTATGCACAGGTGGCATGGATAGCAAGAAGCAGTGTGGAATGAGCTTACAGTGGAAGTGGTGATGGCAGGACATGGGGGTTGAGCTAATGGGAGTGGGCATATGGCAGCCGAGGGAATTTAGGGTTCCTTAGAGTGCAGGAGGTGGGAGCAGGGGAAAAAAAATTATACAGGTGTAGGGAAATCATGGCCTGAATAGCTGTAATTGTTATATGGTTATACTAAATTATTTATGAAATCGATGGAATAGAGTGACTAAATCTTTTAAAAGGGAATCAAAAGCAAGAGGACATGTGTTTAAGGTGTGAGGGGCAAGATTCCAGGGGGACCTGAGGGGCAACTTTTTCACTCAGAGAGTGGTGGGTATATGGAACGAGCTGCCACAGGAGGTAGTTGAGGCAGATACTACAACAGCTTTCAAAAGACACGTGGACAGCAACATGGAGAGGAAATGTTCAGAAGGATATGGGGCAAACGTGGGCAAAGGGACTGGCTTAGATCTTGGATGAATTGGTCTGAAGGGCTTCCTTCCAAGTTGCATGACCCTATGACTCTTAATAGAGTCATGTGGTTAAGAGGCTTGAAGTTTAAAGGAAAATGGGTCAAACACAGGCAAATGGGAACTTGGTACACAACTTAAATGCATGAACAGTTGAGCCGATGGGCTTGTTTCCCTACAGTACATATCTGCAAGGTAAACCAACTGGCACAATGTCATGTTTCCATCTGGCAAATTCCTCTTAATGCTATGAAGGCAGAGAATAGTGGAGTGAAACACAAGAGGTAAAGTGTATAGTTCAACATGTCGAGATCAACATTCAATAAGGTTTTGTGCAAAGGTTATCCAACAGGATGAGAGGGAGGCTCAAGCCATCTCTTGCTCTCTTTTCAATGGACAGAGCCGCTGAAGGCAACAGTGAGCCCGCGCAAGGTGAAGACCAGCGTGGGCAGCCGCGTCTCGCTCTCCTGCACCGTGACCGGGGCCCAGGAGTACGCTGTCCAGTGGTACCGCAACGGCAAGATCACCGCCCCGGGCAAGAACGTCCGCATCACCGGCAGCAACCAGGAGAACCTGGCCATGGACGGAATGGCCAACAGCGACGGAGGAGCGTACCAATGCTTCGTGAAGAAAGGGCGCGTGTCAGCACAGGACCTGGCCCAAGTCATTCTGGAAGGTTAGTGTCGAGGCGACTGGTCGAATCCTTTTTATTTGGAATGGAATGGAATACTTTATTGTCACATAGAAAGTACATGCAGGAATAGGCCATTCGGCCCTTCGAGCTAGCACCGCCAATCAATATGGTCATGGCTATCCAGAAACAGTACCCCGTTCCTGTTTTTTTCCCCCATATCCCTTGATTCCGTTAGCCCTAAGAGCTATATCTAACACCCTCTTGAATACATCCAGTGAATTGGCCTCCACTGCCTTGAGTGGCAGAGAATTCCACCGATTCACAACTCTCTGGGTGACAAAGTCTTTCCACCTCTCAATCCTTAATGGCCTACCCCTTATTATGAAACGTGTGACAAGGCGCAGTGACATTCTTTACTCACATACCAAAGGTATACAAATAGCGGCCACCTACGGCACTGACAAATTTACAAAGTTCAAAGTTACAAAGATCACACACTGTACCTATCCCCACCGCGGGTTCGATCCTGTGTCTATCTGTTCAAGCCCTCTAGGCCTCGCGCAGAGAGACACTCCAGGAGGCCATGCGGACTTGAACGTTCCTCTAGAAGATCGACCCTGAGCCTCGCGACCAAGGCCTTTTAAATGCCCAGCGAACCTGAGGGCCGAACCACACGGGGGTTGTCTCGTAATCACCTAATTACAAATATCGACTAACCCCATACATAACAGGCATTTCTCTAACCCAATGATACAACAGTTCAATACATCGTATTCACAACGGACTTCGAGATGAAGTCAACTTGGAAACATTTACCCTGATTAACAGAACTTCTAGACAAGGTTTAACACCCCATCCAATAAACGTCCAGCAGAGCCAGAATCTGCAACATTATTTACAAGCTATTTACAAAGTGTATGTCTGGTTTGCAGTCACCCAATCCATCTATGCATTTAGTACCAGATTGACAAGGCTTGCAAGGCTTCCCATTCTTTGCTTGTGAATTGTATCTAAGTTCCAGGCTCTCTGGCACCTCTTGCTGCCTGTTCTAACTCTGCAGAGAGCAATCCCAATTTGACCAAATCTCCCAGCAAGTCCTGAGACTTAACCCCATCTTGAAGTCCCAACTGGTCCAATTTAGCCAGGATTAACAAATGGAAGATGTTATTGCTGTTGATGAATTGGCAGCCACACTCAATGTTTTATTGATAGGTGGTGTCGATAGCATGGAGATTGTGGTTCTGAAGTCCAAATCGCACCATAGATCTGTATATTAGAAACAATATAGAACAGGAGGTTATTCAGCCCATCTAGTCTGTGCTATCCCCAGCCCATACAAATCCCATCTGAAAGCACTGATTGACTGTTTCCATATTCGAAGGCTGCGAATCCTGATAGGAACCACTCTGTGCAAAAATATTTATCTTCTCGTCCTCCTTGTATCCTTCATGATCTTGTAGATGATGTCAAATCTCTCAATCTTCTTCACTTTAGAGACAAGCACACCAGCTTATCCAGTGTAATGTTAAAACTGAAATCCCTCGTTCTTTCTAGTAAATCTCCCCTGCATCCCTTCCACGTTCTTCCTAAAGTGCAGCAATGAGAACTGGACATAGTATTTGAGCTCCGTTTTTGAAAGATTCAGCATTCACATTATTCCCTTTATCATGTCATGTTACCCTTTACCTTTTCTAAATGGGGAGAGAATCCTGAAATCGGAGATGCAAAGGGAGGGACTTCTGGTGCAGGATTCCCAAAAGGTTCATCTGCAAGTCGAATCGGTAGTAAAGAAAGCAAACGCAATGCTAGCGTTTATTTCAAGAGGGCTTGTATACAAAAACAGGGGTGTAATGCTAAGGCTCTATAAGGCGCTGGCCAAGCCTCATTTGGAGTATTGTGAGCAATTTTGGGCACCATATCTGAGGAAGGATGTGCTGGCTCTGGAGAGGGTCCAGAGGAGGTTTACATGAATGATCCCAGGAATGAGTAGGTTAACATATGATGAGCATTTGGAGAGGATGTTCCCATTAGGGGGAGAGTCTAGGACTAGAGGTCATAGACTCAGAATTAAAGGACGTTCTTTTAGGAAAGAGACGAGGAGGAATTTCTTTAGTCAGAGGGTGGTGAATCTGTGGAATTATTTGCCACAGAAGGATGAGGAAGGATGTGCTGGCTCTGGAGAGGGTCCAGAGGAGGTTTACAAGAATCATCCCAGGAATGAGTGGGTTAACATGTGATGAATGTTTGACAGCACTGGGTTAGTACTCGCTGGAGTTTAAAAGAATGAGGGAGGACCTCATTGAAACATACAGAATGGTGAAAGGCTTGGGTAGAGTGGATGTGGGAAGGATGTTTTCACAAGTGGGAGAGCCTAGAACTAGTGGTCATAGCCTCAGTGTTGAAGGATGTTCCTTTAGGAAGGAGATGAGGAAGAATTTCTTTAGTCAGAGGGAGGTGAATCTGTGGAATTAATTGCCAAAATGTGCATATGATCATAAAAGGGACACAGAGGAAAAAACATTTTTACACAAAGAGTGTTTTTTTTATCTGGACTCACTGCCTGTGAAGATGAAAATATGGATCTGTGCCTTCAGAATAAAACTGGATGTGACATAATGCAGTTCAAGGGTCAAGAGTGTTTTATTGTCATATGTCCCAGATAGAACAATGGAATTCTTACTTGCAGCAGCACAACAGAATATGTAAACACACACACACACACATATATATATATAATAGACCAAGTGTGAACCCGTTAGGCACGTCCCCCAATACACATACATATGTATATACGCACATGCGTACGTACGTACACATATAAAACAAACTATAATAGTGAAATAATAACAATAATAGTCTATGTAGTTCAGAGCTTATTTGGAGGTTTGAGTTTAGAAGAATGAGGGGGCGATCTCATTGCAATGAACAGAATAGTGAAAGACTTGGAGAGAGTGGATGAGGGGAGGTGTTATCACTCATGGGAGAATCTTGGACTGGACGGCATAGCCTCAGAATTCAATAACGTTTTTTTAGGAAGGAGATGAGGAGAATTTTCTTTAGTCAGAGGATGGTGAATTTGTGGAATTCATTGCCACTTTATTGAATGGCGGATTAGACTTGATGGGCCGAATGGTCTAATTCTACTCCTATCGCTTATGACCTTATGACATCATGCCTTCCCATAATTTGTGGAAACTATCTTGAAGAATGACATTGTCTTCTCCATTTGCACCATTAAAGATAGACGCAGTTTAAGGATAAAGGGGAATTTTTTTAGGACTGAGATGAGAAAAACATTTTTCACACAGAGTGGTGAATCTCTGGAATTCTCTGTCACAGAATGTAGTTTAGGCCAGTTCATTGGCTATATTTAAGAGGGAGTTAGATGTGGCCCTTGTGGCTAAAGGTATCAGGGGGTATGGAGAGAAGGCAGGCACAACTGAGTTCGATGATCAGCCATGATTATATTGAATGGCGGTGCAGGCTCGAAGGGCCGAATGGCCTACTCCTGCACCTATTTTCTATGTTTCTATGTAAAATGCTGGAATAACTCAGCGGGTCAGGCAGTATCTCTGGAGAGAAGGAATAGGCGACGTTTCCTTCTTCCCTGACTCTCAGTCCGAGGAAAGGCCTGGACACGACAGGTCGCCGATACCTTTTCGTCCAGCGGTTTGCGTCTGTCTTCGGCGTAAGTCAGCATCTGCAGTCCAATCCTACACAGGCTAAACCGCTCTCACAACCGACCCACAGTTTCACCGGGTAGTGTCAGGAAGAACGAGAAAAGAGTGAGAGAAGATACGAGGCACGTGGCGTTAATTTCCTCTCTTAGAGCGTGTCACTTTGTCACCCAATAATGTCACATTTAAATCATCTGATGCAAGATGTGCCATTTGCTGATGAAATTGCAGTTTAATCTTGGCAGGGAGATTATATTTGGCAAATTTAGAGAATGCTAAGGGTACCTCCTGATCTGGTTGCCACGGCGACAGTCTCATGTGGCATATTGATAATCCATAATGATGTAAAGGGAAGGGGTCTTATCACAGAGTGACAGTAGGAAAGATTTCAAAGACACACAAGTCTCACTGGGAGAATAATGTCCTCTTTCATCTCTGGAAAAGCCGATCACAGAAATAAAAAAAAAGGGTGTCTGCGCATTCGGAGTGCACTCGCCGAGTTATCTACAGTGCGCCGGGTTGCGTTCGGCGCACAAAAGCCTCGAGCTTCCCTTTCTTCTGAGGATCGGCCGCATTATGTGAGTTAGCGGTTTCGGGGCGAAGACGCCATGTTTTACTGCGGCCAGCGGAGAGAACCGTGAGAGTGAACGCACCCTCGTCCCTCAGCCCTCACCTCACCCCTGACCCACCAAAGGCATTTGGAACCACCGCCTCAGCATAAATTTTTAACAACCACCACTATTTTTAAAGCACCTGGTTTTGACATTGAGATGCTTGTACTGAGTCAAGATCCTCCAGCTGATTTAAAGATGGGATTTTTTTTCCATGCCTGGATAACTGTGCAAAGCAACGGGTTCATTGATCAGTATGAAATCTCACCTGAGAGCCTTCTTCCTTTAGAATGTAAAACCTCTTCCAGATATTTTTCTCTCTGAATATTTATTTGAAATTATCTACGAAACAGGCCTGAGCTGAAAGGCTCACTGGTAAAATATAAAAACCAGTGAACAGTTCCGAGGCACGTCTTTTCGTTCACTCAGATGGATCTTCACTGCGAATCTATGGAATTCTTTGCAACCGAACGCTGTGGAGGCCAAGTCAATGGATATTTTTAAGGCAGAGATAGATAGATTCTGGATTCGTATGCGGGTGTCAGGGTTTATGGGGAGAAGGCTGGAGAATGGGGTTGAAAGGCGAAGGTAGATCAGCCATGATTGAATGGCGGAGTAGGCTTGATGGACCAAATGGACTAATTCTGCTCCTATCACTTATGAATTTATACACTTCATTCATCAATATCCTGGCTGACTGATTAGCCACTGCTCCACAAAACTTAATTCCCTTGCTCAACCCAAATCTTTCTATCTCATTCTTGGAAATGTCTGTTAAACCAGAGACAGCAGCTCCTTGAGAGAGAGTATTCATTCTCCCATAATGTTCAGTGAGAAATGTTGCCACTTGATTTCACTGACAAATACTCCAGATCTTGTTTCTGGATTTCCCTTGCATATTTCTCTACTGAAACATATGTCCCCCCCCACCCCCTGTCCTCCATCCACAAACAACTATGTTTGCACAATAGACACAAAGTGCTGGAGAAACTCATAGAGGGTCAGGCAGCATCTCTGGAGAAAAGGGATGGGTGAGGTTTCTGGTCGGGACCCTTCTTCAGACCCGACCCGAAATGTCACCCATCCTATTTCTCCAGAAATACTGCCTGACCTGCTGAGTTACTCCAGCTTTTTGTACCTGTACTTTTCTATGTTGTAAAGGGAAGATTGTGATGCCCTGTTGCAAGCTCTATGCTACTGCCCAGTTTCACCTTTTCCCATTCAGAAGGAACCCGTGCCTGCCAGCAGAGAAGACCCCAGCAAGGAGTCAATGCAGGATGAGAGAAAAGAAAAATAATTGAAGCATGAAATGCGGATTGTGCCTTTTATCCAGATACCAGATACAACGTGCCCTATTTCCTAGTGAGCTCTCGAGGGACTATTTCAATAAGCAGATTAGTGAATATGAAAGAAAAGTGTCAGAAATTTAAATTAACACAGCGACTTTCTTTAAAGCTCTGAATAAAGTCTTGCCAAAGTACTTAAGGATGTTTCCAGCTAATAATAACACTTAGAAACCAGCTGTCATCCTGGCATTTATTCCGAAAATCAACTGTGCTCGCAATTTGATTCAAGTCCCCTTGATCGTTTCAGTCTCCACGTTGACCTTTACCCTCATTCTGTGTTCGCTAATACGGTGAGTGTGGAAAGAAACACCTCCAGTTTAAAGATTCTGATGAGCTATTGAACCTGAGAGCATGAAGGGGCTGGGCTACTATGGGTGCAGTGCAACGCTGGGAAGAGAATCGGTACCATCGGACATGTATTGGATGTGGAATAGTGAAAGGCCTGGATAGAGTGGATGTGGAGAGGATGTGTCCACTATTGGGAGAGTCTAGGACCAGAGGGTCTAGCCTCAGAATAAAAGGACGTACCTTTGGAATGGAGATGCGGAGGAATTTATTTAGTCCGAGGGTGGTGAATCTGTGGAATTCATTGCCACAGGCGGCTGTGGAGGCCAAGTCAATGGATATTTTTAAGGCGGAGATTGACAGATTCTTGGATGGCAGGATGCCAGGGGTTATGGGGAGAAGGCAGGGGAATGGGGTTGAGAGGGAAAGACCGATCAGCCATGATTGGCAGGCGGAGTAGACTTGGTGGGCCGAATGGCCTAATTCTGCTCCTATAACGTATGAACATGAGCTAAAGAGTGGTGGGTGCCTGGAACACACTGTCAGCGGTGGTGGTGGAGGCAGCAGGAGATGCTCCCTGGCCACAAAGGCGTTTGGGTGAGGAGAGGAGATGCTCAGTAGTTGATGTATCAATGAGGAGAGGAGAGGGCCGCTCCAGTACATCAAGTGCGTGGACTGGGACTTTGGGCTTATTGTAAATGGCGCCAAAATATGGCGACTCGTGCATAAGTGATTAATGCAAACAGTATTTCACTGTCTGGTGCACACGTGGCAATAAAGCACCATTGTTCACTATTAAACATTGTAGGTCTGACCTTGTCACCAAGCAGAAGGAGTATGACAACAAAGAAGTCTTTCTGTGATTGTAGATGGCTTAGTTTAGACCAAATCTGGAAAATTAGGTACAGTTCTGTCTCCATACCTCACAGCGCCAGAGACCCAGGTTCGATCCTGATCTCGGGTACTGGCTGTGTAGAGTTTTCACGTTCTCTTTGTGACCATGTGGGTTTCCTCTGGGTGATCTGGTTTCCTCCCACATCCCAAAGACATGCTGATTTGTAGGTTATTTGGCCTTTGTAAAGTGACCCGAGTGTGCAGAGAGTGCGAGTAAAGGTGGAGTGAATAGGTGAATGATGGTTGGCATGGACACAATGGGCCGAAGGGCCCCTTTCCAGACTGTATCTTTCAATCAATTAATCAATCCATCAAGGATAATACTTACCTGTATGCAATCAAATAGCTTCCTTGGATGACAGGTTGATTGGACTATGGTGTTTGGAAGAATGAGTAATGATCTACTGTGTATATGATACATACGATTATATAGTTTGGGTTTCCTTCAGGAGCTCCCGTTTCCTCCCACACTCCAATGACATACATGTTTGTAGGCTGATTGGCTTGGTCTAATTGTAAATTGTCCCCAGTTTGTGTAGGGTGGCGTTAGTGTGCGGGGATCACTGGTCAGCGAGGACTTAGTGGGCCAAAGGGCCTATTTTTGTGCTGTAACACTAAACTAAACTAATTAAACAGCACCATCATGTCTTGCAAAAGTCTCATAAACACCATTATCACATCCAGCTACTTGTCAGGCTCAGTGGCAATGGTTTTATTTCCATGTTCAGTCAACGGAAATGCAAGTCGCATAGGGCACTACCATCACACTTGCATCTGGTGGTAAAATTGATGCCTCTTTCTTTTGTCAGTAACATAATGTCACATCGTGGAAGATGGCGATGGGGCATGGTTAATCTTTGCGTGCTGGTCCCAGAGGAACATCTAGTATCATCCGATAGTATTGCCCACCTCTTTTAAATCTATTTTTCTGCCTGCAAAAAGAAACATAGAAAATGGGTGCAGGAGGAGGCTATTTGGCCCTTCGAGCCAACAACACATTGTGATCATGACTGATCATCCACAATTAATAACCTGTGCTCGCCTTGTCTCCATATCCCTTGTCTCCACTAGCCCCTGGAGCTCTATCTAACTCTCTTTTAAATTCATCCAGTGAATTGGCCTCTACTGCCTTCTGTGGCAGAGAATTCCACAAATTCACAACTCTCTGGGTGAAAACGTTTTTTCTCATCTCAGTTTTAAATGGCCTCCCCTTTATTCTTAGACTGTGGCCCCTGGTTCTGGACTCACCCATCATTGGGAACATTTTTCCTGCATCTAGATTGTCCAGTCCTTTTATAATTGTATACGTTTCTATAAGATATCCTCTCATCCTTCTAAATTCTGCACTCTGTTTCTGTTCCATGTAATATACATGCGTTTGTCTTGATTGTGTGTATGTTTGGATAGCATGCAATGACTGTACCTCAGTAAAAAAACTACACCTAAAGCTACGCCTTGGGGCAGCACAGTGGCGCAACTGTAAAATTGCTGCCTTACAGCGCCAGAGACTCGGGTTCGATCCTGACTACGGCTGATATCTTCATACATTCTTTCTGTGCTTGTTTGGATTTTCTCGTGGTGATCCTGTTTCCTCCCACATAGATTGATACAGTGTGGAAACAGGCCCTTCAGGTCAACTTGCACACACCGACCAACATGCCCCATTTACATTAGCCCCACCAGCTTGCCTTTGGCCCGTTTCCCTCGAAACCTGTCCTATCCATGTACCTATCTAAATGCTTCTTGTAGATGGTTATGCATGAAACCAAATATGTAGTTACCTCATTACCATATTGACACTCCCACCTTATGTAGTATAACTGTAGTATCTGCATGCACCCTCCCCCTGTAGGTTCCAGTACGTGTGTAGACCAGTTGTGGTTAGTGCTGGGACGTGTGGATGTAGTGTCTTAATAAAGACTTAGTGAAGGACTAAGGTACATGCAATATAATTACCTCCTCCGGCAGCTCATTCCACACACCCACCACCCTTTGTGTAAAAAAGTTACCCCTCAGTTCCTGGTAAATCATTCCCCCTTCACCTTAAACCTGTGTCCTCTGGTTCTCAATTCCCTTATTCAGGCCAAAAGACTGTGCGCTTACACAATCTATTCCTCTTGCACTCCAAAGACTTACAGGTTTGTAGGTTAATTGGCTTTAGTGAGTTGTCCCCACTGTCCCCGCTGGTCAGCATAGACTCGGTGGGCTGAAGGCCCTGTTTCCGCGCTGTATCTCTAAAGTCTAACGTACTGGAGAGAGCCCCAAGGTGCAGTGCTTTGACCCAGCAGATTAGGATTTGTGGAGGGATTATTCACAGGATCTAATTTAGTTTAGAGATACAGCGCAGAAACAGGCCCGTTGGCCCACCGGTCCCGCACCGACCAGCGATCCCCCGCACATCAACACTACCCTGCACACACTAGGGACAATTTTACAATTATACCAAGCCAACTAACCTACAAACCTGCACGTCTTTGGAGTGTGAGAGGATACCGAAGATCTCGGAGAAAACCCACGCAGGTCACAGAACGTACAAACTCCATACAGCCATGCACCCGTGGCCGGGTTCGAACCCGTGGCCTCTGGTGCTGTAAGGCTGCAACGCTACCACTGCGCCACCGTGCCGCCCTAATATGATATCCCTTTCCTCCATTGTGCTTGCAGACGGAACGCCCAAGGTGATCTCGTCCTTCAGTGAGAAGGTTGTGAATCCCAACGAGCCCATCTCGCTGATGTGCAACGTGAAGGGCACTCCCTCCCCCACCATCACCTGGACCCTGGACGACGATGCCGTCTCCAGAGACGGAAACCACCGCCTCAGCCAGTACATCACCAAGGAGGGCAACGTGGTCAGCCACCTCAACGTCACCAACACTCAGGTCCGCGACGGCGGAGTCTATCGGTGTGCGGCCAATAACTCTGCCGGAGTCGCCATGTATCAGGCTCGAATAAACGTAAGAGGTGCTTGTCAAATTAGCTCCTCAGAACACATAGTTCATTTCATTAGGATTGTGTATTCCATGCATTATTAAGTTCTGTTTCTGATTTTTTTCCAAAAAAATTGTCCTCTTTTTGTTGCTGTTTATTTTACAGATAAATTGATGTCCTTGCTGTTTACCCATTTATTTTATCTCCTTCCACTCTCTCCTGCCAACTGAGTTATATATCTTGTTGCTTGCTGTCGGTTATGACTTCCTTTGTTTTTAGATTATCAGAGGAATGATTTTGGACACCATGTAAAGGCCTTGCGTTTTGTAGGTTGCATTCACATGATGTCACAGCGTGCGAATTATCAGCCTTCTCTAGTCTAGGCGCACATCTCTGTTGTCCTGCAATTGTCTTCATCAAGTGATCTTCAGTCAAGCCATGTTTTACCTCTGTTGGTGCTTTGGACTTCCCTGGTGTGATACCAATTGGATCTCATGACGTTACTCTTCAAGCCAAATCAATTCCATGCGGGCAACACATTAATATGATTCGATACGATAGAACTTTATTTATCCAGAGGGAAATTAATCTGCCAACAGTCATAAAATACAAGATCCATAAAACCGGAACTTAAAGTGATGAGTGGAAAGGATTGGGGATGTGCAAAGATTGGAGAGGGAGGGGGAAAGGGGGGAGTCAGTCTATCCCACGACAGAAGGGGGAGTAGTTGTACAGTTTGATTGCCACAGGAAAGAAGGATCTCCTGTGGCGTTCTGTCCTGCTGAAGTCTGTTGCTGAAGGTACTCCTCAGGTTAACCAGTGTGTCATGGAGGAGGTGAGCTGTATTGTACAACATGCTCCGCAGTTTGAGGAGCATCCTCCCCTCCAATAATCCAACTCCACCCCCAGGACAGAGCCAGCCTTCCTGATAAATTTGTTAATCCTATTGACGTCTGCAGCCTTATCCCTGCTGCCCCAGCACACAACAGTGAAGAAGATGGCACCAGTTCCCACCGATTGGTAAAACATCTGCAGCATCTTACTGCAGACTTTGAAGGAGCGGAGTCTTCTCAAAAAGTACAGCCGGCTCTGTCCCTTCTTGTACAGGTCCTCAGCGTTCCTGGACCAGTCCAGTTTACTGTCCAGGTACATTCCAAGGTCTGACGACTTCTGCAAATCAATCAGCCATCAGCCAAACTGTACTATTTATATGTGTAGGAAGGAACTGCAGATGCTGATTTAAAACAAAGATAGACACAGAACGGTGGATAACTCAGCAGGTCAGGCAGCATCTCTGGAGAGAAGGAATGCGCAACATTTTGGGTCGATACCCTTCTTCAGACATGTCAGGGGAAAGGAAAAACGAGAGATATAAACAGTGATGTAGGGAGATATAGAACAAATGAATGAAATATATGCAAAAAAGTAATGATGATAAAGGAAACAGGCCATTGTTAGCTGTTTGCTAGGTGGGAACAAGAAACTGGTGCGACTTGGGTGGGGGAGGATGGGGAGAGATATAAATAAGAATTATAAATAAGTATTATTTACCTAACATGTTGGAGGTCGGTGTGGGCACGTTCGGGCGAAGGGCCTGTTTCCATGCTGTATGGCTCTATAACTGACTTTATGTGCTTTTCTCTTTTGCACTGTTACAATTTTTTAATCGTATTAATTTCTTAATTTCTTTTGTCTTGTGATGGCTGAACAACAATGCTTCTGCCTCCAAAGTTCTGAACACTTTACTGTCCACAAACACCAGAACCTCCAGCTCCTTCATGCAAGCAGAGGCGCCACCACATAATATATCCCCGTTTCTGAGCATCCAGGGCAGTAGTATAAAGGCAATGTTGTCACAGGAATGATTTAGTTTAGTTTAGTTTAGGGATTCAGCCCGGTAACAGGCCCTTCGGCCCAACGAGTTCATGCCGCACACACTACATACTAGGGACAATTAACAATTTTTTTTAACCAAAGCCAATTAACCTACAAACCTGCACGTCTTTGAAGTTTGGGAGGAAACCGGAGCACCCGGGGAAAACCCACGCGGTCAAGGGGAAAACGTACAGACAGCACCCGTAGTCAGGATCGAACCTGGGTCTCTGGCGCTGTAAGGCAGCAACTCCACCGCTGCACCACTGTTACCTAAAGAAAATTAATGAGGCTTCATGGGCTCAAGTAGAATTGTAATTGAGCTCCATTTTGAAGTTGCATTTGCTTTGTGTTTGCCAGTTAAAATGCCCACTATCAATTCTGGCTGCCATGGGACCGGATGGAGCTGTCTACTGATATAACAATGCACCAGCATGTTACTGCATCCATTATGTTTGCATCACCTGTTGTGGCAGAGTAAAGGAGATACCTGTGCGTGCTCCTCTCAATCACTGCCTGTGGGTCACAGGGAGATACTGGGGTCATCAACTTTGTGCACATTTTGTATGTTGGTACAGCAGGCAGTAGATAGCTGGGGCTTTCTTCACTAGTTTAGGTTTATTATTGTCACACGTAATATGTACTGGGCAAAGTTTTGTTTGGCATGCTATCTAATTGGATCAGATAATACTGAACATAAATGTAACTTAATCTTAGGGGAGGGGAAGGGGAAAAGATTTAATAGGAATGTGAGGGGTAACTTTTTCCCACAATGGGTGGTGGGTATGTGGAACGAGCTGCCAGAGGAGGTAGCTGAGGCAGGGACTGCCCCGACATTCAAGAAACAGTTAGGCAGGTACATGAATAGGACAGGTTTAGAGGGATGTGAGTCAAACGCAGGCAGGTGGGGCTAGTGTACATAAGACATGTTGGCCGGTGTGGGCAAGTTGAACCGAAGGGCCTGGTTCCACGGTGTATGACTCTATAACTCCATGACTCCATGAAAAACTCAAGTACAATAGGCAGAGCAGAGAAGATCCAGAGTGCAGAGTATAGTTCTGAGCGTTGTTGTGCATTAGTTCCATAGCTGAAGCCCAATGTCTGTAATGGGGGTAGAGGTGAATCAGCCAGGACCCTAGCTTAAGGAAAGACCTCTTTTGGACCAAGGGGACCTCATTGAAACTTACAGAATAGTGAAAGGCTGGATAGAGTGAATGTGGAGAGGATGTTTCAACTAGTGGGATAGTCTAGGACCAGAGTGCACAATCTCAGAATAAAATTACTCCCCGTCAGAAAGGAGACGAGGAGGGATTTCTTTAACCAGAATCTGTGGAATTCATTGCCACAGACGGCTGTGCAGGAAAAGTCATTGGGTATTTTTTAAGCGGAGATCGCCAGGTTCTTGATTAGCAAGTGTGTCATAGGTTAATGGGAGAAGGCAGGAGAATGGGGCTGAGCGGGAAAGACATGTTTGAATTGCAGAGTGGGATTCGATGGGCTGGATGACCTAATTCTGTTCCTATGACCTGTGAACTATTCACAAGTCTGGTAACAGAGAAAAATTGATGTCTGAGTCTGGTGGTGTGCACTATCAAGCTTCTGTATCTTCTGTCCAACAGGAGCAGGGTTTAGTTTAGTTTAGTTTAGTTTAGAGATACAGCACGGAAACAGGCCCTTCGGCCCACTGAGTCCTCACTGACCAGCGATCCCCGCACATTAACACTATCCTACTCACACTGGGGACAATTAAAATACATACCTGTATGTCTTTGGAGTGTGGGTGGAAACCGAAGATCTCGGAGAAAGCCCACATGGTCACGGGGAGAACGTACAAACTCCGTACAGACAGCACCCATAGTCAGCATCGAACCCGGGTCTCCGGCGCTGCAAGCGCTGTAAGGCAGCAACTCTACCGCTGCGTCACCGTGGCCGCAGGGTGTGGAAGGAATGACCTGGGTGGAACAAGTATTTGATTATGTCGGCAATTTTCCAAGGCAACTGTCCATGATTATTCAAAAACCCCTGATTGTGATGTTTGGTAGCAGGGCTCCCGGGCAGCAGGTGGCGCTGCACAGGACAAAGGGCGATGTTTTGTATATAGTTCTCTCCTGTGTGTGTGTGTGTGTGTGTAACCATTTTGGAGTAGTCTTGCTGCCAGTAGGGACTGGTATGCTCTCAGTGTGTTGAGTATTAAATGGCACCCAGATAATTAAAAAAATATATATTTAAATATAATAAAATAAAATTTAAAAAAAATATATATATATATATAAAAATATATTTTTCCAAATAAACCCATTGGATTCACATTGGGTTGTTTTATTTAAATATAACTTTTACAGTAAAAGTGTTGAAAATGTACCTTTAACACATTGAAGGAAGCGTAGGCTATAGATTCTTACAGTACTGTAATGAAACCAATGCAAGTTAAACAATCTTTTTTATGAATGTTATTTTAGTTATATTTCTTTAAGATTCCATTCTCTCTTTTACAGTTTCCATTGTTCCTATTTTTTTTGTTTTATTTTTGTTTTCTGGTAGGACCTGCCAGCATCCGCTCCATGAAAAACATCACGGCCATTGCAGGCCGTGACACCTATATCCACTGCCGGGTGATCGGATACCCTTACTACTCGATCAAGTGGTACAAGAACTCCAACCTCCTGCCTTTCAACCACCGCCAGGTGGCATTCGGGAACAACGGAACCTTGAAGCTCTCCGACGTGCAGAAGGACACGGATGAGGGGGAGTACATCTGCAACGTCCTGGTCCAGCCACAGCTGTCCACCAGCCAAAGTGTCCATGTCGCTGTCAAAGGTAAGGCCGGGGGAGGAGGGGGGGCTCACTCAAAGACACCGTGCATGAGGAGATTCACAACCGAAGGTGCCGCAGTGACACCTTCTGGAGAGTGGGCAGTGCTGATGTTGTCCTGGTTGGGTTGTTCCTAGGCCTGGCCAAGCTGGCCATCCATGAGTCACAGCGCCTGGTGGAAGAGGGCTTTGCCCGAGCCAGATGCTTGCCCCTTTGCCAGGGTTGTATAGTAGTTATTAGTATATTTGTAACACAGTTGTTTGGAATTCAGTGTCTGAATAATTTGGTGATTTTGTAATATGGTGGTGGGTATGTTTTTTTTGTATTGCTTACCTCTGGCAGTGCAGTCCAATATTCCATTTGCTTTTTGATTTACACGCTACACCTCCATGACAATCCCTTTCATCACATGTGTGAAAATCCCCAGGTCCCGCTGTAATGGAGCATTTTGTAGTCTCACTTAACTCAACTAACAATTTTCTTTTCCACTATTTCTTCTAAAGTGATCTAAACCATCTTATTTTCCCTCGTTTTATTCCGTCAGCCAACTTCCTGCCCATTCAGTTAATCCCTTTCCTTCCAATGGGAGCGGGGAGGAGAAAGGAGTGGCCGGGGTGCGACTTGTCCTTGATTCTGCTGGTGGCCTTGCCGAGGTGGCGTGAGGTCTAAATGGCATCAATGGGAGGGAGGGAGGGAGGGAGGGAGGTTGGTTTGTGTGATGGTCTGGGCTTAGTCCCACAGCAAGTTCTGGGCTTAGTCCCACAGCAAGTTACTGACAAACCTAAATCCTGCAAGCACTCCTTCTGACAGTTTTCTCTCGAGATTCTATTGAGTGTCTCTTCAGTGACATCCAAGACATAACTAACAATGACATGCAAACTTAGATCGTAATTCTTTGCAGTTGCTGAATTTTGCTCGGTAATGTTGAATCTGATAAGGAATAATGGGAAAATGTTATCATGTTGGACATGGGTTCATTGAATAATCCATTAACAAGTTTATTTTTGTCAGTCCCACCTTATATTCAGCCTTTCGAATTTCCAAGATTCTCCATCGGGCAGCGTGTGTTTGTTCCATGCGTTGTCATCTCGGGCGATCTGCCGATCAGGATTACATGGCAAAAGGATGGCCGCCTGATTCCAGCCAGCCTTGGAGTCACCATTGATAAGATCGACTTCACCAGCTCCCTGAGGATCTCCAACCTCTCGCTCATGCATAACGGGAACTACACTTGCATTGCCAGCAACGATGCAGCAGCAGTGGAGCACCAGAGCGAGCTGATCGTCAGAGGTGATGTGCAATTCTGCGGCTTTGATACTGCCCACTTTCCAATGTGCACTGGGGCAGCCATGTGTGGTTGGCACTCCTGCAGTGGACGGCATTGAGAGGCCTATTTCGTAAGGTCACCAATTAGTCAGCCCACACTGATTTAGAGGCGGCACGGTGACGCAGCGGTAGAGTTGTTGCCTTACAGCGCCAGAGACCCAGATTCGAACCTGACTTTGGGTGCTGTCTGTACAGAGTTTGTACATTCTGCCCGTGACCTTCGTGGGTTTTCTCCGGGAGCTCCGGTTTCCTCTCACGCATCAAAAACATACTGGTTTGTAGGTCAATTGGCTTTGGTAAAATTGTAAATTGTCCCTAGTGTGTAGGATCGTTTTAGTGTACGGGGATCACTGTTCGACACGGACTCGGTGGGCCAAAGAGCCTGTTTCTGTGCTGTATCTAAACTAAGATTTAAAGGCGGCACAGTTGCGCAGCGGTAGAGTTACTGCCTTACAGTGCCAGAGACCCGGGTTCGATCCTGACTATGTGTACAGGCTCATGAAAGGGAGTTCCTAATATTATCGAATGCAAAAATCAACTCCATGATAATGTCGAAGAAGTGAACACAGCCAAGCTATTGTAGGAGAAATAAAAGA
Source organism: Leucoraja erinaceus (assembly GCF_028641065.1). Taxonomy (NCBI): domain Eukaryota; kingdom Metazoa; phylum Chordata; class Chondrichthyes; order Rajiformes; family Rajidae; genus Leucoraja; species Leucoraja erinaceus. The sequence continues at coordinate 46,303,142 of NC_073389.1, forward strand.
ACAGCAAATGCTGGTTAATGCGCAAAATGACACAAAGTGCGGAGTTACTCAGCAGGTCAGTCAGCATCTCTGGAGAAGGTGACATTTCCGGTCAAGGTTCTTCTTCATTGTAGCATCAGTCATAATGAGAAGCTGATGTCAGTAAGGTCCGTGCCAACGTGACTGTCCTTAGAGACAGGAGCACAAGGGTATGAAGAAAGATCTCGACCTGAAACGTCTGCTATTCCTTTTCTCCAGAGATGCCCCTTAGCCCACTGAGTTACTCCAGCATTTTGTGTGTCTATTCGGTGTAAACCAACATCTGCAGTTCCTTTCGACCAAGCTTTTTTTTTTATCTGCTGAAGAGTTGTGAACAAAGCTTTATTTCCACATCTTTTGGTAATTTCCAAACTTGTTTAGGTTGTTGTTAGATCTCGGATTCCTGATTAAGTATAGAGTTCCAGCTGGATAAAGGATGAAAAAGGACCAGTTATAAGCTTCATGAAGTTAAAGCAGGACAAGCTGGCAAATGGAGCTGATGTTAACAAGATTATGAGGACCAGAATTCAGGATTGCTAGCGTCACTTCTGTGATTGCTGAAACTGCCGAGCTAATTAAATTACGTCTCATCCGAGTCACAATTTTAAAGCCCAAACATTTGGAAGAGAAATTCAACTATTGTTGCAAAGGATAATCTCCATGCAATTGTTCTAAATGTACTCACCTCTGCATCGTCATTTGCATTGTAGTCAACGCCTATTCCTCCCCACCAATGCACCTACATCCACTCTTTCCCCCCCCGCCCAGTTACTTTCCTCCCTCTGGCTTCACAATCCACATCTCAAACCTATCTCGCACCTTCTGTTCCTATCTCTGGCCTTTGTTCCAACCATCTACTTATCAAAAAAAACCCTACCTTTGCCGATGTTGTTGACCTATTTGTCCTGCCTCTCCCCTTGTCCATCTTTCTTCTCCTACCCTACAATCAGTCTGAAGAAAGGTCCCGACCCGAAACGTCACCTATCCATGTTCTCCAAAGATGCTGCCTGACCCGCTGAGTTACTCCAGCACTTTGTGCCTTTTTTTATGAAACCTCGAATGTGGATACACACGAAACTGCAAATGCTGGAATCTTGAACAAAAATCAAAGTACTGGAAGAACTCAGAGCTGTTCAGTGGAGGCAAATTTACAGACCCTTCTTCAGACCTCTTTCAACCGAGGCTGATAGTCATAGATAGAGTCATGGAGTGATACAGTGGGGAAACAGGCCCTTCGGCCCAACTTGCCCACACTGGCCAACATGTCCCAGCTGCACTAGTCCCACCTTCCCGCGCTTGGTCCATATCCCTCCAAACCTCTCCCATCCATGTACCTGTCCAACTGTTTCTTAAACGTTGGGATAGTCCCAGCCTCAACTACCTCCTCTGGCAGCTTGTTCCAATACCTCCAATAAGTTTGTCAGTCATGCTTTCCCTCCATGAAGCTATGTGACACGTCTTAATTGTATCACACCAGATTTGCCACGGTTGGAATCCCTATTCTATGGGACTTCCGTTTGACGTTAAGCTTGTTTCTTTCAGTTCCACCTCGCTTTGTGGTGCAGCCCAGTGACCAGGATGGAATTTATGGGAAATCCGTCACCTTGAACTGTTCTGCAGAGGGATATCCCGTTCCGACCATAGTGTGGAAATATTCCAAAGGTAACACTTCAATCTCGGCTTCACGTCAGCTCCAGCTGATTGCTCTCCCATTCATGCTTATGTTGGAAACGCTGACCTATATTGTAATATTTAGTAGCAAAATGTTGAGGTTCAGGGTTGGAGAGTACAATTAGTACGGGACGGTGGCGCAGCGATAGAGTTTCTGTCTTACAGTGCCCGAGACCCGTGGTCGAGGTGTAATACCTGTCCCTTTACCTCATGTTCACAAGTTCAAGGAGCAGAATTAGGCCATTCGGCCCATCAAGTCTACGCCGCCATTCAATCATGGCTGATCTATCTTTCCCTCTGAATCCCATTCTCCTGCCTTCTCTCCATAACCCCTGACACTCGTGCTAATCAAGAATCTAACTATTTCCACCTAGTCTGAAGAAGGGTCTCAACCCGAAACGTCACCCATCCCTTTTCTCCAGAGATGTTGCCCGTCCCGCTGAGTTACTACATCTTTTTGTGTCTATCTTCAGTTTATACCAGCATCTACAGTTCCTTCCTCAACCATAAAAAATATCCATTAACTTGGTCTCTGCAGCCGTCTGTGGCAATAAGTTCCACAGGTTCACCACCCTCTGGCTAAAGGAGTCGTCCCGTACCAGTATTGCGTACAGTTTTGGTCTCCTAATCTGAGGAAAGACATTCTTGCCATAGAGGGAGTACAGAGAAAGTTCACCTGACTGATTCCTGGGATGTCAGGACTTTCATATGAAGAAAGACTGGATAGACTTGGCTTATACTCACTAGAATTTAGAAGATTGAGGGGGGTTCTTATAGAAACGTACAAAATTCTTAAGGTGTTGGACAGGCTAGATGCAGGAAGATTGTTCCCGATATTGGGGAAGTCCAGAACAAGGGGTCACAGTTTAAGGATAAGGGGAAATCTTTTAGGACCGAGATGAGAAAAACATTTTTCACACAGAGAGTGGTGAATCTCTGGAATTCGCTGCCAAAGAAGGTAGTTGAGGCCAGTTCATTGGCTATGTTTAAGAGGGAGTTAGATGTGGCCCTAGTGGCTAAAGGAATCAGGGGGTATGGAGAGAAGGCAGGTACAGGATACTGAGTTGGATGATCAGCCATGATCATTGTGAATGGCGGTGCAGGCTCGAAGGGCTGAATGTCCTACTCCTGCACCTATTTTCTATGTTTCTACCACCGCACAGGGACCTAAACAGCCCTTCCGGGTCAGGTATACATTCTCACTATTTTCCCAGGAGACTGTAAGAAGATCTTTAAGTCATTTCCTCTGTCCCCCTGGTAACCCCGTGTCTCGCCAGGGTCGGAGTGGACAAGAACAAGCTGAGACCAATGACACAAACGTTTCCATGTCTCTCTATTGCAGGTGCGGGCGTCCCACAGTTCCAGCCCATCACGTTGAACGGACGTATCCAGTTACAGGTGAATGGGTCTCTCCTCATTAAGCACGTGCTGGAGGAAGACTGCGGCTACTACCTCTGCCAGGTCAGCAACGACGTGGGAGCTGACGTCAGCAAGTCCATGTACCTCACCGTCAAAAGTAAGCACCGGTTTTATGCCTATGGTGGTTATAGTCCAAGGATGACTTGATATTGGGGGAACAACAGCAATAGTTAACAAGAGGGCCAACAGGCAACATTGTTCATGTGTTCATAATTCGTAGGAGCAGATGTAGGCCATTTGGCTCCATTGAGTTTACTCCACCATTCATTCATGGCTGATCTACCTTTCCCTCTGAACCCCATTCTCCTGCCTTCTCCCCTGTAAACTTTGATTGTGTCATGTACTGGATCTCACTGGAAACATTGTCACAAGAAGGAGATTGCGAAAGAGAGGAGAGAGAGAGAGAGAAAGGGAGAGAGAGAGAGAGATAGAGAGAGAGAGATAGAGAGAGGGAGAGAGAGAGAGAGAGAGAGAGAGAGGGAGAGAGAGAGAGAGAGAGAGAGAGCAGATTGACTTCATTTCATCATCATGATTATTTGGTTAGTGTCCACAAAGGGGACTATCTCAGAGCCCCACTGAGATGCATTTCAGAGTCCTACAATGGTGACCCAGAATTTGGGATATGGTGATCTCCCAGTTTCCACCGTCATGAAATGCTCATTTCATGGTATTCAGGACTAAACACCATCTGCTTCCTTGTATTTGACTCCCAGCAAAGTTAAGTAGACATTTATAAAGTCCCTTAGGATTGAGGATGACTTACTTCCACTCCAGTCGTATGTTTTTTTGAAGTGGTTCAACATGGGACTCGCAGTTTCTTCCGCAGATGGGGCGGGAATGTAGTGGGGCGGGAATATTGGGTGGGGAAGTCCAGGCTTTGGACCCTACGACTGTGAAGGAATGGCCTAATATTTCCAAGCCAATACGATGTGTGTCTTGGAGGACAAATTCCAGGCTGTGGTGTTCCCATGTAAGTTCCTCCTTTGTCCTTCCATCCGGTAGAGGTCAAGGATTTGTAAGGTGCTGTCTCAGGAGTATTTAGTTTAGTTTAGAAATACAGCGTGGAAACAGGCCCTTCGGCCCACCAGGTCCGTGCCGACCAGCGATCACCCGTACACTAGTTCTATCTTACACACTGGGGACAATTTACAGAGTCCAATTAAACGACAAACCTGCACGTCTTCGGAATGTGGGAGGAAACCATAGCACCCGGAAAAACCCACACGATCGCAGGTGAAACATCTACTGCAAACTCCGTACAGACAGCACCCGTAGTCAGGATCGTACCTGGGACTCTGGCGCTGTAAGGCAACAACTCTAGGGTGGCAGGGTGGTAAAGAAAGCTTTTGGTATGCTAGCCTTTATAAATCAGAGCATTGAGTATAGAAGCTGGGATGTAATGTTAAAATTGTACAAGGCATTGGTGAGACCAAATCTGGAGTATGGTGTACAATTTTGGTCGCCCAATTATAGGAAGGATGTCAACAAAATAGAGAGAGTACAGAGGAGATTTACTAGAATGTTGCCTGGGTTTCAACAACTAAGTTACAGAGATAGGTTGAATAAGTTAGGTCTTTATTCTCTGGAGCGCAGAAGGTTAAGGGGGGACTTGATAGAGGTCTTTAAAATGATGAGAGGGATAGACAGAGTTGATGTGGACAAGCTTTTCCCTTTGAGAATAGGGAAGATTCAAACAAGAGGACATAACTTCAGAATTAAGGGACAGAAGTTTAGGGGTAATATGAGGGGGAACTTCTTTACTCAGAGAGTGGTAGCGGTGTGGAATGAGCTTCCAGTGGAAGTGGTGGAGGCAGGTTCATTGGTATCATTTAAAAAAAATTGGATAGGCATATGGATGAGAAGGGAATGGAGGGTTATGGTATGAGTGCAGGCAGGTGGGACTAAGGGAAAAAAGTTGTTCGGCAAGGACTTGTAGGGCTGAGATGGCCTGTTTCTGTGCTGTAATTGTTATATGATTATATGGTTATAACTCTGCCACTGCGCCAAAGTGGCCCACTGCAGTGCATCCTATAGATGGTGCAAGCATCAAAGAGAATACCTCACTTTCCAGGTTTCTGTGTCTGCACACATTAGTATGGAAGTCAGGAATTAAGATGTGCATGCACCGGACTTGAAACGCCGCTCTACTGATTCCAAAGATGCTCTGTTTAGTTTAGTGTGTTTTATTGTCACGTGTACCGAGGGACAGTGAAAAGCTTTTGTTGCGTGCTATCCAGTCAGCAGAAAGACAATACATGATTACAATCGAGCCATTTACGGTGTCTAGATACATGTTAAGGGAATAACGTTTCGTGCAATGTAAAGCCAGCAAAGTCTGATCGAGGATAGTCTGAGGGTCACACGCCTGTAAGTTGCTGAACCCAAGGGACCAGAAGAATAAGATTATTCAGGGTTTGGACACGCTAGAGGCAGGAAACACGTTCCCGATGTTGGGGGAGTCCAGAACCACAGTTTAAGAATAAGGGCTAAGCCATTTAGAACGGAGATGAGGAAACATTTTTTCACACAGGGAGTTGTGAATCTGTGGAATTTTCTGTCTCAGTGGCTGATGGAGGCTTTCAAGAGAGAGTTAGATAGAGCTCTTAAAGATAGCGGAGTCAGGGGATATGGGGAGAAGGCAGGAACAGGGTACTGATTGTGGATGATCAGCCATGATCACATTGAATGGCGGTGCTGGCTCGAAGGGCCGAATGGCCTACTCTTGCACCTATTGTCTGTTGTCTATGGTCTATTACACCTCTGCTTGAAGTTAATTTTTGGCATTCCTAGTAAGGTCAAACTTATTTGAATGCAGTCACTGATGTTTATTAATCATAACTTTATTTCAATGCATATTTATGCTTTAAACACAATTGTAGTTTCAAATATAACTAACATTTAAAAACAAATAATTTTTCCCCAGTTCAGCCGTATTGTCTAAAACATTGGTCTTGATCCGAAACGTCGGCATTTCCTTCAATCCAGAGACGCTGCCTGTCCCACTGAGTTATTCCAGCTTTTTGTGTCAATCTGTTGTCTAAAACATTACTGCCTGACCTTCTGAGCGTTTCCAGCAGTTTCTGTTTTTATTTCAGATTTTTTTTCGTTTTTTCTAATTTAATTCATGGACATTTTCCGAGTGTCTCTGTTGATTAGAAATGCATGAAAAGTGAAAAGTGTGCGTGTATGTGTGTGTGTGTGCGCGCGCATGTGTGTGGGTACATATATCTGTTTGTGCATGTGTGTGTGCGTGCATGTGTGTTTTGTGCATATATGCACGTGTGCATGAATGTGTGTGCGCGCATGTGTGTGCGTACATGTATCTGTTTGTGCATGTGTGTGCATTTGTGTTTTGTGTGCATGTGTGTGCATGTGTGTTTTGTGTGCATGTATCTGTTTGTGCATGTGTGTGCGCGTGCATGTGTGTTTTGTGCATATATGCATGTGCACACGTGTGTGCCTGCGTGTGTGTGCATGAATGCCTGCGCGCATGTGTGCATGCGTGTGTGTGCGTGTGTGCTTGCGTATGTGCGCGCGCGTGTGTGTGTGTGATTTGGTGGTGTCGGATGTTGGTCCTAAACATGAACAAGTTTTGCATATTTTGTGAGAAGGGCTTGGTGTGCCTCTGAAATACTCAGTCAGAGTTTAAAGGAGCTAAATGTCACAGTAGGCGTTGAAATGAACATGACTGAAGAAGTGAAGGCATTGTACCTGCGGTCTGGAGGAGGTTTCTAACCTGAAATGTCACCTTTCCAAGGAACTGCAGATGCTGGTTTACACCGAAGTTAGACACAAAATGCTGGGGTATCTCAGCGGATCAGGCTGCATCTCTGGACCGAAGGAATGGGTGACGTCAAGGGACTTGACCCGAAATATCACCCATTTCTTCTATCCAGAGATGCTGCCTGTCCTGCTGGGTTACTCCAGTGTGCCTATCACATGTGTACCTGCGATCAGGTTGTCGAGGGAGAGCAGTGAAAACTATGCTCACAGATCTCTCGCACCCCCTGAGCTGTAGGTCTGAAATCAGAAGCAATGTAAAATCGTCTCAGGCCGTGACAGTGATATCGCCAGAGCCTCTGACAAAAGCTTTGAAGTACCAAGTCTATTTAGGATGCGTAAGCATGTCCCACTCACTGCCTTTGTTGTGTGGACTTAGAATCTCTGGCTTATCCAGCAGGCTGGGGGATTGGATTCACAATGATTCAACCCAGTTTGTGGAATTTAATTCTGAACCACAGGCTTTTTTAGAAAATGCCCATTTACTGATTAGCATATTCCATGCAGTCTGCGCACAAAATGATGTGCAGGTAGCTCATTCATATCTGTGTCTTGTGCACTTCACAGATCGCTCAGTACCCACAAGCACTTTGCTGAAGATTATATCCATTCTTTTTAATTTAGTTTAGAGATACAGCGTGGAAACAGGCCTTTCGGCCCACCGTGTCCGCACTGACCAGCCATCCCCGCCCACTAGCACTATCCTACACGCCAGGGACAATTTACGATCTTTACCGAAGCCAATTAACCGACAAACCTGTACGTCTTTGGAATGTGGGAGGAAACCCGGAGCACATCCGGAAAACCCATGTGGTCAGAGGGAGAACGTACAGACTCCACACTGACAGCGCCCGTAGTCAGGATCGAACCTGGGCCTATGGCGCTGTAAGGCAGCAACTCTTCCGCTGCGACACCGTGCCGCACCAGAAATTATCTTCTGTAGCTGAAACAGTTGGCAATTTTAGCATATAAAATTTGGCTGCATACACCACCAGATAGTACCTATTACATTCTATCCAGTGATGCTGCCTGTCCCGCTGAGTTACTCCAGAATTTTGTGTCTATCTTTGCAATAAGGGCAGTTGTCTTCAGTGTAAAATGACTGATGAATTCCCTTCCCAAACTGGCTCAGGGACTACACTACTGCAAGTGGCAGCGATGGCCTAGGTTTATCATTGTCATCCATACCGCGATACAGCGAAAAGTTTTATTTTGCATGTTATCAAAACAATAGACAATAGACAATAGGTGCAGGAGTAGGCCATTTGGCCCTTCGAGCCAGCACTACCATTCAATGTGATCATGGCTGATCATCCACTATCATTACCCCGTTTCTGCCTTCTCCCCATATTCCCTAACTCCGCTATCTTTAAGAGCCCTATCCAGCTCTCTCTTGAAAGTATCCAGAGAACCGGCCTCCACCACCCACTGAGGCAGAGAATTCCACAGACTAACAACTCTCTGTGTGAAAAAGTGTTTCCTCATCTCCGTTCTAAATGCCTTACCCCTTATTCTTAAACTGTGGCCCCTGGTTCTGCCCCCCCCCCCAACATCGGGAACATGTTTCCTGCCTCTATCGTGTCCAAACCCTTAATAATCTTATATGTTTCAATAAGATATCCTCTCATCCTTCTAAACGCCAGAGTATACAAGCCAAGCTGCTCCATTCTCTCAGCATATGACAGTCCCGACATCCCGGGAATTAACATTGTGAACCTATGCTGCACTCCCTCAATAACAAGAATGTCCTTCCTCAAATAAGGGGACCAATACTGCACACCAAAGATCAGATATATCATACGTAGAGGTAGATACAATCAGTTCAAAACACGTACAGCAGATAGGGTGGAGGAGAAGATACAGAGTGCAGAATAGATAGCTCTCTGCATTGTAGTGCATCAGTTACACAGACAAAGTCCAATGTCCTCAATGGGGTCGAGGTGAATCTCACAGTACCCTAGCTGATGGAAGGACCGTTCAGAGGCCTGATAACAGAGGGGAAGAAACCGTTCCTGAGTCTGGTGGTACGCGCTTTCAAGCTCCTGTACCTTCTGCCAGACGGGAGCGGGGAGTAGAAGCAATGACCAGGGTGGGACAAGTCTTTGATTATGTTGACTGATTTTCCGAGGCAGCGTGAAGCGTAGATGGAATCAATCATGGGAAGCCTAGTCTGTGCGATGGACTGGGCTAAATCTACACCTCTTTGCATTTTCTGGGTAGGAAGGAAGAGAAAATGCCGGTTTAAACCGATGATAGATACAAAATGCTGCAGTAACTCAGCGGGACAGACAGCATCTCCGGAGAGAAGGAATGGGTGTGGGTACAGGTCTCGAGCTGAAACGTCAGCCATTCCTTCTCTCCAGAGAAGCTGCCTGTCCCGCTGAAGTTACTCCAGCATTTTGTGTCTATCTCTGCATTTTATTGCGGTCTCGGGCAGAGCTGTTGCCAAGCCAAGCTGCCATTGATGCAACTCAACAATAGGCTTTCTATGGTACATCTGTAGAAGTGATTGGCTTTATTTGTTTCTATTCTTCGTATACTTTTTGGAGAAGCTACTCCCTTCTTCATGGGAGAAGTTGCTGTAATTTCTATTCAGATTAATCTTTAAAGATACTTGATTTCCTACCGAAACGCGTCCTCTTTGCGGTATGTCACGCTGTTTGATTGTGAGCCGTAAATCTTGATTCTTGACAAGTAAAGGGCCTGTCCCACTTACGCGATTTTTTTCGGCGACTTGCCGTCACCCATCATAGTCGCAGCTGGTCGCCGAAAATTTTCAACATGTTGAAAATCCAGCGGCGACCAGAACAAGGTACAACTCCTCGGGCGACTACTCGCGACCATACAGGCTTCATCCCGTGACATGTCTTTCTGGTCGCTGCTGAATTTTCAACATGTTGGAAATTTTCGGCGACCTGCAACGACCTATGACGGGTGCCGGCAGTCGCCGAAAATGTTGCGTAAGTGGGACAGGCCCATTAAGGTGTTAGGGGTATTGGGGAGTAGGCAGGAGAATGGGGTAGTCTTGATGGGCCAAATGGCCTAATTCTGTTCCTAGAACTTATGGACTAAGTCTCGATCCACTTCCAACTCAGAGGCTAAAGCTAAGTTGTCAGTAATTAAATACATTCATGTGAGAGGCATGAATAAGCCATGGCCTTCTAGCCTTACACTATCCAAAAGGATCACAGCTGTGTCGGTGTTATCTTAAGGGCAGCATGGTGGCACAGTGGTAGAGTTGCTGCCTTACAGTGCCAGAGCACCAGGTTCCTGACTACGGGAGCTTGTCTGTAGGGAGTTTGTACATTCTCCCTGTGACCTGCGTGGGTTTTCTCCGAGATCTCTGTTTCCTCCCACACTCCAAAGATGTCAAGGTTTATAGGTTGTGTAAGAAGGAACTGCAGATGCCAGTTTAAACTGAAGATGGACATAAAAAACTGGAATAACTCAGCGGGACAGGCGGCATCTCTGGGGAGGAGAATTGGGTGACGTTTCGGGTTGTGACCCTTCTTCAGACTGGTTAGGGATAAGGGAAACGAGAGAAATAGATGATGAAGGCATTGGACGTGCGGAGCTTTTTGGGTCTATCCATGATTGTAGGTTTAGTTTAGTTTAGTTTAGAGGTACAGTGCGGAAACAGGCCCTTCGGCCCAACGAGTCTGCACTGATCAGCGATCCCCTCGCATTAACACTATTCTACACACATTAGGGACAATTTACATTTATACCAAGCCAATTAACCTACAAACCTGTATATCTTTGGAGTGTGGGAGGAAACTGAAGATCTCGGAAAGAACCCACGCAGGTCACGAGGAGAACGTACAAACTCGAGAAGGGGAGAGAAGTGGGGGAGAAGGGGGGCAAACTCTATACAGACAGCACCCATAGTCAGGATCGAACCCAGGTCTCCGGCACTACAGGTGCCGTAAGGCAGCAACTCTACCGCTGCGCCACCGTGCCGCCCCAATTATGAATTGACTAGGTATAAAAAGTAAATTGTCCTTAGTGTGTGTTGGACAGCGTTAGTGTGTGGGGATCTCTGGTCGGTGCGGACTCGGTGGGCCGAAGGGCCTGTTTCCGCACTGTATCTCTAAACTAAACGAAACAAAACTAAACTTGAATCAATACGCTAGTTTATTCTCTCATTGGAGAAAGAGTCTCCAAGCAACTAGTCTGTCAATATTCTCATAACGCTACACATTTCAATTATACCACATCTCATTCTCCTGACTCCAATGACTATCGGCCCATTCTACACAATTTCTCCTGGGACAAACTTGACAGCAAACAAATCAAAGCAATGAATCTCAATAGTTGACTATGATGGAGTTGCTACCTGAAGGTTGCGGGCTCATGGTAATTCCAGAGATATGAGGATATAAATTTCTGTTAACACTCCAGACTAGTTTGCGTGATGCAGCGTGGAAACAGGCCCTTCGGCCCACCGGGTCTGCTACGACCAGCGATCCCCGCACAATAACGCTATCTGACACACGCTAGGGCCAATGTTTACATTTATACCAAGCCAATTAACCTGCAAACCTGTACGTCTTTGAAGTGTGGTAGGAAACCAAAGATCTCGGAGAAAACCCACGCAGGTCATGGGGAGAGCGTACACGCCCCGTACAGGCAGCACCCGTGGTCAGGATCAAACCCAGGTCTCTGGTGCTGTCAGCGCTGTAAGGCAGCAGTTGTGGCACCATGCCACCCCAATAGTACAGTGGTACAGAGGAAGCAATGGACTCGCTCCTCCCTGCCACCCCACTCCCTTCCATTCATTCACCTGCCCAAACAAGTGTTTACTGAAGACAGTCTGATGAAGAGTCAAAACCTGAAACATTGCCCACCCATGGTCTCCAGGGACACTGCCTGACCCGCTGAATTACTCCAGCATTTTGTGTCTATTTTTTATGTGTATGCACTCCTTGGGTAGCAAGATCAAAGCAGTACACGGTATTCCAGGTGTGGTGTTACCAAACCGCTACATCTAAGTCTTTCCACCCCCCCCCCCCCCCCCCCCCCCCAACCCCCCCCCCCCCCCCCCCCCCCCCTCACCATATGTCCTCAGGTTCTTGATTCCCCTACTCTGGATAAAAGATGCTGTGCATTTACCCGAACTATTCCTCTCATGATCTCACACCTTAATAAGATCACCACTCATCCTCCTGCGCTCCAAGGAATAAAGTCCCAGCCTGCCCAACCTCTCCCTATAGCTCAGGCCCACGAGTCCTGGCAACATCCTCGTAAAGAATCCTTTGGAGACTCAAGAGTGCTTTATTGTCATATGATCCAGATAGCACGATGAAATTCTTGCTTGCTGCAGCACAACAGAATATGTAAACATAGTACATAACAGGAGAACAAACGTTCAGCGTGTATATACACACATGCACACATACTCAATTAATGAACGAATATAGTGGAATATTTGAGACCGCACCTTCCCTAGCCAACAATGGACTAGCAGGCAATGCCCTGCCTTGGGTCCTTTTTTGTCAGCCCTGATAGTTCCTGGTCTCTTCCAGCCTCCAGCTCTTCACCTTCCCCCCTTACCCCATGCCTACTTTCTGTCTGAAGAAAGTCCCAACCAGAAATGCCACCCGTTTTTTTCTCCAGATATGCATGCTGACATAAAAAGAAAGAATGGGCTTGTATTCACTGGAATTTAGAAGGATGAAAGGGAATCTTATAGAAACGTATAAGATTCTTAAGAGATTGGACAGGCTAGCTGCAGGAAAAATGTTCCTGATGTTGGGGGAGTCCAGAACCAGGGGTCACAGTTTAAGAATAAGGGGTGGGCCATTTAGGACTGAGATGAGGGAAAAACCTTTTCACCCAGAGAGTTGTGAATCTGTGGGATTCTCCGCCACAGAAGGCAGTGGAGGCCAATTCAGTGGATGTATTCAAGAGAGAGTTAGATAGTGCTCTTAGGGCTAACGGAATATGGGGAAAAAGCAGGAACAGGGAACTGATTCTGGATGATCAGCCATGATCATATTGAACGGCTCGAAGGGCCGAATGGCATACACCTGCACCTATTTTCTATGTTTCTATGAACTGCTGAGTTATTCCAAAACATGTGTCTATCCCCGTAACACATCCTCATAACATCCTGATTAATATTAAATGCACTGGTTTTGATGGATATGGATCATATGCGGGCGGAAGAAATTAATATACCTTGGTGTCACGTCCGACAGGCATTGTGGGCCAAAGGGCGTGTTTCTGTGACGTACCGCGCTATGTTCAACGTTTGCGTTTCTGTTGAAATAGCCAAGACACTTTAGAGCGCAGGGCATAACCGTTTACCCAGTGATTTCTCTCCCCCCCCCAATCTAAAGAAATACTGAACGTGCAACAATATTAAAAAGGAACGGTGCACAGGAGACAAATTAATTCCATGGCATTTGACTAATGGTTGAAGGAGTCTTTTACTAGCGATGCACCACTGCTATTAGAAGCTTTGCCTGCGTATAACATGATGAAGGGAAGCATTGCTTATCAAAGCAGAACAGGGGCCTCCCCTGCGAGATGGCTTCCATTCGAAACTAATGAAAGGCCCTGCAGGCTCGGAGCAGTTACAGCGCACTTTGCTTTCCCAGTGAGAGAGGCTCTTTCACGCTGAGTCCCCGTGGCTTTGATCAGAAATGCTAAATCAATGTTTACTGTGAAACCAAGATTTACTCAGCTAGATGGAAGGACGGGGGCGGGGAATGGGAAGCTAACCATGTAACAATTACAGCACGGAAACAGGCCATCTCGGCCCTTCTAGTCCGTGCCGAACACTTACTCTCACCTAGTCCCATCTACCTGAACTCAGACCATAACCCTCCATTCCTTTCCCGTCCATATACCTATCCAATTTATTTTTAAATAATAAAATCGAACCTGCCTTCACCACTTCCTCTGGAAGCTCATCCCACACAGCTACCACTCTCTGAGTAAAGAAGTTCCCCCTCATGTTGCCCCTAAAATTTTGCCCCTTAATTCTCAAATCATGTCCTCTTGTTTGAATCTTCCCTACTCTCAATGGAAAAAGCTTATCCACGTCAACTCTGTCTATCCCTCTCATCATTTTAAAGACCTCTATCATATAACCATATGCTATATGATATATGATGTATATGATATAACCATATCATATAACCATATAACCACTGAAAATGCACTCTCCAATCTACAGGACTGCTTTACCCAGACAAACTGGGACATATTCGAACACCAGGACCTGGAAACTCTCACAGAATCGGTGCTGGACTATATCAAGTTCTGCATCGGAAATGTGACTGTAGACAAAAACATACGGGTTTTCCCAAACCAGAAACCCTGGATGTCCAGTCAGGTCCGCACACTCCTCAGAGCCCGCGATGCTGCCTTCAGGTCAGGTGACAGAGCTCTGTACAGGGCTGCTCGAGCCGACCTGAAAAGTGGTATTAAAAAGGCCAAGGCGGATCACAAGAGGAGCATAGAGTCCCACTTGTCCAGCAATAATACACGGGAGGTATGGCGGGGCATACAAGACATTACCAACTACAGAGGCTGTGCCACAAAGTCAGAAGACCTGAGTGCGCCGCTGGCAGAAAAGCTAAATTGCTTCTTCTCCCGCTTTGAAACATCACAACAGCAGCACTCACCTGCTACAGCCCTGTTCCCACCCTCACCTGGCTCCTGTACTACCCCACTCACTGTCGGGGAACACGATGTCAGACGGGTGCTCCTGGCAGTGAACCCCAAGAAGGCTACCGGCCCAGATGGAGTCCCTGGTAAGGTGCTCAAAGCGTGCGCCCACCAGCTCACTGCCATCTTCACCAGAATTTTCAATCTCTCCCTGGCCCAGGCAGTTATTCCGTCCTGCCTAAAATCAGCCACAATCGTCCCTGTGCCGAAGAAGTCTCCCATCACCAGCCTTAATGACTACCGTCCTGTTGCCCTCACTCCGGTAATCACGAAGTGCTTCGAGAGATTGGTCCTCCAGCACATCAAGGACTATCTACCACCAGACTTCGACCCCCACCAATTCGCTTATCGCCAAAACAGATCCACAGAAGACGCCATCACCGTAGCTCTCCACTCTGTGCTGAGCCATCTGGAGCATGGGCAGAGCTACGTCCGGATGCTCTTTGTGGATTTTAGTTCAGCCTTTAACACAATCATCCCGGACATCCTCATTGGTAAACTGGTCACTCTCGGCCTCCCCACTGTCACATGTGCCTGGATTAAGGATTTCCTCACAAACCGGCCCCAGACTGTGAGACTTGGCCCCCACCTCTCCTCCACTCGCAGGTTGAGTACCGGTTCCCCACAGGGCTGTGTGCTAAGCCCCCTCTTATACTGTCTCTACACCTACGACTGTAGTCCGGCCCACAACAACAACCGCATCGTCAAATTTGCTGACGACACTACTGTGGTCGGACTTATTTCAAAGGGAGACGAGGCAGCCTACAGAGAGGAAGTCCTGAAGTTGACAACCTGGTGCTCAGAAAACAATCTGGCTCTGAACACCAGGAAAACAAAAGAGCTCATTGTCGACTTCAGGAGGCACAGCACCGACTTAGTCCCCCTACACATTAACGGCGAGTGTGTGGAGAGGGTCAACACCTTCCGGTTTCTCGGCGTCCATATCGCGGCTGACATCTCCTGGACGGACAACACGACAGCGGTCATCAAGAAGGCTCAGCAGCGGCTGCACTTCCTGAGGGTCCTCAGGAAGCACAACCTGGACTCTAACCTGCTGCTGACCTTCTACCGCTCGTCCATCGAGAGCCTGCTGACATACTGCATTACAGCATGGTATGGCAGCTGCACCATGGCAGACAGGGAGAGGCTTCAGAGGGTAACCAGGACAGCGCAGAGGATCATTGGTTGCCCCTCTCCCCTCCCTGATGGACATCTACACATCCCGCTGCCTTAGCAGGGCAAAGAAGATCACCAAAGACAGCTCCCATCCTGCGTTTGGACTGTTCGACCTGCTGCCCTCTGGAAGGCGCTATAGGTGCATCAAATCCAGGACAAACAGACTCAGGAATAGCTGCTTCCCGAGAATTATATCTACCATAAATTCAAATCCACACATGCACTGACTACACCGCCCAACAGGACTTCCATCTGTATATATGTATGTAGCGCCGTAGAATTTGTGCACCTATTCCCCCCCCCCATCTCCCTTCTGTTTTTTTTTTCTGTTTCTTGTTTTTTGTGTAAAATTGTATGTATGCACTGAGTACGAGCAGCTTTCAGTTTCACTGTACATGTATAGTGACAATAAATGGCATATCTATAACCATATAACAATTACAGCACGGAAACAGGCCATCTCCACCCTTCTAGTCCGTGCCGAACACATAATCTCCCCTAGTCCCATATACCTGCGCTCAGACCATAACCCTCGGATTATAACAGCCCTGCTAAAGCTCTGCTGATCTGCACCAGCGAATGCGGAATTAGCATTGAAGATCGGCACAGAACGCTGGAGTAACTCAGCGGGTCAGGCAGCATCTCAGGAGGGAAAAGGGTGGGTGACGTTTCGAATCGGAACCCTTCTTCAGACTGAAAGTGGAGGGGGTGGGGGAGGTGGAAACTGGAGTTAAGGAAAGGCCAGAACAAACCAGAGCCGGCAGTAGATGACCAAGGATGTTGTTCTGGCCTTCTCCTACCTCCCCATCCCCTCGAACAGCATCTCTTGAGTACATTGATAGGTGACATTTTGAGTTGAGACCCTTCTTCAGATTAAAATGTGCCTATCCAGGTTCTGCAGACATGCTATAACATGTTGAAAAATCTTCACGGGTCTTTCCCAGCTTACCACGTTTCCCGAGTACCTGCCGTTAGCGTTACGAGCCGCTAAGAGATGTCCCGAGCTCCGACGTACCCGCAGCATACATTCTACGTGCTTACCACGATTTAGATTTTTTTTTAATGTGGTAGAGCTCTTGAATTAGCTCGTACAGTGGGATAGCCCCATCACCCATGCAGACCAAGATGCCCCATCGACACTAGTCTCGTCCCTTGCCGTAAAACATGCAACAGGGAACAGTGCATCAGGTTCAGCACAGACATTGTGTGCTGAAGGGTCTGTTCTTATGCTGTAATGCATGACCCATTCAACTAATCCTACATTATTCCAAGGATAGCCAAAATGCTTGAGTAAAGGGGCTGTCCCACTGAGGCGACCTAATCCGCGAGTTTAGAAGAGTGCCACTGACCTTCAAGCTCGA
This sequence comes from Leucoraja erinaceus, assembly GCF_028641065.1. Lineage (NCBI taxonomy): Eukaryota > Metazoa > Chordata > Chondrichthyes > Rajiformes > Rajidae > Leucoraja > Leucoraja erinaceus. The sequence continues at coordinate 46,320,244 of NC_073389.1, forward strand.
GGGCACTCGCCTGGAAAACCTCCAGCTGGATCGACCGTCCGCGTTGAAACCGCGAGCTGGATCGACTGACCGCGCACACACGCGCACACACACACACACACACACACACACACACACACACACACACACACACACACACACACACACACACACACACACACACACACACACACACACACACACACACAAATAAATTGCAGTCGGGGGGCCAGGGAAAGCGGAGGGAGCGCTGTCTGAAATTCACACCCTCGATAAGTCCTTAGAGAGAGCGCGGGGGGGGAGGGGGGTGGGAGAGAGAAGGGGGGAGAAGGGAGGTAGAAGGAGTGGAAACACTTTTAAGAAGTATAATAAAGTTTAGCGGGCATTTCACGTACCGGTCGGTTTTCCCTGGTCCTGAAAACTCCAATCAAAATGCCCGAGCGGTGAAGGAGATTGCCTACGGCTACCCTCGACAGCCCCTTAACTCAGTGGGTGAGGCAGCATCTATGGAGAGAAGGAATGGGTGACGTTTCAGGCTGAGACCCTTCTTCAGTCTGAAGCGGTAGAGTCGCTGCATTACAACGCCGAGACCCAGGTTCGATCCTGACTACGGCTGCTGTTTGTACGGAGTTTGTACTTTGCCCTGTGACCAAGTGAGTTTTCTCCAGGTGCTCCGGTTTCCTCTCACACTCCAAAGACCTACACGTTTGTAGGTTAATTGGCTTTGGTAAAGATTGTAAATTGTCCCAAGTGTGTAGGATAGTGCTAGTGTACTGAGATTGCTGGTCAGTGGACTTTTTTTTTTTTTTTTTTTTTTTTTCAAAAAATTTATTCAATTATTAAAAAATAATATTTACACTACAATAAAACAAGCCAGAACCCACCACCATAAATACAATACAAACATATATCCATAATAAACTATTATACAATTATGATACAATCCTTATTGAGGATACATTCAACACCCTGCGGAGCCCAGCGGTCCCGGAACTCCCTCAGGTCAGAGTGGACTTGGTGGGCTGAACGTCCTGTTTTCAAAAAAGCTGCATCTCCAAACTAAAGCAAATACCCTTGCCACTCATGTGGCCCCCAGGAGGTGATATCCCTTCCCTTGATTGAGGGATGTCTCCATCAGTGTCTGCAACCCCCCATCCCCCAACCCCCCCCCCCCCCCCCCCCCACCTCTCAATGTCCAGCAACAGAAGGTTTGTGGTCCTCCCACCCAGAGCCTTGGTGTTGGCTGCACCGAGCTTCAGTGCGTCCCTCAGCACGTACTCTTGCATTCTGGAGCAGTCCAGTCGGTAACATTCCCCGACGGACATCTTGCTCTGCTGGGAGGTCACAACGTTTTGGGCTGACCAAAGAGCTTATTTCGCAGAGTTGCTGACCTTCCTGCAGCACTTGATGTCCGTCTTCGAAACTCTTCCCACCCCTGTGAAGCTTGAAAAGCCGCCTGGCTCAGTTCCACCCGTCTGCTTACGCCCAGCGGCATAAATATTGATTTCTCTAACTTCACGCAACCCCTGCATCCCCTCTCTCCATCTCTGTCCCTTCCCCACCCGAGTCGTGGTACTAGTTTCACTATCGTCCTGTCCAGTTTCGCTGTTTGTATAACCCGTTAGCTCCTAGCCCACAGCCAACAATGGACCATGGTGTGCTCCACATTTCCTTGATCGTCGTTATTTATTGAATATCTTTCATTCATTTGTTCTATATCTCTCTCTATATCACCGTCTATGTCTCTCGTTTCCCTCTCCCCTGACACTCAGTCTGTAGAAAGGTCTCGACCCGTAAAGCCACCCATTCCCTTTCTCCAGAGATGCTGCCTGAGCCGCTGAGTTACTCCAGCTTTTAGTGTCTATCTTCGGTATTAAACCAGCATCTGCGGTTCCTACCTACTCCATTAGAAAGCTCTCCATTTTGCTCCCAACGTACACCCCCTGCTACAAGCTACAAGCAAGTGTGGATGCTGTCGGATGCCCCTTCAAACAATCAGTCTCCTTTGATGTAAACGGCTGCACTTTAATCACCCATCATGTGTCATTACTCCGACAAGCAGCAGCAGTCACAGAGACACAGCCCCGAATAAATTGTGTTGGAAGTCACTCTTGTTTTTTGCTCTCGCATCAAGCCACTCACAGTTTTGGCAGGCACCACCGCTGAGCTCCTGGCTGTCTGGGCAGAGGGGGGGGGGGGGGGGGGGGGGGGGGGGGGGGGGGAGGGGTGGGGGGGTGGGGGGCGTTTGATGGCACTGGGCCTACATTCGTTGGAGTTTCAAAGAATGAGGCGGGGACCTCAATGAAACGTACAGAATAGTGAAAGGCTTGGATAGAGTGGTTGCGGAGGGGATGTTTCCACTAGTGGGAGATTCTAGGATGAGAGGCCACAGCCTCACGATTAAAGGACTTTCTTTTAGGAAGGAGATGAGGAGGAATTTCTTTAGCCAGAAGGTGGTGAATCTGTGGAATTATTTGCCACATAAGGCTGCTGAGGCCAAGTCAATTGATATTTTTAAGGCAGAGATAGATGGACTCATGATTAGTTCAGGTGTCAGGGGTTATGGAGAGAAGGCAGGAGAGGGTTAACAGGGAGAGATAGATCAGCAATGAATGAATGGCGGAGTAGACTTGATGGGCCGAATGGCCTAATTTTACTCCTATCACTTCTGGTCATGATTACCTGGGTGCAGTATGTAAGCTATGAGCAAAGGGAAGCAATGAGTAAAAAGGCTTTTAGTTTAGTTTAGATTGGTTTTGTTTAGAGATACAGCGCGGAAACAGGCCCTTCGGCCCACTGAGTCCAAGCCGACCGGCGATCCCCGCACATTAACCTCACCTACAAATACTACAAATAACATTTACTGCAAGGTAATGCCAGTTATGTCCGATCAAATATAGTCCAAGGGTCCCCAATGAGGTAGATAGTCATTCAGGACTGCTCGCTGGTTGTGGTAGGATGGTTCAGTTGCCTGATAACAGCTGGGAAGAAACTGTCCCTGAATCTGGAGGTGTGTGCGTTTTCCCACTTCTACACCTTTTGCCTGATGGGAGAGGGGTGAAGAGGGAGTGGCCGGGAGTTAGATGATGCTGTGTCAGAGAGTCAGAGAGTCATACAGTGTGGAAACAGGCCCTTCAGCCCAACTTGCTCACACCGACCAACATGTCTCATCTACACTAGTCCCACTTGCCTGCATTTGGTCCATATCCCTCTGAACCAGTCTTATCCATGTACCTGTCTAATTGCTTCTTAAACATTGTGTTATGCATAATAAGGTTTGTGACAGGCTGATTTGAGATGGCATATTTTTTCCAGGTTTTCTTAATTTTTCCATAATTTTTCTTATTTCGCCCATCGCCGAGATCAAAGCCCTTACATCAACCATAACTTTACTACCATCTCCATCTCTTATGGTCCCACCATCAAACCTTCAACAATAGCCATTCCTTCAGAGTCCTTGGCCTTCTTTTTAATTCTCATCTGTTTTTCCAACCCCATTAACCTACCTCATCAAGCGTACCACCTCTGTATAGTTACCATTCCCTGTTCAACAATGGTGATAGAACAAATCCTTCCCACAACCAGAGAGCAGTGCTGAACTACTATCTACCACTTTGTTGTCCCTTGGACTTTACTTGACCTTGCACTGAACGTTATTCCCTTATCATGTATCTATACACTGTCAATGGATTGAATGTAATCATGTGTTGTCCTACAGCCATTTTCTGAGAGAATGGAGCGGCTGGGCTTGTACACTCTGGAATTTAGAAGGATGAGAGGTTCTCTTATTGAAACATGTAAGATTGTTAAGGGTTTGGACACGCTAGAGGCAGGAAACATGTTCCCGATGTTGGGGGAGTCCAGAACCAGGGGCTAATTTCCCTGAGGGGATCAATAAAGTATTATTTATTTATTTATTACAGTTTAAGACTAAGAGGTAAGCCATTTAGAACTGAGAATGGCCTACTTCTGCACCTATTGTCTATTGCCTACTGTTGACTTGTTAGCACACCACAAAAAGCCTTTCACTGTACCTTGGTACAACGCAACAGTAAACTAAACTGAACTGAACTGACCTTTCACCAACATTATGCTCACTCATCAGCTATCCTCTACTTAAAGCCCAAGTACCATTTTTGTTCAATATTACTGCATCACATATTAAAAAACCTCCCTCTAATCTTGAGTACGATGCAACTTTATTCATCTCGGTCTGCCAACGGTCAAAAGATACAGTGACAAGAATACACAAGCCGACTCACTGCCCACTTTATCATACAGGCCTGGGGCCACATTACCTGCATTGAGCCCATGTTCCCCTGGACCCTTTCTAGCCTTATATTTATTCAAATGCCTTTTGAAAGTTGTAATTGTATCCATAGCTTCCTCTGACTGCTCATTCCAGATATGAAGTACCCTCATGTGAGTGAAACAAAATTGGCTGTGAGGTCCATCTTAAATCTTTCCCCTCTCTTCGTCAGCTGATGCCCTCCAGTCTTGGAGTCCTTAATCCCGGGTAATACTGGGAGCCTTAACTTTATCCATTCCCCTCATGACCTTGCACATGTTAATGAGGTCACCCATCAGCTATCTGCTCTCCAAAGAAAAAAGTCCAAACTCCACCTGTAACTCAAGCCAAGGTGATATCCTGTTGATAGACACAAAAAGCTGGAGTAACTCCGCGGGTCAGGCAGCATCTCTGGAGAAAAGGAAAAGGTGGCGTTTCGGGTCGAGGCCCTTCTTCAGACATCATGTTAACTCTCTTCTGCACCCAACCGAGTCCACACCGACTGCCAAGTTGCTATTTAGAGTCTTTAGAGATGCAGCATGGAAATAGGCCCTCCAGCCCACCGAACCCACGTCAACCAGTGATCACACCGTACACTAACACGACCCCACACACAGGGAACAATTTACAATGTTACCGAAGCCAACTAACCTACAAACCTGCACGTCTTTAGAGTGTGGGAGGAAACCGGAGCACCCGGAGAAAACCCACGCTGTCATAGGGAGAAGGTATAAACTCTGTAAAGACAGCACCCGGGTCTCTGGAGCTGTAAGGCAGCAACTCCACCGCTGTGCCATCGTGTCGCCCGAAATTAATACTAACCCCATTCATACTAATCCCATTCTATTCTCCACGCCTTCACGTTAATTCCCCTCGGATTCCACCATTCACCTCTGCTGGAGGCTAATGACAGTGACTGGCAAGCCTACGTCCACACAGCTAAGGGATGTGGGAGTAAAGAAGAACCTCGCAGCTTCTTAAAGGCACTTAAAGAAGAACCTTGCCATCAACAGGGAGAACGTGAGAACTCCACACAGACAGCGACTGGGAACAGGGTTGCTGGAGCTGTGACGCAGCAGTTATACCACTGTGTTTCTCTGGTCAATCAAATTGAATCCGCATTCTGGTGATAGACCTTTTAATTTTTTGGAAATTATTTATTTTTATCCACTCCATGCTCCTGTAGCAGGCTCTGCTTATAGTCATAGAGTCAGAGTCATCCAGCGTGGAAGCAGGCCCTTCAGCCCACCTTGCCCACACCAACCAACATGTCCCATCTACACTAGTCCCACATCTCTCATTTTGGCCCACATCCCTCAAAGCCTATCCTATCCATGTACCTGTCTAGATATTTCTTAAATATTGCAATAGTCCTTGCCTCAACTACCTCTTCAGCCAGCTCATTCCATACACCCACCACTTTAGGTTAAGTAGTTACCTCAGATTCCAGATAAGTTGCATCCCAGAGTACTTAAGGAAGTAGCCGCAGAAATAGTGGATGCATTAGTGATAATTTTTCAAAACTCTTTAGATTCTGGAGTAGTTCCTGAGGACTGGATGGTAGCTAATGTAACCCCACTTTTTAAAAAGGGAGGGAGAGAGAAAACGGGGAATTACAGACCAGTTAGTCTAACATCGGTGGTGGGGAAAATTCTGGAGTCAGTTATTAAAGATGGGATAGCAGCACATTTAGAAAGTGGTGAATTCATTGGACAAAATCAGCATGGATTTACGAAAAGGTAAATCATGTCTGACGAATCTTATAGAATTTTTCAAGGATGTAACTAGTACAGTGGATAAGGGAGAACCAGTGGATGTGTTATATCTGGACTTTCAGAAGGCTTTCGACAAGATCCCACATAAGAGATTAGTATACAAACTTAAAGCACATGGTATTGGGGGTTCAGTATTGATGTGGATAGAGAACTGGCTAGCAGACAGGAACCAAAGAGTAGGAGTAAACGGGTCCTTTTCAAAATGGCAGGCAGTGAATAGTGGGGTACCGCAAGGCTTAGCGCTGGGACCCCAGCCATTCACAATATATATTAATGATCTGGATGAGGGAATTGAATGCAACATCTCCAAGTTTGCGGATGACACGAAGCTGGGGGGCAGTGTTAGCTGTGAGGAGGATGCTAGGAGGCTGCAAGGTGACTTGGCTAGGTTGGGTGAGTGGGTAAATGCATGGCAGATGCAGTATAATGTGGATAAATGTGAGGTTATCCACTTTGGTGGCAAAAACAGGAAAGTAGACTATTATCTGAATAGTGGCCGATTAGGAAAGGGGGATATGCAACGAGACCTGGGTGTCATGGTACGCCAGTCATTAAAAGTAGGCATGCAGGTGCAGCAGGCAGTGAAGAAGGCAAATGGTATGTTAGCATTCATAGCAAAAGCATTTGAGTATAGGAGCAGGGAGGTTCTACTGCAGTTGTACAGGGTCTTGGTGAGACCACACCTGGAGTATTGCGTACAGTTTTGGTCTCCTAATCTGAGGAAGGACATTCTTGCCATAGAGGGAGTACAGAAAAGGTTCACCAGACTGATTCCTGGGATGTCAGGACTTTCATATGAAGAAAGACTGGATATACTTGGTTTGTACTCGCTAGAATTTAGAAGATTGAGGGGGGATCTTATAGAAACTTACAAAATTCTTAAGGGGTTGGACAGGCTAGATGCATGAAGATTATTCCCGATGTTGGGGAAGTCCAGAACAAGGGATCACAGTTTGAGGATAAGAGGGAAGTCTTTTAGGACCGAGATGAGAAAATCATTTTTTACACAGAGAGTGGTGAATCTGTGGAATTCTCTGCCACAGAAGGTAGTTGAGGCCAGTTCATTGGCTATATTTAAGAGGGAGTTAGATGTGGCCCTTGTGGCTAAGGGGATCAGGGGGTATGGAGAGCAGGCAGGTACGGTTTACTGAGTTGGATGATCAGCCATGATCATATTGAATGGCGGTGCAGGCTCGAAGGGTCGAATAGCCTACTTCTGCATCTATTTTCTATGTTTCTATGTTTCTATTCCTATTAAATCTTTCCCCCCTCACCTTAAACCTGTGACCTCTGGTTCTCGATTCCCCTGCTCTGGGCAATGGACTGTGCGCTTACCCGATCTATTCCTCTCGTTATTTTTTTTACACCTGTGTAAGATCACTCCTCATCCTCCTGCACTCCCATTAATTGAGGGCTCTCAGCCAGCTCCACCTCTCTCAATAGCTCAGGCCCTCAAGCCCTGGCAACATCCCCGTAAATCTTCTCCCTTCCTCTTCTCCACGCAAGTGGCTTTTATTCGGCAGCCGCAATGTTTCCTCAGCGTCGACCTTCGTTTCAGAGCATCGCTGTGAAGCACCTCCTGGCAGTTCTTTACATAATAGACCCTACGCATGTGTGAGCTGGAGTTGGCTCCCAACCAGGCACATGGTGACAACCGGGGTAGCCCCCTGCAGTTACCACCCCCTACCCTGTGGAAAACTGCTCTTTAATCGCTCTGCTTTCCCAGCCAAGACTGCAGGCATATGTCCCGTTCTTGGGCGACTGCCAACCTAAATCTGGCTTCAGGCAGGCTGGCAAGTTAAAGTTGGATATAGATGACTTGCTTTCCAGTTTTCTCTCTTAGTGTCACTGTCTAAATGCACAATTCAGCGTGCAGAGTATCTTAGGCTTGACCTATGCTGGTGCAACTGACCTGAAATTAAATCTATATTGGGCCTGTCTTTTCCTGCACAGTCATTCCATTTCTATACTGTATCGGTGCCTCTACACTAGATTTTACCGTCTGCTGATCTTACAGACGCACCCAGTGATACCAAATAATGCTCAAATCTCTGGTCGAAGATGTACGAGGATGTTGCTAGGTCTCGGGGGCCTGAGTTATAGGGAGAGGTTGAGCAGGCTGGGACTTTATTCCTAGTAGTGCAGGAGTATGAGGGGTGATCTTATAGATTATTATTATTATTAAATTGTTGAAAACATTAGCGATGCAGTGGTGTTGGTTTCCGATGGGCAAACATCTTACAGAGGTGTACAAAATCACAAGAGGATCACGCATAGAGATTCTTGCCTACAGTAGAGGGAATCCATAACCACAAGACATAGGTTTAAGTTGAGGGGGAAAAGATTTAAGGGCCTGTCCCACATTCACGACCTAATTCACGACCTCTGCCGAGTTTGCCCTTGACTCATACTCGCAGCATGGTCGTCACGAGGTCATGGGAGGTCGTAGCAGGTCGTAGATAGGTCATGATGTTAATCGTAGGTACTCGTGGCATCAAGTAGGTCGGGCCGTTTTTTCAACATGATGAAAAATGTCCACAAGTAAAAAGAGTTGTGAATTAGGCCGTGAAAGTGGGACAAGCCCTTTATTAGGAATCTTAGGGGTAACGTTTTCACACAAAGGGTGGCTGGTGGATGGAATTAAATGCCGGAGGAGGTAGTTGAGGCAGGTATTATTGCGAAGTTCAAGAAACATTTAGACAGGTACATGGATAGGACAGGTTAGAGTGGTATGGGCCAAATATGGTGGGACTAGTGTAGATGGGACATGTTGGTTGGCATGGGTAAGCTGGGCCCAATTCCACACTGTATGACTATGACTTTAATGAATACATCCTAGACAATAGACAATAGAAAATAAACAATAGACAATAGGTGCAAGAGTAGGCCATTCGGCCCTTCGAGCCAGTACCGCCATTAATTGTGGTGATGGCTGATCTACAATCATTATCCCGTTCCTGCCTTCTCCCCATATCCCTTGACTGCGCTATCTTTAAGAACTCTCTCTTGAAAGCATCCAGAGAATTAGCCTCTGCTGCCTTCTGAGGCAGAAAATTCCACAGATTCACAACTCTCTGGGTGAAATTTTTTTTTTTCTCATCTCCCTTCTAAATGGCCTACCCCTTATTCTTAAACTGTGGCCCCTGGTTCTGGACTCCCCCAACATCGGAACTGTTTTCCTGATGTATGCATTCATTCAACTGGCCCATTTTATCAGGCAGAATCTCTACTGTAGCTCACAAATGATAATATTCCACTTTCATTATGGCAATTGCTGTAGATTGCAAGGTGTTAAGCATAATATCTTGCATAATGAACTGAAAGGTGATGAGTGGTGCGATGAATTTCTTCACAGCATATATTCATAGAACATTGACTATAAAGCACCCTTATTCTTTGTTAGTTATTGGCTAGCCTTCAGCGAATAAAACAAAACTGCTGTGCTCAGCACAGTGTTTGCAAACTTTTTTTCTGAACAGATTTAAATCTATCAGCATTGGCACTGTAAATGCAGGCACAAAAAAAAACTTACTGCAAAATCTTTTGCTGAGACTGCCAGTGGCAAAATTCTCTGCTCTTTCAAAGATCAGCATCTAGGCGATGTCAACATCATGGCATTAGGAGATGCATTTGTTCCGGTTACTATTAAGGGAAGTTCAAATTGTATAACCGCCCTGTATAATCCTAGACCAGCTCAGAGGGGCACTAGGCTAGCATGAACGATTTGGGCTGAATGGTCTGTATCCATGCTGTATGACTCAACATCTATAGTAGGCTTCTTGTTATTCCATTCTCTGACCTCCAGTCTCCAACCCCTGTCCCTTCATCTCAATTTTCTCTTTAGCGATACAGCACGGAAACAGGCCCTTCGGCCCACCGAGCCCGTGCCGACCAGCGATCCTGGTACACTAACACTATCCTACACACCAGGGACAATTTTAAAATTTGTTTTTTAACCGAAGCCAATTAACCTACAAACTTGTACATCTTTGGAGTGGGGGAGGAAACCGGAGCACCCGGGGAAAAACCCAGGCAGTCATGGGGAGAACGGACAAACTCCGTACAGACAGCACCTGTGGTCAGGATCAAACCCGGGTCTCTGTTGCTGTACGGCTGCAACTCAACCTCTGAGCCGCCAAGTCACACATAAACTTTGTTTCTTCTCTTTTGTAAACCAATATCTGCAGTTATCACCTAGCCCACAGCCAACAATGGATCATTGTGGGCTCCGCCTTTCCTTGTTCATCGTTATTTTTTGCATATCTTTCATTCCTTTGTTCTATATCTCTCCATGTCATCGTCTATATCTCTTGTTTCCCTTCCCCCTGAATCACAGTCTGAAGTAGGGTATCGACCCGAAACGTCACCTATTCCTTATCTCCAGAGATGTTGCCTGACCCGCTGAGTTACTCCAGCTTTTTTAATGTTCCTTGTTTCTACAGAGTCCAGTCGATGTGGTGGAGGAGAAACAGCCTCCAATTTGCGTAGATCAAATGAAGATGACCATGCAATCATTTATCAATGATGTCGATTTTGGGATAAATGTTGAGCAGGATTTCAGGGATAACCTTTCTGTTTAGTTTAGTTTAGTTGAGAGATACAGCGTGGAAACAAGCCCTTTGATCCACCGGGTCCACGCCGACCAGCGATCCCAGCACATTAACACTATCCTACACACACCAGGGTCAATTTTTGCATTTACCAAGTCAATTTACCTATATACCTGTACGTCTTTGGGGTGTGGAAGGAAACTGAAGATCTCGGAGAAAACCCGTACAAACTCCGTACAGACAGCACCCGTAGTGGGGACTGAACCCGGGTCTCTGGCGCTGCATTCCCTGTAAAGCAGCAACTCTACCGCTGTGCCACCGTGCCGCCGTTCTTTATTGAATTACTGCCCGGTGACTTGGGAGCAGACACGGCCTTTATTTAAAGTCCTATCTGCAAAGCACCACCTCTGACAGTGCAGCATTCCTCAACGCTGCACTGGAGCCCTGTAGTGAAGCTCGTGTCAGGCGAGGATCTATAATTAGTTAATGGGAGTATGATTTTTCTGTATCTCCGCACGTAATTAACAAAACGAGGAGCAGGCACAAGTAATTATGTCTCTTCCCATTAGCGCACAAACTAATTAGCGGTTTTTATTTGCTTTCTATTCCTCCTCCCTAATCAAGTTTAACTCATTTTTTTTTCCAACTTTTTTATTTCCTTACACATAATAAAAATAAGGCTGCATTATGACACTAATGACTGCCTGGTAAACCACTTGGCAGTTCAATTTTAAATCCACCTGAAGTGAAGATAGTTAATTCAACCAAAACAGGTTTTATTTTTCTGGATGAAATTATCCTGTCATTCAACTTCAACCCAGTCAGCATTATCTTTGATACATTTATGCTGGATGTTTAAGAACCAGCAAACCAGGGATTTGTTCTACGAGGAATTTGAAGAACAAATTCTGACCAGCTTTGTAATAAACTAAAATATCTCAGGGTTTGGCTGATTTAAAGTCATAAGGAATAGGGGGAGAATTAGGCTGTTCAGCCCATCAAGTCTACTTGATGGGCTGAATGGCCTAATTCTACTCCTATCACTTATGACCTTATGACGTTCTTCCTGTGACCACATGGGTTTTCTCTGGTTTTCTCCCACATTCCAAAGACGCGCAGGTTTGTAGGTTGATAGGCTTCTGAATATTGCTGTCAGAGTGTAGGATGGAACATGTGTATGGGTGATTGTGACCGGCATGGACCCGGTGGGCCGAAGGGCCTGTTTCCACGCTGTTGCTCTAAACGAAACTAAACTAAATTGCATTACCATCTGTAAATGGTGTTAAAACAACATTGTTGATGAATGCCATGTAAAGGTTGAGAAGTTCAATTGCAAGTTTCCCAGTTCAGCATTGATGGATTTCTTTGCCTAATGTTAATTTCAAAATGGCATTGTCAGTGTCAGCATAGTGTTCACTACTGAGTTATTTTAGCACTTTCCTACCCTCTTCAGGTACATTCTTTGAAGCCAACTGTTAAAGAGACATGCAGCACTCTTCCAGCTATTCGGGAGTGTTGCCTCCACATAAATGGATACTGAATGGTTCAATGGTTTCTTTGTTACCACATGTACCCAGGTCGAGTGAATTGCTTTGTTTGCATACAGCTCAGCAAGTCTATCATCAAGTGTCATTTGAGGAGAGTGGGAGGGTGCTCCCTAGAGGTCAGAGGGTTCTCGACAGGCTGGTGAAAGAACAGTGTCTATAATAGACATGTTTCTTGTGCAAGGTAGGCATGCAAGGTTTCCAAGACCACAGGTAGGAGATCCTGACAAGCAGTTGTAAAGGGTCTCGACCCGAAACGTCACCCATTCCTTCTCTCCAGAGATGCTGCCTGTCCCGCTGAGTTACTCCAGCTTTTTGTGCCTAAGCATTTGTAAGGCCTGTTACAAGCAGCCCCTTCAAGTAACCCTTCCATGTTACTTGAAGAAGGGTCTCGACCTGAAACGTCACCCATCCTTGTGCTCCAGAGATGCTGCTTGACTCGTTCAGTTACAGCAGTACTTATGGAATAAACTGAAACAGTATCTTTTAGGCCAATAGAAACATAGCCAATAGGTGCAGGAATAGGCCACCTGGCCCTTCGAGCCAACAGTAATAGTAGTAGGCCCCCCTCGGTCATGACTGACCATGGGTGATGCACCCTAGTTTGTCGGATGCAAGCCTGGGCGATGTCATATGGAGGACAGGCTGTTGCCCATGCAGCACGTCCCCCCTCTCCATGTCGCTGATCGATCCAAAGGAACAGCAGGGTCGTTAAAGTTTGGCACCAGCACCATCGCAGGAGCTGCCAGAGTGAGATTGTAGACAACGACGAACTGCCTTAGGGGCTCCGACTCTGGATTTTCTTGAGGTTTACTCCTGGAGCCTTTTCCATGACTGGATGTGGCCACAAGGCAGTGGAGGTTTAAATCAGAGTTTTTCCTCTCCTAGATGGATTGCCTTCCCAGGCTGACGAGCCCCATCTGGCCGAGCCAGCACCGACATTCAATATGATCTTGGTTGATCATCCAAAATCAATTGGCCTCCACTGCCTTCTCTGGCAGAGAATTTCACAGATGACAAATCTCTGGGTGAAAAAAAATGTCCTTGTCTCAGTCCCAAATGGCCTACCTCTTATTCTTAAACTGTGACCCCGTGGTTCTGGACTACCAAGGACTCCCCCAAAGGGAATGAATGGATACAAATAATAATAGGAACAAGAGATTAAGAACAGTAAGGAGATCAAAAGGAGTAAAGGGTTACCATGGTGAGGGGAATAACGAGTTGAGAGCAGTCAGGGAAATAGACCGTCAAGGTGCAGTAAAGGTTAAGAAACTGTAGGGAAGCAAGATTCAGAAGGAAGAAGGAAAGGCAATGAATTTTAACAAAGGAAAAAGGATACAACCAAGGCAGAAAAAACGAGGCAGTCAGCGTTTGAATGTTGGGATGTTTTAGTACAGCTGACTCCAAATCAGAAAAGTGTGGAATATTTCTTTATTGCTCAGAGAATGATGAGATAATCTATAGGCTGTGTGTTCCTTGGTGCATGTTGTAAAACTCAGCTCCTTTGTGCATGTTGTAAGACGCGGCAGGGAAGAATAAGTCACATTTCAGTGGCTGTAAGAACATCGGAAGCAAATTCATTGATTCCACAATAATGATAACATTTAAAAGTTGAAAAGCACGATTACAAAAAATAAAAAGGGAAAATGGTACAGGGGCAATTAAGGCTGCATTCTGTAAGAGTTGCTGCCTTACAGCACCAGAGACCCGGGTTTGATCCTGACTATGGATGCTGTTCATACAGAGTTTATACCTTCTCCCCGTGACCTGCGTGGGTTTTCTCCAGGCGCTCCAATTTCCTCCCACACTCCAAACACGTACAGGTTTGTAAGCTAATGGACTTGGTAGAATTGTAGATTGTTCCTAGCGTGTGTAGAATAGTGTTAGTGTGCGAGGATCGCCTGTCAACGCGGACTCGATGGACCTGTTTCATGATATATTGTGATATAGCTAAACTAAACTAAAATGGTATGGGAATGAAGTAGATTGTTATGGCTTTTTAGCCAGTACTAGTCCAAACACAATGGTGTAGTTAGGCTTTAAGCGAATGTTGTCAGGACTCAAAGACCTAAGCTACAAGAAGGGGTTGAGCAGGCTAGGACTTTATCCCTTGGAGCACAGGAGGGTTGATCTTACAGAGGTGTATACGATCAAGAGAGGAACAGATAAATGCACAGGGTCTTTTACCCAGAGTTGGGGAATCACGAATCAAGGGGGGAAAGACTTAATAGGAACATCAGGGGTAATTATTTACAAAAAGATGGTTGGTATATGGAAAAAAACTGTCAGAGGAGGTAGTTGATGCAGGTACTATCACACCATTTAAAAAAACATTTAAACAGATACATGGATAGAATAGGTTTAGAGGGTTATGGGCCAAATGCAGGCAAGTGGGACTAATGTAGATGACATGTTGGTCGGCATGGCTAGTTGGGCTGAAGGGCCTGTTTCCACGCTGTATAACTCTATGAATCAAATATCTTCTTTCTCTAACATAACCACCATGTCTCTCAAAGCTGACAACCAGTGGGGTCGAAGACCACGTGGAAGATCGTTAGACAACATAAATTATTAACATTTGCAATGAAGAGAGATTATATACATGGCACCAGAAAATGTTAAGGATCTCATTAAGGTTGGGACAAGATAAAAGGCAGCACGGTGGCGCAGCGGGAGTGTTTCGGCCTTTCAGCGCTTGCAGCGCCGGAGACCCGGGCCCCATCCCGACTATGGGTGCTGTCTGTATGGAGTTTGTACGTTCTCCCCGTGACTTGCGTGGGTTTTCTCCAAGATCTTCGGTTTCTTCCCACACTCCAAAGACGTACAGGTGTGCAGGTTAATTGGCTTGGTATAAGTGTGTGTAGGGTAGTGTTAATATCCTATTGTGATCACCCCGAACACTAGCACTATCTTACACACTAGGGACAATATACAATTTTTGAACCAAAGTCAATTAACCTACAAACCTGCACAACTTTGGAGTGTGGGAGGAAACCGGGGCACCCGGAGAAAACCCACGGGAAAATGTACAAACTCTGCACAGTCAGCACGTGTAGTCAAGATCGTACCTGGGTCTCTGATGCTGTAAGACAGCAAACTTTACCACTACAACACTGTGCAACCATTTTTTCAATGGTGATGACAGATTGAAAGAATTTGATTGACTTGATTAACACATTTTGAGACATCCTAAAATTGTGGATGGTCCAATAGGAATTTTAGTTTAGTTTAGAGAGATAGCACGGATACGGGCCCTTCGGCCCATCGAGTCCACACCGACCAGCGATCCCCGCACATTAACACTACCCTACATGCATTGGGGACAATTTACATTTATTGCAAGCCAATGAACCTACATACCTGTACGTCTTTGGAGTGTGGGAGGAAACCGAAGATCTCGGAGAAAACCACGCAGGTTACGGGGGGAGAACGTACAAACTCCGTACAGACAATTCCCGTAGTTGGGATTGAACTCGGGTCTCCGGCGCTACAAGCGCTGTAAGGTAGCAACTCGACCGCTGCACCACCGTGGCCGCACACCTTTCTCTTCTCATTATACAAGAGAACAGAATTTTTCATGTTGGTTGAATATAGTTATGGCAACAAGATGGAAATCATACTGAAAGGCAGGCAAAGTTTGGTCAAGAAGCACGGGAGCTCTACCAATATTCGAATCATAGGGTCATACAGCGTGGAAGCAGGCACTTTGGCCCACCTTGACCCTGCTGACCAAGTCGGCATATTCAATTTACACATGCAACGTGGAAACAGGCCCTTCGAATCCACGCCGATCATCGATCACCCGTACACTAGTTCTATGTTATCCCACTTAGAATCTTACACACTGGGAACAATTTACAGAAGATAAACTCCGCGCAGACAACTCCCATAGTCTGGGTCGAACGTAGGTGTCCGGTGCTGTGAGGCAGCAGCTCTACCACTGCTCCACTGTGCTGTCCAATATTGGACTGGTCCCATTCGATATCATTCCATATCAGATGTAGTAATAGTCAAAGTCGTAATTGTGTCTGCTTCTGTAGCTTCCTCACTATGACTGCACGAAGAGGAATAAATACAATTGGGCTAACCCAACGAAAGATTCTAATCGATGGAGCATGACAGATTTAGATAGCACACTGTCCACAACCAACAATCAGCCTATCAGGGAACCTCCCGACTGACGTCATCTGTTGCTGGACCCGTTTTTTTCTTGCTTCCAGTTCCCCCCCCCCACACCCCTCCAAAATCAGTCTCGACTCGAAACATCACCTATCCATTTCCTCCAGAGATACTGCCTGACCTGCTGTTACTCCAGCATTTTGTGTCTATCCATCTTCAAAACAGTCTTGTTATCTCTTGCTCTCTCCAAGTGCGCCCATATCCTGCCTGCCTGACTGACACCCAGCTTCAAGCAGCTTCACATGCCTCGAATGGATTACCAAAGTTATAGCTTTGGTCGAGGCACACAGTGAGTGGCTCAGCGGTAGAGTTTTTGCCCCCCAGCGCCAGAGGCCCATGTTCGATTCTGACCATGGGTGCTGTCTGTACGGAGTTTGTACGTTTTCTCCGTGACCTGCGTGGGTTTTTATCCGGGTGCTCCAATCTCCTCCCACACTCGTACAGCTTTGTTATAATTATAAATTTCCCTAGTGTATGCAGCGGACCCGGTGGGCCAAAGGGCCTGTTTCCGCGCTGGATCTCTAAACTAACCTAAAACATGTTCTAAAGTGCTTTTCAAATGCCATGTGAAGAAATAAATAAACATATAAAGAGAAATAATCCCTTGGATTAACAGCACCGCCCACCTCCAATGAGAAATGTAAATCCAGGACTTCGTACCGATTTACAGTATATTCACATTTACTTATAAAGTGATTTCAGTTTATTTTTAATTCATTTTAGTATTGCTATTGCAAGGTGATATTAGATTTAGTAATTTATGTTTTGGCGATGATGGAATATCTTCCTTCGCACATGAATTTTAATGAAACCAGGGAGTGCTTTGTCAGGTATAGTTTAATAGGTTTTAAATTAGTTAATTCATTAATAAACATATTTACTAATGTAATTTTTTAATGCACATTTATCGACCATCTTATTTTAGTAACAGTGGATCATGAGCAATTACTTGAAGGCTTAATCATTTTATCAATGGTGAAAAAATACTGCGCAAGCCTAGGGTAAAGGAGAAATGCTTGCATGGCTAGGCCTGAAATAGCAATGGGCTTTTCCTTGGTTCCTGAGCTTTCTCACGTTGCGAAAAGAGTGGTTTGTTTGGCTTCCCACTACCTCTACTGTCAGCTAGGTGTAAGAAGAGGAAAGTCAAGAGTGTTTTATTGTCATATGTCCCTGGTAGAACAATTATATTCTTACTTTTAGCAGCACAACAGAATATGTAAACATAGTAAACATAGAAACATAGAAAATAGGTGCAGGAGTAGGCCATTCGGCCCTTCGAGCCTGCACCGCTGTAAACAATATCACAATTGAGAGAAAAAAAAACAGCATATATAAATATATCATTAGCCCTTTCTCCCATTTTGGGAGGCACGGTGGCGCAGCGGTAGAGTTGCTGGCTAACTGTACCAGAGACCCGGGTTCGATCCTGACCATGGCCGCTGTCCGTATGGAATTTATACGTTCTACCCGTGGGTTTTCTCCGGGTGCCCAGGTTTCCTCACACACTCCAAAGACGTACAGGTTTGTCGGATAATTGATTGGGTTAAATAGCAAATTGTCCCTAGATAGCGTGTATAGGATAGTGTTCGCGTGCGGGGATTGCTGGTCTCTGTGCGCTGTGATAACGCTGTCACATTGTGTAAGTCCGTGTAGCAGACTGTGAGGAACAGCACAGAAATCAGCTCATTAGAGATTCTTCCTCTCCCCACATTTACGGTGGTTACAACTATCTGTTGCCATCCACACATGATGATTTATTGTTCTCTCATTTTGTTAATTGCCGGTCGGATCTCCTCGAGTGTAGGTGAATTGTCATGAGTTACCCAGACCAGATACAGAGGGCCAGACTTGATGGAATCATCCATCACAGTCAATTCTCAGTTCAGAACCTTTTAAAAGTATGCCTTCCAGCATTCTTTGACAAATTCATCGCCTATAAGAAGGGAATATTGTGGTCCAGGCCAGTTCAGCTTGAATTGCACCAGGTCTTTGTCTCACAGATAAAACTCTGCAGATTAGTTTGGTTTAGTTTAGCACCGATCTACAGTGAAAATATTTTTGTTGCTTGCTAACCAGTCAGTGGAAAGACCATACATGATTACAAGCGAGCCGTTCGCAGTATGCAGATACCGGATAAAGGGAATAGCGTTTAGTGCAAGATAAAGTCCAGTAAAGTCTGATTAAAGATAATCCGAGGGTCTCTAATGAGGTGGATAGTAGCTTAGGACCACTCTCTACTTGTCATATAACAATTACAGCACGGAAACAGGCCATCTCGGCCCTACAAGTCCGTGCCGAACAACTTTTTTCCCTTAGTCCCACCTGCCTGCACTCATACCATAACCCTCCATTCCCTTCTCATCCATATGCCTATCCAATTTATTTTTAAATGATACCAATGAACCTGCTGACACCACTTCCACTGGAAGCTCATTCCACACCGCTACCACTCTCTGAGTAAAGAAGTTCCCCCTCATGTTACCCCTAAACTTCTGTCCCTTAATTCTGAAGTCATGTCCTCTTGTTTGAATCTTCCTTATTCTCAAAGGGAAAAGCTTGTCCACATCAACTCTGTCTATCCCGCTCATCATTTTAAAGACCTCTATCAAGTCCCCCCTTAACCTTCTGCGCTCCAGAGAATAAAGACCTAACTTATTCAACCTTTCTCTGTAACTTAGTTGTTGAAACCCAGGCAACATTCTAGTAAATCTCCTCTGTACTCTCTCTATTTTGTTGACATCCTTCCTATAATTGGGCGACCAAAATTGTACACCATACTCCAGAATTGGTCTCACCAATGCCTTGTACAATTTTAACATTACATCCCAGCTTCTATACTCAATGCTCTGATTTATAAAGGCTAGCATACCAAAAGCTTGTCGTTGGGTCGGTTCCATTGCCATATCGTGCCCAGCAGCAAATACTTCAAAACCCATTTTGCTTTGATCATCCACTATTTTTATTTTCTTATTGGCTTTTTGTTTTCTCCTGATTAAGAAAACTCTCCATTTTTAAATTCTCATGCTTCTTTCCATTCCCAATCTTGTTCTTTCCCCTCCCTGCCCTTGGAATCCCTTCCAAAGTTTTTCCCCTCCTCTTTCTGATGTGGATCAGTCTGAAGAAGGGTTACGACCAGAATCGTTACCTGCCCATGTTCTCCAGCGATGCTGCCTGGCCCGCTGAGTTACTCCAGCATGTTGTGCAAACCATCATCTGCAGGTCTGAAGAAATAGGGTTTCGGCCCGAAACGTTGCCTATTTCCTTCGCTCCATAGATGCTGCAGCACCCGCTGAGTTTCTCCAGCTTTTTTGTATACCTTCGATTTTCCAGCATCTGCAGTTCCTTCTTAAATACATCATCTGCAGTTCCTCGTTTCTAGAATGGTATGGCTTACCCTAGGTTTTCATTCCTCTCACAGTTAGAATTCCCTACCTTCTCTGTCTCTCCACTTGTTTATCCTGCTCAGAAATGCTCCTGAAATTAAGGATAATCCCAAGAGGTTTTATAAGCACATAAAGGGGAAAGAGGGTAACGAGAGAGAGAGTGGTACCCCTCAAGAATCAAAGCGGTCAACTCTGTGTGGAGCCACAGGAGATGGGCAAAGTCCTCAATGAGTATTCTTCCTCTGGCCTTACCGTGGAGAAAGACACGAGGACAGGGGGATCTTGAGGCAGTCACTGGAAGTGCCTTGAGAGCAGTCATTGTTACGGTCGCTGAGGTGCTGAAGGTCCTGACGCTTATGAAGATAGACAAATCTACTGGGCCTCATCGGGGGGTGGGGGGGTGGGGGGAAGATTTAATAGGAATCTGAGGGGTAACTTTTTCACACTAAGGGTGGTGGATGTATGGAGCGAACTACCAGAGGAGGTAGTTGAGGCAGGTACCATTTCAACATTTAAGGAACATTTGGATAGGTACATGGGTAGGACAGATTTAGAGGAATATGGGCCAAATGCAGGCAGGTGGGACTAGTGTAGATGGGACATGTTGGCCGGTCTGGGTAATTTGGGCCGAAAGTCCTATTTCTCTATGGCTGTGACTCTATGACTCTAATTGGGTTTTTTTTTTTAAGCCAAGCTGTCTTTCTAATGCGACTGGGTGTCAATTATTATTTGATAACTGCTCCTGCGAAGAATCTTGGAACTAACTACATTCCAAGTGCAACATAAATTCAAGCTGTTGTTGGGGAAGACTTGAAATATGCTCCGTTGGAAGTCTTCACACAGCTCAATAGCTATCAAGCGTAGACATGAAATACACACCTTCCCCACCACACACACACACATCAATACATGAAGGGAAACCATACCAGCTGCACGGCTTCTGAGATTTGCAGCCAGCAATGAGCAGCCCGGCCAGGTGGCAAAGGAAAAGATTGGGAAAGATTGCAATTACTGACATTTACTCCATTTGTTTGTTTAATGCTGTTAAGTTGTCTGTTGGCTTATTTGCCAAACGACAGGTTTAGTCATCTGCCATTTTTGCAATGAGATTGATTAAAATGGTGAGAATTCTCCATTCAATCCTCATGCCTACAGACCTGCAGCAAATAACCTCACTACCTTTAGGAGGTTCTTCCTGCAACAGCCGATGACTGTAAACTCAAGATAGACACAAAAACCTGGAGTAACTCAGAGGGGTCAGACAGCATCTCTGGAGAAAAGGAATAGGTGGCATTTTGTGTCCAGACCCCTTTTCATATAAAACCCATGTCGAATATCCAAAATGAAAACCCAACCAAATCCTTCCAATTATATGGGTCTACTTTCTGAAATTACTAATGCAGGTACTATTGCACTGTTTACAAAGCATTTAGATGGGTACGTAGGCAGAATGGGTTTGGAAGGTTATGGACCAAATGCAGGCAGGTAGGACTAGCATAGATGAGGCATGTTGGTCAGCATGGGCAAGTTGGACCAAAGGGCCTGTTTCCATGCTATGACTATGACTCTATGGCAATGATTGAAGGTTACCAACTGGTGAAGGGTTTTGACCCAAAACATCACCCATTCCTTCTCTCCAGAGATGCTGCCTGTCCCGCTGAGTTACTCCAGCATTTTGAGTCCATCTCCAGTGTAAACCAGCATCTGCAGTTCCTTCCTACACAGGTGAATGCACTGGTACAGATGGGATTGTTAGCACATTCTTTCTACTGTGTAGAAGGGTCATGACCCAAAATCTTGCTTATCCATGTTCTCCAGAGATGCTGCCAGACCCACCCTGTTCAGTTCAGTTTTGTTTATTGTCACGTGTATCGAGGTACAGTGGAAAGCTTTTGTTGCGTGCTATCCAGTCAGCAGAAAGACATGATTACAATCAATCCATTTACAGTGCACAGATCCATGATAAGGGAATAATGTTTAGTGTAAGGTAAAGCCAGCAAAGTCTGAGCAAGGATAGTCCGAGGGCCACCAAAGAGGTAGATAGTACTTCAGCAGTGTTCTCTGGTTGTGGTAAGATGATTCAGTTGCTTGATAACAGCTGGGAAGAAACTGCCCCTGAATCTGGTGTTACTCCATCATTCTTTTTTTAGGATAATATAGGTTACGGTTTCATTTTCAGATTCAAATTCAGGGCTGTTGTCCCTGAAGATGAACCAGGCAAGGGGAAGAGAGCAAGTGAACATCCTGTTAGTCCCAAAGTCCCTCAACTGTATATGACTTCATTTATATAAACTGCAACCTATATACCCATTCCCATCCACTCCAGCCCCTCTTAATTAATATCATATCTGCACTTCTTAGAGTCCCTTCCTTGACCGTTGTGCATTTTGTCCCAACTCCATTTTTAACGTATCTGGCTGGGTGGAATTCCCGTGGGTTCAGATCAAATGGAAACTTGACATCCACCCAATCTTACTTTCTATTGACATCAACGATGAATAAAAATACTTGTTGTAGAGACAGTATTGGGATATTAGAGTCATACAGCGTGGAAACAGACCCTTCGGCTCAACTTGCCCACACATATCCCTCCAAACCTGTCCTATCCACGTACCTGTCTAACTGTTTCTTAAATGTTGGGATAGTCCCTGCCTCAATGACCTTTGGCAGCTCATTCTTTTTCACATCCTTTGTGTGAAAATGTTACCCCTCAGATTCCTATTAAATATTTTGCTCTTCCCCTTAAACCTATGTCCTCCGGTCCTCGATGGGCAGATCTGGTCAAAATTGCTCCCAACCTGAGTCTACATCCATGTAGAAGAGAATAAAAACAATTCTAAAACAAACACTGAAAATGTAGATTAGGAAGAGTTCTTACTAATAGCCCATGAAGCAAAATGCCTTCAGCTGAAGGCCGGAGGGTCTTCCGCCTTAAAAAAGTTCATGCAAATTTTCCTCCCTGAGATGTGGCCTGACCTGCTGAGTATTTCCAGCATTCTCTGTTCCTATTCTGCATCCAGGTACTCCACAGAAGGCAGTGGAGGCCAATTCACAGGATGTTTTCAAGAGAGAGTTGGATATAGCTCTTAGGGCTAATGGAATCAAGGTGATTTGGGGAAAAAACAGGTACGGGGTACTGATTTTGGATGATCAGTCAAGATCATATTGCCTGGCTCGAAGGGCCGAATGGCCTACTCCTGCACCTATTTTCTATGTTTCTATGCTGCAAGCAGTTAATGAAAGGATTTTGTGGAATCTTTGTGAACTAATTGCAGGAAATTGCAGTATGGCTGTTACCGATGTTCCTTGCGGCCTTGTGCTTTATGGATCACTGATTATTTTCTCATTATAAATAGCACCGTGAGTTTCTGCACGATAACAACTACTATCTGAACACAGGAATTGTCGGTGTGAGTGCGAGGAGATTGATTGCCTTTGTTCCAGTCTAATCCGTTGCAGCTGAACCCATTTTTTAAAATTAATAAATAGAATAAACATAAATAGCAGATTAATATTAATGTCTAAATGGCCTTCAAAATAGAATCTCGGAGCAATACCAGTAGGAGTAAATTGATTAACTGCATTTTGCTTCACAGGTGTTTGGAAGAACCCTTTGCAACACCAACCTATTGTAAAACAATTCAAATTGCGATGTTTTATGGTGTATCCTCAACTAATGACCTCCTGCTCATTAGTTGTACTCATTAAGACATAGATTAACTGAGATAATTAATATTAAAGTCGTACAATTATAGAGAGCAGAGAAAGGCTCACTATATCCATGCCAACCACTGAGTATCATCTATGGTAATTCAAATGTTATATCTCGATATTTAATAAAATATTGTGAGGATATCTACCTCTATTAGGAACATAGTACAGCACAGGAACAGGCCCTTCAGCCCTATTCCTTGTATATCTATGTGCCTATCCAAAAGCCTCTCAAATGCCACCATTATATATATTTGCCTCCAACACTTGGCAGTGCATTCCAGGCACCCACCAAACTCTGTATAAAGGAAGTTAACAACTGAATGGTTCAACAGTTCAATGGCACTTTGGTGTCACGTGTACCCAGGTACAGAGTTTAGTTTAGAGATACAGCACGGAAACAGGCCCTTCGGCCCATCGAATCCCCGACGACCAACAATCACCCCGTACGCTAGTTTTATCCTACACCCTAGGCACTATTCACAGAAGCCAATTCCACCTACAGCCCTACACGTTTTTGGAATGTGGAGGAAACGGGAGCACCCGTGTGTGTGAAACAGGGATTACATGCAAACTCCGTACAGACAGCATCCATAGACAGGATCGAACCAGGGTCTTTGGCAATATAAGGCAGCTACTCTACCGCAGTGCCACTATTCAGTGAAATTCCTTTATGCCGACAGTTCAGTAAAAATCTGACTAAACACGGGCACAATCACACTCGAGCACAAGAGTGTAAGAATAGTAAATGACACTGATCCGGAACCCTTATGTACCCTTCAGGTTCAACGTTGTTCAAAACGGTGGAGTCTTAACTTAGTTTAATTTAGCCTGCAGATACAGCGTGGAAACAGGCCCTTCGGCCCACCGAGTCCACACCGCCCAGCCATCCCTGCACATTAACACTATCCTGCACACAATTAATGCTTTTCCCAAGCCAATTAACCTACAAACCTGTACACCTTTGTAGGGTGGGATGAAATCAGTGTTCCCGGAGAAAACCCACGCAGCTCACGGGGAGAACGTGCAAACTCCGTACAGACAGTATCCGTAGTTTGGATCGAACCCGGGTCTCTGGCGCTGCAAGCGCTGTAAGGCAGCAACTCTGCCGCTGTGCCAGTGTGCCGCCATAAAGGCCCTTTGTCCTATTTTCACAGCAAGCCAATCTATAGTTAGGCTCCGTGAAATTTGCAATGTTGCATTGTTATTCAATTATAGATGTGTTTAGGCTCCTCGGGAGTGGGGGGGGGGGAGGTAAATAGCTACAAATAAAGGCAGAGCAGTATTAACATCAGCTGGGTGACCATAGCACTGTAGTACTGTCACACATTTCACTGGAAGGCACTCCAATAAAGGCATTGGTTTCCAGCTGGCAAAGAAAAGGATCTCTGTTGTGAAGAGAAGTAAATTATATATAGAATAAACATCATTCAGAGAATAACAGAGCTGAAAAAGAGTGTTGAGACCTTTGAGTAATTGAAGCCTTGCTCATACCAAAAACATGAGAGTGAAGTTGGCTGTTTATTTTTGATACAAAGGTAGAAATTTAACTGTTTGTAAAATTATAAGAACTAACTTACTTATTACAGCACGGAAGTAGGCCATTCAGCCCGTTTAGTCTGCGCTACCACCTGGCAGAGCCATTTAAATAATCCCAACTCCCTTCTCCTTTTTAACCTAGTAAAAGATATTCTTTTACAGAGTTAGTGACATCTTGGGGACCAGACAGACAGAGAGACCTGTGTCTGAAACACTTCAGACTCTTTGACTTTGGAGCTTTAGTGCGGAAACAGGCCATTCGCCCCACTGAGTCTGTGCCAACCAGCAATTGCCTCGTACATTCATTCTATCCTACACACTAGGAACAATTTACAATTCAGGGAAGACAATTAACCTAAAAACCTGTATGTCTTTGGAGTGTGGGAGGAAACCGGAGCACCCCCGGAGAAAACCCAAGCAGATCACAGGGATAACGTACAAACTCCGCACAGACAGCACCCGTAGTCAGAATTGAACCAGGGTCTTTGGCGCTGTGAGGCAGCGACTCTACCACCGCACCACATCATATCTGCTTCCCCCACCTACCTGGCAGTCCATTCCAGCCACTCCCAGTAAAATAAACCCACGTGGTCAATCTCCTTTGGTCTTTTGCCTAAAAATCTATGCCCTCTACTATTTGACAGTTCCATAATTTGTGCTTTACTAAGCTGGTCCTTTGAGGGCACAATTAGATTTGATATTATTCCATGCATTAAATTGGCAGCAAAAATAAGAGTAAAAATTAGCCATTGAACACAGATTTGTGAAATTGATTGGTAATTTTTTTGGAATGGAGTGTAGTCAGGAGTAAAGACTAAGGGACAAGGGACATAGCACAGTAAGCACCCAAGGACAAGCCCCTTGCTCCTCAATGTCATGTTCCGAACATGATGCCGAAACCAATCCTTATCTGCCTCATTGTGGTGAACTTTCACTGGGCCTCCTCTTTTGCTTCTTCCTTGACGAGGGACAGATGCATTCCTGCTAGAGCTCTATATCATTGCAGCAAGGGTCAGTCTAAAGCTTTAGAAGGCGGCACAGCGGTAGAGTTGCTGCTAGAGACCCTGGTTCGATCCTGACTATGAGTGCTGTCTATACGGAGTTTGTACGTTTTCCCCGAGACCACGTGGATTTTTCTCCGGGCACTCCGGCTTCCTCTCACCTTCCAAAGACGTTTGGGTTTGTAAGTTAGTTGGCTTCTGCAAATTGCCGCTAGCGTATGGGTGAGCGCTGGTCAGTGTGGACTCAACGGGCCAAAGGGCCTGTTTCCACGCTGTAACTCTAAACCAAACAAAGCACTGGGGGCAATGAAGCTGTCCACAGACACATTGGTCCACAATATCTGTGGTGTCAAGACCATCTATTTCGAGCGTAGAGCAGGGCAGCAAATTGCCCACTGCCATTAAACGCATTGTTAGCTTGACAGCAAAATTTGGACCATAATTTGCTCCAAGCAACCTGGATAATAATCCCCTCCTTTCACAGTGAGAGACTATTAGTTATTTCGTTCTTCATTAGGGTGACTTCCACTGGCTGAAGTGCACCAGGGATTGCTGTGGAGAGGGGTGCTAGGGGTTTGGTTTAAATTGGCTTTGTGCACTGTGCATAAGTGCGTTGTTTGCATGGAACAGATTTATGATTTCATTACACACGTCAACAAAAGGTAATCTTCTCTGATGTGATTCTCAGTGAAGCGCTGATGGTTTAAATATGGCTGGGGATGTTGCGTGCCGTGGGTTATCTCTGTTCAGTCATAAGGATGGAAGAGACACCTCTGCTCGCAGCGCTGTCACAAGGGGGACACGCACACGTTTTACAATCCGAGTGGTTTGGACAATATTCATAACAGTAGAGGGGAAATGCAACGTTGTAGTAATTGCGAAAATATAACTGAGGAGAATCAAGGGGTGGTGGGGGGGGGGGAGGTTGTTTATCATGATTATTAGCATCCTGCTTGGCAAATTGCTTCGTTTATTACAAAGGTCTATTTGCACTCATCTTCCCTCCTTGTTGTAGAGCATCAGGGATAAGGATTACTCAGGATGCTGTTGCTCCAACCTCTCTCCTGTGCACTCCAGTAAATCCTGATTACATGTAAGCCCATCATCATGGCACTTAGTACCTGCTTTACCTTGCACTGAACTGTGAATGTTTCGATTGTAATCATGTATTGTCTTTCCGCTGACTGGTTAGAAGGCAGCAAAAGCTCTCCATTGTACCTCGGTGCAGGTGACAATACACTGAACTAAACTGAACACGATGGGCCTGGCAGCATCTCTGGAGAACATGGACAGGCACGATTTTGGGTCAGGACCCTTCTACACAGTAGGAAGAATGTGCTAACAATGCCACTGCACCAGTGCATTCACTTGTGTAGGAAGGAACTGCAGATGCTTGTTTTCACTGACACATAGACACAAAATGCTGGAGTAACTCAGCGGGTCAATAGACAATAGCCAATAGACAATAGGTGCAGGGGTAGGCCATTCGGCCCTTCGAGCCAGCACCGCCATTCAATGTGATCATGGCTGATCATCCCCAATCAGTACCCTGTTCCTGCCTTCTCCCCATTTGCCCTGACACCGCTATCATTAAGAGCCCTATCTAGCTCTCTCTTGAAAGTATCCAGTGAACCAGCCTCCACCACCCCCTGAGGCAGAGAATTCCATAGACTCAGAACTCTCTGTGAGAAAAAGTGTCTCCTCGTCTCCGTTCTAAATGGCTTACTCCTTATTCTTAAACTGTGGCCCCTGGTTTTGGACTCCCCCAACATCGGGAACATGTTTCCTACCTCTAGCGTGTCCAAACCCTTAACAATCTTATATGTTTCAATAAGATATCCTCTCATCCTTCTAAGCTCCAGAGTGTACAAGCCCAGCCACTCCATTCTCAGGCAGCATCTCTGGGTAGAAGGAATGGGTGATGTTTCGGGTCAAGAAACTTCTTCACCTGTTGGCATAGGCAACCAACGATCACTATCCTACACACTATCCTACACACTAGGGCAAATTTATAATTTTTTATCAAGGCCAATTAACCTACAAACCTGTACATCTTTGGAGTATGGAAGGAAACCGGAGCACCTGGAGAAAGTCCAGGCAGTCACGGGGCAAATGTACAAACTCTGTACAGACAGCACCTATAGTCAGGATCGAACCCGGGTCTCTGGCGCCGCAAGGGAGCAATTCTACCGCTGCGCCACAGTGCCACGCCTAAATCTAAATCTTAATTTCAACCTGAATCCTCGCTTTTCTAAACTCCAGCATATCCGAGCCTATCAAGTAAGACACTTGTCCGTTGCATAGAATAGTACAGCAAAGGAATAGCCCTTCGGTACATCATGTCCTGGCTGATATGATGCTGATCTACACTAATCTTACATAGCGCGCACATTGTCCATTTTCCTCTATTACTTAAGATAGACACAAAAAGCTGGAGTAACCAAGCGGGACAGGCAGCATCTCTGGAGGGATGTAATGGGTGACGTTTCAGGTCGAGACCCTCTTCAGACTGGTTAGGGATAAGGAAAACGAGAGATATAGACGATGATGTAGAGAGAGAAAGAAAAATGAATGAAAGATATGCAAAAAATGTAACAATGATAAAGGAAGCAGGCCACTATTAGCTGTTTGTTGGGTGAAAACGAGAAGCTAGTGCAACTTGGGTGGGGGGGGATAGAGAGAGAAGGAATGCTGGGGCTACTTGAAGTGAGAGAAATCAATATTCATTCCTTAGGGCTGTAAGCTGCCCAAGCAAAATATGAGATGCTGTTCCTCCAATTTGCGTTTAGCCTCACTCTGACAATGGAGGAGACCTAGGACAGAAAGGTCTGTGTAGGAATGGGAAGGAGAATTAAAGTGTATAGCAACCGGGAGATCAGGTAGGCTTAGGCGGGCTAGGCGAAGGCGTTCAGCTAAACGATCGCCAATGTTTGCGCTTGGTCTCGCCGATGTATAAGAGTCCACATCTACATGAACAACTATTACCTCTATTAACTGACTGATGTCTGTCTGCCTAAATGGCAGATCGGAAACCTCTGATCTGTTTTCAAAGCATGTCCATTCTTGCTTAACTACCATATGATACGATGCGATGCAATACGATAGAACATTATTTATCCCAGGAAGGAGGATCTGCCAACAGTCATAAAACACAAAATACATGAAACATGAAATTAAAGTGACGAGTGGAAAGGATTGGGGATGTATAGACAGTCTGAAGAAGGGTCTCGACCCGAAACGTCACCCGTTCCTTCTCCCCAGAGATGCTGCCTGTCCCGCTGAGTTACTCGAGCTTTTTGCGTCTGTCTTAACTAAGGGTACATTTGGGCGTAGCGGCAGGGACCTGGAGTCAATCCTGATTTTGAATGTTGTGTGGAGTTTCTACATTCTCGAAGTCTGTCACCATGTGGTTTCCACTCACATCCCATAGGTGGGCTGGTGTGTTGGTTGGTTGGAATCAGTAAATTGCCCCAAGTGTGTAGGTAATGGTGGAATCCAGGTAGGGGATCATGAGAATATGGGGGAAAATATGGGAGTAATGAAGGATTAGCGTAAACGTGTGCATGATGGTCGGCACAGACTCGATGGGCCAAAGGGCCTTTTTCCGTGCTGTATGTATCTATGACTATAAGAAGACCAATACAGTACAGGATATTCCAGATGCGCTCTTACCAAAGCCTTATATAATAGAAACACAACATCCCTACTTTTGTATTTAATTCCCCCAGCAAATAAAAAGGATAACATTTTGATCATTTAAATTTGACTTGACATGTAAGCACACATCCGTTTGTTTCATGCAAGACTCTAAATAAATCTCGAAGCATTGCAAGCAGGAAAATCTCTCTGTTTAATGCTCAAATATGCCAAAGATTAATCTGTTACTCCGTTTCATCTTGTTCACAGACCATGCTCGGAACAAGCAGCGAGATTTATGCACATAGATTTTGAATGCAAGACACTCTAGCAGAGAATCCACACTGTTTTTTGACAAATTTGGTGCATTTTAATATTAACGTGGGAAATATATCAGCCGGTAGATCTAATGTGTCAGCCATTAAAATAATAGTTTTAGCAACAAACATACTAAAGGCTGATTTACCTGTAAGATGAGCAGCATTGTAATAAGGTGGCATCGCTCAGATACCCACCAACTTCCTTACATTGAATAGCTAATGTTGCGGTTTCACTGAAGGTTCCTTTGAAATGGGAAAACCAAGGACACTCTAGCAGAGGTCTATTGTTCAGATTAGTTTATTGTTATGTATACCGAGGTACAGTGAAAAGCTTTTTTGCGTGCTATCCAGTCGGCGGAAAGACAATACATGATTGCAATCGAGCCATTTACAGTGTATAGATACATGATAAGGGAATAATGTTTAGTGCAAGGTAAAGCCAGTGAAGTCTGATCAAGGATAGTCCGAGGGTCACCATTGAGGTAGATGGTAGTTCAGCATTGCTCTCTGGTTGTGGTGGGATGATTCAGTTGCCTGATAACAGCTGGGAAGAAACAGTCACCAAATCTGTGTCTTTTCACACTTGGATTTTGGATTTTCAAACTCCGATTTTGGAGCATTGTTGGACAATCATCTTCAATTCTCATGCAGATGTTTCTCAGGACTTGCATCTCCTAGAGTTTCAGGGTCACACAGCATGAAAACAAGCCCTTCCGTCCACTGAATCGACGTCAAGAATTCATTACCTGTTCACACTCGTTCCATGTTATCCCACTTTCTCATCCACTCCCATTTTGTCTGCAGGGAGAGGGGAGGAGAGGGAGTGGCCAAGGTGCGACCTGTCCTTGATTATGTTGCTGGCCTTGCCGAGGCAGTGTGAGATATAAATGGAGTCAATGGAAGGGAGGTTAGTTTGTTGAGAGAGTGCTACGCTGCTGCAGGCACTGACTTTTGGACATGGGCGGAAATCCCGAGGGGGACAAGGGGGACATGTCCCCCCCCCCATGATTTGAGAAGTGGGAGACAATCCCCTCCATTTTTTGTAATCCGGATTTTGAAATTAGGTGAAATAAAAATCTATTAAAAATCTCTGCTTTCCGTGACACAGTGGGGGCGGTCAGTAGGAAATGGGGGGGGGACATGATGATTCAGCATGATGATTGGAGGAGGGAGGTGTTGGTCAGAGGCAGAAGTAGGGGGGTGGGACTGAGGATAGAGCGCAGTGATTGGAGGAGGGAGACATTTTGGTGGAGCAAAGATCATAGAGCGGAGCTTGAATCGGCCTGTTCAAGGGGCCTTTCATCGCCCTGCGTGGCTTCAAATCGGCCGCGGGATCTTTCACCGCCCTGCGGTCAAATTGCTGCCTCGAGGCGATCGAGGATCCCAATGTTGAAGGGACAGAAGTTTTAAACCGCGCCGAACAATGAAAGGCCCTCGATCGGGCCGATTGAAGCCCCACGATTCAGGGTGGACGAAGTTGCTGTTGCTGGAGTTCGGATTCGGTCACCAACCAGGTCAGCTCCCGATGTCAGGTCAGCTACCGTCCACAGGGCCCACGACAGAAGCTTCGCACGCGTGTGTGTGCACGTGCGGTCACCAAGAAATTGCGTCCTCCCCATGTTTTGATAGCGATTTCCTCCCCTGCTTTCAGATGTATCCCATGGTGGTGAAAGGTTATTTGTACTATTTAGTTAAGTTTAGTTTAGTTTAGAGATACAGCGCCAGAACAGGCCATTCAGCCCACTGAGTCTGTGCCGACCAGCAATCAGCGTGGAGTTTGCACGTTCTCCATGTGACCATTTCCTCTGGTTAACATAGAAACATAAGCATAGAAAATAGCTGCAGGAGTAGGGCATTCAGTCCTTTGAGCCAACTTCATATCATCACGGATGATCATCCAAAATCAGTACCCCGTTCCGGCTTTCTTCCTCTATCTCTTGACTCCGTTAGCCCTTAGAGCTATATCTAACTCTCTCTTGAAAACATCCAGTGAATTGGCCTCCACTGCCTTCTGTGGCAGAGAATTCCACAGATTCACAACTCTCTATGTGAAAACGTTTTTCCTCAACTCAGTCCTAAATGGCCTACCCCTTATTCTTAAACAGTCACCCCTGGTTCTGGACTCCCCCGACATCGGGAACATTTTTCCTGCATCTAGCCTGTCCAATACTTTAAGAATTTTATGTGTTTCTATAAGAAACATATAACATAACCAATTGCTCCAGTTTCCCCTTCCAAAGATGTGCAGGTTGGTTGGTTAATTGGCCACCGTTTGTTGACCCTGAGTACGTAGTGAATACTAGACTTCGTGGGGAGTTGGTGGGAAAATAAATGTGGAAGGAATTTTAAAAAAGGAGAGTGCAAATGGAGGGTTGATGGTTGGCACAGATTTAATGGGCTGAAGGGCCTCTTTCCATGCTGTCTGACTGTGCTGAATGCTCCCAGTCTTTCGAGGAGCCACATGACAATGTTGGATAACCCCGTCAAGGTATTTTGGAGACAACCTCTGCCATAATGTTGGACACTAATGCAATATAAGAACATGTGCAGGATAGTGTTTTTGAGATACAGATGCAGAGATGAATGTGGCCGCTTCTATAGAGAAATAAAAGTTCTATGGGAAAGGGCGGCATAGTGGTGCAGAGGTAGAGTTGCTGCCTTACAGCGTCAGAGACCCAGTTTCGAGCCTGACTCTGGGTGCTGTCTGTACGGAGTTTGTATGTTCTGCCCTTAACCTGCGTGGGTTTTCTCCAGGTCCTCTGAATTTAAGTTAGGTGTTGCTCTTAGGGCTAAAGGAATTAAGGGATATGGGGAGAAAGCAGGAACGGGGTACTGATTTTGGATGATCAGCCATGATCATATTGAATGGCGGTGCTGTCTCGAAGGGCCGAATGGCCTACTCCTGCACCTATTTTCTATATTTCTAACTTTTCCTCCCACACTCCGAAGACGTACATGTTTGTGGACTTGATAAATTTGTAAATTGTCCCATGTGGTTTAACTGATTGCAGTCTGGACTGTCAAAATTAGGAGCATTCCACCCAAAAAGATGGTATAAAGTCATGGAGTCATAGACCATGGAAACTGGCCCTTCAGCCCAACTCATCCATGCTAACCAAGCAATTTGAATTTGCGCCATAGTCAGCACAGAGATTGTGGGCTGAAGGATCCAGTTCCTGTGCTGCAGGGCATATCCATTCCTTAAAGTGAAACAGAGGAGATGATATCTGTGTAGGAAAGAGCTGCAGATGCTGGTTTACGCCAAAGATAGACACAAAAATCCGGAGAAACTCAGCAGGTCGGGCAGCATCTCTAAGGAAAAGGAATAGGTGATGTTTCGGGGTCGAAACCTCCTCTTCAGACTGAGAGTCAAAGGGGAGAGGGAGAGGAGATATATGAAAAGGTACATAGACCAAATGAAGGAAAGGTATGCGAAAAGACAAATCAAAGCCAGCAGAAATGGACAAAGAAAGGTGGAGCCCACAATGGTTCGTTGTTGGCTGTGGAGGTGATAACGCGTGATACAAACAGTGAAAGTCAGCAAGACGACAGTGGAAATAACACGACATCTAGGGATGGGAGGGGATGGAGAGAGGGTTACAGAAGCCAAGGATTACTTGAAGTTGGAGAAATCAATGTTCATGCCGCTGGGTTGTAAGCTGCCCAAGCTAAATATGAGGTGCTGTT
The DNA here is from genome assembly GCF_028641065.1 of Leucoraja erinaceus. NCBI lineage: Eukaryota > Metazoa > Chordata > Chondrichthyes > Rajiformes > Rajidae > Leucoraja > Leucoraja erinaceus. Next base: position 46,353,836 of record NC_073389.1, read on the forward strand.
CCTCCAATTTGCAATTGGCCTGTGCCCACCTGGGATTTAAATGCAAACAGAGTGAGGAGTGGTGGGGCCATCATGATGGTGGAGAGGGAGAAGGGGCTTCAGCAAGGTTTAGAGATACAGCGCGGAAACAGGCCCTTCGGCTCACGATCAGCTATGCCAGCACATTAACTCTACCCTACACACACTAGGGACAATTCTACATTTACATCAAGCCCATTAATTTACAAAACTGTACGAAGTTTGTACTTTCTCTCCGTGACCTGCGTGGGTTTTCTCCGGGTGCTCCGGTTTCCTCCCACTCTCTGAAGATGTACAGAACTGTCTTTGGAGTGCGGGAGGAAACCGAAGATCCGGGAGAAAACTCACGCAGGTCGTAGTTTGACCAAGGGCAATAGACACGGCATCTCTCGTTGGCCAATCTGTCGCAGGGTGACTGCGAAGCTGAGAAGACTGAGAGATAAGATGAGTCCGGGAGGTAAAACCTCGGCAAAAACTGCAAGCAGTGACGCCTTGCACAGATTTCGAGAAACAGACAAGCAAAACAGCAAGATATTTTTACAGCGTTGAGATTTAAAAAAAAATCTTCCTTGCAGCCTGGACAATGACAACCAGAGTAAACTAACAAGCTGTCAAAGCCCTTACTGCATGCTTCAAGTTTGGAGCTGCAATTTTGTTCAATGCTCCTCCAATGACAAACTCAATGACAGAACAGTGGTAACCATCAGAGTCTCTTATTTCTCCCTCATTATTCTCTGGGACACGCCGGCAAATGCAGAGGCACAAAGTGGCTGGCAACACGATTACATGACAGCATTTGACATGCAGGAAAGTTCGACTCTTCAGCCCAGCGCCTTGGCAGTGCCTCTGCTTCGTCTGTGTTTCCACTGTAGACTTTAGCGATACAGCGCGGAAACAGGGTCTTCGGCTCACTGGGTCCGCGCTGACCAGCGATTACCTCGTACAATAGACAATAGACAATTGGTGCAGGAGTAGGCCATTCGGCCCTTCGAGCCAGCACCATGATCCATTCAATGTGATCTTGGCTGATCATCCCCAATCAGTACCCCGTTCTTGCCTTCTCCCCATATCCCCTGACTCCGCTATTTTTAAGAGCCCTATCTAGCTCTCTCTTGAAAGCATCCAGAGAACCAGCCTCCACTGCCCTCAGAGGCAGAGAATTCCACACTCACCACTCTCTATGAGAAAAAGTGTTTCCTCGTGTCCGTTCTAAATGGCTTACTCCTTATTCTTAAACTGTGGCCCCTGGTTCTGGACTCCCCCAACATCGGGAATATGTTTCCTCTCATCCAAGCCCTTCTAAATTTAAAAATGAGTGTACAAGCCCAGCTGCTCCATTCTATCAGCATATGACAGTCCCGCCATCCCGGGATTTAATCTTGTAAACCTACGCTGCACTCCCTCAATAGCAAGAATGTCCTTCCTCAAACTAGGGGACCAAAACTGCAACACTATACTCCAGGTGTGGTCTCACTAGGGCTCTGTACAACTGCAGAATGACCTCTTTGCTCCCATATTTGAGGTACACTAGCACTATCCTACACACCAGGGACATATTACAATTTACAGAAGCCATGATTGAATGGCGGAGTGCGCTATCCTGGGACAGGATAATTTACAATTACACCAGGGACAATTTACAATTTTCTACTGAAACCAATTCACCAACAAACCTGCACGTCTTTAGAGTGTGGGAGGAAACCGGAGCACCCGGGGAAAACCCACGTGGTCACAGGGAGAATGTACAAACTAGGTAGAGACAGCACCCGTAGTCAGGATCGAACCTGGGCCTCTGTTGCGCCACCGTGCTGCGCTTATGGAACAGAGGGAACAGATATTGAAGAGGAAGCCGGAGCTTAAGACGCCATTAAGAATTTCATAGTACGTGTTAAAGAGAAGTCGCAAATTCTAATAACATTCTCCCAGCCAGAACTTCACAAATAAAAAGAATGCTAACACGTTTTTTTCCCCTTTGATGGATTTTGCAGAATATTTGTTGGTCTCAATGGGTCAAACAGCACAGAAATAGTCCCTTTGGCCCAACTTCCTTGCCCATCTATGCTCGTCCCTGTCCAAATGTCTTTTAAATGTTATAGCAGCTGCCTCAATCACTTCCTTTGGCAGGTTCTTCCATATTCTCACCAGCCTCTTTGAGAAAAAGCTGCCCTTCAAATTTCTAGTCATTCTCTCCCCTCTCACCTTACACTTATTCCCTATAATTCCTGATTCTCCGGCGCTGGGAAAAAGACCAGATGCATTCACTCTATTTAGGGCTCATGATTTTATACACCTCTATAGGATGAGTCCTCAGTCTCCCACATTCCAAGGAATAAAGTCCCTGCCTGCCCAACCTCTCCTCATAATTCAATCATGCCTGATCTCTGCCACCGAATCCCATTTTCCTGCCTTCTCCCTGTAACCCTTGACACCTGTTCTAATCAAGATTCATTTGCATCCTCCAAGGAAGAATCCAATTTATCTCGGCCTGCTCTCCCAACTCGGACTGACCAATGTGCCTGCTTTTTGTCTCTGCAGTACCGGCCATGATCACGTCTTATCCAAACACCACTCTGGCGACCCAGGGCCAGAAGAAAGAGGTCAGCTGCACCGCTCACGGGGAGAAGCCCATCATTGTCCGCTGGGAGAAGGAAGACACCATCATTGATCCCGAGAGGATGTTCCGTTACATCGTGTCCACCAAGGAGATTGGAGACGAGGTGGTTTCCACACTACAGGTACTGACTGCGACATTCCCACAGAAAGGCTTGTTATATTAACAGCACCCTCTCATGGTTGAACACACACACTACTGCAGATGCTGCTTTAAGCCGAAGATAGGCACAACATGCTGGAGCAACTCCACGGGTCAGGCAGCACCTCTGGAGGGAAGGAATGGGTGATCTTTTTCGGGTCGAGACCTTTCTTCAGACCCACCCTGGTCTCCCAAGAAGTGGTTCGACCAAAAACGTCACCCATTCCTTCTCTCCAGAAGTGCTGCCTGTCCTGCTGAGTTACTCCAGCATTTTGTGTCCATCTTCGACATACGCTAACTACTGCTAATTGTTCAATTTCCTCCTCGTAACCCCTTGCGCAACATGCTTTGCAATGATCTGGAAAATATCACAATATGGCGACAAGGGTGGAATAATTCAATACTGTGTCGTCCCAGAAGCAAATGTAAAGCATTGCCGGCGAAGAAAAGACCTTACCTGTCAAGAAGGGTCTCGACCCGAAACATCACAGTGTGTACAGTTTTGGTCTCCTAATTTGAGGAAGGACATCCTTGTGATGGAGGCAGTGCAGCGTAGGTTCGCAAGATTGATCCCTGGGATGGCAGGACTGTCATATGAGGAAAGATTGAAAAGGCTAGGCTTGTATTCACTGGAGTTTAGAAGGATGAGGGGGACATCTTATAGAAACATATAAAATGATAAAAGGACTGGACAAGCTAGATGCAGGAAAAATGTTCCCAATGTTGGGCGATTCCAGATCCAGTGGCCACAGTCTTAGAATAAAGGGGAGGCCATTTAAGACTGAGGTGAGAAAAAAAAATTTCACCCAGTGAGTTGTGAATTTGTGGAATTCCCTGCCACAGTGCGCAGTAGAGGCCAAATCGCTGGATGGATTTAAGAGAGAGTTAGATAGAGCTCTAGTGGAATCAAGGGATATGGGGAGAAGGCAGGCACGGGTTATTCATTGGGGACGATCAGCCATGATCGCAATGAATGGTGGTGCTGGCTCGAAGGGCTGAATGGCCTCCTCCTGCACCTATTTTCTATGTTTCTATCACCTATTCCTTTTTTCCAGAGATGCTGTCTGACCCGCTGAGCTACTCCAGCTTTTTGTGTCTACCTTCGGTTTAAACCAGCTTCTGCTGTTCCTTTCTACACATAAAGCATGGATTATTGTACAGTCTGGCACATGTAAAGTACACACTAATATATAGGTTAGAACGTACACATTCATACACATACAACTTAAAATGCACATTCTGGTTAGAATACATGATGGTCTGTGGAAGACGTTTAAATCCAGTAGCCATGCCTATCACATGCAGGAATATTAGTCCATCAAACCCATTTGAACCATCCTGGTTATTCCTCCTTCTCCCCGTTCCCGTGGGGTTAACGTACAGAGGCTTGAAAGCTCGCACCACCAGACTCAGGAACAACCTCTGCCCCTCTGATATAAGGCTTCTGAACATAAACAAGGGTGACTGTCCGATTCACCTCTACCCCATTGCAGACATTGGAGTTTGTCTAGAGAACTGATACTCTACAGTGCTGAGAATTATATTCTGCATTCTTATGCTTCTCTTTATCTATTGTATTTGAGTTTGACGATTGTATTTAGTATCATCTGAACTGGGGGATAGCACGTGAAACAAAGCTTTTGCACTCTACCTCAGCACACGTAGCAATAATTAAGTTTAATAAACCTAATCCTAATCCTACTAACTTCCACTTGCCCCATTTGAAATCGTATTTCTCCTCCAAATGTAGCCCCATCCCTTCTCTGCTTTTCTTAGTTTTGTTTAGAGATACAGTGCGGAAACAGGCCTTTCGGCCCATCGAGTCCACACTGACCAACAATCTAGGCGGCCTGGCAGTAAGAGACCAACTTAGGCCTTGCTGAGGAGGCTGAGTATTGCGAGGTTTTACCAGCAATAAATTACTGGGTAACAGATCCCATTTTGTACGTTGATGAAGAGTTAAATCACAGTATCGTATTTGATGATTTCAAGGTGATGTGTTGGAACAAAAGAGCCCAAAACCCAGGCGATATATTCTTATTTGGGTGCCTACATTACTCTAGTGCCTGCCTGTGATGTTCCCTTGCAGACTTCCAACTCAACGATAAGGGGGAGTTCCTCGACACTACACTGAAATGCTACTTTGGGGCCACACGGTGGCGCAGCAGTAGAGTTGCTGCCCAACAACGCCAGAGACCCAGGTTCGACCCTGAGCAATGGTGCTGTCTGTACGGAGTTTGTACCTTCTCCCCGTGACCTGCGTGGGTTTACTCCGGGTGCTCCGACTTTCTCCCACACTCCAAAGAAGTCCAAGTTCGTAGGTTAATTTGGATTTGGCAAAATTTTAAATTGTCCCTAGTGTGTAGGATAGTGCTGGTGTACGGGTGATCGCTGATCGGCACAGACCCGGTGGGCCGAAGGGACTGTTTCTATACTGTATCGATAAACTAAACTAAACTAAGCCATTATTAAACTAAACTAAGCTTGAAGATATAGGAGGACATGTTGCGGAGGTGCATGAGGCCTGTGGCCATGAGCACATTTTATATTTATAGTTACATTAAAAAAATCAATCTTTCTGTATCCTCCAATTCTTGCACACTGAGATGGTGTTAACCTCCGCAGCTTCCAGCTGCTTGGACTCTAAGCTCTGGCAATTCCTTCCTAAACCTCTTGCTTCTCCACCACCTTTAAGTCACTCCTTGAAAATCTCCTTTCTTCACCAAGTTCATGATCTTCTGGGATAAAACATCCTCGAGAAGCAATTTCAATTCTCAGAGGGTTTTTGTATTGCTGGAAATATCTACCTCAGAGCGCTGTGGAAGCAGTGATAGATTGTTCTTAGTTTTGTTTAGTTTAGAGATACAGCACGGAAACAGGCCCTTCGGCCCTCCGGGCCTGCGCCAACCTGCAATCCCCACACATTAACACCATCCTACACCCACTAGGGACAAAGCTGTACGTCTTTTGTGGGGGTTTGCGTCTCCTGCGCTGGGTTCGCTGGAAGGGAGAAACTCTACCCCTGCGCCACCCATGGCCCGTTTGAGAATCCAGAAGTGTTTTAGTGTGATTAGTGAGATACAGGCCAATCCGTCTGGGACAATTTACAGAAGCCAATTAACCTACAAAACCTGCATATCATTGGGAGACTTAAGTCAGAGGGTGGTGAATCTGTGGAATTTTTTGCCACAGAAGGCCGTGGAGGCCAAGTCAATGGATATTTTTAAGGTGGAGATTGATAGATTCTCGATTAGTACGGGTGTCAGAGGTTATGGAGGGAAGGCAGGAGAATGAGGTTGGGGGAGGAGAGAGATCAGCCGTGATTGAATGGCGTTGTAGTCTTGAGTGGCCAAATGGCCTAATTCCGTTCCCATCGCTTATGACCTTATGAAACCGGAGCACAAGAACGCCCACACGGTTATAGGGAGAATGTAGAAACTCCATACAGACAGCACCCGTAGTCAGGATTGAACCTGTGTCTCTGGTGCTGTAAGGAAGCAACTCTACTGCTACACCACTGGAGCGGGGATGGGATAATGAATTTCAATGATCATCCATGATCATGATGAATATTGCTTAGCGAGCCAAATAGAAAAGCTTAAGAACCAAGAGCCAAGCTTCAGCTCCTATTTTCTATGCTTCTACATCGAAGGATGAGAATTGGTATATTTTGCAGAAATCAAAGATCGGGAGGCACGCCAAGAAAATTGAGTTGGGGCCTTGCTCAGATCGTCAAGGTGGTGTAGGCCTGAGGGGCAATCTGACACACACTGCTCATGTTCCACAACTCCCTATGTTTATGTGGATCGCTGTTAAATTCCGTCTGATAACACGTGGACGAACATCAAGCACATCAAAAGTGCTGTCGGAATGCAAACCGGAGCTGTTAATGATTAAAGCCGAGAACAAGTTGTTCAAAAGTAACAGCAAACCCGGGCTTTATTTCCTTCAGTGCATTGATCAAGCAGAAATCAGTCGCACGCCACATCAGAGCCAGCTGGGAGCTCGCATCTTGTGTCAGTAAACATCCCTTCTTACCTTGCCAAAAATCCCCCTGTCAGCTGAAACTCTCCTTGTCCCATTACTGCTGTCTCTCTCATCTGATGTTCCCTTTGTTGTACGGGTTCGGGGGTTGTAGGAAGCAATGTTCTACGCAGTTATAGTGACAGATAAAGGGAAATTAGACAAATCGCGAGGCACTTACCAGTGGTAAATGGAAGCTCGTGAAAGATTATAGTTACGCCGTTTCATTTCGTGCAGTTACAGGCATTTTGCAGCAGTGAATAGACTGACCTTTCTCTTGCCCATCACAAAATATTAAATGCACTACTTTTGCAATGCAATTATTTAAAAGAAACCATTGCAAAGAGCCACCTAAGAATCATAATTATATTTTAAAGGGAGTTTATCATTATGCAGAATATTTGTACAGTATTAAATAAAGACATGCATTAATAAAGTTCTTAGAAAATAACAAAACAACTGAAGCATCATTTAGAATAGTTTTAGTTTAGTTTAAAGATACAGCGCAGAAACAGGCACTTCAGCCCACCATGTCCACACCGACCAGCGATCCCTGCACACTAACACTACCCTACACAAACCAGAGACTATTTTTACCCTACACCAAGCCAATTAATCTGCAAACCTGTACGTCTTTGAAATGTGGGAGGAAATCAAAGACCTCGGAGAAAGTTACGGGGAGAATTAGGTATGCCAACTGTCCCGTATTAGCCGGGACATCCTGTATATTGGGCTAAATTGGTTTGTCTCGTACGAGAGTGCCCTTGTCCCGTATTTGACTGCTACTACTCGGGTCGAGGGGACTGTCTGGTCCGGCCCCGCCTCACTCGTCCCGATGTAGTGCAGCCCATGGAGTGCAGCAGCAGCACCTCGTTCGTGGCCCCGTCAGTCAGCAGCCTGGCCAGCTGTCCGACCTTCGGACCTTCGGTTACCGCTGACACCACCACCCTTCCTTCTCATGGCCGATCATCGGTTCATGAGTTGGATGGGGTGCCGGACTTTGCGTGCAGCAGAACACAAAGCCCTGCCGGTGGGCCAGCCAAGGAGTTTTGGCCTGGGCCACGCGACGTCGCGCGCAAAGTTCAGCGCCGGAGCCAAAATTCCTCAGCTAGCCCATCGGCTGGACTTTGTGGGCAGTCCAGCACCCGGGCCAACTCATCATTTACCCAGCCACGGCCGAGTCGGTCAACGAATTGCTGTCGGGAATTTGTCCCGTATTTGGGAGTGAGAAAGTTGGCAACCTTTGGGAGAATCACCGTACAGACAGCACCTGTAGTCAGGATCAACCCCGGGCCTCTGGCATTGTAAGGCAGCAACTCTGCCGCTGCGCCACCGTGTCGCCCATCGTGATGGAGTTTAAGCAGAAAAAACGGATCTGAGGCACTTAAGGGCATATTAAGATGTCCAAAGGTTTGGTCAAGGAAGTAGGTTTGCAAGGACTGTTTTAAAGGGGAATAGGAAGTAAAGAGAAGTATTAGAAACATAGAAAATAGGTGTAGGAGTAGGCCATTCGGCCCTTCGAGCCTGCACCGCCATTCAATATGATCATGGCTGATCATCCAACTCAGTATCCTGTACCTGCCTTCTCTCCATACCCCCGGATCCCTTTAGCCACAAGGGCCACATCTAACTACCTCTTAAATATAGCCAATGAACTGGCCTCAACTACCTTCTGTGGGAGAGAATTCCTGTAGTTAAAGTCTAGGCAGCTGAAGGTATAGTGGCTGGTGGTGGTGCAATACAAATCAGGGGAATTATCAAGCCAGAGATGGAGAGCTTGCAAACACCTTGGAAGCCTGTAGAGATAAAGTTTGTCACTCATCACCAAATCTGTAAGCAAGGATGAATATTTTAGTGAAATACCTGGATAGAATGGGTGTGCACAGGATGGTTCCACTAGTGGGAGCGTCTAAGACCAGAGGTCATTGCCTCAGAATTAAAGGACCTTACTTCAGGAAGGAGATAAGGAGAAATTCCTTTAGTCAGAGGGTGGTGAATCCGTGGAATTCATTGCCACAGAAGTCAATAGTCAATAATCAATAGTCAATTTAATTGTCATTTGGACCCCTTGAGGTCCAAACGAAATGCCGTTTCTGCAGCCATACATTACAGACAAATAGACCCCAGATACAACATAATTTACATTTTACATAAACATCCATCACATTGCTGTGATGGAAGGCCAAAAAAAAATTATCTCTCCACTGCACTCTCCCCCCCCCCGATGTCAGAGTCAAAGTCAAAGCCCCCGGCTGGCGATGGCGATTGTCCCGCGGCCATTAAAGCCACGCCGGGTGGTGCAAGATCGCACACCGGGTCTTGGTGTTAGAGCCCCCGGCGTGCGCTCGCAGAGTCCCGCGGCCATTCCAAGCCGCGCGGGGCGGTGATGTTAGGCCCCGCTCCAGGAGCTCTTCGACCTCGCAACTCGGGCGGGAGAAAGGCGGTCTCCCTCCAGGGATCCGCGGGCTCCCGGTGCCGCCGTCCGCAGACCCGCAATAGCAGCCTCCCAATCTCCGGAGGTCGGGCCGCAGCAGCAGCAGCAGCAGCAGCGCTCCACCACCGCTCCACCCGCTCCGGACTCGGCCAGCTCCACGACGGTGACGGTGAGTCGTCAGCACCAGAGTCCCCGGCTTCTTCTGTTGGAGGCCGCACCTCCTTGCAGCCCCAACGACAACAGAGACCCGGCAAGAAAAGGTCGGGTCTCCCGTGCAGGGAGAGATTTAAAAGTTTCCCCCTCCCTCCCACCCCACCCCCACACACACATCCCAACAAAAAATAACAAAAACTACATAGAAACATAGACAGAAAATAATAAAAACGCGGACGGGCTGCAGAGGCCGCTGCTGACCAGAGTTGCGACGCCTACCGCTGCGGAGAAGGATGCGGAGGCCATGTCAATGGATATATTTAAGGCAGAGATAGATAGATTATTGATTGCGACGGGTGCCAGAGGTCTGTGGGGAGAACACAGGAGAATGGGTTCAGGATGGAGAGATAGATCAGCCACGATAGACTTAAAGGGGCGAATGGCCTAAATCTGCTTTCTTCCCAGATGTTATCTGGCAACCGAATCATCCTACCACAACCAGAGAGCATTCTGTGCTACTCTCTACCACTTTGGTGACCTATCCTTGATCAGTCTTTGCTGGCTTTACCTTGCACTAAACGTTATTCCCTTTTCATGTCCTATACACTGTAAATGGATCAATTGTAATCATGTATTGCCTTTCCGCTGACTGGATAGCACGCAACAAAGCGTTTCACTGTACCTCGGTATATGTGACAATAAACTAAACTGAAACTGAAACTGAACTGAGTTGTCCCAGCTAGACGATCATATAAACATAGAAAATAGGTGCAGGAGGAGGCCATTCGGCCCTTTGAGCCAGCACCGCCATTCATCGTGATCATGGCTGATCGTCCTCAATCAACAACCCGTGCCTGTCTTCTTCCCATATCCCTTGATTGCACTAGCCCCTAGAGCTCTATCTAACTCTCTCTTAAATCCATCCAGTGACTTGGCCTTCACTGCCCTCTGTGGCAGGGAATTTCCACAAATTCACAACTCTCTGGGTGAAAATGTTTTTTCTCACCTCAGTCTTAAATGGCCTCCCCTTTATTCTAAGACTGTGGCCCCTGGTTCTGGACTCCCCCAACATTGCGAACATTTTTTCCTGCATCTAGCTTGTCCAGTCCTTTTATAATTTTACATGTTTCTATAAGATATCCCCTCATCCTTCCAAACTCCAGTGAATACAAGCCTAGTCTTTTAAATCTTTCCTCATATGACAGTCCCGCCATCCTAGGGATCAATCACGTGAACCTACGCTGCACTGCCTCAATCACAAGGACGTCCTTCCTCAAATTAGGAGACCAAAACTGTACACAATACTCCAGATGTGGTCTCACCAGAGCACGATACAACTGCAGAAGAATCTTGCATACATGTGCGAGGGAATATTATACATAAATCATTTTCAATCAAGACTTTACTTCTTCTGATGACATTGTAAAAATGATCTTTATTCTCTTGTATTTATCTCAGCATCCACTTCAGCAGCTTGTGTACTCATATAATATATAGGACTCTGTATTTGAGCTCAGTGTTTTTGTTTTTTTGTCCTCTTACACGCTTTTTTAAAAAAATGTTTTTAATTTTATATAAATCTGTGCTTTTTAATTGACTGTCCTCACTGTTTTTTGTTTTATTTTTGTTTAGACCTGTGTTTTTGTGGAAAGCATTTTGGGTTGCATTCAAGTGTATGAAAAGTGCTATATAAATAGTAATTATTATAAAGTTATTATTATAAGGTCATAAGGAATAGGAGTAGAATTGGGCCATTTGGCCCATCAAATCTACTCTGCCATTCAATCATGGCTGATCTATCTCTTCCTCTGAACCCCATTCTCCTGTCTTCTCCCCATAACCTCCGACACCTGTACTAATCAAGAATCTATCTACCTCTGCCTTAAAAATATCCACTGACTTGGCCTCCACAGCCTTCTATGGCAAATAATTCCACAGATTCACCACCCTCTGACGAAAGAAACATAGAAACATAGAAAATAGGTGCAGGAGTAGGCCATTCGGCTCTTCGAGCCTGCACCACCATTCAATATGATCATGGCTGATCATGCAACTCAGTATCCTGTACCTGCCTTCTCTCCAAACCCCCTGATCCCTTTAGCCACAAGGGCCACATCTAACTCCCTCTTAAATATAGCCAATGAACTGGCCTCAACTACCTTCTGTGGTAGAGAATTCCAGAGATTCACCACTCTCTGTGAAAAAATGTTTTTCTCATCTCGGTCCTAAAAGATTCCCTCCTTATCCTTAAACTGTGACCCCTTGTTCTGGACTTCACCAACATCGGGAACAATCTTCCTGCATGTAGCCTGTCCAACCGCTTAAGAATTTTGTAAGTTTCTATAAGATCCCCCCTCAATCTTCTAAAAATTTCCCTTTAAAAATCTTTTAAAGAAAATTTTCCTCATCTCCTTCCTAAAAGAACGTCCTTTAATTCTGAGGCTATACCCTCTAGTTTTGGACTCTCCCACTAGTGGAAGCATCCTCTGCACATCCACTCGATCCAAGCCTTTTGCTATTCTGTACGCTTCAATGAGGTCCCCCACCTCATTCTTCTAAACTCCTGCGAGTACAGGCCCAGTGCCGGCAAACACTCATTATAGGTTACATTCATAGGGTGATGGACACAATAGAGCCGCATTTTTAACACTGTCAGCAGCAACATCTGTGTGAAGTACTTCTGTTGGGGAACTCTAACGCTGTTACTCTCAATGACATGGATTCAAAGGGTTGCACCTGCTTACATTAAGGCTGCATCAAGAAGCCAACTCTAAAGATCTCAGAGTCCAGCCCCAGAGGTAGTGCCCCAGTGAGGCTGCAGTTTACACTAATGAACGGAGAGGAAAAAAATCAATCAGAGCCCAATGAATCAGAGCTTTAATGCTCACCTATTGAATAACAATCGCTGCACTTCTTTGATCTTTGCTTCTTTTCAGTTCTCTTTTCTCTCTGCCCGGGTCTTGAAATGTTTCAGAGCTCCATCAGTATCTTCTTATTAATCTCTAAAATCCTTCCCACCTTTAATCAGCCAGCCGAGCGACTGGTGGGTTTTTTTTTTTGACACGGTTACTATAACAACAGCCCGTCCTGACCCCTATCAGTGCTGTTTCGGAAAAATGCCTCAGACCTTCATGTTGAAGCCTCCGATAATATTCTCTCACTCGCGGCGTGGAGACAGAGAAGGAAAATCAATTTCGCTCTGGATGCAATTAAATATCCCGGTTTAAATGAGTTACCCTTCACGGACCTGCCACCAGATTAAAACCCTATTTGAACAATGCGAGGGATTTACGTTGCAATTTCGCTTTCATGCAAGAATAAAAGAATTTGGGCTTGAAATTCATCAATGCTTGGTTAGCCAGCTGAGGGCCAACGATTATTTAATTCTCGGAGAGCCCAAGCTAAAAATCGATTGGCGCCTGCAAAGGTCATTAAATGGTCACTGCTCGTGAACTGATCTCTGTGTCGTGGGCCTGCTGCTTGTGATGATGATGATAATGCTTTATTGTCACTTGCACCTAGCCTAGGCGCGGTGACACGCTTGGTATTTGCATGCAAAGTACACAAAAGAGTCGCCACAAAGGTGCTGACAAAGTTAAGGGCCTGTCCCACGAGCTTGCGACTCCATGCGGCAAGCACGACCTAAAGAGCCGGTCCCACCAGCATGCACCTGCATGCGGGAAGCGCAACCTAAGTCATATGGAGTTGTGCGGAGCTGGTCCCGACATCGCGCGGAGCTCCGAAAAACTGACCGTGTTTAAAAATTCCGCGTGGCAACGGCCTGCCGGCCCACAGCTGCCTCAACGCGTGTCACTCACTTGACTTCCGCACGGCTCCCGCTTCTGGTCTGGTGGAGCTTGCCGCATGCTGTACGGCTCAAGCGACCACGTTAGGTCGCGCTTGCCGCATGCAGGCGCATGCTGGTGGGAACGGCCCTTTAGGTCCCGCTTGCCGCATGCAGGTCACATGCCCGTGGGACAGGCCCTTTACTAAAAGTACACTGGGGCCCCCTTTGCCCTTGGTGCCCTCCATGCCGGGTCCTCCTTTGTTCTCAGTGCTTCCCCCCCACATTGGGTTCCCCCTTTGTTCTCGGCGACATGGACCATCCATCTCGGCCCGACCTCGAGACTACAACCTCGGCCTGTCCCTGACCTCGAGGCTCCAACGCAAACTCGTCTTCGGGGGCTTGGAGGTTCGAATCCAGGGTGTGGGGCTCTATTGAAGCAGACGTGCATCAGGCTAATGGGCCTGTCCCACTTAGGTGATTTTTTAGGTGACTACAGGCGCGGGGTGTCGCCTGTGTGGTCGTGAGTAGTCTCCTCAGTCGCCCAAAGAGTTGCAGCGTCTTTCTGGTCGCCGCTGGATTTTCAACATGTTGAAAATTTTTCAGAGACAGTTTTTTTGTTGTTGTTAAAGAAATGATTCTATTTCAAATTTGACGTCGAAGGGTGGTCCAGTCGCCGTTTTTTTGCCGACCTGCAATCCACTATGACAGTCGCCGGCAGTCGCCTAAAATTAGCCTAAGTGGGACAGGCCCATTAGGGTTGCTATGTGCCAACAGGAAGTTAGCAAAGGGAAGATAGACACAAAATGCTGGAGTAACTCAACGGGACAGGCAGCATCTCTGGAGAGAAGGAATGGGTGGCATTTCGGGTCGAGACCTTTCTGCATGAAATGTCACCGGTTCCTTCTCTCCAGAGATGGTGATGTTACGGGTCGAGGTCCTTCTTCAGACCTGTCTTGACCCAAGACATCACCCGTTCTTTCTCTCCAGAGATGCTGCCTGTTCCGATGAGGTACTCCAGCATTTTGGGTCTATCTTCAGTGTGTACCAGCATCTGCAGTTTCTTCCTACACATTAGCAAAGTGATAATAGGCTAGGTTGGGCCCAAGAACACATGGTTAGGGGAAGATAGCCTGAGAAGAGAGGCAGGAGGATTCAGGTGGAAGGCAACTATCTAGGTACTGAGGCCACTGAGGACAATCAATGCTAGCGGGTAGAGTTTCCTCTCGCACTTGGTGCAGTCTGGAGGTAGCTAAACTGAATTTAGTTTAGTTTAGTTTATTATTGTCATGTGTACCAAGGAACAGCGAAGGGCAATAAATAGCATGGCAATAAAACACTCTTGACTCAACACTCCTGCAAAAATGCTGGTGCCCTGAAGGCTTAGGACGTGACTGAATCTGGTTCAAAGAAATCAGGACAGTTAAAGAAAGGCATTGAAACAAATGGTATGAGAAAACAAGGTTGAGATTACATGATTACTTGGTTCTTCTGATGAAACCACTCAATTTTTCAGAGATGAGCAAATCAGATATCAATTTGTAGACGTGTACAGTTCAAAAAATTATCATGCTATAGTATACTAGCCTGAAGAAATATTTAGACAGGTCCATGGGTAGGACAGGTTTAGAGGGATATGGACCATACACAAGCAGGTGGGACTAGTGTGGTTGGGGCATATTGGCTGGTGTCGATGTAGGGCTGAAGGGCCTGTTTCCACACTGGAATGCCCCTGTCCCACTTGGAAACCTGAACGGAAACCTCTGGAGACTTTGCGCCCCACCCAAGGTTTCTGTGCGGTAACCGGAGGTTCCAGGAGGTTTTGGTCAGTCTCCCTACCTGCTTTCACTACCTGCAACCTCTGGCAACCACCTGCAACCTCCGGGAACCACACGGAAACCTTGGGTAGGGTGCAAAGTCTCCAGAGGTTTCCATTCAGGTTTCCTAAGTGGGACAGGGGCATACACGACTCTATTACTGTACTCGTTGAGAGATTCAAGCTTAAGGATAAGGGGAAAATCCGTTGAGAGGGGTCACAGCTTAAGGATAAGGGGGAAATCCTTTAAAACCGAGATGAGAAGAACGTTTTTCACACAGAGAGTGGTGAATCTCTGGAACTCTCTGCCACAGAGGGTAGTTGAGGCCAGTTCATTGGCTATATTTACGAGGGAGTTAGATTCAGATCAGGGGGTATGGAGAAACGGGATTGGATGATCACGCATGCACTTGATCTCAATGTCTACATGCGAAAATATTATACACAACAGTAGTAAGGTAAAGATTGCGAGTTTGAACATACGCTTGGGGTCTTATTGAAGAGTCGACACATAACTTCACAGAAGGTAGTCAAGATGTGTTACTTTGAATGACGTCATGGAATGGAGACCATATCAAAACTTCAACTGGGTATGAACGATCAACAAACTGGAAATGGTGCAGAGAGGATTTACGATGATGTAGCCAGAGCTTGAGGGCCTGAGCTATTGGGAGAGGTTGAACTCTATTCCTTGGAGCGCAGGACGATGAGGGGTGATCGTATAGAGGCATACAAAATAATGAGAGGAATAGATCGGCTGGACGCACAGAGTCTCGTGACCAGAGTAGGGGAATCGAGAACCAGAGGACATAGGTTTAAGGTGAGGAGGGAAAGATTGAATAGGTGTAACTAAGGGGTAACTTTTTCATGCAAAGGGTGTATGGAACGAGCTGCCGGAGGAGGTAGGTGAGGCAGGTACTATTGCAGCGTTTAAGAAACATTTAGGCAGGTACATGGATTTGGAGGGATATGGGCCAAACGCAGGCAGGTGAGTAGTGTAGCTGGACATGTTGACGGGTGTGGGAAAATTGGGCCGAAGGACCTTCCTTGTTATAAGACTCTATGACTCTATAACTGGAGGGATACCAGTTGCAATGGATGTTGCCCCTTGTGGGAGAATCTAAAATTCCAGATCACTGTTAAAAAATTAGAGAGCTTAGCCTGTTATAGCAGCTCTCTTATCTTGACGGCCTGAACCTGCAGAGATTGGGTGGATAGGATTGTTTTAGTGAGAGATGGGCTAAAAGCAGGCAGATGGAATTAATGTAGATGGAACATAGGTGGATCTGGCGGGATACTTTGTACGTTTGTCATGCCCTTTACGTGGTGACTATTGCATACCTTGGTTATGGAAGCAATGAATTTCACTGGGACTTGTCACATATGCCAACGAATAATTCATTCATTCATAAGTATTCATTCATTTAAAGTTGGGCCAAAGGGCCTGTTTCTATGCAGGATATACTTTAAAAAATAGTGAACGCAACCCAGTCCAACACAGGCACTTCAGGTCTGAAGAAGTGTCTCGACCCGAATCGCCACCCATTCCTTCTCTCCAGTGATGCTGCTTGTCCCGCTGAGTTACTCCAGCATTTTGTGTCTACCCCCAGGCTATTCAATTCCTTCTAACCAGTCCATGTTCATGGTGTGTTGCATCAGGAGGTATTGTCAAGGATGCCTTCCATCCTGGCCATTCCCTCTCCTCTCTTCAATCCCTTGGAGCTCCAGGCAGGTATTCTCACCCTCATCTCTAACTCATCCGCGTAATCAGTTATTGGACCTCAGCATTTTCTGCACTATTAAAGACTTAGTTCAGTTTAGTTCATTGTCACGTGTACCGAGGTACAGTGGAAAGCTTTTGTTGTGTGCTATCCAGTCAGCAGAAAGACAATACATGATCACAATCATGCCATTTACAGTGTATAGAGGAGTGGAGATTTAAGAGTGTGGAGCGATTGTAATGTGTGATTGTAGATCTGCCTCTGTGGCTAGCACGCAGTTAGTTGCTTGGGATGGGCGCCATCTTGGAAGCTGTGGCTGCCCCATTCTGCTCTATTGCATTCGTCATAGTATTTCAAGTCAAGTCAAGCTTACATAGAAACATAGAAAATAGGTGCAGGAGTAGGCCATTCGGCCCTTCGAGCCTGCACCGCCATTCAATATGATCATGGCTGATCATCCAACTCAGTATCCTGTACCTGCCTTCTCTCCATACCCCCTGATCCCTTTAGCCACAAGGGCCACATCTAACTCCCTCTTACATACAGCAAGCTTATGTCATATACAGAAGTACGGTGAGGTACAAGTACAATGAAAATCTTGTTTACAGCAACTTAGATGCTGCTTCACCCACTGAGTTTCTCCAGCATATTTTTGTCTACCTTCACAGGAACATGGGTTCAGGCAACACACAAAAACATAAATAATGCATAAATTCTGCAAGACATTTAAAAGAAAGGTGCTAGGGGAAAACAAGTCATTAGCGCAAAAAACAATAAGAAAACAAGCCCATGTTGTACTTTATTTTAATATTTAAACATGTAGATTTATTGTTGCATTTTTCATTACCATGTATACTGCTTATGAACTTCATGCAAACAGTGACATTTCATTTCACCGGGTTTATTTAGCAATAAACTAATATGAATCTGAATCTAAATGTGGAGTTGTGGTTAGTTTGCGATTTGCTCAGATGTTATTGAATGGCTGAGTGCCTCAGAACAAAAGGATGTTCCTTTAGGAAGGAGGCGAGGAGGAATTTCTTTAGTCAGAGGGTGGTGAATCTGTGGAATTCTTGCCACAGAAGACTGTGGAGGCCAAGCCAATTTTTATATTTAAGGCAGGGATAGATAGATTCTTGATTAGCATGGGTGTTAGGGGTTACGGAGAGAAGGCAGGAGATTGGGGTTGAGAGTGAGGGGTAGATCGGCCATGATTGAATGTTGGAGGGCAGCAGACATGGTGGTGTAGTAGTAGAGCTACTGCCTTATACTGTCAGAGACTTGGGTTCGATCCTGACTATGGGTGCTGCCTGTACCGAGTTTGTACATGCTCCCCGTACATCCCTACACACAAGAGGGACAATTTATAATCATACCAAGCCAATTGACCTACAAATCTGTACGTCTTTAGCGTGTGGGAGGAAACCTGAGATCCCGGAGAAAACCCACGCAGGTCACGGGGAGAACGTACAAATCCCTACAGACAAGCACTGGTATTCAGGATCAAAACCGGGTCTCTGGCACTGTAAGGCAGCAACTCTACCGCTGCGCCTCCGTGCCACCCAGACGGATAGCTCCACCTGAATCCCATGCGAACTGACCTTCCAGAGCAGTTCACTGCGCACAATGTTTCAAATGCCTTGTTGAAGCAACATTTCTTCAACGTTGCTTCATCACCCTTTTTGGCCACTTTATCAAAACCTCAATCAGAGGTCATTAGACACAATCTCCCATGTGCTAAACCATGCTGGCCATCCATGTCTATCCAAATGCATATTTATCTTATCCCTCAGAATACTCTCCAGTAACTTGCCTAATGCAGATATTAGGCTCACTGGTATACAGTTCCCAAACTTTTCCCTGCAGCCCTTCCTAAATAGAAGCACAACATTAGCCACCCTCCAGTCTTCTGCACTTCACCTTTTTCTAATAATATTTCGTTTTTAGTTTAGAGATAAAGCATGGAAACAGGCCCTTCAGCCGATCGAGTCCACACCAACCAGCGATCCCCGCACAAACCTGTACATCTTTGGGGTGTGGGAGGAAACCGAAGATCTCGGAGGAAACCCACGCGGTCACGGGGAGAACGTACAAACTCCGTACAAACATCACCTGTAGTCGGGATCGAACCTGGGTCTCTGTAAGGCAGCGACTGTACCGCTGCACCACCGTGCCACCCCTATATCTCACATATCTCAGCCAGGACACCTGCAATTTCTACTCTAGCGTCCCTCAGTGTCCTTGTATCTCTGATTTAGTTGAAAGGTGGCGAGGGCTGTTGAGATTGAATGGTGGCCTCCTGTTCGTGAAGTATTTAATAAGCCAAGGTCCCCCAGAGAGCATTTAGATTCACATGGATGGGAACTCAACTAGACTGTGAATTAGGCAATTGTGTTCCTATGTCTGTCCTCTAACACAAATCTCCACAGTAAGTGGGTCAACACTGAAAACTTACCCCTCTATTCAGTTAATTTGAATAAAATATGGGTTTTATCGGGAGAATTTTTTCGAGCAATAGATTATAGGTACAGCATGGTTCATGTTAGAAATATTGATAGGAGTTATCCATGATTAGTTGTAATCTAATGTGAACAGTCACTCACGATCACTGTCAACCTTTCTGAAGTTGTGTGCGCCAGTCTTCTCATATATTTCTTCAGGCAAGGATAACTGGAATGCATTCTATATATATCTAAATCGTACACCATTCTGCAGTTAATCTGCTCACTTCTATAAGATAATGAATTCATTGCTTAGGATGGTGGTGGAGCCTTCTGTCTAAAGGGCCTATCCCACTTGGCCGTCATTTGGCGTAATTTAGGCGACATCATTTACGCGTCAAGACGCGTGCGTGGTGCACGATGACATAGGCAGTGACGCGCGGCTGCGTGCGGCGTCGCAGGAATTTGTGATGTACAAAATCTTCGTGCGCCATCTACATGACGCGCAAATGACGGCCAAGTGGGACAGGCCCTTAAGGTTTAGGATTCGCCGGAACGACCTGTTGCCTCTTTCAGGAGGTTGCAGTATTTAATGCATGATTGTTTCACTCTGACAAATGGAGCCGTGAGTTCGAATCCCACTCCAGGGGTTCGGCCCTAGAATCTAAATTGGCTCACCAGCACAGTAGGTGGGGAATGCTACTCTAATGGGGGTGCTGGGCCTTGGGTGAGAAGGAAAGCCAAGGTCACAAATTATTTTATTATCAGCTGTACAAATCACAAGGTCTCTGGTTTGAAGCATGGAAGTGTTGTAAGGGAAAGGATAGTGAGGGCCAATAACTAGTAAATAGGAATGTGGATTGTATTAATAGTCATAGTGATACAGTGTGGACCAGCTGAGTGACTCCGGCTCTTTTTGTCTCTCTTTGGTATAAACCAGCAACTGCAGTTCTTTGTTTTTGCACTTAAATGTTAAGCTGTTGGTCATTTTGTTTATAGATACAGCACGGAAACAGGCCCTTCGGCCCACCGAGACCCCACCAGCGATCCTCATACATTAACACTATGCAACACACACTAGGGACAAATTTTTAAAACATTTATACCATGCCTATTAACCTACAAACCTGTACGTTTTTAGAGTTTGGGAGGAAAACAAAGATCTCAAAGAAAACACACGCAGGTCACAGGCAGAACGTACAAACTCCGTATGGACAGCACCTGTAGTCAGGATCGAACCCGGGTCCCTGGCGCTGGAAGGCAGCCACTCTACCGCTGTGCCACCGTGCCGCCCGGTGCTTTTTCGATCTTTTGCACCACTAGTATTATATGGATTTTCGCACTTCAGATGCTGATCAATTTGCTGTGTACCCGATTACTTTTCATATTTTCAGTAAGGCAGCTGCGCGTTTTCATATTTTCTATCCGTTCCGTTTTTTTTCTCTCTTCAGATTACTCCAACAGTGCGAGGGGATTCCGGATTCTTCTCTTGCCATGCGATCAATTCCTACGGCGAGGATAGAGGACTGATACAGCTTACTGTGCAAGGTAGGATGTAACGCCACCTTGTTCAATGTGCAGGGAGCGCAAGGTTGACTCTGAAGGCCAATCCTCACCGCATGAGCATAGAAGGTGTGGTGGAGGAAGAGGTTGAGCAAGCTCGGATGGTGTTCCTTGGAGCATAGGAGGATGAGAAGTCATCTTCGACAGGTAGATAAGATTATGAGGGGAATATGTACAGTGGTGGCACAGTCTTTTACCCAGAGTAAGGGAATCAAGAACCAGAGGACATAGGTTTAAGCTGAGAGGGGATAGATTTAATAGGAACTTGAGGGGTAACGTTTTCACACAGAGGGTAGTGGATACATGGAACAAGCTGCTGGAGGAAGTCGTTGGGGCAAGTACTATGATTATAATATGTAGACTATAACATAAGAAACTGCAGCAACATTTGAAAGACATTTGGACAAGTACATGGATAGGAAAGGTTTAGAGGGACATGGGTCAAACATGGGCAGGTCGGGCTAGTGTAGATGGGGCACCTTGGCCGGCATGGGCAAGCTGGGCCAAAGGGCTTATTTCCGTGCTGGATGACTCTATGACTCTATGATGGGCTGAATCAAATCCATAAGTAAGTAAATATCACCAGTTAAATTATATTGCCCAATCGATACTGTGCAACTATATCCTGTTGAACAACATTTAACAGTATCCAATGTTATGTCGAAGTATCCAAAGTTATACAACAATTCTGAAGCTTACTTAGCAGGAGAAGGAGTTATAGCTGTTGTTTTATAAGGACATAAGGTCATTAGTGATAGGAGCAGAATCAGGCCATTTGGCCCATCAAGTCCACTCCGCCATTCAATCATGGGTGATCTAACTCTCCCTCCTAACCCCATTCTCCTGCCTTCACCCCATAACCCCTGACACGCGTACTAATCGAGAATCTATCTGTCTCTGCCTTAAAAATATCCAATATGGACACAACCTTCTGTGGCAAAGAATTCCACCGATTCGCCATCCTTTTTTTTTATCATTCTATAATGATATTCACCATCACTTGGAAATGCCAAGGTCACACATCAATATACTGTTACTTAGCCCTGCATGACAATATATTGAAATACCCAAGGTTACTCCACAACAGCCAAAGGTTCCCAGCAATATTTTATTCATCATCAAGGTTGTTCTTTGGTATTATGCAGCATTCAGTGGGCCTTAGCAGTGCTGCAGCATCTCTAACTGACACCATTAATGAAAACACTAGTCCCAAGGTGTGGCACAAGAACAAACTGGACGGGGAATCAGTGGGAGGCAAAGAGCTTTGATAACGTGGGAGGTGGTTTTAACTTGTGCCCGAGAGTGGGGGAGACAGAGACAGAGGCAGAGACAGAGACAGAGACAGAGACGGGGACAGAGACAGAGACAGAGACAGAGACAGATACAGAGACAGAGACAGAGACAGAGACAGAGACTGAGACAGAGAGAGACAGAGACAGAGACAGAGACAGAGACAGGGACAGATACAGAGACAGAGACAGAGACAGAAACAGACAGAGACTGAGACAGACAGAGACAGAGACACAGGCAGGGCCAGAGACAGAGACACAGGCAGAGACAGAGACTGAGACAGAGAGAGATAGAGACAGACAGAGAGAGATAGACAGAGGCCGAGACTGAGACTGAGACAGGGACATAGACTGAGAGAGACGGAGATGGAGACGGGGACGGGGACGGGGACGGGGACGGGAAGGGACAGAGACGGAGACAGACAGACAGACAGACAGACAGACAGACAGACAGACAGACAGACAGACAGACAGACAGACAGACAGGCAGAAGTAGGGTCTCGACCCAAAATATCATATTCCTTGTCTCCAGAAATGTTGTCTGACCAGACTCTCTCTAAATTGGCTCAGTCGCAGGGAGCAAAGGGAACAAAGTTGATGGGATGTGTAGGAAGGAACTGCAGATTCCGGATAAAACCGAAGATAGACGCAAAATGTCTGAGTACCTCAGTGGGACAGGCAGCATCTCTGGAGAGAAGGAATGGGCGACGTTTCGGGTCTTCAGACTGATGTCAGGGGAGAGGAAAATACATAGAAGAGAAAGTGCAAGGTGTGAAAAGCAGGACAAAGGGAATGGAGATCAAGGAACATGTAGAATGGATCATTGTTAGCTGGGAGAAGATAACAACAAAGCAAGCAGAGGTAAAATGTAGGCGGAGGCAGTAAGTTTGGTTGGAGAACTGGGAAGGGGGAGGAATGGAAGAGAGAAGGTTAAGCAGGAAGTTGGAGAAGTCAATGTTCACTTGAAGGGAGTTTTTGTAACCGGACATCTTCTTCCAGTGAGAGTGCACAGAGCCCAAAACCTGGTTCTCTGGCATTAGGCACAGTAATCAGTTCATACATTCATGAGGAGCAGGAGTAGGCCATTGTGTCTGCTCCACCATTCGTTCATGGCTGCTCTATTTCTCCCCCCTCAACCCCATTCGCCAGCCTTCTTCCTGTAACCTCTGACACCCTTCCATAGAAACATAGAGACATAGAAATTAGGTGCAGGAGTAGAGGCCATTCGGGCCTTCGAGCCTGCACCGCCATTCAATATGATCATGGCTGATCATCCAACTCAGTATCCTGTACCTGCCTTCTCTCCATACCCCCTGATCCCTTTAGCCACAAGGGCCACATCTAACTCCCTCTTAAATATAGCCAATGAACTGGCCTCAACTACCTTCTGTGGCAGAGAATTCCACAGATTCACCTGTCAGTGTGAAAAATGTTTTTTCTCATCTCGGTCCTAAAAAGATTTCCCCCTTATCCTTAAACTTTGACCCCTTATCCTTAAACTTTTCCCCCTTATTCCTAATCAAGAACCTATCAACCTACGCTTTAAAACTAACCAATGACTTGGCTTCCACTGCCGTCTCTGGCAACATGTCCCACAGATTCACCACCATATGGCCAAATAAATTCCATCTCATTTCCATACTAAAGGTAGGTCCTTTTATTCCGAAGCTGTATCGTCTGGTCCTGGACTCTCCCAGAACTGGAAACATGCTCTCCAAATCCACTCCAACTAGGCCTTTCATTATTCGGTAGGTTTAAATTAGATTTCATGCTTCTAAACTCCAGCGAGTACATGCCCAGAGCTATCAAATGACATAAACTTAAATGCGGTGACACAATACTGTGTCTGCAGAAGATATAAACATTGGCAATGAAGCTGATGGCGAGCTCAAAAGATACACTGGCTAATTGGGCAGTAAACTGGCAAATTAAATTTAATCCAGATGATAATAATAAGAACACGTTTAGGGCATAGCTATGACACAGGAGACACACTGTAAGTCAGAGGATATTGAGCAAAGTTGAAGAACAAAGGGACCTTACAGTGTGTATCGAAGGTGGACACAAAGAGCTGGAGTAACTCAGCGGGACAGGCAGCATCTCTAGAGAGAAGGAATGGCTGACGTTTCGGGTCGACACCCTTCGAGATCCATCCCTTCTCTCCAGAAATGCTGCCTGTCCCACTGAATTACTCCAGCATTTTGTGTCTACCTTTGATTTAAACCAGCATCTGCAGTTCTTTTTTACAGTGTGTATTCCCAAATTCTTAAGGTCATAAGTGATAGGAGCAGAATTAGGCCGTTCGGTTCATTAAGTCTGCTCCGCCATTCAATCATGGCTGATCAATTTCTCCCTCCTAACCCCATTCTCCTGCCTTTTCCCCATAACCCTTGGCACCCGTACTAATCAAGAATCTATCTCTGCCTTAAAAAATATCCATTGACTTGGCCTTCACAGCCTTCTGCGGTAAAGAATTCCACAGATTCACCACCCTCTGACTAAAGAAATCCCTCCTCATCTCCTTCCTAAAGGAACGTCCTTTAATTCTGAGGCTATGGCCTCTGGTCCTAGACTCTCTCAGGAGTGGAAACATCCTCTCCACATCCACTCTTTCCTGGCCTTTCGCTATTCGGTAAGTTTTAATTTATCCTTCTAAACTCCAGCGGGCGCAGGCCCAGTGCTGTCAAACGCTGAAGGCTGAAGGACAGGCTGATAAAGGTGATTTAAGAAAGCAAGTGGAATGAATTCCTTTATTAGCTGAGGCAACACGGAAAAAAGTAATGACACTGGAGGCGGTGCAGAGGAGATTTACGAGGATTGTATTAGGAGTGGAATGTTTTAGCTACGAGGAACAATTAGACAGGTGGGAGATGTTTTCTTTGCATAAAATGGGCTGAAGTGAGATATAATTGAGGTGCATTAAATTATGAGGCTCCTACATGGGAATATAAGAAGAATCTGTTTCGCAGAATGGTTAGCAATCAAGCAGAATAGATTTAAAGCAGTTGATGGTGTAAGGATTTAAGGAAGGTGAGGAAAATAAATCTAATTTAAGGGCCTGTCCCAATTTCACGACCTAATTCACGACCTTTTTTACCCGTGGATATTTTTCATCAGGCTAGAAAAACGCCCCGACCTACTTGATGCCACGAGTACCATCATGGTCTGCTATCACCTACCTATGACCTCCTATGACCTCGTGAAGACCATGCAGCGAGCATGAGTCAAGGGCAAACTTGCCAGAGTTCGTGAATTAGGTTGTGAATGTGGGACAGGCCCTTTAGAGGGTAGTGAGGACTTGGAGGGAGGTGGAGAAGAAACATTCTCACATTTACCATGCACTTGATTGGGACTAATACAGAGAATGGGAGTTGTTCTGTTTCAACAGGCATAGACATAATAGGGCAAATGGCTTCCTTCCACATTATCGAGGCATAACATCATAGAGTCATACAGCGTGGAAACAGACCCTTCGGCCCGACTTGGCTTACCAACTAACATATCCCATGTACACTAGTCCCACCAGCATGCGTTTGGCTCATACCCTTCTAAGTGGGTGCTGCCTGTACGGAGTTTGTACGTCCTCTCCGTGACCGCGTGGGTTTTCTCCGAGATCTTCAGTTTCCTCTCACACTCTAAAGGCGTATAGGTTTGCAGGTTAATTGGCTTGGTATCATAGTATCATAGTAAATTATCCCTAGTGTGTGTAGGGAACTAAACTAAACCTGTCCTATCCATGTAGTTGTCCAAATGTTTCTTAAACGTTGCAATAGTACCTGGCCTGGTTTGTAGTTCCCAGCCCTTCTTGAATCGAGGCACAGCATTTGCCACCGTCCAGCCTTCCGGCACCTCGCCTGTATTTAATGACAGCTCGTAAATCCCGGCAAGGCCCCCCAGTAATTTCCTCCCTAGCTTCTCGCAGTGTCCTCGAATATATCTGATCAGGCCTGTGAGATTTGTCTACCTTTATACTCGTCAGGTCCTTCAGCACCTTTGCGAGCGTATTACTGACTGCTTTCAAGACACTTCCAGTGACCACTCCTAGTTCCTCAGTCACAGGCCCATGTTGATAAGTGACAGGGGCAGAATTGGGCCATTCAGCCCCGTCAAATCTACTCCGCCATCCAATCATGGCTGATCTATCTCTCTCTCCTAACCCCCATTCTCCTGCCTTCTCCCCATAACCCCTTACACCCGTATTAACCAAGAATATATCTATCTCTGGCTTAAAAATTCCATTGACGTGGCCTCCACAGCCTTCTGTGGCAGTGAACTCCACAGATTCACCACCCTGTCTTTCTCCGCGAGAAAGAACATTACAAATTTTCTAATGTTCCACGGGCTGAGGCCATGTTTGGACCTGCGCAATGGTATGGAGGTAGAAGTGGATGCCTTTTGTAAGGATGTAAATCCATCACAGGGTTAAGTAGGACATCCAGGTTAAAAACAGTCTGATTCATTCTGGGACTGTGGCCAAGATGGAAGGAAAACTTGTAAGCTTTAACATTCATTTCTAGCAAAGATTTGAAGTAAAGAGCTTCCTCCAAGGTCAATGTCTGAATGCAACAAGAAATTGGATGTGAATCAATTGACTTTGGTGAACTTTTCTTCCTGAAATATTTCATCGTGGCATGTTGCAGAGCCTCCAGACCCTCCAGAGATCGAGATACGTGAAGTGAGAGCGCGGAGCATTGCGCTGAGGTGGAGCATGGGCTTTGACGGCAACAGTCCCATCACCGGCTTTGACATTGAATGCAAAAACAAATCAGGTGAGTTCCAGAAACCGAAGAGCTTATGTTCGGGGGCTTCTAGGGGGAGTCACGAGGGACGGTGATGAGGGGATGTGGGCTGCAGAACTCTCCTGGGAATTCCCCCAGAGGACTTTCCTTCCTGTGTCGTTATTGCCCGAGTCCCTTTCCCTACTCAAATGTGGCAGCAGAACCCTGGTTAATCAACAGGAGCCAGGAAGCCCTCACTCATGTCCCATTCTGCTGGGTAGACGGTACATGGTTGGGAGGGAATGGGTGGAGGGGAGATTGTGAAGTGAATTGGCGAGCGGGATATCGAGAAGGACAGGTGGCACAGCGGAAGAGTTGCTGCCTCACAGCACCAGAGACCCGGGTTCCATCCTGACCACAGGTGCCGTCTGTACGGAGTTTGTACGTTCTCCCCGTGACCTGAGTGGGCTTTTTCCAGGTGCACCCGTTTCCTCCCACCCTCCAAAGATGTACATGTTTTTAGGCTAATTGCCTTGGTAAAATTGTAAAATTGTGCCGAATGCGTGTAGGATAGAGCTAGTGTACCGGGTGACCGTTGGTCGGTGCAGACTGGGTGTGCCGAAGGGCCTGTTTCCTGCACTGTATTTCAAAACTAAACCAAACTAGACAGACCCAGGGTTTGGTCTACGAGCATTCCAGCAGCCAATTCTGTAGCCAAGATGTTTCTTAAGGTCAAGAATTTTATTTTCAGTTAAGCTGTTGGCAGTGAAGGAAAGAGGCAGTTATTTTAGCTTTTTCAGTTCATGGGCAGGTATTTGCTGCCATAACGAGCTAGTTCTTGGTGAAGCGGCTCATTGTGTTATTGTCCCATTTTGTCTCCATCGGTCACATTATTATTTTTGCATCAAAACACTTCTGTACCTTATGGGCCTGTCTCGCCGATTTTTTAGGCAACTGCCGGCGACTATCATAGTCGATAGCAGGTCCCCAAAAAACTGGCGACAACCTACGTCATCCTGGCGACAACCTATGACAGCACCTACGTCAGGAGAAGTCAAGCTACGCTCACTGGCTGCAAACCCACTGTCGGCGAAAAATTTTCAACATGTTGAAAATTTAGCGGCGACCAGAAAGACGCTACGACTTTTTGCGCGACTGAGGAGACGACTCCCAGGCGACCACCGGCGAACACGTGGCGACAAACTAGTCGCCTGTAGTTGCCTAAAAAATAGCCCAAGTGGGACAGGCCGGAAATGCAAGCTGATAATGGGAAGTGCCAATGCAGCGAGGCATGTGGACTTAGGTAATGGATCGGTAGGTCTCAGATTAAAGGAATGAGAAAGATGGAGTAGGCTATGCCAGGCACTGGAGTCAAATCCACAGCAGAAGGAGAAACAACAGAAAGGATTGAATTAAAAGAGAGAAGAAATAGAGGAAGAACACAATAACGAACCTGTGGAATTCTGCCACAGAAGGCTGCGGAGGCCATCAATGGATTCAATTCTGGCCGCAGAATTAAAGGACATTCTTTTAGGAAGGAGATGAAGAGGATTTTTTTTTTAGTCAGAAGGTGGTGAATGTGTGGAATTCTTTGCCACAGAAGACTGTGGAGGCAAAATCTGTGGACATATTTAAGGCGGAGATTGATAGATTCTCGATTAGTACGGGTGTCAGAGGTTATGGGGAGAAGGCAGGAGAATGGGGTTGAGAGGGAAAGATAGATCAGCCATGAGTGAATGGCGCAGTAGACTTGATGGGCCGAATGGCCTAATTCTGCTCCTATCACTTCTGAATTTAGGAGTAGGAAATTTAGAATTGAGTGTTTTGGCTTTTGACAAACCACAAGCTTCATATTGCTGCATTTGTGAATGAGGCTGTACAATCTATGCTCTTTTTATTCTGAGCCAGAAAAGTTGAATGGTATTTGAAATCGCAATTGACACCTCACTAGCTCGAGCTAGATCGATACAAATGCACGCAAGCTCAGTGGTTCAGACTACTTGGCAAGACTCCATTGTCCAGTTGGCACAGGAGGAGCTGAGGGCCAAGGACTGACGGAGCCGTAGCGCGGGTTGCGGGCGAACAATGGAAAGCGAGACTCCACGTGACAGCCTCCATGAAACCATCCCAGCAGAGACAGCAGTCTACGACGGAGACGAGACAGAGAGCGACTCGCAGTTCCCCATTCGCCTTCCAGTCAGGGACAAATAGGCTTCAAACCAGCTCCTTGCTAATGCGTGGGCAATATGTAGCTTTTTGTGTCTATCTTCGGTTTAAACCGGCATCTGCCGGTTTAAACCGAAGATAGACACAAAAAGCTGGAGTAACTCAGCGGGACAGGCAGCATCTCTGGGGAGAAGGAATGGGTGACGTTTCGGGTGGAGGCACTTGTTCTGAAGAAACGTCACCCATGCCTTCTCTCCAGGGATGCTGCCTGTCCCGCTGAGTTACTCCAGTTTTTTGTGTCTATCCTTGTGAATGCAAATTGAAAAGCTTCCCAGTTGCCTCTGCCACATCAAGGCCAATATATTTAATGTCAAATCAGGGAGGCAAACGAGTAGCTATAGTCATCCGTTCATTGTTTTACATCTGTCACACCATTGCTTGTATTTGTTTAATTTTCCCATGTAAAGTATACCGTGTTATCATTGATTATTCAGTGGGGGGTTTTGTTTAAGGCTGCCAGTGCCCCGAGGCTGTAAATACTCAGTGTCAGTTACATTAACCTTATGAATATTAGAAAACCCAAGGGCTATTGTAACAGAAGTCGTGTGTTAGCTTGCTTCAGAAGCGCTGTTTAGCAATTCAGGTATCACACGGTCATTAGAAAATTACATCCTTGCCACAAGTGTGCGACATACTGGTTAATTGGAGCGCACAACAGCAAGTGGCTTCCTCACTCCCCCCCCCTCCATTTCCATAAATGCATGGTCATATTTGTTTTTGATCATAACGGCAAGGCTTACAGCAGCCCGACAGCAGGGTAGCTGTGACTGCAACTCTGCTCTTAGTGGAGACTGTGACAAGGCCCCGACATGCAACGGATGGGAGGAATATTCTTCTCTGCCCACATTGTAATTGTATTCAAACATGTAAGATTATTAAGGGATTGGACACGCTAGAGGCAGGAAACACGTTCCCGATGTTGGGGGAGTCCAGATCCAGGGGCCACAGTTTAAGGATAAGGGGTAGGCCTATAGAACAGAGACGAGGAAACACTTTTTCATCCCAGAGAGTTGTGAATCTGTGGAATTCTCTGCCTCAGAGGGCAGTGGAGGCCAATTCTCTGAATGCTTTCAAGAGAGAGTTAGATAGAGCTCTTAAAGATAGCGGAGTCAAGGTAAATGGGGAGAAGGCAGGAACGGGGTACTGATTGTAGATGATCAGCCATGATCACAGTGAATGGCAGTGCTGGATCGAAGGGCCGAATGGCCTACTCCTGAGCCTATTGTCTATTGTAATGCTCTGAGCCCTTCAGCCTGATTTGAGGCTAAATTACTGGGTTGCCCCAGGCTGGGTCTGAACTTTAAGATTAGACAGGGGTTTTAAACTATATTGGAAGCAAGGAACTGCAGATGCTGGTTTACAACAAAGGACACAGAGTGCTGGAGTAACTCAGCAGGTCAGGCAGCATCTCAGGAGAACATGGATAGTTCGTCAGTTCATAAGTGGTAGGAGCAGAATTAGGCCATTCAGCCCATCAAGTCTACTCTGCCATTCAATCAATCTTTCCCTCTCAACCCCATTCTCCTGCCTTCTCCCCTTAACCCCTGACACCCGTACTAATCAATATAGGTGACGTGTCAGGTCGGGACCTTTCTGAAGAAGGGTCCCGACCCGAAGCATCACCTATCCATGTTCTCCTGAGATGCCGCCTGACCCGTTTAGCAACTCCAGCACTGTGTGTCCTTTTTAAAAAAAAAAAGGGGTTTTAAATAAGCTCACAATCCAAGCTCTCCCCTTTCCCGCTGTTTGGGTCAGGTTAAGATCAGGAATTTGTTGATGACACCGAGCACAGAAATCATTGGAAGAGCATTCCAATCGCCAGCCCGAATAAATATTTTGATGAGTGCCACAATCCCCAATGATGACACGTTGCGGTAACAATACCCAGTGGTGCTGAAGGGCTTGTGACGGGGTATGTGTTCTGTGCTCTGCAGATTCCTGGGATGCTGTGCAAAGGACAAAAGATGTGTCGCCTCAGTTAAACCAGGCCACCATCATTGATCTACATCCATCTTCCACCTACAACATTCGCATGTATGCAAAAAACCGCATTGGAAAGAGCGAGGCTAGCAACGAGCTGACCATCACCACGGATGAAGCAGGTAAATGGGCAGAGATCAAGGTGGGGAGGGGGGGGGGGGAACCAGCTCTCTGCCGTAGAGTCATAGACTGATACAGTGTGGAAACAGGCTCCTCAGCCCGACTTGCCCACGCCAACCAACACACCCCATCTACACTAGGCCCACCTGCCTGCGCTTGGTCCATATCCCTCCAAACTTGTCCTATCCATGTAACTCTCTAGCTGTTTCTTAAACTGAGGGATAGTCCCAGCCTTAACTACCTCCTCTGGCAGCCTGTTCCATACACCCACCACCCTTTGTATGAAAAAGTTGCCCCTCAGATTCCTGTTAAATCTTTTCACCTTCACCATGAACCTTTGTCATCTGGTCCTCAATTCCCCTACTCTGGGTAAGAGAATCAGTGCATCTACCTGATTTATTCCCCTCATGATCTTATGCACTACTATAAGATCACCCCTCATCCTCCTGCACTCCAAGGAATAGAGACCCAGCCTACTCAACCTCTCCCTATAGCTCAGACCCTCTCGGCTTGGCAACAACCTCGTGAATCTTTCCTGAATCCTTTCAAGCTTGACAATATCTTTCCTATAACATGGTGCCTGGAACTGAACACATTACTCTAAATGCGGTCTCACCAACATCTTATACAAGCTTTCCTTTCCCCCCAGCTGGGGGTGAAAATCTAGAAATAAAGAACTGCAGATGCTGGTTAATATACAAAAGGACACAAAGGGCTGGAGTAACTCAGCAGGTCATGAATAAATGAATAAGTTTATTGGCCAAGTATATTCACATACAAGAAATTTGCCTTGGTGCTCCACCCGCAAGTGACAACATGACATACAGTGACAGTTAGGAATGACACATAAAACATTAAACATTAATAATAAAACATAATCGATTAAACATGTGAATTAAATAAAATACCAGAGCAAAAGGAGACTACAGATTTTTGGTTATTGAGAAGAGCTATGACTTGCCCACGCCGGCCCACACGCCCCATCTGCACTAGTCCCACGTGTCTGGCCCATATCCCTCGAAACTTCCCCCTCCCGTACCCAATCCCTCGAAACCTGTCCTATCTAAATGTTGTGATAGTACCTGCCTCAACCACCTCCTCTGGAAGCTCGTTCTATAGACCTAACACCTTTCGTGTGAAAAAAAACAACGAAGGGTCTCAAACCGAAATGCCTGTATGGAGTTTGTACATTCTCCCCGTGACCTGCGTGGGTTTTCTCCGAGATCTTTGGTTTCCTCCCACACTCCAAAGACGTACAGTCGGTTAATTGGCTTGGTAAATGCAAAATGTAAAAATTGTCCATAGTGGGTATAGGATGGTGTTAATGTGCGGGGATCGCTGGTCGGCGCGGACTCGGTGGGCCGATAGGGCCTGTTTCCACGCTGTATCTCCAAACTAAACTAAACTAAATGAGACTTTAGTTATTTTATTAGAAAAACCATCTCGTTACACAGATCAGTACTGCCCTTAATGATTCCCATGTCGCTGCAGTCCTTCCACTATTCCACGTTAGGTGCCTGATTGATTGCGAGCGTCTGCCCGCTCAGTATTTTCAATGAAAGTCTTGCTTTCTAATCAATCAAAAGCCAATGTGTCTATCTGATCAGGGTGATTGAAGAGGAATCCAATCACACTGAGCGAGGCTGGGACTGCTGCCAGGTGCAGACCTACAGGCCTCTTCACTGATTAATAACAGAACAGCTCGGCAAGGAGGGTTCTGCGGCCAAATCCTTCGCAGGTCGTAGTGGATTGAAATGCTTCATCTTGCCTCCGCCACCAGATTAGATTTTCTTGAGTATAACATTTGGCCTCGCGGTTCGGCCTGACCTTGAGGCAGTTTAACTTCAACGGACAGCAATGAGTTTGCAAACTTATATTTTTTTAGCAGAAGATGGAGCAGGTGGAGATGGATGGAGGATAGGTAGAGATAGGAAAGCTACAATAGCTATATATATATATGTGTATATATCCTGTATATCAGCAAGACCAAGCGCAGGCTCGGCGATCGTTTCGCTGAACACCTCCTATCAGTCCGCCTTAACCTACCTGATCTCCTGGTTTAACACTTCAGCACTTTAACTTCCCCTCCCGTTCCCAATCTGTCCTTTCTGTCCTGGGCCTCCTCCATTGTCAGAGTGAGGCCCAGCTGCAAATTGGAGGAACAGCACCTCATATTTCACTTGGGTAGCTTACACCCCAGCAGAATGAACATTGACTTCTCTAACTTCAAGTAGCCCTTGCTTTCTCTCTCTCTCTCCATCCCCTCCCCCTTCCCAGTTCTCTCGCCAGTCTTACTGTCTCTGGCTGCATTCTATCTTTGTCCCACCTACTCCTCTGACATCAGTCTGAAGAAGGGTCTCAACGTGAAATGTCACCCATTCCTTCTCTCCAGAGATGCTGCCTGTCCCGCTGAGTTTCTCCAGCTTTTTGTGTCTATCTTACATATATATACAAACTGAATTTTTTTTTTGCATTTATTGCCATTGTTCTTTTCCTATCTCTGCCCATCTCCACCTATATACATATATATATATACTTGTTTGTAGGAAGGAACTGCAGATGCTCGTTTAAACTGACGATAGACACAAAAAGCTGGAATAACTCAGCGGGACAGGCAGCATCTCTGGAGAGAAGGAATGGGTGATGTTTCGGGTCGAGACCCTTCTTAAGACTGTGTGTGTGTGTGTGTAGGAAGGAACACACAAAATGCTGGAGTAACTCAATGGGTCAGGCAGCATCTCTGGAGAGAAGGAATGTCTGAGGAAGGGTCTCGACCTGAATCGTCACCCATTTCCTATATATATATATGTATGTGTATATTACATATAAATATACATATATATATATATGGTTACACCCGCGACCAAGTGGAATTTGAATTCATGCCTCCATTTTAATTTTCCACACCTGTAGGGATGTGTTTTAACTATTGTGAGATCATCACTCATTGGGAATGAATAATTGGTGAGTTTAACCCACTGTCTCTCGTGTAACACGACAGCCTCAGTGATTCATACCGGTCTTCCAACCATGCATTGCATTTAATTTTTCATTTTAAAGAAAAGTCCCAGCATAATATTTTGTAACTGCACATTAATGACTGATAGTCAGTATCAAGCTGACCCAGAACTCATAATGGAAGGAGTTCCACTTGTGAACAGGGCAGAGTTGATGAATTTGTTTAGTAAAGAGCTGGATAAATAAACTGGGGGAAAGTGAGATTCAGCCACGTGTTACCCTGTTCTTTGCTACCTCTGTAAAAACATTGAGATTGGAAGACTATATTCAATGCCGGCATTGAAAACTATGTACAAGGAATTGCTGATGTGAAGCCTGTTTGTATATCCAAGTGTCACATGTGTACTGGATATTTGATTTGGGCGGATGGATTAAATGTATGGTATGTGAGCACAATATCACATGAAATTAAGATGAAATTGGTGGGGAACATTTCGTTTCACCCCGGGCCATGATCTCATTGTTCAAAGGCGTGCAACTTCTCCGTTTCATCAACGTGACTAATGTTTTCTCTTTTATATGTCAACCCCTCTCTTTAGCCCCGGATGGTCCACCTGCCGACGTTGTCCTCGAATCTTTGTCTTCTCAGGTTATCAAAGTGACGTGGAAGGTAATTGAATTATTGCTCACTCATCCATAAGAATGGGAAGATCAGACAGCAACATGCCTGGGACCAGAGTTCCTCTGTTCATTATGTTTTCGGAAAACATTGCCCAAGTTTGTTTATGCTTTTCCATACCTGTAAATGTGCTGCAAAAGAACTTTAAAGAATAGCCACAGTTTAGTTTTAGTTTAGGGATACAGTGCGGAAACAGGCACTTCAGCCCACCGAGTCCGTGCCGACCAGCGATCCCCACACAACAACACTATCCTACACTGGGGCCAGTTTTTATATTTATACCAAGCCAATTAACCTACAAACCTGGGGTGGGAGATTGCAACCTACACGTGGTCCGCCCTGTTTCGACAAATGCAATCAACCCGGTGTGCACAATCAAATAAGATCAAATAGACCAAGTTGTCCTACAACATTAGGCTGTGCACGCCATACTCAAGAAGAAGAAGAAGAAGAAGAAGAGGAACCTACAAACCTGTACCTGTACGTCATTGGAGTGTGGGAGAAAACCGAAGTTCTCGGAGAAAACCTACGCAGGTCATGGGCAGAACGTACAAACTCCGTATAGGCAAGCAGCCGCAGTCGGGATCGAACCCGGGTCTGTGGAGCTGTAAGCGCTGTAAGGCAGCAACCCTACCGCTGCGCCACCGTGCCACCCCGTACAGCAACATTACAAGTTTGTTTTTGTTTTGCCATATCTGTAAAGGTGCTGCAAAAGAACTTTGAAGAATATTAACAGTTCTGGTGCATTTATAACAATTAAATTTATTGGCATTCAATAGGCAGATCAAGCAGCAACTATGAAAAGAAAAGCAATTAATGTTCCAGGCCTTGAATCCGACATCGAGATTCCCGACCTGAAACATGGACAGTTTCCCTATTTTTGTGCTTCAGCGATGTCATTCAGAATCACAATTGCACTCTTGCACACCTTCCACCGGTAGTTGCAGAAGTCTGAAACACAAAGCTCTCACCTAAATATTTCTTGCCCACTTCATCTCCTGCCAATTGAACAAATTATTCTAGCATGTAAATCTGTACATGGTCTCACTGGGCTTTTCCAAAGACGTACAGGTTTGTTGGTCAATTGGCGTGGTATAAATGTAAATTGACCCTAGTGTGTGTAGGAGGATAGTGTTAGTGTGCGTGGATTGCTGGTCGGCGCGGACCCGGTGGGCCAAATGGCCTATTTCTGCACTGTATCTCGAAACTAAACTAAACTAAACTAAACTATGCACAGGTGCTGACTGACCTGTTGAGTGTTGAAAGCCATTTTGGGATTTTTTCTCAGATTTCCAGTTTCTGCAGTTGTGCAGATATTCAACATCTCTTTGAAAGACTGTGGATATGGTGGGTCACCAATTTCAGTGCAAACTGAATAAAAACATTTATTTTTCAAGAGATGTAATTCTTCAATTTTCCTTTTACACATGGCTGTTACTGGAAATGACATTTATTGCCATCAAAAATTGTCCTTGAGAAGGTGGTGATGAATGACCTTGAACGACTGTAGTCCAAATGATCATAGTGCTTCCACTGTGATAGAACTGGCAGCAATGAAGAAACAACAATTTAGTTCCAAGATAACATCTTGTGAAAATAGCCTAGAATCATACACCCATACATCATGGAAACAGACCCTTTGGCCCAACATCCATGCCGGGCAAGATCACCCATCAATGTTAGTCCCACCTGCCCACGTTTGGCCCTTCTCCCTCTAAATGTGTCCTATCTATGTACTTGTCCAAATGTCTTCAAAATGTTGTTAAAGTAGTTACTTGAACTACCTCCTCTGGCAGCTCGTTCCATATACCCACCTTCTCTGTGTGAAAAAGTTGCCCCTCAGTTTCCTATTAAATCTTTCCCCTCTTACCTTAAACCTATGTCCTCTGGTTCTTGATTCCCTGACTCTGAGTAAAAGACTGCGCATTTGTCCAATCTATTCCCCGCATGATTCCTATCTATTCCCCTCATGCGCCCCAAGAAATAAACTCCTACTGTCCAGTCTCGCCCTATAGCTCAGGCCCTTGAGTCCTGGCAACATCCTCATAAATGTTCTCTGCAGCGAAACATGCACATGGTGGTTGTTTAGTGCAACTGCTGCCTCTGTCTTTAGGTAATAGAGGACATTCACTCTGTTCATCTTGGGGGGAATTTGGTGCCCAGTATATGATCTACTTGGTATGTTGGAAGAAGGAACTGCAGGTGCTGGTTTGAACCGAAGATAGACACAAAAAGCAGGAGTAACTCAGCAGGACAGGCAGTATCTCTGGAGAGAAATAATTGGTGACGTTAAGGGTCTCGACCAGTGATTCTCTCCAGAGATGCTGCCTGGCCCGCTGAGTTACTCCAGCTTTTTGTATCTATCTATGATTTACTTGGTGGTGGTGCTGCTTGTTCTCATCATCATATATCAAATCGAGTGGTGCTGTGTTATTATCTACTGTTTTGTTTCAATAGGCATTTAATTTCTGAAATTGTGCAAGGGGATTTTGTGTATTATGTCACACTAGACATACCTAACATCGCTCTGATGGTGACAATCGTATCTCTGGGGCAGTAGGTTGTGTGTTCACTCCAAAGCCTGGATCACAAGTCTCCGTGTTCACTACGAAGTCACACTTAAGCACTGGTGTAGTGACTGTCATTTGAAGGAGATACAAAGCTAAGTCCTACTTTCCCCCTCGATTAGATTAAAGGGATATAAGTAATTCTTCTTGATGTTTGAAGCAGCGTTTTACCCTTCAAAGTATATCTCTGAAAACAGATGCCAGTCTGATTATCCATATGTTTTGTTCGCTCGTATGTGGCGACGTTCTGGTGGCGGTGGCCCGCCTTCGGGGTTTCGGGGCTGCAGCGGCGTTCCGGCGGCTAGGTTGTTCACTGCAGCTGTAGTTCGGGGCTAGGCCGCGGGCCCAGTGGACAACATCATCGGGAGCTCGCAGGTCACAGGTTGGTGACCTGGTTTTCCGGAGCTCCCACAACTACAGCTGCGTCCGCTGGACTGGAGGGCGGCAGCTTCGGCAGCTTCGACCGCACCGGGCCGCGGAGCTTGAACCGGCCCGTTCGCGGAGCTCGGTTGAGCCGCGGGACTTACTCACCATCATCCGGTGGGGTCACAACATCGGAGGCCTGGATCGCCTCAGCGCAGATAGAACAAGGAGGGAAGAGACAAGGACTTTAAGATTTTTGCCTCCATCACAGTTGAGGAGGTGCCTGGTGAACTCACTGTGGTGGATGTTAATTTGTGTTTATTGTGTGTTTTGTTATTTATTATTATATGTATGACTGCAGGCAATGTATTTTCGTTCAGACTGAATGACAATAAAGGAATCCAATCTAATCCAATGTCAGATGACGAATACTTCGCTGTTGGCTTCCGTCGTCGTCCAGTATGTTGACAGAATTGGTCGCCCGACACGTCACAGAGTGCATCGTGTCATTGTTTCCATTGATCGCCACAAAGAGGCTTGTGTCATGATCCCCATCCATATGGTGCTGAAGATAGACACAAAGTGCTGGAGTAACTCAGCGAGTCAGGCGGCATCCCTGGAGTAAAATTGGATGAGTGACGTTTCGGGTTCGGGACCCTTCTTCAGGCTGAATGTAGAGGTGGGGGTGGGAGTGTGGATACTGGAGGTGAGAAAAGGCCAGAATTCAACGCCGGCAGCAGATGACCTCAGGAAGGGTGGAGCCCACAATGGCCCATTGTTGGCTGGGGAAGGTGTGCTAACGAGAGGGATACAAGGATGTGATAATATACACAGACCACCAGGTATTGACGGTGACTTTCCTCTTTGGAATCTGTAGTTCCTTTCCAAGGATCCACGTGCTGTTTGTGGGAGTTGTACAGTATATGCAATCTTTTGAGACACATTTAACGTGTGGCACGGTGGCGCAGCGCTAGAATTGCGGCCTTACAGCGCTTGCATAGACCCAGGTTCAATCCCGACTACGGGTGCTGTCTGTACGGAGTTTGTACGTTCTCCCCGTGACCTGCGTGGGTTTTCTCAGAGATCTTCGGTTGCTTCCCACACTCCAAAGACATACGAGGTTTGTAGTTTAATTGGCTTGGTAAATGTAACGATTGTCCCTAGTGTGTGTGTGTGTGTGTAGGATAGTGTTAATGTGCGGGGATTGCTCGTGGGCGCGGACCCGGTGGGCTGAAGGGCCGGTTTCCACGCTGTATCTCTAAACTAAACTAAACTAAAAAAAGACAACAATTACTCCTGTGCATTAATCAAAAGGCACAAGATGCTGAATTCTGAGCAGAAGCCGTGTGAAATGCTCGGCAGGTCAGCCATGTAAAGCATTTCATTGGACGTGAAGAGCTGAGGGATCGTGAATAAAGTACTTTTTCACCTCGTTTAGAAGTGCCTGATAATGACACTGGGGGCTTTCCTGAAATAAACACTGAACTCGGCAACTGGGAATAGACTTCAAACGGGGCCTTGCAAACGTTATTATTTTCTTTATAAGCTCACAAATGCTTGTCGCTCAGAAACAAAAAAAAGATTTATATCCCCCCTTCCCCCTCCCCCCCTGAGTGGGAATGGAAAAATTAACAATGTCGAATGAGAGCATGGCTATTGATGAAGAATCTGTTTGGAGATTTAGTGATACCCACGTTTTATCATGGGATATTTATTCCAGCTTAGGACACTAGCTCAATTGTTTGATTTGAACAGATGTTTTTTCCTGACAACCTCTCTTCATAAGATGATAAGAACATAAGTGATCGGAGCAGAATTATGCCATTCGGCCCATCAAGTCTACTCAACCATTCAATCGTGGCTGATCTATCTCTCCCTCCTAACCCCCATTCTCCTGCATTTCTCCTCATAACCTCTGACCCCTGTTATAATCAAGAATCTATCTCTGCGTGAAAATATATCCACTGACAGCCTCCGCAGCCTTCCGAGGCAAAGAATTCCACAGATTCACCACCCTCTGACTAAATAAATTCCTCCTCATCTCCTTCCTAAATGAACGTCCTTTAATTCTGTGGCTATGACCTCTAGTCCTAGACTCTCCCACTAATGGAAACATCCGCTCCACATCCACTCTATACAAGCCTTTCACTATTCTGAACGCTTCCGTTACTTGTTGTTTATCCTCTTCTTTATCTTTCACATTTAATACAACAAATTGTATTTTCAAACTATCCCTCCAACACCATGTATTTATCTAGTATGTGTGAGTGCATGGATGTGTTTATGTGTAGGTATACAGTGCAGAAATAGGCCCTTTAGCCCATCGAACCCGTGCCGACCCAACAGTAATCCCCTACTCTAGCACTATCCTATACACAATTTTGTACTGAAGCCAATTAACCTACAAACCCGCACGTCTTTGGAGTGTGGGTGTAACCGGAGCAACCGGAGAAATCCCTTGTAGTCACGGGGAGAAGGTGCAAACTCCGTAAAGACAGCACCCGTAGTCAGGATCGAACCCGGGTGTGTGGCGCCACTGTGCCGCCGACTTGAATCACAGCTTGAATGACTTGAATCACAATTGTCTACCTGTTCTCTTTCCCTTCCCCCACCATCTGCTCAGGCTCCGAAGAAGCACTTGCAGAACGGATTGATCCGTGGTTATCAGATTGGTTATCGGGAGTACAGCACTGGCGGGAACTACCAGTTCAACATCATCAGCATGGAGACCACAGGAGACAGTGAGCTCTACACCCTGGACAACCTGAAGAAGTTCACCCAGTATGGAGTGGTTGTTCAGGCCTGCAATCGAGCCGGCACCGGGCCATCCTCTCAGGAGATCATCGCCATCACAATGGAAGATGGTAGGTTCAACGTGAGCAACAGGCTCTGGATAGGACACAGAGTGGTGGAGTAATGCCCCTGTCCCACTTAGGAAACCTGAACGGAAACCTCTGGAGACTTTGCGTCCCACCGAAGGTTTCCTTGAGGTTCCCGGAGGTTTTTGTCAGTCGCCCTAATGATCAAAAGTGGTTTCCGCTTCTTCTATGTTCCGTCGATTATTTCAAAAAATTCGAAACCGGGCGCAAACTAAAAATAGGCTGCAGTTTTACAAATCGGTAATTTTTTAGTCGAAGCTGGTTGCGATGTTAGTTGAAGGTGGTTGCCGGAGGTTGCAGGTGGTTGCCGGAGGTTGCAGGTAGTGGAAGGTAAGACCTCCCACTACCTGTAACCTCCGGCAACCACCTTCAACTAACATCGCAACCGGGGCATCAGGTAAGTCGGGACGTTTTTTCCAGCATGACAATAAATGTCCACGAGTAAAAAGATAGTTGGGAGGAGAAAAATTGCAACATTTAATGCCCCGAGTACCTACGGCTGACATGACGAGCCGCTACGATATACCTACGGCCTCCTACGGACCTGTTACGGACATTCTCCGAGTTTGAATCAAGGGGAAAACTCGGGAGAATTTGTGAGCAGCTCGGGAAAGTGGGACAGGCCCCTAAGGCAGCAACTCGACCGCTGTGCCACCCCTTCCATATTGATTGTCTTCAGTTCTATACTTCGAACCTTACTTCTGCTCTGCATGTGATTCCCTTTCCGTTTTCAACCCATTGTAACTTTGCAGGCTTTCTCACACCTTCTGGCACCCCATTTCTTTGCCTCCCTCCCTCCATAATATCCCCCTTGTACAGAGCTTACAAGGACAAGGCAAGGAAGGTTGAAGTGTCCATGGGAGTGTGGGGAGGGAATAAGGTGGTGGGGTTGGTTTATACCTGCTCTCACGGACATGGTGTGTTAAATGTGGTTTGAAGCAAGATGCATCCGCTCGGTGGGAATGTGATAGAATCCACACGTTAGATAGTCCGCAGAGAGATGGAGGTAAGATGTTTCTGCCCACCTACAGTGCCCTCTGGTGTCAGGGATAGGCAACAGTCGAACACAAACTGCTTCTGCTTAAATAAGAAATAATACACAAATAACAAATTATTTTATTCTTCATGCAACAAGTAGCATTGTAGTTTAGTTTAGTTTAGAGATACAGCATGGAGACAGGCCCTTCGGTCCACCAAGCCCGTGCTGACCAGCGATCCCGCACTTTAACGCGACCTGCATATAGTAGGGACAATTTTACATTCATACCAAGTCAATTAACCTACAAACTGCGTACGTCTTTGGAGTGTGGGAGGAAACCGAAGGTCACGGAGAAAACCCACGCAGGTCACGGGGAGAACGTACAAACTCTGTACAGACAGCACCCACGATGGCGCAGTGGTACAGTTGTTGCCTTGCAGCGCCGGAGACCCGGGTTCGATCCCGACTACGGATGGTGTCTGTACGGAGTTTGTACGTTCTCCCTGTGACCTGCGTGGGTTATCTCCTAGATTTTCGGTTTTCTCCCACACTGCAAAGACGTACAGGTATGTATGTATCTCTAAAGCTAAAAGCTAAAAAGTAAAACTCAGTAATGACAAACATGGAACCAATGCAGTTCACATTTACAATCCTGACTTGTTCAGGCCTGAATGTGATTTCCCAGTATTATTAACTGCCCTGTAAAATAATCAAACAAGGCACTCAGTTCTGGCGCATTTACAGATGGAGAAGAAATGCTGTCCCAACCAACTCAGTTCAGTTCAGTTTCAGTATAGTTTATTGTCACATGTAGTGAGGTACAGTGAAAAGCAATAGGCCTCAGCTTTGTGTCGTAGCTCCCATTTTCGGGATGTTTTAAGTCCACACAGGATTTCTCACTCACTTGTTTTCTTCTTCACGGCAGTTCCCAGCCGACCACCGGACAACGTCCAAGCCACCGCCATCTCTCCGGAGGTCATCTCACTCTCCTGGTCAATGCCGCCAAAGGAGGCACTCAATGGGATTCTAAAGGGATACCGGGTTATTTACTGGGCCAACCTGCCGGACGGAGGTAAGTACACCAAAGGCCGCGGATCGGGTTTACACCTCCTCCTAGCCATAGACAGAATTGAGTAAGCTCGTTGGGTTCTCCTCATCTCCAGTCAACAGAGAGATGAGTGGGAAGGGAGACCCAAGATGGGATGTGAGAACATAAGAGGCAGGAGTTGGACAATTGGCACCTTGAGTTCACGCTGCTATTGAATTATATCATTTCTGATCCAATTTCAGCATCAACAACACTTTTCCACAACACAACTTCATCACCACACCACTATCTCATTCCACTCAATAAGAACAATGACCGGTACCCCTCACCCTCAGACCTGTGGGCCAAACATATCAAGAGAGCTGAATTCTGGAAATGAAGTGAGAGCGACTGCCCTTAATCTCCAGTCAGCGTCTGATTGAG
Organism: Leucoraja erinaceus; assembly: GCF_028641065.1. NCBI lineage: Eukaryota > Metazoa > Chordata > Chondrichthyes > Rajiformes > Rajidae > Leucoraja > Leucoraja erinaceus. Next base: position 46,396,770 of record NC_073389.1, read on the forward strand.
TGACATCAAATTTGACCTGGTAAAACTAAAATCCGTACGCACCCAAGGGAATATCCTTCAATGCTTGGAATGTATACTGTGTGCAAAGAAAATGGTTGTGTTTGTTGGAAGTCAATGACAGCCGCCCAAGGATGTCCCCATGGAAGGTCTTCATGATAGTGTCCAAGGCACAACCATCTTCAATGGCTTCATCAATGACCTCCCTTCCAACCCTGTGTTGATTAATGAAGATGAACGTTGATGTCTCTAATTTAAGTAACCTTTGCATTCCCTTCAACTCCCCCCCCCCCCCCCACCTTCCTCCCCCCCCCCCCCCCCCCCCCCCCCCCCCCCCCCCCCCCCCCCCCCCCCCCCCCCCCCCACCTCACTCTAGTCATCCCACTGTCCGCATCCTTGTATCCCTTCATTATCACCTCTTCCCCAACCAACAATAGGCCATTAAGGGCTTCACCCTTCCTTAGTCAACTATTACCAAGCCAAGGTAGACAAGGTCAGTCTGAAGAAGGGTTTCAACCCGGAAACGTTGCCTATTTCCTTCACTCCATAGATGCTGCCTCACCCGCTGAGTTTCTCCAGCATTATTGTCTACCTTCGATTTTCCAGCATCTGCAGTTCCTTCTTAAACAATATTACCAAGCCAATCCTTGGTCAACCATGCTCAGTTCTGGCCTTTTCCTGCCTCCAGTTCCCTCCCCTCTATTTTCAGTCTGAAGGGGGGGGGACCCGGCCTGAAACGTCACCCGGCCCTTTTCTCCTGGGATGCTGCCTGACCCGCCGAGTTACTCCAGCACTTTGGTGTCTATACTCAGTGTTCTCGTTCCTCTTGTTTGTTTCTCATCAGAGCTTGGAGAGATTAAAAATGTCACAACCACCCAGGTTACTCTGGAATTGGATGGACTTGAGAAGTATACCAACTACAGCATCCAAGTGCTGGCCTTCACTCAGGCAGGTGATGGAGTCCGAAGTGAACAGATCTTCACACGTACCAAGGAGGATGGTAGGTCAATAATAACGTTCCCATCGACCAATTGTCAATCCCTTTCACTTTTATTGTGACAATTTGTCTTGTCATCCAGGGAACATTTTTCCTGCTTTCCCACCATGTCTACATTCCACGGGCTATAACAGGCATTCACTTGCTTTCCCCCAAGCTGTCAATAGATAGCACTTAGCAACAGTCCAAGCCCACCAAATATCCACGGTGGCGCAGCGGTAGAGTTGCTGCCTTACAGCACGTGCAGCATCTGAGACTCGGGTTCGATCCCAACTATGGGTGCTGTCCGTATGGAGTTTGTATGTGCTCCTCGTGACCGCGTGGGTTTTCTCCAAGATCTTCGGTTTCCTCCCACACTCCAAAGGCGTACAGGTTTGCAGGTTAATTGGCTTGGTGTAGTGTAAAAATTGTCTCTGGTTTGTGTAGGGTAGTGTTAACGTGCGGGGATCGCTGGTCGGTGTGGACTCAGTGGACTGAAGAGCCTGTTTCTGCGCTGTATCTCTAAACTAAAGTGCCCTCAATAAACTCTGCTTCGAAAATAAAGTTCTATTTGACTTTAGTTTAGTTTAGTTTAGAGATACCGCGTGGAAACAGGCCCTTCGGCCCACTGAGTCAGCACTGACCAGTGATCACCCATTCGCTAGATCTATCCTACACACTAGGGACTAGGTTGAAACATATAAGATTGTTAAGGGTTTGGACACGCTAGAGGCAGGAAACATGTTCCCGATGTTGGGGGAGTCCAGAACCAGGTGCCACAGTTTAAGAATAAGGAGTAAGACATTTAGAACGGAGACGAGGAAACACTTTTTCTCACACAGAGAGTGGGGAGTCTGTGGAATTCTTTGCCTCAGAGGGCGGTGGAGGCAGGTTCACTGGATGCTTTCAAGGGAGAGCTAGCTCTTAAAAATAGCAGAGTCAGGGGATATGGGAGAAGGCAGGAACGGGTACTGATTGGGGATGATCAGCCATGATCACATTGAATGGCGGTGCTGGCTTGAAGGGCTGAATGGCCTACCCCTGCACCTATTGTCCATTGTCTATTGTCTATTGACAATTTACAGAAGCCAATTAACTTACAAACATGCACACTTTGGAGTGTGGGAGGAAACCGGAGTACCCGGAGAAAACCCACATGGTCACGGGGCGACTGTACAAACTCCATACGGACAGTACCATAGTCAGGTTCGATCCCGGGTCTCTGACGCTGTAAGGCAGCAACTCTACCGCTGGGCCACTGTGCTGCCCTAAACTTTGATGAACCTAGACTATAATTCCGGAAGAAGATTCACTGAGCTTATATGTTACTGCATTGCATCCAGAGAAGAATGAATTTCAGACCCATTCCCTGAATAGCTTTCCTCCTATCACCCATGGTCGAAGGCAACTGCAGCGCCTCCTTCTGACTGGGATCACAAAAGCCAGCCTGTCAGAGAGCGAGATTTAGTTTAGTTTCGAGATACAACGTGGAAACAGGCCCTTCAGCCCAGCCGGTCCGTGCCGACCAGCAATCTCCGCACACTAACACAATCCTACATACACAACATTTACAATTTTACTAACCCAATTTGGAGCGTGGGATGAAACCGGAGCACTCGGAGAAAACCCACGCAGGTCAGGTGGAGAACGTACAAACTCCGTGCAGACAGCACCCCTGGTCAGGATTGAACCCGGGTCTCCGGCGCTGTAAGGCAGCAACTCCACCTCTGCGCCACTGTGCCTCTCTATCTCTGAACTTTGTGGACAGTGTAAATCATTTCACACAAGCACGGAACCACTGACACTCCTTCTGTGTCCTGTAAAAAAAGCTTGATCTTTCTTTCCCTTTGGTTTCGCATTGCATGCATTAAAATAAATCTCTACGCAGCCACATTGGGTGCTTTGAATTACAGCATGACTGATGCGGTGAAAGCCTTTTAAACCCGCCTCTGTATTTCCATTCGGCAGAGAGTAAAGACTTTTTTTTGGGGGGTGGATGGGGGGGAAGAAAAACAAAATCAGCTGAAACGGAGACTGCTGGTGATAAATAAGTTATAAAACAAGCAAAGGCCTCAACATCCAGCTATGCTGGGGATCGATTGTGAATTAATACGTGGGACTGCCATACACTGTTTGAGTCAGCATAGCGGCTGCTTAAAGCTCTTGGGACAATCCCTGTGGCAGATGGGGCCAGGATTGATCGGCAATGTATTTCTTCATCAGATTGTTTAATCAATTTCTCCCTCCTGGTTTGGAAGGGCTGAAATAAATAATTTTCACACAATTGTTTGTCAAATTGTAGCTGAGTTGTATTTGGCCCCGGTTGGCGTTTGGAGAACCGCGAGTAACGCTTCCCATCACGACAGATAGACTGGTAGGGCACGGTATCGCAAGCGGTAGAGTTGCTGCCCCCCAGCGCCAGGGGCCCGGGTTCGATCGCCACGCCGGGTGCTGTCTGCACGGAGGTTTATATGCTCCCCCTGTGACCGTGTGGGTTTTCCCCGGGTGCTCCGGTCTCCTCCCACATCCCAACGACGTGCAGGTTCGTAGGTTAAGTGGCTTCTGTCAGTTGTCCCCAGTGTGTAGGATAGAACAAGTGTGAACGGGTGATCGGAATGCATTTCGTTGTCTCTGTACTGTACACTGACAATGACAATTAAAATTGAATCTGAATCTGAATCTGAATCACTAGTCGGCACAGACTCGGTGAGCTGAAGGGTTTCCTCTGGGTGCTCTGGTTTCCTCCCACATCCCAAAGACGTGTGGGTTTACAGGTTAACCGGCCCTCCGTGAATTGCCCCCGACAGTGAGTAGGAAGAGTGTATGAGAAAGTGGGATGTCGTAGAACTAGTGTGAATGTCTGATAGATAGTCAGTGTGGACTCAATGGGCCAAAGGGCCTGCTTCCACACTGTATCTTTAAACCAAACTAAAGAAAGCCGCTGCAAAGACCTAGAGATACAGCAAGCTAAGCAGGCTCGCTAGTGTGATCGTGGGTAAATGCAGCTGCATTGGGAACGCTGGTTCCTTTCCCAGCCTGTACTGTCAGTTCATTTCAACCGGCATAGCAGAGTGGTGCAGAAAATATTCTCTGTGGTCTTCCTAAAGGCTGGGAAGAAGCATATCAGGCAGGGTTTCGCCACCAGTGGGAGACTTGTGTTACAATGGCCAAATGTAAGGGTGTTTACTTTAGACTTACTTTAGAGATACAGCATGGAAACAGGCCCTTCAGCCCACTGACCGTCCGCACTGACCAGTGATCACCCCGTACGCTGGCACTATCCTACGCACTAGGGGCAATTTTACAAATTACAGAAGCCGATTAACCTACGAACCCGTATGTCTTTGGAATGCGGGAGAAAACCCACGTGGGCACAGGGAGAGCGTGCATACTCCCCACAGACAGCACCCCAAAGTCAGGATTGAACCCGGGACTCTGGTGCTGCAAGGCAGCAACTCTGCCGCTGCGCCACCGTGCCGCCCCTATGCATGCTGCTCGGATTCAATGTCTTGCTCCAGGATTCCCGTCCCTCCCAGACCCATTTATCTCTCGTTCCGCACCCAGCTGCACCCCAGGAAAATCTCCAGGTCCGGGATGGAGTCAATGGGCTCCAGAGACTTTGAACAAACCCGGAGCTCTCTGTCGAAACTGGAGGCGCCTTCCCAACCTGTGCCTATCTGTGGGAACTCAGCCTGTGACCGACCCATGTGCACAGACCCTCAGAAAGATCTCGACCCTAAACATTATCCATTCATAAGGTCATAAGGAATAGTAGAATTAGACCATTCGGCCCATCAAATCTACTCGGCCATTCAATCATGACTGGTCTATCTCTCCTCCTAGCCCCATTCTCCTGCCTTCTCCCCATAACCTCAGACACCTGTGCTAATCAAGTATCCATCTATCTCTGCCTTAAAAATATCCACTGACTTGGCCTCCACAGCCTTCTGTGGCAAAGAATTCCACAGATTCACCACCCTCTGACTAAAGAAATGTCTCCCTCATCTCCTTCCTAAAAGAACCTTTAATTCTGAGGCTATGACCTCTGGTCCTAGACTCTCCCATGAGTGGAAACACCCTCCCCACATCCACCTCTTTCCAGGCCTTTTGCTATTCGGTAAGTCTCAATTCATCCTTCTAAACTCCAGCGAGTTTCACCCAGAGACTCTCCCACTAGTGTACAGCCTCGATCCATACTTTGCACCGATTGTGATTTCCCTTTCTCATTTCAGTTCCAGGTCCCCCCGGTGGGGTGAAGGCAGCAGCAGCCTCCGCCACAAGTGTGGTCGTTTCGTGGCTCCATCCATTGAAGATGAACGGCATCATTTGGAAGTACACCATATTTTGCTCCCACCCATACCCGACAGTAAGGAACAACTAACTGTGAACATAGCTCACTGTGTCGTGCGCTGGGTTTATTCGAATGATTGTGTGGAGTGTTTGTTGGGTTGATGTTGGCTCTCAACTCTTGTGCAAAAAGCCTCGGTGTATGTCAACTGGTGCTGGGTTGGAATAATCCCAAATTGGTCTGTTAAACTTGTGCTCTCATCTTAAAGATGGATGCCACCAGCTTCGACTACTGTGCTCAGTAAACATCATCTCATGCAAAGCTCCGCCTATGCTAGATCATGTCCCACAGTGGCACAGCGGTAGAGTTGCTGCCTTACAGCATCAGACCCAGGTTCGATCCTGGCCACGGGTGCTGTCAGTTTGCAGTTTGCACCTCCCCATGACCTGCGCAGGTTTTCTCCGGGATCTCCGGATTTCCTCCCTCCAAAGACGTACAGGTTTGTAGGCTAATTAGCTTTGGTAAAAATTGTAAATTGGCTGTAGTATGTGTAGGATAGTGTAAGTGCGTGGTTGGCGCGGACTAGGTGGGCTGAAGGGCCTGTTTCTGCGCTGTTGGCCTTCATAACGAGAGGATTTGAATATAGGAGTAAAAGAGGTCCTTCTGCAGTTGTTCAGGGCCCTGGTGCGACCACATCTGGAGCATTGTGTGCAGTTTTGGTCTCTTAATTTGAGGAAGGACATCCTTACTATTGAGGCAGTGCAGCGTAGGTTCACAAGGTTAATCCCCAGGATTGCGGGGCTGTCATATGATGAAAGATTGGAAAGACCAGGATTGTATTCACTGGAATTTAGAAGGATGAGAGGCAATCTTATAGTAACGTATAAAATTATAAAAGGACTGGATAAGCTAGAAGCAGGAAAAAATGTTCCCAATGTTGGGGGAATCCAGAATCAGGGGCCTCAGTCTATGAATAAAGGGGAGGCCATTTAAAACTGAGATGAGAAAAAACTTTTTCACCCAGAGAGTTGTGAATTTGTGGAATTCTCTGCCACAGAAGGCAGTAGAGGACAATTCACTGGATGAATTTAAAAGAGAGTTAGATAGAGCTCCAAGGGCTAGCGGAATCAAGGGATATGACGAGAAGGCAGGCACGGGTTACTGATTGTGGATGATCAGCCATGATCACAATGAATGGCGGTGCAGGCTCGAAGGGTCAAATGGCCTCCCCCTGCACCTATTTTCTATGTCTCTATGTATGGCTAAATGAAACTAATGGAATTGTAGGTTTAGCACCAATCATCTAACATAAGGCAGATTTGTGAGAGTAAATGATGTAGATTGCCACATATAATGAGTCCATCACAGCCCGATGTCTTAAGTTCATTTACGTGCCAACTATTCCTAGGGTTCGGACTCGAAACATCGCCTATTCCTTTTTCTCCAGAGATGCTGCCTGACCCACTGAGTAACTCATTCTATGTCTATATCTGTGTTTGAACATGTCCGTATGGAATACCCTAGACTCGCAGGCGTTTAAATAAGTAAATGGTCCAGCAAATGATGGGTCAAATATCCTCTGATTTGATCACGATCAAACTAAGTCTGTTCTACTGTGAAGCATCAGGTGTCTCTCAGTAAGCCCTTGGAATGAACGGCAACATTACGGCGATTAGAAACTCAATATGTGAAATGTAAATTATTCATCGTGAGATTAAATAACTTGATAAAATATTAAGTTTAGTTGATTTGGCATTTAGTTGGAGAAAATTAAAATGTAAGGAAACTGACTTGGTTTGGCCAGGGGAGAAGAAACTAATGGAAGAAAGTTAACTGGAAATTGTGATTCATTCCTGCAGTTCAAAGTGATGAGTGGTTGCCTTCGAGAATGGCGATGTTTTGCCATTAAACCAATTTGAAATCCAGATCTTATGAATTTATAGGAGATAGAGAGCAGAAATAAGTAACTGAAGATGCTGGTTTCCCAAGGAAACATAGAAACATAGAAAATAGGCGCAGAAGTAGGCCATTCGGCCCTTCGAGCCTGCACCGCCATTCACTGTGATCATGGCTGATCATCCAACTCAGTATCCCGTACCTGCCTTCTCTCCATACCCCCTGATCCCTTTAGACACAAGGGCCACATCTAACCCCCTCTTAAATATAGCCAATGAACTGTGGCCTCAACTACCCTCTGTGGCAGAGAGTTCCAGAGATTCACCACTCTCTGTGTGAAAAAAGTTCTTCTCATCTCGGTTTTAAAAGATTTCCCCCTTATCCTTAAGCTGTGACCCCTTGTCCTGGACTTCCCAACATCGGGAACAATCTTCCTGCATCTAGCCTGTCCAACCCCTTAAGAATTTTGTAAGTTTCTATAAGATCCCCCCTCAATCTCCTAAATTCTAGAGAGTATAAACCAAGTCTATCCAGTCTTTCTTCATAAGACAGTCCTGACATCCCAGGAATCAGTCTGGTGAACCTTCTCTGCACTCCCTCTATGGCAATAATGTCCTTCCTCAGATTTGGAGAGGCCAAAACTGTACACAATACTCCAGGTGTAGTCTCACCAAGACCCTGTACAACTGCAGTAGAACTTCCCTGCTCCTATACTCAAAGCCACAGAATGGTGGAGTAACTCAGCAGGTCAGGCAGCATCCCTGGTCAACATGGGTAGGTAATGTTTTGGGTCGGGGCCCTTCTTTAGACTCAGTCTAAACTAACGTCACCTATCCATTTTCTCCAGGGATGCTGCCTGACCCGACGAGTTACTCCAGCATTTTGTGTCTTTCCTTTTAATTGGAGGTAGACCAGCTATATAGCTCGGAAACAGGCCCTTTGACCCACCGAGTATGTGCCGACCAGCGATCACCAGCTACACACTGGGGACGATTTACAATTTTACCAAAGCTAATTAACCTACAAATCTGTACATCTTTGGAATGTGGAAGGAAACTGGAGCACCCAGAGAAAACCCACGCATTCATAATATCATAAGGTCATAAGTGATAGGAGTGGAATTAGGCCATTCGGCCCATCAAATCTGCTCCGCCATTCAATCATGGCTGATCTATCTCTTCAAGATTTAAGAGAGTTTATTGTCATTTGTCCCAGATAGGACAATAATATTCTTGCTTTGCTTCAGCACAACAGAATATAGAAGGCATGAATACAGAACAGATCAATGTGTACATATACCATTGTATAAATATATACACACATCAATAAATAAAACAGATAAAGTGCAAATAAACAGATAATGGGCTATTAATGTTCAGAGTTTTGTTTGAGTTGAGTTCAATAGCCTGATGGCTGTGGGGAAGAAGATGTTTCTGAACCTGGACGTTGCAGTCTTTAGGCTCCTGTACCTTCTACCTGAGTGTGTGGCCAGGATGATGTGGGTCCTTGATGATGCTGCCAGTCTTTTTGAGGCAGCGACTGCGATAGATCCCCTCGATGATAGGGAGGTCAGAGCCGATGATGGACTAGGCAGTGTTTACTATCCTTTGCAGTCTTTTTCGCTCCCGGGTGCTCAAGTTGCCGAAGCGTCAGCATGCTTTCTACTGTGCACCTGTAGAAGTTAGAGAGAGTCCTCCTTGATAAACTGACTCACCGTAATCTTCTCAGGAAGTAGAGGCGCTGATGTGCTTTCTTCATAATAGCATCAGTGTTCTCGGACCAGAAGAGATCTTCAGAGATGTGCATCTCTCCATCCTAACCCCATTCTCCTGCCTTCTCCCCATGGCCTTCTGTGGCAAAGAATTCCACAGATTCACCACCCTCCGACTAAAGAAATTCCTCCTCATCTTCTTCCTAAAGGAACGCCCATTAATTCTGAGGCTATGACCTTTGGTCCTAGACTCTTCCACTAGTGGAAACATCCTCAGCGTGTGCAGGCCCAGTGCCTTCAAACATCATGGGGAGAATGAACAAACGCCGTACAGGTAACACCTGTAGTCTGGACTGAACCCTAACCTCTACTGCTGCGTCACTGTGCTGCCCTATTCTATTTGACTTTCGTCCTAGATATTTGAAGTAAAAATCGAAAATGCTGGAAGTTCTCATCAGGAAGGATATTTACCAATTAGGTTGGAGCTGACTGCGATCGCCACTTTCCTGTCCCCCGTATATGACATGTTAACTGAACTCGGCAGCTAACGATGAACTTGAAAGTAGTTTCCTGAATCCCAAATGATTAGGCATTCTCTGACCTGAGATTTCACTGCGATTCCCAGCTGGTTTGCATTGATCCAGCCTGACTGTATGCATTAAGGATGGAAAGCGAGCAAGTGAATTTATTGACATTCAATCTCGTTAGCCGGTGCTGTAGAATTGCTGAATCTGACGGTTAGGTGATCATTAATTGCTTCAAATATATTCAGGATTGAAGTAATTGTTTTGTGCTTCAAACATTAGGTGTTTCATTTGTTACATTATCTCTACTGACCGTGACCTATTTCCGAGATATATCAAAATGCCCCAAAAAATGATGATCTTATCTCATTTAATACCTTGCATTGCAGAGGTGTTGCTAAAATGATCTTGCATCGTTACACAGGGCAGTTCTGTAGGGAAATGTGTAATAAAGACTTACTAGGATGAAATCAATTGAAAATACTGTAATTGCATCCTCAATGCTGACAAATTGCATCAGTGCCATATAGATCCCTGTCCAAGAAACGACAAGACTTGACATTGCGTTAAGGTGGGGTGAGTGCTTCATTGTCTTCATAAATGTACTCTTGAAGTTACTTTGCTTTGCATTCATGCAGTTGAAGTCACTGCATTAATGCAATACATTTGCGTGACAAATTCATGCGCTTTGGTTAATTGGACAAACTGCAGAATTGCAATGCTAAATAAAAACAGAAATATATCTAGGATTACTAGGATATATAGGATATCTAGCAGGCGACACGGTGGTGCAGCAGTAGAGTTGCAGCTGGAGACCCGGGTTCGATCCTGACTACGGGTGCTGTCTGTGTGGAGTTTGTACGTTCTCCCCGTGACCCGCGTGGGGTTCCTCCCACATTCTAAAGACATACAGGTTTGTAGGTCGATTGGCTTGGTATAATTGTAAAATTGTCCCTGGTGTGTGTAGGGTAGCGTTAATATGTGGCGATAGCTGGTCGGCGCAAACTCGGTGGGCTGAAGGGCCTGTTTCCATGCTGTATTTCCAAACTAAACTAAACTAAACTACAATATTTGTTATGTTTCTAATCAATACCAGACAAAGGGTTTCTTATGAGAATACAAAAATAATGAGTGGGCAAGTCCACAGGCCGATTAATTTTGGATCCATCTCTCACTTATCCGCAGGTTTTAAAGATATCTTGCTTTAGTTATTTGATTCATTGCAGATAAATATCATAGCACCATATCCACATATTTATCGGTGGTGAATCTGTGGAAGATGAATATATGGGTAGGGTGGTGAATCTGTGGAATTCTTTGCCACAGAAAGCAGTGGAGGCAAAGTCGGTGGATATTTTTAAGGCAGAGATAGATAGATTCTTGATTAGTACAGATATCGGGGGTTATGGGGAGAAGGTAGGAGAATGGGGCTAGGAGTGAGAGATAGATCAGCCATGATTGAATGGCGGAGTAGACTTGATGGGCCAGATAGCCTAATTCTGCTCCTATCACATGATATTTATATTTTTTACTCCTTATAGTCACACAGTACGGAGACAGGCCCTTCGGCCCAACGTGCCCATGCTGACCAAGATGGCCCATCTACGCTACCTGCCTACATTTGGCCCATATCCCTTTAAACCTTTCCTATCCATGTACCTGTCCAAATGTCTTTTTGAATAAATAATTCCTTTAACATTTTTGTTGGCTTAAGAAAGTTAAATGTTGCAATGGGAAAATGAAGAGACCACTGTTCTCGAAGGGCTTCCCTCATCTATTCAATGATTCAATAATACTTCATTGTCACGTGTACCTATGTATGGTGAACTACTTTGTTTTGCATCCAACCTGGCAAAATCATATAGCAGACCTCACCTAGGCAGTACACAAGTGTCGCCACGTTACAATTATTGGTCCCAATCACCTCCTAGAGTGAGGCCAAACGCTAATTGGAGGAACAGCACCTCATATTTCGCTTGGGCAGCTTACATCCAGCGGTATTAATATTGATTTATTTAACTTTAAGTGACCCTTGAATCCCCTCTCTCTCATTCCCTCCCCCACCCAAGTCGTTGTACTACTTTCAAAGTCGTCTTGTTGAGTCTCATTGTCTGTAACTTGTTTTCACCTAGCTCACGGCTAACAATGGCCTGTTATCACCTTTACTTTTTTGCATGTCTTTCATTCATTTGTTCTAGATCTCTCTATATCACCGTCTGTATTGCTCGTTTCCATTTCCTCAGGCTCTCAGTCCAAAGGAAGGTCTCGACTCGAAACGTCACCCATTCCTTCCCTCCAGAGATGCCGTTCTGACCCGCTGAGTTACTCCAGCTTTTTGTGTCTATCTTCGGTTTAAACCAGCATCTGCAGTTCCTCCCGACACATCGCCCTTCCGGAATTTGTTTATCATGGTTCTGCCTCGACAAGTCAGTCAAGCAGCAAAATAAGCAGATAATGAGGCCAACACATCCCATTGTGCCCTGTGTTAACTTGCACTGAGCTCAATAAACACTCAACAGCCAGGGATCCAAAACCACAGAGAGTGTGGAGCTGTTTCTTCATACCCACCACAGAGCACATAGGTGCAAGTATCCACCTCAGCACATTTAACTGCAAGAGGTTCCCAGCAGATAATATTAAGGATAATTCTCAAGAGATTTTATAAGCACATAAAGAGAAAAAGGGTAGCCAGAGAAAAGAGTGGGACCCCTCAGGAATCACTGCGGTCAACTCTGTGTGGGGCCACAGGAGATGGGCAAGGTCCTCAATGAGTATTTCTCCTCTGTTTGTACAGTGGAGAAAGACAGGAGGAAATTGGGGCAGTTAATGGAAGTGTTTTGGGGGCAGTCAGTATTCCTGTCGCGTATGAAGGTCGACAAATCTCCTGGGCCTGATCAGATATTTACGAGGACACTGTGGGAAACTAGAGAGGAAATTGAAGGTGCCCTGGCTGAGATTTACATGTCATCATTAAAAACGGGTGAGGTACCAGAAGACTGGAGGGTGGCAAATGTCGTGCCTCTATTTAAGAAGGGCTGCAAGGAAAAGCCTGGGAACAGCAAGCCAGTGAGCCTAACATCTGTGGTCAGACAGTTACTAGAGAGTATTCTGAGGGATAAGATATACATGCATTTAGATGGACAGGCACAGAATGGGTGACGTTTCAGTCTGAAGAAGGGTCTCGACCCGAAACGTCACCCATTCCTTCTCTCCAGAGATGCTGCCTGTCCCACTGAGTTACCCCAGCATTTTGTGTCTATCTTCGATTTAAACCAGCATCTGCAGTTCTTTCCTACACATGGATTCAGATGGACAGTGGCTGATTAGGGACAGTTGGCACGGTTTTGTACGTGGGAGAATGTGTCTCACCAATCTGATTGAGTTCAGAGTAGGTTTACAAGGTTAATTCCCAGGAAGGCCGGACTGTCATATGCTGTCATATTCTGAAAAGCCTTCAGAACGGAGATGAGGAAACACTTTTTCTCACAGAGAGTTGTGAGTCTGTGGAATTCTCTGCCTCAGAGGGCGGTGAAGGTGGGTTCTCTGGATACTTTCAAGAGAGAGCTAGATAGGGCTCTTAAAGGTAGCGGAGCCAGGGGCAGGAACGGGGTACTGATTGTGGATGATCAGCCATGATCACATTGAATGGCGGTGCTGGTTCGATGGGCCAAATGGCCTACTCCTGCACCTATTGTGTATTGTCTATTGAGTTGTTTTTTAAGATGTGACCAAAAATGTTGATGAAGGCAGAGTTGTATATATGGATCGGTTGGGTGGGCGGGGCTGAGGAATGGTTGATGGAATTTAGTACTGAGAAATAAGAGGTGTAGCATTTTGTGAAGCCAAACAAGGGCAAGACCTGCACAATGAATGGTAGGGATCGGTATAGTGTGGTAGTGCAGAGGGATCTAGGAGTGCAGATAGACCCAAAATGCTGGAGTAACTCAGCAGGACAGGCAGCATCTCCGGAGAGAAGGAATGGGTGACGTTTCGGGTCGAGACCCTTCTTCAATCCGATGGAGTGCAGATTCATAGTTCCATGAAAGTGGCATCACAGGTAGATAGGATGGTCAAAGAGTATGGAAGTTGGGAGGGCATGTTACAGTTGTATAAGATACTGGTGAGGCCACTTTTAGAGTTACGTGTTTAGTTTTGGTCACCAAGGATGTTGTCAAGGTGGAAAAGGTGCAGAGAAGATTTACGAGGATGTTGCCAGGACTCAAGGCCCATCCACACAGTGTACAGGCCCAGGCTACTCGCTGCTGTAGACCCAGCCCCTGTCCTGTTCCTGACACCACAGTGCCTATGCATCTAATCCAGTTACATTTCTGGTGATGGAGGAGTCCAGTAACTGGAAATGGTTTTAGGTTTTGTTTTAGTATTAGAGATACAGCGCGGAAACAGGCCCTTCGGCCAACCGGGTCTGTGCCGACCAGCGATCCCCGCATATTAACACTATCCTACACGCACCAGGGACAATTTTCACATTTGCCAATTTTCACATTTACAAACCTGTACGGCTTTGGAGTGTGGGAGGAAATCAAAGGTCTTGGAGAAAACCTACACAGGTCACGGGGAGCACGTACATACTCCATACAGGCAGCACCCGTAGTCTGGATTGTACCCGGGTCACCGGCGCTGCAAGCGCTGTAGGCGGCAACTCTTACCGCTGCGCCACCGTGCCTCCCTGGGGCGTTTTTTGCCTTGGACAGTGACGTGTAGAACCCCTGCAATAATGTGTGATAGTTGACATGATGAGCATCATACATTTATAACCAGCTCTCTTTATGATGGAGTGCGAGGCGATTATAGCAAGATGATTACAGCAGGGGAAGTTTGCCAAACCAAACAAGGGCAAGAGCTGCATCATGAATGGTAGGGATTTTATTTGTGGTAAGCTGGAAGGAGCAAAAGAGTGCAGATAAACAAAATGCTGGAGGAACTCAGCAGGACAGTTATGCAACTCCGGAGAGAAAGGTATGGGTGATGTTTTAGGTTGAAATCCTCTTCAATCCGATGGAGTGCAGATTCAGCAGGGTTTTTGATGAATCGTTGATCACAGGTAGATCCCCCTCGGAGAGTATCGTCCCACTGAGGGCATGTTACAGCAGTTGTATATTTTACTGGTGAGGCCACTTTCCGGACTCACAGTGTTTAGTTTTGGTCATCAAGGAGTGTTGTCAAAGTGGAAAGGGTTTAAGAGAAGAGATAAGAGGATGTTGTTCAGGACTCAAGGCCAGATCCAGGCCAGTGTACAGGCCAGGCTACTCGCTGCTGTAGACCCAGCCCCTGTCCTGTTCCTGACACCACAGTGCCTATGCATCTAATCCAGTTACATTTCTGGTGATGGAGGAGTCCAGTAACTGGAAATGGTTTTAGGATTTTGTTTTAGTATTAGAGATACAGCGCGGAAACAGGCCCTTCGGCCAACCGGGTCTGTGCCGACCAGCGATCCCCGCATATTAACACTATCCTACACGCACCAGGGACAATTTTCACATTTGCCAATTTTCACATTTACAAACCTGTACGGCTTTGGAGTATGGGAGGAAATCGAAGGTCTTGGAGAAAACCTACACAGGTCACGGGGAGCACGTACATACTCCATACAGGCAGCACCCG
The DNA here is from genome assembly GCF_028641065.1 of Leucoraja erinaceus. Taxonomy (NCBI): domain Eukaryota; kingdom Metazoa; phylum Chordata; class Chondrichthyes; order Rajiformes; family Rajidae; genus Leucoraja; species Leucoraja erinaceus. The sequence continues at coordinate 46,411,784 of NC_073389.1, forward strand.
TAGTCTGGATCGTACCCGGGTCACCGGCGCTGCAAGCGCTGTAGGCGGCAACTCTTACCGCTGCGCCACCGTGCCCTCCTGTGGCGTTTTGCCTTGGACAGTGACGTGTAGAACCCCTGCAATAATGTGTGATAGTTGACATGATGAGCATCATACATTTATAACCAGCTCTCTTTATGATGGAGTGCGAGTTGATTATAGCAAGATGATTACAGCAGGGGAAGTTTGCCAAACCCTATTCTCACAGTGAGCTATCAGGACATGTTATTTTCTTTGTGTTAAGCTGGAAGGTAGCAAAAGAAGTGACTAAACAACCTTATGGAGGAACTCAGCATTTGTTATGCAACATTTGAGGGGGAAAGGTATTATTAATGTTTTAGGTTGAAATCCTGTATCAGGGCCATCTGGAGCAGGGTTTTTGACTTGAATCGTTGACCATTTCTGTCCCCCTCGGATGCCGCTCGTCCCACTGAGTTCCTCCAGCAGATTATTTATTGTTCCAGATTCCGGCACTCACAGTCTCTTGCATCTCCAGTGTGAGAAAGTACAATGGTTTAAGAAGAAAGATAAGTTTATTAGTTCACGTCATAGGACCAGATTTAGGCCATTCAGCCCATCGAGCCTACTTTGTCATTGAATCATGGCTGATCTATCTTTTCCTCTCAACCCCATTCTCCAGCCTTCAGAAACTGAAACCACTTGGTGCACATTAGTCCGACAACGCTCTGCTGTTAGATTTTGTGCAGAGATATTTGTCAATTCTCTAACACTCTCCTTTCAGAAGAAGTGATGAGCAGTGGTAAGCAGTGAGCCTGCCTTATGTTGTTACTATGCAACAACACCTGCTTTATACTATTTAGTCAGCAGAGGGCGCTGGATCCCATCTAAACAGATAGATCACTAACCATTCTCCATGCATCACCATCTTCAGATTCAGATTCAGATTCAATTTAATTGTCATTGTCAGTGTACAGTACAGAGACATCTTCTACCTTTGGCTTTGAGCAATCCCTGGCCCAAGTCCCAATAGGGCGGCACGGTGGCGCAGCGGGTAGAGTTGCTGCCTTGCAGCGCTTGCAGCGCCGGAGACCTGGGTTCAATCCCGACTAAGGGAGCTGACTGTATGGAATTTGCACAGTTCTCCCTCTGGCCGTGTGGGTTTTTGCCGAGATCTTCGGTTTCCTCCCACATTCCAAAGACGTACAGGTTTGTAGGTGGGCCGAAGGACCTGTTTCCGCGTTGTATCTCTAATCTAAACTAAACTCAAAGGAAACATGCTATTCCTCTTTTGCAACTTCAGTAGAGTCATAGGGTCATTCAGCATGGAAAGGGACTCCTCGGCCCAACTTGCCCACACTGACCAACATTCCCCATCTACACTAGTCCCACCTGCCTGCACTTGGCCCATATCTTGCCCATCATAGAAACATAGAAAATAGGTGAAGGAGGAGACCAGTTGGCTCTTCGAGCCAGCAACTTTGGTGACCTATCCTTGATCACTTTGCTGGCTTTACCTTGCACTAAACGTTATTCCCTTTTCATGTCCTATACACTGTAAATGGATCGATTGTAATCATGTATTGTCTTTCCACTGACTGGATAGCATGCAACAAAGCGTTTCACTACCTCGGTATACGTGACAATAAACTAAACTGAAACTGAAACTGAACTGAGTTGTCCCAGCTAGGCGATCATAGAAACTTAGAAAATAGGTGCAGGAAGAGGCCATTCGGCCCTTTGAGCCAGCACCGCCATTCATTGTGATCATGGCTGATCGTCCTCAATCAATAACCCGTGCCTGTCTTCTTCCCATATCCCTTGATTGCACTAGCCCCTAGAGCTCTATCTAACTCTCTCTTAAATCCATCCAGTGACTTGGCCTCCACTGCCCTCTGTGGCAGGGAATTCCATAAATTCACAACTCTCTGGGTGAAAAGGTTTTTTCTCACCTCAATCTTAAATGGCTTCCCCTTTATTCTAAGACTGTGGCCCCTGGTTCTGGACTCGCCCAATATTGGGAACATTTTTCCTGAATCTAGCTTGTCCAGTCCTTTCATAATTTTATATGTTTCTATAAGATATCCCCCCATCCTTCTAAACTCCAGTGAATACATGCCTAGTCTTTTCAATCTTTCCTCATATGACAGTCCCGCCATCCCAGGGGTCAAGCTTGTGAACTGCCTCAAACACAAGGATGTCCTTCCTCAAATTAGGAGACCAAAACTGTACGCAATACTTCAGATGTGGACTTACCAGAGCCCTATACAACTGCAGAAGAACCTCTCTACTTCTATTCTGAAATCCTCTTGTTATGAAGGGCAACATTCCATTAGCTTTCTTCACTGCCTGCTGTACCTGCAAGCCAACTTTCAGTGACCGGTGTACAAAGACACCCAGGTCTTGCTGTACCTCCCCCTTACCTAACCTAACCCCATTGAGATAATAATCTGCCCCCTTGTTTTTGCCACCAAAGTGGATAACCTCACATTTATCTATATTATACTGCATCTGCCACGCATCTGCCCACTCACTCAACCTGTCCAGGTCACCCTGCAACCTCCTAACATCCTCTTCACAGTTCACACTGCCACCCAGCTTTGTGTCATAGAAACATAGAAACATAGAAAATAGGTGCAGGAGTAGGCCATTCGGCCTTTCGAGCCTGCACCGCCATTCAATATGATCATGGCTGGTCATCCAACTCAGTATCCTGTACCTGCCTTCTCTCCATACCCCCTGATCCCTTTAGCCACAAGGGCCACATCTAATTCCCTGTTAAATATAGCCAATATGGCCTCAACTACCTTATGTGGCAGAGAATTCCACAGATTCACCACTCTCTGTGAAAAATATTTTTCTCATCCGCAAACTTGCTAGTGTTACTCCTAATTTCCTCTTCCAAATCATTACTATATATGGTAAACAGTTGCGGCCCCAACACCGAGCCTTGCAGAAAACTCCACTCGCTACTGCCTGCCATTCTGAAAAGGACCCGTTCACTCATGCTCTTTGCTTTCTGCCAACCAATTTTCTATCCACGTCAACACCCTACCCCCAATAACATGTGGTCTAATTTTAATCACCTGTCTCCCGTGCAGGACCTTATCAAAGGCTTTCTGAAAGTCTAGATACACTACATCTACTGGCTCCCCTTCATCTATTTTACTTGTCACATCCTCAAACAATTCCAGAAGATTAATGCAGCATGATTTTCCTTTCATAAATCCATGCTGACTTGAACTATTCATTTTACTGCTATCCAAATGCCAATTTATTACCTCTTTAATAATTGACTCAACCCTCAACATCACCCTCAAGTCAACCCTCAACTCAGGCTTCTGAACACTCTTCAACGCTAGTTTTTACAAACTACTGTGGATTGTGTCTTTGGCTACACTGCCTTTTTGTTTTGCACTTGTTTTGTTTGACTGATCACCTGAAAGATACAGCACAGAAACGGGCCCTTCGGCCCACCGATCTGCACTGACCACACACTCCCCACACACAAGAGGGGCAATATGCAAAAGCCAATTAGCCGACAAACCCACACGTTTGGTGTTACTGTTATTAATCTATTAAATTTTTTTTATTGAATTCATTGAATTATATTTATCCATGTGTAATTGTGTTCCTATGCCTGTTAGGCTGCAGCAAGCAAGGATTTAATTGTTCCATTGTCGGTACATAAAGCAATTAAATACTCTTGTCTCTTGATCCTAAGACCTGACCAAACACAGGAAAAAAACATCAGGACCGTTGCCTGCACTTTTCTGTTTAGACAGCAGATGGTGCTGCAACCCATCTAGTTGGTCCCTTGATTATTCGTCCTTCAATAGTTGCCTTTTTTTTAAAAAAAATCCCAGTTGTTCTGCTTCATTTTACGATGTAAAATCCGAGCAGACAACAAAGGCTAGAAAAATCTGCAATGCAATTTGATGTTACGGGTTAAAGCGCTCCGTCTTTGTATTCTTCGCAACATTCCGTGTCAGCATGAGAGTAGGAATGATATCAAAGGACGGAGCAAAAATAGCCTGAGTAGGCAGATTCCCCTTGGAGGTTATAAAGCAGAAAGGAAAAAAAAAGCACATTACACATCCTAGCGTTCTTCAAAGACTGCAGGGGAAATTTCTGCAGTGTTTTCTGAAACTCCATCTTGTGAGCGCCGAACTGCCCTTCATTACATATATTGCACCTATCCTCGCATCTCATAGCAGATCAAACTGGAACCAGGCGATGGTGTAACTCTCAGCATTGTAACCTGCTTTAGTTACTATCTGACCAACACTAGGTTCCATGTACTATTCCATCTTTATGTGTGGGAAGGAACTGCAGTTGCTGGTTTAAACTTGAAGATAGACACAAATAGCTGGAGTAACTCAGCGGGACAGGCAGCATCTCTGGGGAGAAGGAATGGGTGACGTTTCAGGTCGGGACCCTCCTTCAGACTTCAGGCCTGTCTGAAGAAGGGTCTCGACCCGAAACGTCACCAATTTGCATACCTTGGGCATGCAAGCAAAGAATGTCACCTTGACCTGTCACATGTGACAATAAAGTATTCCATTCCATTTAGAGATACAGCGTGGAAACAGGCCCTTCGGCCCACTGAGTCCGTGCCACCCAGCGACCCCTGTACACGAGCACTATCCTACACACCAGGGAATAATTGACCATTTTTACCAAAGTCAATTAACCTACAAGTCTGTACATCTTTGGAGTGTGGGGGGAAAGCAGAGCACCCAGGGAACGCCCATACAGTCACGGGGGGAACGTACAAACTCCGTACAGACAGCACCTGTAGCCAGGATTGAACCCGGGTCTTTGGCTGTGCTGTAAGGCAGCAAGTCCACCACTGTGCCACTGTGCCACCCGTCTTTTAAGTCTTGATCTGGGTACAAAATGTTATTCAATTTTGTGGGACTGCTGCACATGGTGTAATTTTGAATAGATATAAAACGGTTCAATGTTTAAGAAAAAACTGCAGACGTTGAAAAAAATCGAAGGAAGTCAAAAATGCTGGAGGACTTCAGCGCGTGAGGCAGCATCTATGGAGATAAAAACAATAGGCGACATTTCGGGTCAAGACCCTTCTTCAGTCTGATGTCGGGGTGTGGGGGGGGGGGGGGGGGGGGGGGGGGGGGGTAGATGGTTCAATGGTCGTTTTATTGTCCTATGAGCAAATACACAGTGGAATCCTCGTCTTACATACAGTCCAGTACAGTATTCCCATACGAAAGCACATCCTCGACTAGCAAGTGGCCGGAAACTGACTTCTGAGCCCCTATGCAAGAAGCACCATGTGGTGGCGGCAGTTTCAAAGAATATGCAAAGGATTCATTTTCAAAGAAAAAAAATACTGAACTGATATCCATTGATGTGAATATGAACAATCAGCACAGCTGAGATGAAGAGCTGGAGTTTGCTCCGCTTTATCCCAGACAATTATTATTCCTCAAACTACATCACACACACAGATTATACAGTCAGTACATTGATGCAATTAAAATGAAAGCTCATCAATGCTCCTTCTCTCTTGCGAGATTGAGGAGATTACGGTGCACAGCAGTAGAGTTGCTGCCAAAGACCCCGGTTCGATCCTGACTACGGGTGCTTGTCTGTATGGAGTTTATATGCTCTCCCTGCGTGGGTTTTCTCCGAGATCTTCGGTTTCCTCCCACACTCCAAAGTCGTCCAGATTTGTATGTTCATTGGCTTGATATAAATGTAAAAATTGTCCCTCAGGTTGGATAGTGTGTCAATGTGCGGGGATCGATGGTCGGTGCGGACTCGGTGGGCCGAGAGGGGGTGTTTCTGCACTGTACCTTTAAATAAGAAAACGAAAAATTTGGCATGACACCCAGTAATTGATCGAACCTCCTCAGGTGTGTGGTGGAGAACCTCACGTTTATATTACAAGCCTGGTTCAGTAACTCAAATGCCTGCTCTGAACCTCCTCATCTTTCTGTGCAGAAGAGAACTGCAGATGCTGGTGTAAATCAAAGATAGATACAAAATGCCAGATTAACTCAGCGGCACAGGCAGCATCTCTGGAGAGAAGGAATGGGTGACGTTTATGGTCGAGACCCTAGATGGTCTCAACCTCGAAGCGTCACCCATTCCTTCTCTCCAGAGATTCTGCCTGTCCCGCTGAGTTACTCTGGCATTTTGTATCTATCTTCCCATCATTCTCTTCCTTTGCGAACCCTTTGAAACCTTCCACTTTGACCTCTCCTCATCACTCCTTGAATACCTTGTACATAGATATTTTCTTTAAACGCTTACAGAAAGCCCCTTAGAGCATTTAACTGCATACAGACACTAGGTAACTGTAAACTACTGCTGTACTATAATTGCTTAATATGTTCTTCATGTCACTGCAAAGCCCCAGGGTGTTTTCCCAGACTACTTGATAAATATAGCTGGAGTGGGGAGGCCCCAGCATTGAGCAGCAGGCCACCAATATAAATCAGTGACCATCCCGATTAATAATTTACCACTTTATTAACTCTCTGCTCTCCCTCCGAGACGTTGCCGACAAATTAATTTTCGCCAGTGTTCCTGGAGCATTATGAGTTAGTCCATACCGAATTGTGCCAAATGTTCATGACCACTTCATTTAGCCTGAGCGAAGATACCTCAGATGTCGTAAGTTTCATCAAGAAATCCAACCGTGTTCTGACAAAGATCATTCGGGTCCGTCCCAATTAGAAAACTTGGATAAGCCGGCAGATCCCATGGACCCAAAGGGGCCCAGTATGGTTTCTGTAAGTACGTGGATAGAAAAGGCACAGAGGGATGTGGGCCGAGCACGGGCAGATATAGTTTTATTTAGTTTAGTTTAGTTTAGTTTAGAGATACAGCGCGGAAACAGGCCCTTCGGCCCAAGTCCGCGCCAACCAGCGATCCCTGCACATTTACACTATCCTACACACACTAGGGACAATTTACATTTATAGAAAGCCAATTAACCTACAATCCTGTATGCCTTTGGACTGTGGGTGGAAACCGAAGATCTGAGAGAAAACCCACAGGGTCACGGGGAGAATGTACAAACTCCATACAGACAAGCACTGGTACTTGGAATCAAACCCAGGTCTCTGGCGCTGAAATTCTACCGCTGCGCCACTGTGCCACCCCCAGCTTGGATGGGGCATCTTGGCTACCATGGACAAATGGGTTGTAGGGCCTGTTTCATTGCTGTGGGACTCTGTGACTGCAAGTAGAACAAAAAAGGCTTTTGTGAATTTTTCAAAGTCCCCAGTGCCAATTGAAGCTCCTCTGGACATGGAGCGGGATCCACCGTAATCCATCTCCCCACATTGCGAATAATGCTCGGATTTCACCGAGGCTGTTGTTCCCCACCACCGATTTTGCGGCACGGTTGGTTCCAGATTCTCTCCGGATTATCCGGTTTTGCCGGACCAACAGAGGCCACGGCTTCCGAGAGAAGTCCAACGGTGCCGGGAAACTGTCCGTCCAGGCCACTAGGAAGCCAAGCAACCAACCCATGAAGTCGGCCTCTGACGTTGGCTGTGGGAACGGATCTACCGGCTCCGTCCGGGCAGGAGTTCCGGAGCCCCGGGCCGCAGTAGGGGCAGATTCCCCACGGAGGTCACCTATGGGAACAATGTTCTCCACGGACGGCTGTGGTGGCCAAATCATTGGATATTTTTAAGGCAGAGATACTGTAGATAGATTCTTGACTAGTACAGGTGTCGGGGGTTATGGGGAGAATGCAGGTGAATGGGGTTGAGAGGGACAGATAGATCAGCCATGATTGAATGGTTTGATGGAGTAGACTCGACGGGCCGAATAGCTTAATTCGTCTCCTATGGCTTATGAAGTTATGAATCAAAACCTTATCGGGGGGGAGGGGGTTCTTGGATTTCACCACAGCGCAGTACACCTCCTTGCTTTCCTTCACAGGTGATCAGTGAATTTGAGGCCTCACCAGACGTCTTCTATTACCGGATCCCTAACCTTAGCCAGAACCACCTGTACAGCATCTGGGTCGTTGCGATCACAGCAGCTGGGAGGGGGAATTCTAGCGAGATCATCACCGTGGAGCCACTCGCCAAAGGTAAGGTCATGCGGCAGAATTGGCCGTCGTTAACCTGAGGCACCGTCACCTCACACCCTGATGTTCCTCTTTAACAAATCTACCCGTCCCCTGTTTATAGTTTGTAGACTTTATTCTGCACCAACTGAAGTTCCCTGATGAATGTTAGATTCATTTTTAGAGATACTATGTCCACACTGTATGTGCGTATATATGTACTGTATGTATGTATGTATGTATGTGTAGAAAGAAACTGCAGATGCTGGTTTAAGCCAAAGATAGACACACAATGCTGGAGTAACTCAACGGGATAGGCAGCATCTCTGGAGAGAAGGAATGATTGACTTTTCTGGTGTTTGTATGTGTGTACGTATAGAAATACAGCACGGAAACAGGCCCTTCAGCCAACCAAGTTGGCACCAACCAGTACACTAGCACAATCCTACACACTTGGGACAATTACCAAAGCCAATTAACCTAAAACCTGGGCGTCTTTGGAACGTGGAAGGAAACCGGAGCACCTGGAGAAAACCCACGTGGTCACAAGGAGAACAAAAAACTCTGTACAGACAGCATCCGAAGGCAGGATCGAACCAGGGTCTCTGGCGCTGTAAGACAGCGACCCTACCGTTGGGCCTCAAAGTAAACTCTGTGCACAACCCAGAATATTATCACCACCAGTTGCATTGTAACAGCACCTAGTGCAGACCACCAGACTCAGAAACAGCTTCTTCCCCTCTGTATTCAGGCTTCTCAATACTGCTTCCATTATTTTGGATACAGTCGCGTTTTTAGATTTGTAGGTTAAATGGCTTGGTATGAATGTAAATTGTCCCGAGAGTGTGTGTAGGATAGTGTAAGTATGCAGGGGTCGCTGGTCAGTGCAGACTCGGTGGGCCGAAGGGCCAGTTTCCATGTTGTATCTCTACACTAAACTAAACTGAAATGCTGGAGTAACTCTGCGGGTCAGGCAGCATCTGTGGAGAAAAGGAACAGGTGACCTTTCGGATTGAGACCCTTCTGCTCGACCTGAAACGTCACCTTTTCCTTTTCTCCACAGATGCTGCCTGACCCGCAGAGTTACTCCAGAATTTTGTGTCCATATTCAGTGTAAGCAATCACCTGCAGTTCCCTCCTACACATACTTTGAGTCTCGTTCATCTTGCTATTGTAGTTTATTCATGCCGCCCCAGACCATCCTCTCTCATTCTTTAGCTGGTTGAGAGACTCGGTACGATTTTAACCTCTTTTACAAAATCATGAGAAGAATTTAAAATCATGAGAGGAAATACAAAATCATGAGAGGAATAGATCGGGTGGATGCACAGAGTCTTTTACCCAGAGTAGGGGGATTGAAGACCAGAGGACATTACTATGGTGGAGGGGAAAAGATTTAATAGGAATCCGAGGGGTGACTTTTTCACACAGAGCGTGGTGGGTGTATGGAACAAGCTGCCAGAGGAGGTAATTGAGGCTGGGACTATCCCATTGCTTAAGAAGCAGTTGAACAGGTACATGGATAGGACAGGTAGACAAAAATGCTGGAGAAACTCAGCGGGTGCAGCAGCATCTATGGAGCGACGGAAATAGGCTTCGATTTTCCATCATCTGCAGTTCCTTCTTAAACACATGGATAGAACAGGTTTGGAGGGTTATGGACCAAGTGCAGGCAAGTGGGACTAGGGTCGCTGGGACATTGTTGGCCGGTGTGGACCGCAGGGCCTGTTTCCACACTGTATTAGTCAATGACTCTATGACTCTTGCCGCTGTGATTGTCCTCAGCACCAGCCCGGATCCTTACATTCAGCGGCACCATGACCACACCATGGATGAGAGATATCGTGCTGCCCTGCAAAGTGGTTGGAGACCCGGCACCAGCAGTCAAATGGATGAAGAACAGGTAAGTGGGCAAATAGACACAGAACGCTCGCTCTATCCGACACACACTCGGGACATTTCACCATGGTTACCGAAGTCAATCAATCTACAAACCTGCACATCTTTGGAGCGTGGGAGGAAACGGGAGCACCCGGGGATACCCCATGCAGGTCACTGGGAGAATGTGCAAACTCTGTACAGACAGCACCCGTAGTCAGGATCGAACCAGGGTCTCTGGTGCTGTAAGACAGCAATCCTACCTCTGTGCCACCGTGCCACCGAGCCAGACTATGTCCATGTCTTTGAAAGGAATATTCAGCGCTTAAAAAAGTGAACTCTCATTTCAAACCAGTGACGTTCGATACACCTCCCTCCCTACCTGTCTTGGATGTATTCTCTGGCACAGGGTTATACCCATGGTAGCTATCATTTGAAGAAAGACACAAAAAGCTGGAGTAACTCAGCGGGTCAACAGCATCTGCGGAGAAAAGGGATTGGTGACGTTTTGGGTCGAGACCCTTCTTTAGATTGAGTGATATAGATGGTGATATAGGGAGATGTAAAACAAATGAATGAAAAATATGCAAAAAAGTAACAATGGTAAAGGAAACTGGCCATTGGTAGCTGTGGGCTAGGTGAAAATGAGTTACAGACAATGAGACTCACCAGGACAACATTGAAACTGGTACTAGAGTGGGGTAGGGACGGAGAGAGAGAGGATGCAAGAAGTTAGAGAATTCACTATTCATCCCGCTGGGTTGTAAGCATGCCCAAGCAAAATATGAGGTGGTGTTCCTCCAATTTGCCTGTGGCGGCACCTACAATCGACAGCTGTCGGCTTTAAACTGCACAAAATCATGCAGTTTGATGATCAGAGCCAACATTGATCTCATGCTTTGTATTTTGTTGACTCTTTGCCTCTGTGTTCTCTGGGTCTAGCAATGGAACGCCAGTCCCTGTCCTAACCGATGGGCGCAGAAACATCTTCAACAACGGAAGCTTTGTCATTCGCACGGTGAAAGCAGAGGACTCTGGGTACTACAGCTGCAGGTCAAGTAATAGCTGGGGATCAGATGAGATCCTCCTCAATCTCCAGGTGCAAGGTGAGCAGATCCCACTGGACCAGGCATCCCTCCCACCTTCTCCTTCCGTCCACTTTCCTCTTCTGCAGAACGTGAGCTTTCAGAAACCTGTGCTGGGGGCCATTTTGTCCTGCAGGCTTCGATCATTTATGTTTCACCAATCGTGACCAATGTTGTAGCTGAGTGGGACTGTGCTGACACGACGTAACTGCTGAAGGCCACTTGGAGACAACAGCGCAGGATACACACACAGGCACATTGAATTGAGGCAATAAGGTTAGAAGATTGAGGGGGGATCTTATAGAAACTTACAAAATTCTTAAGGGGTTGGACAGGCTAGATGCAGGAAGATTGTTCCCGATGTTGGGGAAGTCCTGGCCAAGAGGTCACAGTTTAAGGATAAAGGGGAAATCCTTTTGGACCGAGATGAGAAAAAAACATTTTTCACACAGAGAGTGGTGAATCTCTGGAACTCCCTGCCACAGACGGTAGTTGAGGCCAGTTCATTGGCTATATTTAAGAGGGAGTTAGATGTGGCTAAAGGGATCAGGGGGGTATGGAGAGAGGGCAGGTACAGGATACTGAGTTGGATGATCAGCCATGATCATATTGAATGGCTGGAAGGGCCGAATGGCCTACTCCTGCACCTATTTTCTATGTTTTCATGTTCAGCCTTTGGTTGATTAGGGACTTCTTTAGTCAGAGGGTAGTTAATCTGTGGATCTCATTGCCGCAGAGGGCGGTGGAGGCCAAGTCAGTGGATATTTTTAAGGCAAGAGATAGCCAAATTCTTGATTAGAACGGATGTCAAGGGTTATCGGGAAAAGGCAGGAAAATGGAATTCGCAGGCAGTGAACGGCCATGATTGAATGGCGGAGTAGACTCGATGGACCGAATGACCTAATTCTACTCCTGTAACTTGTGAACGTGAATTTGTGGTTAGTTTAGTTTTAGTTTTGTTTGTTTATTGATTCAGTGCAGACACTGTCCCTTCGATCCACCAAAGCCGTGCCCATCAGCGATCCACGCACACCTACTCTACTCTACACACGCTAGGGACAGTTTTACAATTTACAGAAACCAGTTGGCCTACAAACCTGTACATCTTTGGAGTGTGGGAGGAAACTGGAGATCCCAGAGAAAACCCACGCAGGTCAAGGGGAGAACATACAAACTCTGTACAGACAGCACCCATGGTCAGGATCGAACCCAGGTCTCTTTTGCGCTGTAAGGCAGCAGCTCTACCGCTGCACCACCGTGCCGCCCAAATCACCATTTGTGTTTCATTAATGGTGAGCTGGATTACTGTGACCTACATGTTACCTGAGTGAGACTGCTGATGCTCAGTACCACAGCTCTGGTCAAGAGAGCCCAGCAGCGACTTCACCCTCTCCGAAGACTACGTAAAGCAGGCCTCCCCACTACACACCTACGGACTTTTTATAGGGGGACTGTTGAGAGCACATTGACCTACGGCATCACTTCCTGGTTCGGGAGCTGCAAGGCGTACGAACGGCACCAACTAGACAGGATAGTGAAGACCGCCAGCAGGATTATTGGTGCTCCACTCCCCTTCCTGCTGGACATATACAGGAAGAGATGTATCAGCAGAGCCATTTCCATCATCAAAGACCCTTACCACTCCAGGCGCATGACATTTTCTCCATCCTCTGCATCATCTGGGAAGAGGTACAGGTGCTTTAGCTGCAAAACCAGCAGGATGCTGGCCCACTTCTTGTGCACAGGCTATTTGACTTTTTGGACTTTCACCCCCTGCCAAGTCATCGCGCACAAACCCCCACACTGCAGCAGAGCCACTGTTGTGCCGCTGCCGGTCGGAACGCCTGTTGAATGTTTATTAGAGTGTTAAATTTGTTCATGATACATGTATTTTTTTATTTCTATTTATTTTTCATGCACACTGAATGGACACTGGTTGAGCAACGTTTTTTGTTTCCTCTGGGTATGCGAATACTCAGGAAATGACAATAAAGATATACAATACAATACAATACAGTACCCGCTGAAGGCCACAAGGGGACTACAGTGTAGGATATATGGACAGGCACATGGAAGCAAAGTAATAAGAGGATCAGATGAGATCAACTTACGTTGATTAGTTGATGCTTCGATTATTTTAATCATAGTTGGATATATAGCAGATGGCTTGAACTGTTGATTTGATCTAATTCCGTCATTGTGGCCATGGACAAAGCTGCCTTGATCTAAGATCAACCTACCTGTATCTCTCTTAATTTTATATACCTCTATTAAGTTTCCTGTCAGCCTCTGACACTCCAGAGAAAACTAACCAAGTTTGCCCAACCTCTTATAGCTAACACCATAGACTCCAGGCAGCATTCTGGTAAACCTCTTCTGCACCATCTCCAACCCTGTCCTATGCTTTAGGTTTTATTTAATTGTATTTTACTGGCCCACTCTTGTGCAAGCTGTTTTTGAATTTTTTGTCTTTCACTCAATACTGCGAGGCTCAGAAGAACAAAAAACACTCGAACTTTCAAGGTCCTTAGCTGTGACATGGTAAATACCATGATATATGTGTGAGAATTTAATGAGAATTGATAGGCAGGTCTTTTCATCTTGCCTTAAACCTCTGTAAAGTCTGTGTCACTTTTAATTACTCATGGGCACACAATGACAAACAAACAGGACTTTGAGAAATAATTTTACACTAATATTCTGGCATTGGTAATTATTATCTGACAACATCACTGGCCCATTGCAAGAAAATTACTAATCTGGATAAGCGATGGTGGAATTTTATTATTAAGATAGAAGGCTAGATTTATTGGAAATATGGTCATTGGATACATCGGTTTCTCAGAATCCTCACATGCTGAGAGGTTGCAAGAAGAGATGGATTCACAGGTTGGATTGAAGATAGACTATTTATGGATAACACATTTTATGGAACAGTCCAGTGAATAAGTTTGATAAGAGCTACCACATCTGTAGAGTTGTGATGGTCAGAGGTCTATTTAATAAAGTTTACAGATGGTGCATTGTTTCCCCATGGCTAATGCTTGAGAATTAGGAAAGCACATCCAGAAACACAGTGCAAGTGTATCTGGATAAAAGATTAATTATGGAGACCTCTTATGCTGTGTATCAGTAACTGAAGGTAATAGTATTTTAATATCATGGTAAGAAACGTATTAGACCTTGCCTGCAGTTAGTGAAGGGGGAATAGTTCCCATGCATTTGCTGATGATGTCGTAGAAGATGTATTCTTTCCATGCTTATTTTAACCCTGTGCCCACACTTCCCTTCCAACAGTTCCACCAGACCAACCTCGTCTAACGGTCTCCAAGACAACCTCCAATTCCATCACTCTTTCCTGGATACCAGGCGACAATGGCGGGAGCTCCATTCGAGGTAAGAAGCCTTTAGAATTTAGAGACCCCGTGTGGAAAGAGGCTTTTCAGCCCACCGCGACCACGCCCACCAGCGATCACCCCGTACACTAGCACTATCCTACACATTGGGGACATTTTCACGATTTACAGAAGCCACTTAACCTGCAAACCTGTACGTCTTTGGAGGGTGGGAGGAAACCGGAGCACCCGGAGAAAACCCACAGTGGAGGCCAATTCAGTGGACGTATTCAAGAGAGAGTTAGATATCACTCTAAGGGCTAACGGAATCAAGGGATACGGGGAGAAAGCAGGGAACGGGCTAGTGATTTTTGATGATCAGCCATGAATATATTGAATGGTGGTGCTGGCTCGAAGGTTCCAATGGCCGACTTCTGCATCTATTTTCTATGTCTCTACCAACTCCTTACAAACAGCATCCATAGTAAGGAGCGAACGCGGGTCTGGCGCTGTAAGGCAGCAACTCCGCTAGTGCGCCACCGTGCCGCCCTCAAGATATGTACAAGATCTGTGAGGAACACGAGTCTTCACGTCGCAGTTTATTTCATCAGTAGAATGCTACAAGCCTACTTGTACACCACCATATGGTGTGATGCTTTGCGGTTAAGAAACGTCAACCATTGATCTAGAGTTTGAGTCTTACCGCAGCAGGCTGGGAACTTAGGTTCCAAGTGTATAAATCAATCTGGGCCTAGAAGCTTGCATGAAATAAGTTGTAATAGAATGCTGCCTAGATTAGAAGCTACTAGCTATAAGGAAAGGTTGGACAAGTGTAGAGTCAATAGACAATAGACAATAGGTGCAGGAGCAGGCATTCGGCCCTTCGAGCCAGCACCGCCATTCAACGTGATCATGGCTGATCATCCCCAATCAGTAGCCCAAGTCATAGGGAATCATAGGCTCATGCAGCATGGATACAGGCCCTTCGGCCCAACTTTCTCATGCCGATGAAAATGCCCCATCTGCACCAATCCCACCTGCCTACATTTGGCCCATATTGCTCTAAACCTTTCCCATCCATGCACGTGTCCAAATGTCTTTTAAACCTTATAGAGAATTGTTCTGTCTGGAGCATAGGAGACTGAGGGATACAAGTCGGTCTGGGAGGCGTAGATAAGGTTGACAGTCAGTACCTTCTCCCCAGGTGGGGAATGACAAAGACCAGCGGGCATAGCTTTAAGGTGAGAGGGGCAAGGTTTAACAGGAGATGTGCAGGGCAAGCTTTTTACACAGTGAGCAGTGGGTGTCTGCCTCTCAACCCCATTCTCCTGCCTTCTCCCCGTAACCCCTGAAGCCCCTGAAGATGCCGGTTCAGCACTCCTCCAGCCAACGCTCCTGAATTAGTATTCTTTTAGTTTATTTAATATCGAGTGCCACGTATGCAAACGTTAACATATCACACAACCGACAGGAACGACTAAACATCAGTTCAATGTGCAGTGCCTGTGTTTTCAACAACGCAAATTTCGGATTCGGGTAAGGGTGCATAGGTAGGCATAATGTGTATGCGTGTGTTAACCTGCGCGTATGTGTCACAGTATGTGCAGATGAGTGTATGAACAATTTTAATTTTTCTTACGTTTTGTTGCTGTTATTCTATTGTTATTTTTTAATCTTGTACATTTGAGCTCCGCTCAGTCAGTGTGCGCTCGAATTTTGTTGTATGCACCACTACAATGACAATAAAGTAATAATAATAATAATAATAATAATAATAATAAGAAGAAGAATAATGTTGTCTTCCTCAGGTTACATCCTGCAGTACTCGGAGGACAACAGTGAGCAGTGGGGCAGCTTCCCCATCAGCCCCAGTGAGCGCTCCTACCGCCTGGAGAATCTCAAGTGCGGCACCTGGTACAAGTTCACCCTGACGGCGCAGAACGGAGTGGGGCCCGGCCGCATCAGCGAGATCATCGAGGCGAAAACACACGGGAAAGGTACGGCACTTTTATCAGGGTAGTGGGAAAAACAATCTCTGCATTAAAGGGCTCCCATTTTTTTGGATTTCACTGGTTCCTATTTTCCGCAGTTTAAAAAAAAAACCCTCTTGTTGCTCCTCCCTTCTTCCCTCCCTCCTACCCTCCCACCCTCCCTTCCTTTTTCCTTGCTTCATCCCTCCTTCCCTTCCTTCCTCTCTACCTCCCTTTCCATCCACCCATCCATCGCTCTCTCACTCCCTCTTTCTCTCTATCCAACGAGCCACTCCACCGTTCTTTTGTCTCTCACCTCTCTTCTCCTTCTCTTCTCATCTTCCCTCTCCCTCTCTCTATCACCCCTCTCTCCTCTCCTCTCCCCCTCTCTCTCTCTTCTCCTCTCACTTCCACTATCTCTCTCTTTCTCTCTCTCTCTCTCTCTCTCTCTCTCTCTCAATTTAAAAGACATTCGGAAAGGTACATGGTTAGGAAAGGAAGACACAATATGCTGGAGTAACTCAGCAGGACAGGCAGCACCAGACTGAAGAAGGGGCTCGACCCAAAACATCACCCATTCCTTCTCTCCAGAGATGCTGCCTGTCCCGCTGAGTTACTCCAGCATTTTGTGTCTAACTTCGATTTAAACCAGGTTTCGAGGGATGTGGGCCAAACACGAGCAGGTTGGACTAGCGTGAATGGGGTCAGCATGGACAAGTTGGGCTGAAGGGCCTGTTTCTGTGCCTTATGACTCCATGACTCTATGACACTGAGAAAGCACTGCAGACCTGCACTGAAAAATAGCTGCACCAGCTGCCACTTGCTTCACTTGCCTGCAGTCTAACTACACAGAGGACTGCTGTGTAGAAGTAAGTTTACCTCTCCCTTCACTCGACTTCCATTTCACTGCCACATTTTGCCCTGGAGCTGCAGTCGAGTTTCTATGGTTACTGAAATTGCCGGCTCCAAAGATCAAAAGACTACACGGGGTCATGACGTGAGTGATTCCCCAGAAAAAATACTTTAACTCCCTGCTTGCTGGAACAGGGATAGTTTCCCCCCCCCCCCCGCCCCGCCCCCCCGCCCGCCCGCCCCGCCCCCCGCTGTGTGTCTTACCCTGACCTTATTCCTGTCAGACGTTGAAGTTGGGAATGAAAGGCGAACACACCATTGTCTGGAGGCTCATGGGGATGCAAGGAACTGCAGATGCTGGAGTCTTGAGCGAAACGCAAAGTGCAGGAGGAACTCAGCATGTCAGGCAGCCTTTGGGGAGGGAATGGACAGATGACGTTTCACTGAACAGTACAACGCAGGAACAGGCCCTCCGGCCCACATTGCCCTTGCCAAATGAACTTGATACCAAATTAAACTAATCTCTTCTGCCTGCATGTGCTTCATATCCCTCCGTTCCCTCCATGGCTCTGTGCCTATCTAAACGTTTCTTAAACGCCACTATCATTTAGTTTAGTTTAGTTTCGTGTAACAGGCTCTTCGGCCCACCAAGTCGGCGCCGACCAGCGATCCCCACACATCAACACTATCCTACACACATAAGTGACAATTTTACCAAGCCAATTAACCTACAAAACCTGCACGTCTTTGGAGTGTAGGAGGAAGCCGGAGATCCCGGGGAAAACCCACACAGGTCATGGGGAGAATGTACAAACTCCGTATAGACGGCACCCGTAGTCAGGATCGAACCCGGGTCTCTAGCGCTGTAAAGCAGTGTCTCTACCGCTGTGCCACCATGCCACGCCCACCGTCGTATCTGTCGAATAACCGTGATGATGTCAACAAGAGATGATGAAGACTTGAAAGGCATGATGTAAAAAGCATGGTGGCACAGCGGTAGAGTTGCTGCCTTACAGCTCCAGAGACCCAGGTTCGATCCCGACCACGGGTGCTGTCTGTACGGAGCTTGTACCTTCTTCCCGTGACCTGCGTGGGTTTCCTCCGGGTGCTCTGGTTTCCTCTCACACTCCAAAGACGTGCAGGTTTGTAGGTTAATTGGCTTTGGTAAGATTAGTAAATTGTTCCCAGTGTGTGTAGGATAGTGTTAGTGTGTACAGGGGATCGCTGGTCGGTGCGGTCTCGGTGGGCCAAAGCGTCTGATTCTGCGCTGTTTCTCTGAACGGCTTAGTGTTTAAAATGTTCCGCAGTAATTTTTAACATCCACCAGAGGGCGACAAATCTCTGATCCATTTGGCGATCCTCTGCCTCTGATAATAAAAACCAGCAAATTAAAATACGAAAAACAAATTGGAAAAGCATTATGAAAATACGAAATTTGTTAAGGAAATGCAGCCAGTAATAAGCAGCAAACTCCAGCTTTATCCCCAGTGTGAGCTGTGATGAGACGAGGGCAGAAGTAGTGCCCTAAATTTATTTGACGTGTGCATTATTTATAAAATTAATAAACAAAAATAGTAAGTACAACAATCCTCCATAGTGAGAGAAATGCTGGGCGTTTGGGGACTATATAAACACGAGGCAATGTATAAGTTGGCCACAACCACGGTTAAGTATGGTAATCTCTGAAGAAAAATAAGGATGTTTTTGTTCCTGCAATGAGACTAATGGAGGCGTATCAAGTGGAATTAAATCAAGTTGAGTTTGTTGTCAAATGCACAGAATCGGTGAGGTACAGTGGCACAGCGGTAGAGATACTGCCTTTCAGCGCTACTAGCGCCAGAGAGCCGGGTTCCATCCCGACTACGGGAGCTAGTCTGTGCGGAGTTTGTACATTCTCCCCGTGACCTGCGTGGGCTTTCGAGGAAGGAGATGAGGAGAAATTTCTTTAGTCAGAGGGTGGTGAATCTGTGGAATTCTTTGCCACAGAAGACTGTGGAGGCCAAGTCACTGGATGTTTTTTAAGGCAGAGAGATTCTTGATTAGTATAGGTGTCAGGGGTTATGGGGAGAAGGCAGGAGAATGGGATTAGGAGGGAGAGATAGATCAGCCATGATTGAATGTCGGAGTAAACTCAGAAGGAAAGCTGTAATTCTGGACTAAGATACACAAGTAGTGAGCTGATGCTGCAATCATCTTTTGCCCATCCACCTCAAATACCCACTCATCAGAAATGATCTTCAACTTGCCTTCTGGCTGTTTTTGCAGTGAGATCTTGCAGTAGGAAAACGGATAGTTTTCGGTTGGTTTTACAGATGTGGATATCATAACAAACGGCAATTTTTATGGATCATTGGAGTGGAAATTGTAGTGAAGTCCTGGAGCTTATTTGAAGAAAATATTTGCTCTAAACGTTCATAAAGTCCCGTCCCCCCCCCTCCCGCCCAGAACCGTGACCCTTTTTCAATATGTGGCTTAGTTTAGGTTAGAGTTCTCTATCAATTTTTTAATCTTTTTTTAGAGATACAGCGCGGAAACAGGCCCTTCAGCCCACGGAGTCCAGACCAACCAGCGATCCCCGCACATTAACACGATCCTGCACACATTAGGGACCATTTAAAATTCTACCAAACCAATTAACTTGCAAACCTGAAACGTCGCCAATTCATTCTCTCCATAGATGCTGCCTCACCCGTTGAGTTTCTCCAGCATCTTTTGTCCACCTTCGATTTTTCCAGCATCTGCAGTTTTTTCTTATACCTTCCATGTTATGTCCAAGAAATGAGATCATGGTATTGGCTGCTCTGACAATTGAGTTCCCATTTTAGTAATCAAAGCTTTTTACCTCTTAGTAAAATAAAGCATAAACCTGCTCCTTTATAGCCTGTGCAGGTCAAAACCTAATAAGGCTGTTCTTAAGAGAAAGACATGCCATGATAAATAGGAAACATTCTTAAAAAAGGGAAGGTGCAATGTTCTTAAATGGTGAATATATAATGTTCTTCAATGCAGAATAAACAGTGTTTTTTTAACAAGGGGGGATACATCAATTCATGTTCATAATTGATAGCAGAATTAAGCCATTCGGCCCATCAATTCTGATCTAACTTCCCCTCTCAACCCCAATCTCCCCATAACACTGTCACCTGTATCAATCAAGAATCTATCTATCTCTGCCTTAAAAATATCCATTGACTTGGCCTCCACAGCCTTCTGTGGCAAATAGTTCCACAAATACATACTGTTCATAAAAGGGAGAATGTACAACATTCTTAAAAAGAGGAATATATGGACAGGCACTTGGATGTGCAGGGTATGAAGGGATATGGATTATGTGCAGTTTGTCTTGGCCTTATGGTCAGCACACACATTGTGGGCCGAAGGGCCTGTTCCATGTTCTATGATCTTAAAAAGAGAATTGACTGTCTTCTAAAAGTAGAAACATGACGCAACAGAATAATACATCGTAGACTTGGCGGGGTTGGAATCCAAGGCTTTGGTTTATTCTGCAAAAGGACATGTTTTTAAAAAAATGGATTAGAAATAATCTAATGATATCAATGATGGGTGTATGGAACAAGCTGCCAGGGGAGATAGTTGAAGCTGGGACTATCCCAACCCTTAAGAAACAGGTACATGGGCGAGACAGGTTTGGAGGGATATGGACCAAGCACAGGCAGGTGGGACTAGTGTAGCTGGGACATGTTGGCCGGTGTGAGCAAGTTGGGCCGAAGGGCCTGTTTCCACACTATGTATCACTCTCTCTGTGACTGTAATTCTGTCTCCCTGCAGAGCCACAGTTTGCCAAGGAGCAGGAGCTGTTCTCCAGCATTAACACCACGAGGATCCGGCTGAACCTTGTCGGCTGGGTGGACGGCGGCTGCCCCATCACCACGTTCACGCTGGAGCACCGGCCGTTTGGGACAGCGGCCTGGACCACGGCGCAGCGCACCACGCTGTCCAAGGCCTACATCCTGTACGACCTGCAGGAAGCCACGTGGTACGAGCTGCAGATGACGGTGTGCAACAGTGCCGGCTGTGCGGAGAAGCAGGCGGAGTTTGCTACCCCCAACGACGATGGGAGTGAGTACTTCCTTGGTGACCTTACTGATCCTATCCACTATAGACGCAAAATGCTGGAGAAACTCAGCGGGACAGGCAGCATCTCTGGAGAGAAGGAATGATTGTTGTTTACTTTTCCTTCCCTCCAGAGATGCTTCCTGTCCCGCTGAGTTACTCCAGCATTTTGTGTCTATCTTCAGTTTAAACCAGCATCTGCAGTTCCTTCCTACACAAATGTTCACTATATATGTTTACTTTAGATGTCAGTCTAATGCCAGTCCTCAAGAACCAGAGATTTTGGGAGAGGTTGGATTATAATTCCTTGGAGTGTAGGAGGCTGAGGAGAGATCTTATGGAAGCATATGGAACCTGTTTCCATGCTGTATGCCTCTATGACCATGACTGTTGCTGTTGTATCTGCATCTGCTATCTCCCCTGGCAACATGTTCCAGGCACCAACCACTCTTTCTGTGGAAAAAAAAGTGCCTCACAAATCTCTCTTAAACTCTCTCCCCTCTCACCTTTGACCCCCAACCACTTGTGTTTGACCCCGTATCCTGAGACTATGACCTCTCGTTCCAGTTCCCTGGGCAGGGAAATATCCTCTCCACTTCCTGAATGTCTAACCCTGTTAGCATTTTGTAAGTTTTAACTCTCTTCCTTACAAACATCAGCGAATACAACCCTGGCCAATTGGAGGTGCAAAGGACTGCAGATGCTGGAATCTTAAGCAAAAAACAAAATGCTAGTGGAACTCAAGATGTCGGACATCATCTGTGGCGGGAAATAGGCTGACACGTTTCGGGTTGGGATTCGGAACAATATGAAGAGAGGTCCCAACCCAAGATGTTGTCTGTCCATATCCTTCATCAGATGCTACCTGACCCACTGAGTTCCTCCAGCACTTAGTTTTTTTTTGCACAAACCTAGTCAATCTGATCTCTCCTCAGTTTAGTTTGGTTTTGAGATATTGTGCAGAAACAGGCCCTTCGACCCACCGAGTTCACACCGGCCGGTGATCCCCACACATTAACTCTATTCTACACATACTAGGAACAATATACATTGATACCAAGGCAATTAACCTGCAAACCTGTGCGTCTTTGGAGTGTGGGAGGAAACAGGAGATCTCTGATAAAATCTAAGATGGTCACGGGGAGTATGTATAAACTCCATACAGACTGCACCCGTAGTCAGGATCGAACCCAGGTCTCTGGCGCTGTAAAGCAGTAGCTCTACCGCTATGCTACCGTGCTGCCCTCTTTGGCAAGGTCAAAATTGCCCAACATACTACAGGCGTGGTCTCAACAAAGCCCTGTATAAATGTAGCAAGAATGTGTTGCCCAGACACAAGGAACTGCAGATGCAGGAATCACCAGGTGCTGGCGTGACTCAGCACATCAGGCAGCATCTGTGGAGAGAATGAAGAGGTGATGTTTAGGGGCAGGATCCTTCTTCAGACTGATTGTAGAAGGGGGGGGGGGGGGGGGGTGCAGAAAGCTGGAAAATAGGTGGAAGGCAGGACAAAGTCTGGTGAGTGATAGGTGGATACAGGAATGCGGGGGGGGTGGTTGATTGGCAGATGGGTGCAATAAGTGACAATGGCTAGAGATGACGAATGTATTGTCATTGGTTTAACTCCGTTGCTAATATTATGTTTGTGTAATTAATAACTGGTGATGAATTGAAAATGACTAAACTGAACAGTGTTTAAATTAGTTTTGAAATCTATTCCAGTTTCTTGCTCACTGGTCATTATTACAGTGCTGTTGGGTGGCATGTTTGTGTGAAAAAATTGGTGACCATGTCTCCACCAACAACAGAATTACTCTACCAAATATTTCATGCTCTGTAAAATGCTAAGGATGTCATGGGCTATGGGTTGAAGGCAGGAGAATGGGCTTGGGAGGGAAAGAGAGATCTGCAAATATTGAATGGTGGAGTAAACTTATTCTGCTCCTAGAATCTATCAAAGTGCATTCTGAGGTTACGAGTGGCGATGATCAAATGGCATTATTTTCCTTTTTCCCTCTGAGACGTGACCCGTAGCCCACATTGACAATGGCCATATATTACCATCATCTGTTTCAGATTGGCTGAGGAAAATACCTGAAAAATCTTTACGACAAAATAAAAATTGGCTCTATTGTGAAATAACTTTATGTTTTTGTCAATGTGCAATTGCCCTATTGCCTCATGTTTCATTTCAATTTATGACCTGTGGCTGAAGCAAACAAAATGGTTCTCCAATAAACTTTTTCCCATCTATTGTTCATCATCGGCTGATGAGTTACTAGACTGTGGAAGACCTCAGTAGCTAATAAGGGTCGGTTCATATTGAGCTAGGCTAATTAGTTTAGTTTAGTTTACTTTAGAGATTAAGAGTGCGGAAACAGGCCCTTCGGCCCACCAAAACTGCGTCGAGCAGCGATTCCCGCACACGAACACTATCCTACACACTAGAGACTATTTTACAATCTCTACCAAAGCCAATTAACCTACATATCTGAACATCACAGTGGCGCAGCTGCCTTACAGCGAATGCAGCACCGGAGACCCAGGTACGATCCTGACTACGGGTGCTGCCTGTACGGAGTTTATACGTTCTCCCCGTGATCTGCGTGGGTTTTCTCCGAGATCTTCGGTTTCCTCCCACGCTCCAAAGACGTACAGGTTTGTAGATTAATTGGCTTACAATAGTGGGTGTAGCGTAGTGTGAAGGTGCGGGGATCACTGGTCGGCACGGACCTGGTGGGCTGAAGGGTCTGTTTCCGCACTGGATCTCTAAACTAAACTAAACTAATCTTTGGAGTGTGGGAGGAAACCTGGAGCACCCGGAGAAAACCCACGCAGGTCACGGGGAGAACGTACAAACTCCGTCCAGGCAAGAACACATAGTCAGGATCGAGTCCGGGTCTCTGGCGCTGTAAGGCAGCAACTCTACTGAGGATTAAATTATCACAAGTATCTAATTCTGATTGACAATTTGCTTGACTTATTTATCCCAACACGTATCCAGGACTCAGGGTCTTTGTCGTAACAAAATGGTTCAGTTTAGTTTATTGTCACGTGTACCGAGGTACAGTGAAAAGCTTTTGTTGGGTCCCTTGTGTTTTAGTCATGTGCATTTGGGGTTTTGGAAGGGGAAAGATCATGTTCAGATAGGACACGAAGGAGAGATTATAAAAGAATAATAGAAATAAAGTACTGTAGAAGCTGGTTTACAAAAAAGACACAGAGTGCTGGAGTAACTCAATGGGTCAGGCAACATCTCAGGAGAACATGGTACAGTGGTGCAGCAGTAGAGTCGCTGCTTTACAGCACCATAGACCCAGGTTCGATATTGACTACGGGTACTGTCTGTATTGGAGACTGCGTGTTCTTCCTGTGACCACGTGGGTTTTTTACGGGAGCTCCGGTTTCCTCCCACACTCCACAGACTTGAGGGTTAATTGTTTTTTAGGGATATGGGGAGAAGGCAGGAACGGGGGTACGGATTGTGGATGATCAGCCATGTTCACGTCTGTAAGTGATAGGTGGATACAGGAGCATAAATTGAAATGAAACATGAGGCAATAGGGCAATTGCACATTGACAAAAATATAAAGTCTTCAGCAGAATGATGTGGAAAGGATGTTTCCACTAGTGGGAGAGTCTAGGACCAGAGGTCATGGTTTCAAAATTAAAGGACGTTTCCTCAGAAAGGAGATGGAATTTCTTTAGTCAAATAATTGTTAATCGTAGACTTCATTGCCACAGACGGCTGTGGAGGCCAAGTCAATGGATATTTTTAAGGCAGAGATAGGTAGATTCTTGATTAGTGCGGGTGTCAGGGGTTATGGGGAGAAGGCAGGAGAATGGGGTTTGGAGGGAGTGGTAGATCAGCCATGATTGAATGGCGGAGTAAACTTAATGGAGTGAATGGCCTAATTCTGCTCCTATCACATATGAACTTATGAAAGTCATTGACTAAATGGAAGCCTGAACCATCAGGAATTTCTGGTGTCAGCCTTCATGCTGCCGATACTTGTCATCTTATTTTTTAAGTTGACACAGGAGACCATTTAACACATTAAATCCTAGACAGCTCCCACCAGAGCAGTCCCATCAGTCTCATTCCCCCTCTTAGGATTACTTTGGAGTCCAGTGATGTCAAGATGGTAGAGGTGGCCACTCATTGCTTTGAAACTTTGGATCAAGGGAGAAGAGGAATGAGATGGGTTAGAATGGAATTCCAAACCAAATTCTGATTCCCCAAACCACTGCACATGACTGAAGTACCTTTCCAGCCCCAAGAATTTCAAGGTGGTAAGTATATAAACCTATGAGAGGCATAGATAGGGTAGACAGTCAGAACGGTATTTCCCAATGTGGGAAGGATGAGAGGCCACAGCATTAGAGTCTGAAAGACAAAAATGGAAGGGAATATGCTGGGCATGTTTTTGTTCCCACAGAGAGTGTTGCATAACTGGAATGTGCTGCCAGGGTTGGTGGTGGAGGCAGATATGGTAGTGATGATTAACCTGCAAACCCGTGCGTCCTTGGGATGTGGGAACAAGCCGGAGCCCCCGGGGGAAAAACATGTGGTCACGAGGAGAATATGCAAACTCGAGCAGCACGGTGGCGCAGCGGTAAAGTTACTGCCTTACAATGCCAGAGGCCCTGGTCCCGGGTTCGATCCTGACCACGGGTGCTGTCTGTACGAAATATGCACATTCCCCCCGTGACATCCTCGGTTTCCTCCCACACTCCAGCGGCGTACAGGTTTGTAGGTACATTGGCTTGGTATATGTAGTGTAAATTGCCCCTAGTGTGTGTAGGATAGTGTTAATGTGCGGGAATCACTGGTCGGTGCAGACTCAGTGGACCGAAGGGCCTGTTTCCGCGCTGTATATCTAAACTAAATTCCAAAGACGTACAGGTTTGTAGGTTAATTGGTTTGGTGTAAATGTAAATTGTCTCTGGTGTGCTTAGGATAGTGTTAATGTGCGGGGAGCGCTGGTCGGCGCGAACGCAGTGGACTAAAGTTGCCTGTTTCCACGCTGTATCTCGAAACTAAACTAAACTAAGCATCACTCGAGGCCAGCATCGAACCCGGGTCTCTGGTGCACTGAGACAGCAGCTCTACCAGCTGCGCCACTGTGCCGCACAAGTGAGGTCCATTGAGATTCCCTCCCAATGGGAATAGATGTCCCTCCATCCCTCGTCCACACCCGTTGTGTCTCAATGCTTCTCTGTGTGAAGGGTTTGAATCAGACTAATGTCCCGTCCATGTAATCTAGGATGTTCATGATGGGAGCTACTTTGAGGATGTTGTGGATGTAAAACTACATTGTCTCGTGTGTCATTCGACACGTAGGCGAAGTATTTATTATAATATTTAAATTGTCTTGGAACGCAGCCAACATGCTATACTACAAACACGCTTTTTATTCTGTGGAAGATCATTTTACCAACACTCAAAGTATTGGCAGAAGCACTGATGTTGGCACTGATTCCTCTACGCCACAGGACAAAAAATCTGTTCTTTTTGGCAGAGCAAAAATATTCACATCCTAATTTAACTATCTTATTGCCTCTTAAAACCAACGTAGCATTAAGAATGACTTCAGTTTAGTTTAGTTTAGAGTTACAGTGTGGAAGCAGGCCCTTCGGCCCACCAAGTCCACGCCGACCCACACACCAGGGACAATTTACAATTAAACCAAGCCAATTAACCTACAAACCTGTATGTCTTTGGAGTGTAGACACAAAATATTGGAGTAACTCAGTGGGACGGGCAGCATCTCTGGAGAGAAGGAATGGGTGACGTTTCTGGTCGAAGCCTTTCTTCAGGCTGATAGACAGGGGAGAGGGATACTGGAGATATGGAAGGGTACAAAGAGAATGTATGGTTGATGTGGATCAAGGAAAATGAAGGAATGGTTTACTGTTGGCTGAGGGGAAGGTGACATTGAGGCATACAAACAGTAAAATTAATCAGGAGGACGGTAAAACCAGTCGGAGAAATAGGGTGGGAGAGGGACGGGGAGAGAGGGAAAGCAAGGGTTACTTGAAGTTAGTGAAATCAAAATTCTTACCGAAGATAGGTACAAAATGCTGGAGTAACTCAGCGGGACAGGCATTATCTCTGTATAGAAGGAATTAGTGTTGTTTTGGGTCGAGACCCTTCTTCAGACTTCAAAATTCCTACCGCTGGGTTGTAAGCTGCCCAAGCAAAGTATGAAGGTAGACAAAAATGCTGGAGAAACTCAGCGGGCGAGGCAGCATCCATGGAGCGAAAGAAATAGGCGACGTTTCGGGTCGAGACCCTTCTTCAGACTATTCCCTTCCCTTCCCTCCAACTCTACGAAAATCGCCCCAAGCAAACTATGAGGTGCTGTTCCTCCAGTTTGCGTTGGGACTCACTCTGACAGTGGAGGAGGGCCCTGGACAGAAAAATCGGTGTGGGAATGGGTAGGTGAGTTAAAGTGTTAGATATTTATGCCTGCTGGGAATGAAAGAAGCTTTTCCAGATTGTGCCATTAAGACTCCGTTATAGTCAGTGAACCCGTATACTGCATTACGAGGTAATGCTGTATCATTACCAGGGCACATATATTACGGAGAAACAGCATGCCTTGATATATTATGATGATTGAACTTCTGTGTAATACAGTGGAATAACACAGCCTTGTATATTGCAAATAAATTGCTCAGCAGGCCACCGCAGATCAGAATATCCTCGCAGCGATTCATCTCCCATTACTTCAGTAGCGGTGCAAAGGAAACTCCATTTAAGTGCTCAAAAGAGATTTGTGATGATGGCTCGGGAAACACAGTCAGACAGTTAATGAGGAAATTCACCTCAATGGGTAGGCAGGTCAGTGTTTAGAGGGACAGGGGCCAAACGCAGGCAGGTGGGGCAAGTTGGCCGGTGTTGGCAGTTTGGGCCAAAGGGCCTGTTTCTATGCTGTATGAGTATGTATGACTCAACAGGTTGCACGGTGACACAGTGGTAGAGTTGCTGCCTTACAGCGCCAGCAACCCAAGTTCGATCCTGACTGCGGGTGCTGTCTGTACGGGGTTTGTATGTTCTCCCTGTAACCTGCATGGCTTTCCCTAGGATCTCTGGTTTCCTTCCACACTCCAAAGACATGCAGGTTTCTAGGCTAATTGACTTGGTAGAATTATCCCTAGTGTGTAGGATAGTGTTAGTGTCTGGGGATCACTGCTCGGCACGGACTCAGTGTGCCATTCAGTTTTGTTTATTGTCACGTGTGCCAACTTACAGTGAAAAGCTTTTGTTGTGTTCTAACCAGTCAGCGGAAAGATTACAATCTAGCCATTTACATATATAGATATAATAAATGTTGCTGTAGGAGTACAGATTTAGACGTTAGAGTGATTGTAATATGTGATTGTAGATCTGACAATAGACAATAGGTGCAGGAGTAGGCCATTCGGCCCTTCGAACCAGCACCGCCATTCAATATGATCATGGCTGATCATCCCCAATCAGTACCCCGTTCCTGCCTTCTCCCCATATCTCCTGACTCCGCTATCTTTAAGAGCCCTATCCAGCTCTCCCTTGAAAGTATCTAGAGAACCGGCCTCCACCGCCCTCTGAGGCAGAGAATTCCACAGACTCACAACTCTCTGTGTGAAAATCTGCAAATAGTTGCTTGTGTTGGGCGCCATCTTGGAAGCATGGAACAAAGTCTGATTAAAGATAGTCTGAGGGTCACCAATGAGGTTGATAATAGCTCATGACTGCTCTCTAGTTGTTGGTTGGATGGTTCAGTTGCCTGATAACAATTGGGAAGAAATTGTCCCTGAATCCGGAGGTGTGCATTTCCACACTTCCATACCTTTTTCCTGATGGGAGAGGGGAACAGAGGAAATGATCAAATGTACTTGTGTCCTTTTGCTCTTATTAGGTTTGTGCAAGGCTGAGACAGACAGATTATTGAACTGTGGGAGAGGTTATGGGTTCAGACTGAAAAAATGGAACTGTGGAGAACAATGATAGCGGCAATGGCCAGTGAAGCAAGTTTCTTCTCTTGTGTAGGAAGATGCTGGTTTAAACAGAAGATAGACACAGAATGCTGGAGTAACTCAGCGGGACAGGCAGCATCTCAAGAGAGAAGGAATAATAATAATAATAATAATAACTTTATTTATAAAGCACTTTAAACAACTGCAGTTGCCACAAAGTGCTGTACATGAGAACTCATGGACAAGAAGTTATTACAAACCATTAAAAACCGTAAAACAAAGGACTATAAAACAGTAAAAATTAAAAGACATTAAAAGCACTAAAAACAGGAGCAATGTCTCAGCCAGTGTCGAAAGCCAGAGAATAAAAATGAGTTTTTAGGGTGGATTTGAAGATGGACAGTGAGGGGGCCTGTCTGATGTGCAACGGCAAGGTGTTCCAGAGTGCCGGAGCAGCAACAGAAAAGGCTCTACCCCCTCTGAGCTTCCGCTTAGACCTTGGTACCTCAAGGAGCAGCTGATCAGCTGACCTGAGGGACCGGGCAGGAGCGTATGGGTGGAGCAGCTGGGTGATGTTGGGTGATGAATGGGTGATGTTTCAGGTCGAGACCCTTCTTCAGGCATCTCGACCCGAAACGTTATCCATTCCTTCCCACCAGAGAAGCTGCCTGACCCACTGAGTTAGTCCAGCATTCTGTGCCTATCTTCTGTGCAAACCAGCATCTGCAGGTCCTTCCTACACGCACAGTCTTGGGCATCTCTGAGGCAAATTCCTGCCAATATTTCTTATCTTCTTACATGGCCTGGCTAGATTCAATACGTCCTGAATCTTGCCACCACAGTAGATGTGATAGCGTGTGAAAAATCCACCATGTAAATCGATACTCAACCATTTGCAGGAACAACTGTAGCGACCAAAGTGAAGAAGGTATCAAGAAGACTTGAGTTTGTAACATTCCCAGTTTAAGCTGCAAGAAGAATTCATGTGGTTAAATATTGTCGATCTGTAGCAATCGCTATGGTTGCTACAAGTGCAGTCTCAGAAAATGAAAATAACAAAATCCATTAATTTTTGATCAGCAAGAAAGAATATTTTCTAAAATGGTCAGTACATGGATTAGAGCATTTCCCATGTCTTTTCGATGAAAAGATACCTTTTATTTCTATCCAGGACTTAAATACCGTTTATTGGCTTGTGTTTCTATGGTTACAGGGAGTGCAACTAAATTGTCTTAAATGTCAACACACTACAATGCTCCTTAAGTACAGAGCTCTGGAGAGTACAATTTAATTCCACCTATAAATCATACAGCTCGAAGATTATTACATTGTTCAAGTCGTCCTAAAACATGTTATCTCTTTTATTTTTGCTAAAAAAAAAAATCCTCTGTAATGCAGAGGTGCAGTCAGTGGAATGGCACCATAGTAATCTATTAAAAAATAAAAAATTACAAATTTTGAAAAGGGGCACCACCTTTATTCATTAAAAAAATTACCTCCAAGACAATGAATTCTCCAAAATCAAATTTGACTGGTACAAAAATTAGTTTGAGCAAGTCGGCAACCATTTTTAGATGTTTAAGTGCTCCAGTTTGTTGTGACGTTTTACAATCGTGCTTTAGAAAATAGATGCCATTCGGCCCTTTGAGCCAGCACCACCTTTCAATATGATCGTCCAAAATCAGTACCCCGTGCTTGCATTTTCCCCATGTCCCTGGATTCTGTTAGCCCTAAGAGCTAAATCCAACTCTCTTGAAAACATCCAGTGAATTGGCCTCCACTGCCTTCTGTGGCAGAGAATTCCATAGATTCATCACTGTCTGGGTGAAAATGTTTTTCCTCACCTCAGTCCTAAACGGCCTAGCCCTTATTCTTAAACTGTGACCCCTGGTTCTGGACTCCCCCAGCATGGGGAAACATTTTCATGCATTTAGGCTGTCCAATCCTTTAGAATTTTATATGTTTCTATAAGATATCCTCTCATCCTTCTAAATTCCAGTGAATACAAGCCCAGTCGACCTATTGTTTCATCATTTGCCAGTCCCGCCATCCCTTCAGAGCTAGCACTTTTGAGCTACAATTTCTTGGAAGCTTTTCTGAAAGACTTAATCAATACAGAGGTTTATGGCATTCAATGGAATGACGCCAGTGAGTCATTGTTTACTGTGCTCTCATGGGACCAGGGTTGATGGGTGGTTAGACCACTTCAGGCCGAGTTGATGGGTGTGTCAGGAGCATAAAATATATAGGAAGGAACTGCAGATGCTGTTTTACACTGATGATAGACACAAAATGCTGGAGTACTCAGCGGGTCAGGCAGCATCTCTGGAGAAAAGATGTTTCAGATCGAGTCTGAAGAAGGGTTTCGACCCGAAAGGTCACCTATTCCTTTTTCTTCAGAGATGCAGCCTGACCCGCTGTGTTGCTCCAGCATTTTGTGACTATCTTCAGCATAAAATGTGATTTATCTTGGGCTGTTGGATGTTTGGAATTGGCTTAGTGGGCTGTAAAATCGAACTCTGCGATTTATAACCTTCTGATATGAAAATACCTCAGGGTTTCCAAAGAGGGTTGGAAATTTCCTCTCTGACCAACAATCTAGACTGATACTACAGTGCTGCATGCCTTATGCCCCTGCCCCACTTAGGAAACCTGAACGGAAACCTCTGGAGACTTCGTGCCCCACCCAAGGTTTCCGTGCGGTTCCTGGAGGTTGCAGATGGTTGCCGGAGGTTGCAGGTAGTGGAAGCAGGTAGGGAGACTGACAAAAACCTCTGGGAACCTCCGGGAACCGTACGGAAACCTTGGGTGGGGCGCAAAGTCTCCAGAGGTCTCCGTTCAGGTTTCCTAAGTGGGACAGGGGCATAAGCTACAGTATTGTTGAACATGCCCTGATTTGAGTGAGATGGTCAAATCACATGACCACCTCAGCATCAATGATGATCAAAGATCCTTAAGATATTATTCAACGAGTCTGCACATGATAAGTGAATAATAAGGTTCTGTTGTTATTTTTAATGATTGGTGACGAAATATTAACCAGGGCATGGATAAATAACACTTTGCTCTTTATCATGATATTTATGTCTACAAGAGAGAGAGAGAGACAGAGAGAGAGACAGAGAGAGAGAGAGAGAGAGAGAGAGAGAGCAGAACATCAGTATTTTATGACATGAGGCCGTTTGCCCCATTGAATCAATGGCAGTTATTTTCCCTGTAATGCATTCTCCCTACATTCCCATCAGTTCCAGTACTCACCCACACACTAGAGATAAAAGGCCAATGAAGCACCAACTCTCACATCGTTGGGATGTGGGAGAAAACCGGAGACCCATATGGTCACAGGGAGAACATGCATGCTCCACACAGTTAGCAGCAGAGGTCAGGATTAAACACAGGTTGCAGGAGCTAGCTGTGTAGACACACCATAATGCCAACTTTCCGAAAGACAGTCCTGCAATGTGCAGGGAAAACCCACGCAGGTCACGGGGAGAACGTACAAACTCCGTACAGACAGCACCCGTAGTCGGAATTGATCCCATGTCTCTGGTTATGTAAGGCAGCAACTCTACCGCTGCGCCACCATGCCGCCCCATATTGAATTGGAAGCTTTGTCTAAGCTTCAGGCTTGGGACCTGATTCAGCATCTTTCTGATTTGTTGCCATTTGTTCTACTCATGTGCTCCACCATCCAAGTTTAATCATGCCTGGTCTGTTTTTTTATCACGCATCAGCTCCTAATAACCTTACCTGACAATATTTCAGACTGGTTCCAACAGCTTTAAGGAGAGAGTGGAGTGGTCCAGATCTCCATTTCCTTGATATTATTTGCAAAGAACTGGCTCTCCATTTTAAGATTAAGCTTCACCTTCACACCCCGTTACTCAGAATGACCCTTCTATTGTATGAAGGAGGTTGAGATGTTTCAATGGTATAACTGGTTCCTGAACAGAACTGTTTCCTCATTCAGTTCATAAGTTCATAGAGTCATAGATAGATTCATGGAGTGATACAGTGTGGAAATAAGCCCTTCAGCCCAATTTGCCCACACCGGCCGACATGTCCCAGCTACACTAGTCCCACCTACCAGCATTTGGTCTATATCCTTCCAAAACTGTCCAATCCATGTACCTGTCTAACTGTTTCTTAAATGTTTGGATAGTCCCTGCCTCAACTGCCTCCTCTGACAGCTTGTTTCATACACCCACCACCCTTTGTGTCAAAAGTTTACCCTCAGATTCTTATTAAATCTTTTTCCCTTCACCTTAAACCTTTGTCCTCATGTCCTTGGTTCACCTACTCTGGCAAGAGACTCTGTGCATCTAACCGATCTATTCCTCCCATGATTTCATACACAACTAGGCCAAGTGCAGACCCATTGTGTCTGCTCCCCCAACGCACCTGTTCTCTACCCGTAGGCCCCACGGGAGGCCGAAATCTTCAGTGAAGCTGATCACTGCTAGCCAAGCTATTGTGACGTCATCAGTTGAAGCTGGTTGCTTAAAATTCAAAGTCTTTGATTTTTTTTTTTTAAACTTTAATCAGTAATGTTGAGAAATAAAGCATAAAATGTTCAGTGAAGATGAACTCTGCTTAGAGGGAGAAAATGTGAATCAGAATATGTAAAAATCTTGTTAAAGTTGGCATTTTTAGAGCAATAATCACGAATAACATGAAATATAGGATGAAATCTTAAGTGAAACTGATCACTGCTATCCGAGCCATTGTGACGTCATCAGTTGAAGCTGGTCGTTTTGAATTCAAAGTCTTTTGACTTTTTTGGACTTTTAATCAGTAATGAGTCGAGAATAAGTCGAGAAATAAAGCATAAAATGTTCAGTGAAGGTGACCTCTGCATCGAGGGGAAAAATGTCAATCAGAATATGTAAAAATGTAATTGTTACCGCGTAGTGTTTTTGTGCAGATGTAAAGACAACCACATATACACACACACACATATACACACACATATACACATATACAAGATCAGACTTTTAATAAGTATATGATATGTTCATGTTCTAGGAACAGAATTAGGCCATTCAGCCCATCAAGTCTACTCCACCATTCAATCATTAATGATCTATGTCAACCTCTCGACCCCATTCTCTTGCCTTCTCCCCGTAACTCCTGACACCTGTACTAATCTAGAATCTGTCAATCTCCATCTCATAAATATCCATTGATGTGGCCTCCGTAGTGCCTGTGGCAATGAATTTCATTAATGAGTTATCATAAAGTGATCTCACTGAGAGAAAATCGATATTGTACCATGCAGTGGAGAGTAAAAACTTCGATTTGCCCATTTTGTGTCTATCTTCAGCGATGGGATTTATGTTCGGCATTGTCTTGATGGGCCGAAAAATCCAATTTTGCACTGTGTAACTCTATGATATGAAAATGCTTCAGGGTTTCCAAAGAGGATTGGAAATATTCTCAGTGCTGAACACTCAAGGCTGATACCACAGTGCTGCACGCCTGGTGTACAGCAATAGCTTTAACTGATTGTATGCCACGTTGTCACCTTCCCCTGAGCTAACAATGGACCATTCTACATTTCCTTATCAGCATCTGCTTTGAGCTGTCGATTTTACACCTTACCCACCCATGTCTCTGCACTCCCTCTCCCCTGACTCTCAGTCTGAAGAAGGGTCTCGGCCCGAAACATCAGCCATTCTTCTCTCCAGAGATGCTGCCTGTCCCGCTGAGTTACTCCAGCATTTTGGAGAGTAATCTTCGGTGTAAACCAGAAGATTACTCTACTATCTTAGAGTATTGTAATAAGAGAGATACGACTTTGCCTTCCATCGCAGTGAGGAGGAGATTCACTGTGATGGATGTTTGTGTAAATTGTGTTGTGTCCTGGTTCTTCTTCTTGTTTGTATGACTGCAGAAACCAAATTTCGTTTGAACCTCTGGGTTCAAATAACAACAAATAAATTGTCTTGTATTGTATTGTAAGATGGTACAATCTTAGACATCTTCGATGTGGACCAATGGGGACATTGGAGATGTAGACCAGCCTCCGCAGTTCCTTCCTACCCGCTAACTTCGACATCTTTGCATGCACAGGCACAATTCCACCGTTGATTAAGTCGGTGGTGCAGACTGAGGATGGAATGGCAACCAACGAGGAGCTGAAGATGTTGGTGACCATCTCCTGCATCTTGCTGGCTGCCCTGCTCCTCTTTGCCCTGCTCCTTGTGGTCCGAAGGCGCCGGAGGGAGCAACGTCTGAAGCGACTGAGGGGTAAGAGTCATAAGTTCATACATTCATCAGCCTTTAGGAGCAGGATTAAGCCATTCGACCCATCAAGTCTACTCCGCCATTCAATCATGGCTGATCTATCTCTCCCTCCTAACCCCATTCACCTGCCTTCTCCCCATAACCTCTGACACCCGTACTAATCAAGAATCTATCTATGGTAGACAAAAGTGCTGGAGAAACTCAGCGGGTGTGGCAGCATCTATGGAGCGAATGAAATTGGCAACGTTTCGGGCCGAAACCCTTCTTCAGTCTAGATCCTGCCGCACCCACTGAGTTTCTCCAGCACTTTTGTCTACCTTCGATTTTCCAGCATCTGCAGTTCCTTCTTGAACAAGAATCAATCTATCTCTGCCTTAAAAATATCCACTGACCTGGCCCCCACAGCCTTCAGTGGCAAAGAATTCCACAGATTCCCCACCCTCTGACTATAGAGATTCCTCCTCATCTCCTTCCTAAAGGAACGTACTTTAATTCTGAGGCTATATGATCTCTGGTCCTAGACTCACCCACTAGTGGAAACATGCTCTCCACATCCACTCTATCCAGGCCTCTATGAAAGCGAGCTATCTGATACGTGATTAGCCCCACATTCCTTATACATGTTGGCAAATCTCCACATGGTCATGACGTTCTCTAATTCTGTAGCGTCCTCCATCCCTGAGGCGTCTGAGACCTCGGAGTTCCTTCAGTCCCGAGCCCCTGCATGACGGGGAATGTAAATGCACCTCATTGCTAGTCATCCTTTCCGTTAGCTGAGCCCCATCCCTTGGAATTGTCTCCCAACGTCTCCCCTGACCTTCCCGTTTCATCTCAGCTTATGTCGCTGCCGGAGCAAAAATGGCCTCCTGGTGCGCAAGAGCACCGTTACTTAAATCGCCCGTTACTTCGAACACCAGCTCCATGTGGTCTTTCCATTCTTGCTCCTACAGTGGCCCACTGTCACATGTCCAGCCTTTTCAATCTGCCCTTCTGCATTACAGCTGGTAAGCTCTTCATCATCATCAATCTTACCCTCAGCTGCCCTATCTCTCATCTCCAAACTCCCTGCCCACCCCACCCCACGTTCCTCCAACCCACTGTCCCTCTTTCTCATCCTCGAAGACGCTCCTTAAAACCTCGCTCAACGACCAAGACTTTGGAACTCGATTCTTATAGGGTTTTCTTTTGGTGTCACCGTGTTAAAATCTGGTTGAATTTTTTATTGTTTTCTGCTGTGAAGTTTTAGTGTTTTGGTCCAAAATTAACAGTTTTAAGTCCAAATTGTTGTTGATCTTCTTGATATGATCTGCATTATTTGCCATTTTTTGACACCAACTCTTACGTGAGAGACTTCAACGCTCATGGAACCGTGTACCAGAGGTTTTCTCAGTGAAAGATTTCAGACCGACGAAACTAATAAATATCATCTTCTCTTGCAGATGCCAAAAGTCTTGCTGAGATGTTAATGAGGTAATATGCAGTGAGCGTCGGGTATTTTTGCACGGTTAAATGTGTCCTCTGGTTTGGTCTGGTTTTATTCAAATGGTTAAAGGGTGAGTTAGTTCTGCTTCGCTGAGCCTCTGAACATTGCTGTTAGGGCCATGGAATAAGTCAAGTCTAATGTCACGTGCACAAGTATGAAGAGGCCTGGGTACAGTTGCAGTCTTACTTGCACCAGTAGTTGAGTTGAGTTTATTTTATTGTCACGTGTACTGAGGTACAGTGAAATGCTCTTGTTGTGTGCTAGGCAGTCAGTGGATAAGACAATACACGATTACAATTGAGCCATCCTCTGTGTACAGGTACAATGATGAAGGAAATAACATGAATAACGTTTAGTGCAAGATAAAGCCAATAAAGTCCAGTCAGACGAGGGTCTCCAATGAGGTAGATAGTGGATAAAAACATAGAAACATAGAAAATAGGTGCAGGAGTAGGCCATTCGGCCCATCGTGCTAGCACCGCCATTCAATGTGATCATGGCTGATCATCCACAATCAGTACCCCGTTCCTGCCCTTGACTCCGCTATCTTTGAGAGCTCTATCTAACTCTCTCTTGAAAGCATCCAGAGAACCGGCCTCCACTGCCCTCTGAGGCAGAGAATTCCACAGACTCACAACCCTCTGTGTGAAAAAGTATTTCCTCATCTCCGTTCGAAATGGCTTACTCCTTATTCTTAAACTATGGCCCCTGGTTCTGGACTCCCCCAACATCGGGAACATGTTTCCTGCCTCTTGCGTGTTCAAATCCTTAATAATCTTATATGTTTCAATAAGATATCCTCTCACCCTTCTAAATTCCAGAGTGGTTGCATTAAATTCCAGAGTTGGTCAGGGAAGTAGCTCTCCCTGAACCTAGTGGGCCTTCAGGCTCCTGTACCTGTGATCTGACATTGGGAGGGAGAAGCATTCATGGTCCAGAGAGTGGAGATCCTCGATGATAGATGAGCCCTCCTGAACCAGCGCCTCATGTAGATGCCTTTGATGGTGGGGTTGGCTGCATCCACCACTCTCCGCGGCCTTTTACCATACCTGGTCACGATGCAACCAGTCAGGATACCATCCCTTCTCTCCAGAGATGCTGCCTGTACTGCTGAGTTACTCCGATCATCTTGTGTCGGTATCTTTGGTGTAAACCAGTGCCCGCAGTTCCTTCCTGCACACTACTTTCTACAGTGCATCTGCAAATGGTATTGGGTGACATGACAAATCTCTCTTAAGCACCTCAGAAAGTAGAAGTGCTGCTGCACCTATTTAGTAATTGCATCTATGTGCTAGGCCCAGGTCATCCGATATGTTATTATCCAGAAATTTGAAACTGGAAACTCCCTCCACCGCTGATCCACCAATGCAAACTGGTGCATGGTCTCCTGGCTTCCTCTTGCAGACCGCACTGGACCCCCTGCACGCATTCTTAAACCACAGACAGCCCACCTATTTCTACTCAAGCTGAACGAAAGTTAGATATGGCGGGTCGTGGGGGAAAATGTGTGGCCAGGTTGACCATTCACCTAGGCCTGACGCCAGAGCCAAAATCTAGTCTGATGTTGTGGTGTGGCACTGAGGAACTGCTACACTGTCAGAGGTTGTTTCAGGTGTTATTCGACAAGCCGCCTGTTCTCATCTGTCCCCTAAGGTCCCCTGACATTGCTTTGTAAAAGAACAAGGGAGTCAGCCTTAGTTTCTGGCTAATATTTGTCCCACAATGAACAACAGATATTAATTTGTCAGTATTGGGACACAAGTTAATTGCCACACTTCGGAAGTGTTACACAATTCTCTAAAATCAGCAAGAGTTCGGACTGGAAAAGCATGCAAAGTTAGCAACAGGTGTGGCATAAATGAGAAGCACAATTCTGCAGCACATGAGACCAAAGTGTTGCACATTCTCGTAAGCTCTAGGAGCAGAATTAGGCCATTTGGCCCATCAAAAGAGGACATGACTTCAGAATTAAGGGACAGAAGTTTAGGGGTAACATGAGGGGGAACTTCTTTACTCAGAGAGTGGTAGCGGTATGGAATGAGCTTCCAGTGGAAGTGGTGGAGGCAGGTATCATTTAAAAATAAATTGGATAGGCATTTGGATGAGAAGGGAATGGAGGGTTATGGTATGAGTGCAGGCAGGTGGGACTAAGGGAAAATAATTGTTCGGCACGGACTTGTAGGGCCAAGATGGCCTGTTTCCGTGCTGTAATTGTTATAAGGTTATAAGTCTACTCCTCCATTCAATCATGGCTGATCTATCTCTCCCTTTTAGCCCCATTCTCCTGCCTTCTCCCTATAACCCCTGACACTCGTACTATTCAAAAATCTGTCAATCTCAAATGGGACTCATCCAGTCGACAAACTGAGAGGTCTTCCCTCCATGGGACATGTCTGGGAGTTTAGTTGAACATTCAGAGAGTTGCGTTCAGTTCTGGGTACTGTGTTATAAGGAAGATATTGTCAAGCTGGAAAGGGTACAGAATAGATTTACAAGGATGTTGCCAGGTCTAGAGGGTCTGAGCTATAGGGAGAGGTTGAGTAGGCAGGGAGTCTATTCATGGAGTGCAGGAGGATGAGGGGTGATCTTATTGAGCTGTATAAAATAATGAGAGGAATAGATCGGGGAGGTGCACAATCTCTCGATCAGTGTAGGTGAATTGAGGACCAGAGGTCATAGGTTTAAGGTGAAGGGGAAAAGATTTAATAGGAATCCGAGGGGTAACGTTTTCACACAAAGGGTGGTGGGTGGATGGAACAAGCTGCCAGAGGAGGTAGTTGAGGCTGGGACTATCCCAACGTTTAAGAAACAGTTAGACAGGTACATGGATAGGACAGGTTTGGAGGGATATGGACCAAACGCAGGCAGGTGGGACAAGTGTAGCTGGGACATGTTGGCCAGTGTGGGCAAGTTGGGCCAAAGGGCCTGTTTCCACACTGTATCACTCTATGGGTCCCAGATCGCATGGTGGGCTGAATTGAGAGGGTTAGAGGCACTGATTGAAGGTGAGAGGTGCGGCAGCCTGCGAACCAAAATGGGATTGGGATCATAATGGTTGGAGCGGAACAGCGGAGCAGTGTGGTAACCAACTACGAGAAGAAGGAATGAAGTTTTCAGCGGTTGCGTTTAAAAGTCATATACTCCATCATTGAGATTGACGATTGCCTGTGGTGGGATTTGCTTTTCTGAATGATTTTAAATTGAAATCACATCAAACCCTCCTTGGAAAGGTTGAATGGTGCGTTAACATTTGCACCCAATGACGTTTGGATTTTCATAATTTAATCATATTTCTACCTTCCTCAAAGTTCCTGCAACTCACGTAACAATTAGCAGCAAATTGGCCCTGTTATTTCGACGGCTTACGAAGAGCAAATATATTCATCGAACGGATATTGTTAATACCTTTAGACCCTTAACTAAACGACTTTGATTCAGGCTGGGGAATAGCTTGAAAGCAGTTGCTTTGAACAGTTTTTGTTTTAATGTTATTATGCTCGCCTATTTTGGATAAATATAAGCATGAGACAATGTTGAGCGTTAAAGGCAAATGTATACCAAACCAGCCCTTTATATTCAACAAATCCTCTGTGAATTATCCCGTCTCCATTGCCAGATGCAGCAAACAGCTTACAATTCAAGCTGTTATTTATGTAAATTGTTCATCAAAATCAATTGCACCACACTTCCAAGTTTTATTTTGCTTCAGTTGCCTCTTATTTTTTTTCCCCTTCTTTATGTGGTGGCAGTGAATTGTTCCTCCGGGGTTTCTGCGACTGAGTTTGAGTCAAGGCCCTATAAGTAATGTGAGGGGCATCTATTATATTCTCCAAGCCGTAAATGAGTTTGGGGAATAGTGACCCAGCTTGTCGATAACTCAAACCGCCCACGCCTCCACGCTGAATCCAGTCTCCCTTGCAGGGAGCACAGAGTGTGAATACTCTGCCCGGATACAGGGACTGCATTGCCTTTTCCTACAGTCCACCATATTGCGGTCATTCCTGCTCTGTCAAGCAGATCATCGAGGGGAGAGAGGGTAGGGCCGAAGATGTCCTGGTTGGGTTGCTCCTAGGCCTGGCCAAGTGGACAGAGCCAGGCGGAAGAGGGCTCTGCCCGAGCCGGCTGCCTGCCCCTTTTCCGGGGTTATGTCCACATCCGGGTGGTTTTAGAAAGGAAATGTGCGCCCTGGGGGATTTCTGGGACCGTGGGGGGGGGAGGAATTCAACAAGGATGGGGAAATAGTAATTTAACATTCAACATTTAAGAATATTAGTTTTATTTTGTAATATGATGATGTGTTTGTTTGTATTGTTGTACTGTACATATCAGGCCGTAATTAATTTAAAAAATGACACCATGTCGCGATCGGCTTTTAACGTGAAATAATAATGTTATTATGCTAAAGGCTTCGAACCTGCTGGCGGGGCAGCAAGACTCTCGAGCGGCTATTTAAGGTCTTTCTTTCTGTCTCTTTCAAGTAAAAACACAAGGACGTCCGACACGCTGAATAAACAACAGCAGACGCTGAGAATGCACATTGATATCCCACGCGCTCAACTCCTGATAGAAGAGAGGGACACCATGGAGACAATCGGTATGGAGTTCACACCAACCTCTCCAGTCTTACCATATGATATGATATGGTAGAATTTTATTTATCATAGGAGGGAAATTGGTCTGCGAAAAGTCATAAAACGCAAGTGACGAGTGGAAAGGATTGGGGATGTGCAAAGATTGAGCAGGTGGGGAGGGGAGTCAGTCTCAGTCTACCACCATGACAGAAGGGGGAGGAGTTGTACAGTTTGATAGCCACAGGGAAGAAGGATCTCCTGTGGTGTTCGGTACTGCATCGTGGCGGAACCAGTCTGTTGCTGAAGGTGCTCCTCAGGTTGACCCATGACCCATGTGTCAAGGAGGGGGTGAGTTGCATTGTCTAGGATGCACCAACGTATATATCTCCGTTGTTCCTTCTGCCATTCATTCCTCGTGTCTGCAGACCACCAATTTGTCTGTTTCACAGCATTGGAGACAGCAAGGCGCTCCTGCCGGATTTTTGAGCACTAGATGGGGATGCTGAGAAGAGAGTCCTGAATTACCATGGATTCCGGCTCATAGGTTGAAATGTTAGATATTTTGAAGGAATTGGAAAGGGTTTTGGCAGTGGAAAGTTTCCACACAGTTTAGTTTTATTTGGAGATACAGCATGAAAACAGGCCCTTCGCCCCACCAAGCCCACGCCAACCATCAATCACCTGTTCACACTAGTTATCCCACTAGAGGCAGCTACTCTACCTCTAGGGCCAATTTACAGAGACGGCCAAATTAACTTTCAAACATGCACGTTTTTGGGATGTGGGAAGTACCAGAGCACCCGGAGGATACGCACGCAGCCACAGGGAGAACATGCAAACTCCGCCCAGACAGCACCCGAGGTCAGGATCGAACCCAAGTCTCTGTGGCTGTGTGGCAGCTACTCCACCAGTCATGCTTGTGATGCCATATTCCATGAGATTGAATCGTGGAGGAGTTTTCTTTCATTTACTGACTTGTTTCCAAAATTGTCCACCATGATTTCAGCTGGGGATTCATTCATGACCAAAATACCATCGACATCAAATCCACTTCCTCCCAGTGCTAGACGTGTTTCTCACACAATGATGTCAAGTCCCATCCTTGGTGCTCCCCCATGTTCGGCCCTGGTCCCTGGTCTCTGGCCCTTGTTATCTGGGCCTCTTAACAGGAATAGCATGTGACAGCTCTGACTCCTTCAGTTCCTCGATCTTAAAAGCAACTGCAGCAGCTGTGAGGTGGGAGGTGGGAGGACGGAGTGAGAGATATTGTGGAGGTGTGGACGAGAGATGGAGAAAGAGAGGAGGGAAGTGGGTGAGCTGGGGGAGGGAGAGTTTGCTCAGTTACAGATGTGTCCATGGACAGATCAGTGTGGAGTTGCCCCTTTGTGGTGGCTACCAGAACAGTTCTGTCTTTGCCCAATGATCACAAGTGTCCATCCTTGCAAAGAGATAGGGGTGTCACAGGGGTGCAGCAGTAGAGTTGCTGCCTTACAGCGCCAGAGACCCAGGTTCGATCCTGAACACGGGTGCTGTCCGTATGGAGCTACCCGTGACTGTGAGGGTTTTCTCCGGGTGCCCCGGTTTCCTCTCACACTACAGAGTCGCCCAGATTTGTAAGTTAATTGGCTTTGGTAAAATTGCCAAATTGTCCCTAGAATGTAGGATAGTGCGGGACAGTGTACAGGTATCGCACGGTGGGCCGAAGGGCCTTTTTCTACCCTGTATCTCTAAAACTAAAACTAAGATGCTGCCTTATGCCCCTGTCCCACTTAGGAAACCTGAACGGAAACCTCTGGAGACTTTGCGCCCCACCCAAGGTTTCCGTGCGGTTCCCGGAGGTTTTTGTCAGTCTCCCTAACTGCTTCCACTACCTGCAACCTCCGGCAACCACCTGTAACCTCCGGGAACCGCACAGAAACCTTGGGTGGGGCGCAAAGTCTCCAGAGGTTTCTGTTCAGGTTTCCTAAGTGGGACAGGGGCATTACAGCGCCAGAGACCCAGGTTCACTCCTGACTATGGGTGCTGTCTGTGCAGAGTTTGTATGTTCTCCCTGTGACCGTGTGGGTCTTCTCCGGGTGCTCCGGTTTCAATGGTGCGTTTATTGTCACCTGTGCAAAGTGCAAACACGCAGTGGAATAATTTTCTTACAAAGAGTTCAGTAGAGTATTGCGATATCCCTGATTAGCCAAGTGTACATTGCAAAGACTTGCAGGTTTGTAGCTTAATTGGCTTCTGTAAATTGCCCTGAATGTGTAGGATGCGAAACTGGGATAACATGGAAGAGGTGTTTGGGTGATCATTGGCTGGAGCGGACTTGTTGGGCCGAAGGGCCTGCTTCAGTGCTGTACCTATAAACTAAAAGCAAAGAACAGCACTATCTTCGTTCAGTGCTCACATATGTACATCCTCGCAAACAGACAGCAAACAGCGATCACAGTGTATCGCACTCCTTACCCTTGCAAAAATATTCCTTGCAACTGATTCAATTATAAAATTCCTGACAACATTTATAATGAAGTCAACGACGCCATTATGTCACAATGTAGTTACTGTCAGCTATCGTGGGCAATGCTGTAATTTCACATCTGAATCTCTTCACTAAGAATTAACTACCTCTCCA
Source organism: Leucoraja erinaceus (assembly GCF_028641065.1). Classification (NCBI taxonomy): domain Eukaryota; kingdom Metazoa; phylum Chordata; class Chondrichthyes; order Rajiformes; family Rajidae; genus Leucoraja; species Leucoraja erinaceus. Next base: position 46,455,913 of record NC_073389.1, read on the forward strand.
CATTCCAAAGCAATTTGTCTTGTGTTATTTACTGATAAATAATAGTTCAAAACATATTTATATAAAAACAAGAGCTGCGTGTATGACTTTGACATTGGCACTGAATTGCAAATATACATTGTGTTCCACTTTTCCTTAACCCCAGCCTCACCTAAAGATGACAACTTAGGCATTCTTAGAGATAGAAAGCAGGTGCAGGAGTAGGCCATTTGGCCCTTTGAGCCAGCACCGCCATTCAATGTGTTCATGGCTGATCATCCAGAATCAATACCCCATTCCTGCTTTCTCCCCATATCCCTTGATTCCATTAGCCCTAAGAGCTCTATCCAACTCTCTCTTGATTACATCCTGTGAACTGGCCTCCACTGCATTCTGTGGCAGAGAATTCCACAGATTCACAACTCTCTGGCATGAAAAAGTTTTTCCTCATCTCAGTCCTAAACGGCCTACCCTTTATTCTTAAACGGTGACCCCTGGTTCTGGACTCCCCCAACATGGGGCACTTTTTTACCTGCATCTAGCCTGTCTTAGAAACATAGAAAAATAGAAACATATCTTAAAGATAGCGGAGTCAGGGGATATGGGGAGACGGCAGGAACGGGGTACTGATTGTGGTTGATCAACCATGATCACATTGAATGACGGTCCTGGCTCGAGGGGCCTACTCCTGCACCTATTTTCTATGTTTCTGTGCTGTATCTCTAAACTAAAACTAAAACTCGAACAAAATGTGGAGGTATTGCACTTTGCTCTATCAAACTGGGGCAAGGTTTGCACAGTTAATATTAGAGCTTAGAACATGTTGCAGAACAGAGAGATCTGGGAATACATGTGCACAGTTCCTTGAAAATGCCTGGTCAGATAGACAGTGTGGTGAAGAAGCTGTATGGCTTGCTTGCCTCCATTTGGAAGGGAAATTAATGCAAAGGTTATGGAAATCGTAATGTGACTACACAAGTCGTTGGTGAGTGCGCACTTGGACTATTGTGTGGAGTTCTGGAAAACATATATTTTAGTTGGAAATGGTGCAGAAGAGGTTCACCAGGATGTTACCTGGGCTTGCGGGCGTGAGAGAGAGTTTAGATAGGCTGGGGTTTTTTTCTCTGGAGCGTGAGAGGCTGACGGGGGACCTTATTGAGGTGTACAAGATCATGAGGGGCATGGATAAGTGTCACAGTATTTTTCTCAGGGTAAAGGATTTAAAAACAACAAGCCATAGGCTTAAGGTGAGAGGAGAGATATTTAAGAAGGACCTCAGGGGGAATCTTTTTACACAGAAGGTAGACGGTATTTGAAGTGAGATGCCAGAGGAAGCTGTAGAAGTGAATACAATAACAACTTTTAAAAGACATTCGGACAGATACATGGGAAGGGTTTAGAGGGCTATGGGCCAAATGCAGGCGAATGGGACCAACCCAATATGATAACTCAGTCGGCATGGATGGGCCGAATGGCCTATTTCCATGCTATACAGCTCCATGACTCTCAAACTCCAACTGATAACAATGGTCCTAATGAAGAGCCACAAGAGATTACGGAGTATTGTTGCACAAAAGTCTTATATTATTCTTTGTCTCTTAAATGAAAAGATAATTTGGCGATTGCTGAAGTTGTAACTCGGTGTTGAGGTAGGCAAAAGATAAATGGACATTGGCAGGTAGGAAGAGATGGAAATTGTATCAAAAGGGCCTGTCCCACTTAGGGTATTGTTTAGGCGACTACAGGCGACTAGGCTTTCGCTGGGATGTCGCCTGTGTGGTCGTGAGTAGTCTCTTAAGTAGCCCAAAGAGTCGTAGCGTCTTTCTGGTCACCGCTGGATTTTCAACATGTCGGAGACAGTCGGCGACAGTTGATTTGGCGCCAATGAGCGTAGCTTGACTTCTCCTGTCGTAGATGCTGTCGTAGTTGTCGCCAGGATGACGTAGGTTGTCGCCGGTGCTGACGTTGTTTGTTTTTGTTATGAAAGTAATGATTCTATTTCAAATTTTATGTTGAAGGCAGGGTTGTCCAACCGCCGGTTTCTCGGCAACCTGCTATGACTATGACAGTCGCTGGCAGTCGCCTAAAAATAGCCTGTGGGATATGCCCTGTAAGCATTTACCATGAGAGCAGAATGGTAGGGCATGTTATACCATTGTAGGAGCCATCCAGCTCATCCGACTAACTCGATCATCAATTAGAAACATGCACACCAATCCCCTAGTTCCGATGATAGACACAAAGTAACAAAGCAGGTCAGGCAGCATCTCTGGAGATAAAGAATAGGTGACGTTTCTGGTTAGATCCCTTCTTCAGAGATGCTGCCTGGCCCGCTGAGTTACTCCAGCATTTGTGTTTATCTTTGGTATAAACCAGCATCTGCAGTTCCTTCCTACCCTATTTCTGATTGTGTTGCATCTGAATCAGAGGCTGTGGGTTCAAACCACAATCCAGGGAAATCATTGCAAATTCTATGCTGAAATAGTATGGAGGTACAGTGTTTCAGATGTGGAAAGGGCCCACCAAAGTGGACATTGATGATCCCATGGTATTTCGCAAAGGGCTGGGAAATGCTCCATTGTGTCCCAGGCAATCATTACCCTTCAATTGAAGAGTAATGACCAATGTCATCTACTAAAGTGATGTCAATTCAGATTCAGATTCAGATTCAGATTCAATTTTAATTGTCATTGTCAGTGTACAGTACAGAGACAACGAGATGCTAAATGCATTTCGTTGTCTCTGTACTGTACACTGACAATGACAATTAAAATTGAATCTGAATCTGAATCTGAATCTGAATTGACATCACTTTAGTAGATGACATTGGTCATTACTCTTCAATTGACATCACTTTAGTAGATGACATGGTCGTTTATTTCATTGGGGTGGGGGTTGATTGGGTGCTAATTGGTTTCCATTATCTCTGTTATTACTACAGAATTACTGGGGAACAAACATTTCTGTTGGGCTCAAAGCACAGCGTGACTTACCGAGAATGTTAAAGGAGCTATATAAATGCCAGATCATTCTTTTCCCTGTGGATGGAATCAAAGACACAGTTAAAAACCTCGGGGCAGAACTCTGCAGAAAAGAAAAAATACAGAGCATTCGTCTGGACACAAACTGCAGGAGTAACTCAGCGGGACAGGCACTCGGGCCACATTAACCAACTTGATCTCCCTGTGGCTCAGCACTTCAACTCCCCCTCCCATTCTGAATCCGACCTTTCTGTCCTGGGCCTCCTCCATTGCCAGAGTGAACACCACCGGAAACTGGAGGAGCAGCACCTCATATTACGCTTGGGCAGTCTGCACCCCAGCGGCCTGAACATTGACTTCTCCAATTTCCAGTAGCCCTTGCTGTCTCCTCCCCTTCTCAGCTCTCCCTCAGCCCTCCGGCTCCTCCTCTTCCTTTCTTCTTCCCGCCCCCCTCCCCCGCACCCGCCCTGCTTCAGTCTGAAGAAGGGTTTCGGCCCGAAACGTTGCCTATTTCCTTCGCTCCATAGATGCTGCCACACCCGCTGAGTTTCTCCAGCATTTTTGTCTACCTAGAAATGGGTGAAAACTGAAGACCCAATACTTCATCCATTCCTTCTATCCAGAGATGCTGCCTGTCCCGCTGAGTCACTCCAGCATTTTGTGTCAATCTTTGGTGTAAACCAGCACCTGCACTTCCTTCCTACACAGGGCATTCGTGTAGCCTCGATCTCATCCTCTGCAAGTCACATGTTGCTATCAGCCCAGCGAAACATAGCAAGGAGTCACGAAGATCCAAAATATCGTCTGTCCACATCCCTGTCCACATGGTTCCGGTCCTGCTGAGTTCCTCCAACAGTTTGTTTTGTTATACTGCATGAATTGTTTGCCTGAAATTCTCTGATGAAGCAAATATATAAACGGCACAGTGGCGCAGCGGTAGAGTTGCTGCCTTACAGCGCCAGGGACCCGGGTTCGATCCTGACCGCTGGTGCTGTTTGTACAGAGCTTTGTACGTTCTCCCTGTGAGCTCATGGGTTTTTCCGGGTGCTCCGATTTCCTCCCACATCCAAAGACGTGCAGTGGGCCGCAGATCCTGTTTCCAAGCTGTATGTTTAAACTAAACTAAACTAACTAATATACCATAAACTGAGCTTTATTAATACCTTACTCAAAGTGAATGGTGGCATAGCAAGGAGTTCACATGTTCACAAGTTATAGGAGTAAAATTAGGCCATTCGGCCCATCGAGTCTACTCCTTCATTCAACTATGGCTGATCGCTGCCTCCTAATCCCATTTTCCTGCCTTCTCCCCATAAACCTTGACACCCGTTCTAATGCAGAATTTGTCTATCCCTTCCTTAAAAATATCCACTGACTCGGCCTCCCCAGCCCTCTGTGGCAATGAGTTCCACAGATTAACTACCCTCTGACAAAAGAAGTTCCCCCTCACCTCCTTTCTAAAAGAGCGCCCTTTAATTCTGAGGCTGTGACCTCTGGTCCTAGACTTTCCTACCAGTGGAAACATCCTTTCCAAATCCGCTGTATCTATGCCTTTTATCATTCCGTAAGTTTCAATGAGGTTCCCCCCTCAATTGATGGGAATGTGGTTTAGTGTGGGATTAGTGTACTTGGGTGCTTGATGGGCGGCATGGATTCAATGGGCCGAAGGGCCAGTTTCTTTTAGACTTTAGAGATACAGCGTGGCAACAAGCCCTTAAGCCCACCTTGTCCGCATCTACCAGCGATCACCCCTTACAATAGACAATAGGTGCAGGAGGAGGCCATTTGGCCCTTCGAGCCAGCACCGCCATTCAATGTGATCATGGCTGATCAGCCCGAATCAGTACTCCGTTCCTGCCTTCTCTCCATATCCCCTGACTAAGCTATTTTTAAGAGCCCTATCTAGCTTTCTCTTGAAAGCATCCAGAGAACCTACCTCCACCGCCCTCTGAGGCAGAGAATTCCACACTCACCACTCTCTGTGAGAACTATGTGTTTCCTTGTCTCCGTTCTAAATGGCTTGCTCCTTATTCTTAAAACTGTGCCCCCTGGTTCTGGAGCGTTGCCCTACATAACAGGGACAATTTACAGATGCCAAATAACCTACAAACCTGTACGTATTTGAAGTGTGGGAGGAAACATAGAAAATAGGTGCAGGAGGAGGCCATCGGCCCTTCGAGCCAGGAAACTGCAGTACCCGGAGAAAACCCACGCGGTCACGGGGAGAACGTGCAAACTCCGTGCAGGCAGCACATGTGGTCCGGATCGAACCCGGGTCTCTGGCGCGGTAAGGCAGAAACTCTGCCGCTGCGCCACCGTTACCACCCTAGCTTCTGTGATGAATGATTGTGTGACTCTATAGTGTGTGACGTTTACAATGGTATTCCCTTGCTGCTTTGCAGATGACCGATCCACTGTGCTACTGACGGATTCTGACTTTGGTGAAGCTGTGAAGCAGAAATCGCTGACGGCGACACACACTGTGCACTACCATTCGGTCTCACAGGCCACCGGACCACTGGTGGACGTGTCAGACGCTCGGCCAGGAACCAGTGAGTATTTGTGCCTGCACTTGGCCTCGCTGATGTAGAGGAGTCCACACCTGGAACTGAGAGTACCAATCTGGATCCAGCAGCATTCTTCCAATCCAATTGTTCTCTCTGATTTGGCTCCTGAGACAACCTGCTCAAATTCCCCCCTCATCCAGTCAAAGGTCAAGAGTGTTTTATTGTCATATGTCCCAGCAACAACAAAATCCTTACTTGCAGCAGCACAACAGAATATGTAAACATAGTACTCTGCTGGCTTCCTTTTTGAGGCAGCGACTCACAAGTGCACGAGTTATAGGAATAAAATTAGGCCATTCGGCCCATCAAATCCACTGCGCCATTCAATCGTGACTGATCTCTGCCTCCTAATCCCATTTTCCCGCCTTCACCCCATAACCCTTGACACCCGTTCTAATCAAGAATTTGTCTATCTCAGCCTTAAACATATACACTGACAGCCTCCACAGTCCTCGGTGGCAATGAGTTCCACAGACTAACTACTCTCTGACTAAAGAAGTTCCTCCTCACCTCCTTTCTAAAAGAGCGCCTTTTAATTCTGAGGCTTTGAGCTCTGGTCCTAGACTCTCCCACCAGTGGAAACATCCTCTCCACATCCACTCTATGCCTTTCATTATTCTGTAAGTTTCAATGAGGTTCCCCCTCAACCTTCTAAACTCCAGTGAGTAGCCTGTAGATCCCTTGATGGTGGGGAGGTCAGTATCCATCTGCGATAGACTGGGCAGTGTTCACACCTTCTCGTAGCCTTCTTCATTCTTGGGCATTCAAGTTGCCGAACCAGGCCGTGATCCAAAGGGTCAATACGCTCTCTACTGTAAAAGTTCATTGAGAGTGTTCTCTGACATAATGAATCTCCACGAACCACTGCATTCCTGATGATCATTCTGAGTGACTTTGCGAATTAATACATACCATCGCCTCGCTGTTCCAACAAACCAATTTCAGACCTGACATCGGTGTGGAGTTTGAACATTCGCCCCAGGATTGTTTGGGTTTCCTCTGAGTGCTCTACTTTCCACCCATCCCTCAAAGATACGTGGGGTTGGTAGGTTAAATGCCTAACGCAAATGACCTCTCGTGTAGGTGAGTGGTAGAACCTGGAATGTGGGGAGAATAAAATGAAATGAGTGAGTTGTGGGTGCATGGACAGTGGGCCAACGAGCCCATTCATCTTACTGTCTACTTCTACGGCTCTAAATAATTCTCGGTTCAATTAACTTCAGTCTTAATTGAAACTTACATGCCAAATTCACCTGAGACCAACATCCATGAAATCAATGAAAAACTAATTCAAACGATTAAGACAAATAAATTTGACTCTAATCATGAGATCTGTTTTTAATCAGTCCATGGAATCATTTCCCTCCCCAATCTTCACACCAATTAATCAAACATTAACAGAATCAAATGGAACTAGGGTGGCATGGATGCGCAGCGGTAGAGTTGCTGCCTTACAGCACTAATGGCGCCAGAGACCCAGATTCGATCCCAACTACGGGTGCAGTTTGTACAGAGTTTATACATTCTCCCCGTGACCTGCGTGGGTTTTCTGTGAAATCTTCAGTTTCCTCTCATACTCCAAAAATGTACAGTAGGCTAATTGTCTTTGCATAAATGTAAGGACAGCAATGGACCAAATAGGGTGTTACTGAAAACAGTGTATTGTTTTCAATTCAATTAATTCATTTTAATTTTCAAGCAGCCACTGTGGGGTTTGAACTTGCTTTGCACCAATGGTCTACAGCTGTCACTTCTGGCCTCCCCAAGGGCGGTATGGTGACGCAGTGGTAGAGTTGCTGCCTCACAGCGCCAGAGTCCCAGGGATCTCGATCTCGATCTCGACTACGGGTGCTTGTCGGTACGGAGTTTGCACGTTCTCCCTGTGACTGCGTGGGTTTTCTCCAAGATCTTCGGTTTCCTCCCACGCTCCAAAGACATACAATTTTGTAGGCTATTTGGCTTGGTATAAATGTAAAATTCTCCCTAGTGCCTGTAGGATAGTGTTCATGTGCGGGGATCGCTGGTCGGTGCAGACTCAGTGGGCCAAAGGGCCTGTTTCCGCTAAACTAAAAATCGTACTTTAGAACACTCCACGATGTCCAAGGCAATAATTGCATTTCACTCGACAACACTTGAGTAGATTACGTGGTCATTTATTTCATTGCTGTTTGTGGGATTTTATTGCTGCCAAAAGGTTACATTTTCCATGTTATTACTATAATAACTCTGTAAAAAATGTTTTGCTCACTTCAAAAGCACTCTGCGTCTTACTGAGAATGTGAAAGTGAAACATTCTTAAGGGGCTGGACAGGCTAGATGCAGGAAGATTATTCCCATTGTTGGGGAAGTCCAGAACAAGAGGTCACAGTTTAAGGATAAGAGGGAAGTATTTTAGGACCGAGATGAGAAAATAATTTTTTACACAGAGAGTGGTAAATCTGTGGAATTCTCTGCCACAGAAGGTAGTTGAGGCCAGTTGATTGGCTATATTTAAGAGGGAGTTAGATGTGGCCCTTGTGGCTAAAGGGATCAGGGGGTATGGAGAGAAGGCAGATATGGGATACTGAGTTGGATGATTAGCCATGATCATATTGAATGGCGGTGCAGGCTCGAAGGACCGAATGGCCTACTCCTGCACCTATTTTCTATGTTTCTAAGTATTTATGAAATGTGCTATACAAATGCAAGTTCTTTCTTTTCCTTGTGGATGAAATCAAAGACACAGTCAAAAAGTTCAGATGTTGTTAAGCTGGAAAGAGTGCAGAGAAGGTTTACGAGGATGTTGACAGGACTCGAGGGCCTGAGTTATAGGGAGAGGTTGAGCGGGCTAGGACTTTATTCCTTGGAGCACAGGATTATGAGGACTGATCTTATAGAGGTGTATTAAGATCATGGGAGGAATAGATCGGGTAATGGCACAGAGTCATTTGCACTGAGTAACGAAATCAAGAACCAGAGGACATATCTTTAAGGTGTGAGAGGAAAGATTTAATAGGAACCCGAGGCACCTTTTTTTACACAAAGGGCGGTAGGTATATAAAACGAGCTGCCAGAGGAGGTAGTTTAGGCAGATACTTTAAAAAAACATTTGGACTGGTATATGGATAGAATAAGTTTAGAGGGATATGGACCAAATTGGGGTAGGTGGAACCAGGGCATGTTGGTCAGCATGGGCAAGTTGGGCCGAAGGGCCTGTCTATGACTATACTTGTCCGACCTCTACTTATAGCTAATACCTGCTAATCCAGGCGACATTCTGATAACGACTCTAATAGAACGCTGCAGCGGAGGGGGAAAACCGGCATTCCCATAGCGCCGTTCACATCCTCAGTGATTCACAGGCAGAGAAAGCCGTGTTTTCTCCGGGTATTTTGCGCCCAAGCTCACCAGCCACCGCATGGTAACGGTTCAGTCTGAAGAAGGGTCTCGATCCGAAACGTGACCCACTCCTTCTGTCCAGAGATGCTGCCTGTCCCGCTGAGTTACCCCAGCATTTTGAGTCTACCGCCCACTGCATGGTAACACAAGTTCTGCTAGAACTCCAGCAACAGGCTTCTATCGCGCCGCTGATGAATGGGAAACCTCCGCAGGGAAGTACAAGTTGAGGATTGATGGCTTCCCACATCTGCAACTCACAAGATTAATGTTCCGACGTGCACGCTCTGCCTTGCTGGAGGTAGCTGTGTGATCAATGGCATTAGAACATTTCAACTCTTAATTCATTCTCACTGTCCCGGGGAGGAGGCGGGCGGGCGGGCAGGCGGGGGGAGGTAGAGCGAGAGGGAGGAAGTTGCAGCAATTTTCAGTGAATAATTTGCATCATGTGCTGGTTGATTTTTAAAACCGAGCCTATTACTCCCTTCCTCTCAAAGGGGCAAGTCTGCACAAACACGCCGCCCAACATTCAGTGTCGATTCTAACCGCAGTGGCACGGTGGCAGTTGCTGCCTTACAGCGCCAGAGACCCAGGTTCGATCCTGACTACAGGTGCTGTCTGTACAGAGTTTGCATGTTCTCCCTGTGAGGAGAAGGCAGGAGAATGGGGCTAGGATAGAGAGTTAGACCAGCCATGTTTGAATGGACTAATTCTGCTCCTATCACTTAATACCTGATGACCGTGTGGGTTTACCCCAAGTTCTCCGGTTTCCTCCAACTAAGATGTACGGGTTTTAATTGACTTCAGAAAGTCCCTAGTTTGTAGGATAGTGTTTGTGTACGGTGCAGGCTCGGTGGGTCGAAGGGCCTGTTTCCATGCTGTAATTCTAAAACAAAAATAAGGAAGTATTCTCTCTTCAGGTCCACATTAACATATCCTCTAATCAATGATAGCCAAAAGACACCTGCCCTCAGCCATGTAAACAGAGAAATGACCTTCATCCATACCAGCATTTTCCAGTTTAGTTTAGCTTGGAGATACATCATGGAAACGGCTCCTTTGGCCCATCGATTTCCGCACTGACCATCATTCACCCATTCACACCAGTTCCATATTATCCCACTTTGCGTCCACTCCCTACACACCAGTACAATGTACAGAGGGCCAGTTAGCTTACAAATCCACACGTCTTTGGGGTGTGGGAGGAAACCGGAGCACCCGGAGAAAACCCACGCGGCCACAGGTGAACGTACAGACAACACCCGCAGTCGGGATCGAACCCGTATCCCTGTCGCGATAAAGCAGCAACTCAAATGCTGCGTCACCGTGCCGTCCCGTGTCCATCTCTGTATGCCTGATGATGATAGGTGTACGTCTGTGAGTGTGCATGCATGCACCCACATGCGTGCATGCGTGTGCGTGTGTCCATGTTTGAATATGCATCAGTTGTTTTCACCAGTAGTTTCCTCAACCTACAGGGCAGAAGCAACTTGGTTATTTTTTTGCACCGTAGTTTGATGCATCTTAGTTTCAAACAGTCTTCCCACATCAGCATCATCAGCACCTCTCAGCGGTGCTGGGATTTGAATTGCTTTCTCTTCCTCCGTCAGCTCCCCTCTCAAAGAGAATCTCTTCCATTTGATGTTCCACTCCTTTGTTTACACTTCCAACTTTATCTCTGCGCTGCACATGTACGCTCGGAGTTTTGATGTGCACAGCACTATCGAGCCATTTGATACAATTAGCTTCGTTCAACAGCACCAGGGGCTCTTCGTTCGTGAAAAACTTCTGAAAAGTAATTTCCAGCACACAGAGAGAGGGGGGGGGGGGGGGGGGGGGAGGTACTAATTTTGCAGTGATTTTAATTTTACATGTTGTCATGGCAGCCTCAAGCTAAAGGATCAGTTTGTGCTGATCAGTGCTTGGAATTGCCCGCATGGTTTTAAATTGTAATCACTGCGGGTTATTTAAATGCACGTAAATAATTCAGAACACTGCAGAAAATAACTGAGTCCTTTTCATGAAATTTTTATGCGTCTTGCAGAGAAACTGTTGAGAAACTACAAACCAGAGGCAGTTTAAGACGACTCACTGAACTGATTCCCTGGATAAAAGGTTACGGGCAGCAGGTAGTGCTGCTGCCTGACCACTCCATAAGCTCAGGGTTCAGTCCCACCTTGTGAGTGCTGTCTATAAGAGTTTGCACGTTCTTGGTACGATTGCGTGGGTTCCTTATGACACCCTAAAGACATGCTCTTGAGTCCATTGCCAAGAGGAATCACAGTGGACGTGTGTCTTTATCTCGTATACATTTCCAAGATGGACACAAAATGCTGGTGTAACTCAGCGGGATGGGCAGTATCTCTGGAGAACTTTTAGGGGGTCGAGTTCTAAAGAAGGGTCTTGACCCGAAACGTCGCCCATTCCTTCTCTCCAGAGATGCTGCCTGTCCCGCTGTGTTACTTCAGGCATTTTGTGTCTATCTTCGGTGTAAACCAGCATCTGCAGTTCCTTCCTACAACCCAATGTCAGACCAGGCCTTATCAGAGACATCCCCTCCACACTTTCTGCCTTCCTCACCCTGCAACTGGAAGTAGAGTCATACAGCATATCTTTAAATCGTGTTATAGGACCTGCCTTGACTTCCTCTGGCAGCTCGTTCCATATACCCACTACCCTCTGTGTCTCAGGTTCCAATTAAATCTTTCTCCTAGAAACATAGAAACAGAGTGTTGCCTTTGTTAAGAAGCAGAGAGAGAGAGAGTGAGAGAGAGAGAGAGAGAGAAAGAGATCTAGAGAGGAGAAGAAAGAGAATGGAGGTTTTGACCTAGTAGAAACATAGAAAGAACATAGAAAATAGCAGGAGTCGGCCATTAGGCCCTTCGAGCCAGCACCGCCATTCAATATGATCATGGCTGATCGTCCACAATCAGTACCCCGTTCTGGCCTTGCACATTAAACCTATGTCCTCTGGTTCTTGATTCACCTATTCTAGGTAAAAGACTCCATGGATTCACCCTATCTATTCCCCTCATGACCTTATTCACCTCTGTAAGATTATTCCTCATCCGCCAGTGCACCAAGGAATAAAACCCTAGCCTGCCAAACCCATACATACAGTTCCCTATAGGTTTAGAGGGACATGGCGCCACTTTCCGCTGACTCAACGGCTCCCCCTTTAGGCCGTGGCCCACTCTGGTATATTCTCATCGACATTTCGTCCGTGTGCATTGGTCCTGAGCAAGCTTTTAGTTTTAGAGATACAGCGCGGAAAAAGGCATCTTCACTCCACCGAGACCGCACCGACCAGCGATCACCCCGTATACTAGCTCTATCCTACACAATAGGGACAATATTCCAATTTTGACCGAAGCCAAATAGACTACAAACCCGAAATAGACACCACATGCTGGAGTAACTCAGCAGGACAGGCAGCATCTCTGGAGATATGAAATGGGTGACGTTTCGGGGTGAGACCCTTCGTCAGACCCGAAATGTCACCCTGCTCATTGAAACCATCCTACATACATTCGGGACAATTTTACATTGATACCAAGTCAACTGACCTATAAACCGAAGATCTCGGAGAAAACCCACGCAGGTCACGGGGAGAACGTGCACACAGCACCCGTAGTCAGGATCGAACCCGGGTCCCTGGCGCTGCAAGGCAGCAACTCTACCTCTGCACCACCGTGCCGCTTGGACATTTGCTAAGAAACATAGCAAGTGTTCAACAATGGTGCTTTCAGTGACAACGGTCAGGCTGAATAGGACAGTGTGTGCAGGGTGCTTGTTACATCCTCATGCCCCAATCTCTTCAGTAGAGGCTACTAGGCCCCTAAAGCATATTCCACTATTCTCCCCCCAACTACTACAGGGAGAGTAGTTGTCCGGGGATGGGGATGGTGACTCCAGGTGGTAGGGGACTCCTCGGACAATAAGGCAATGGATGTTCTCGATGCCACTCCACTCAATCCAGTGGAGGAAATCCGCGAGTTCACCCAGGCCACCGTAGGAGCCCAACATCTGCCCAGACCGGCCTCCCTCTGGTGGCCAAACTTACACGGGCTCACCCTCTGGCTGAACCTCATCCTCAGAATGAAGGGAAGGAGCAAGTGGGTGAAGAGGAATGACTGGCGTCAGCTCAGGACCTTCTTGGACGACCTGGAGAAGGACGACAAGACCAAGAGCAGCGTCGTTCCTGTGGAGGGTGGAGGGACCAGTAGAGCGTCCCTTGTAAACAGGGTCCAGAGGGCAAGGAGCACCGCCACTCTACCTAGAGCCGAGGTTTTCAAGGGAAAATTGACATCTTGTTCGGAAAAAGAGGGAGATCTACAATAATTATAGGCAGCATGAAGTAAATGAGGTGCTTGAGGAGTATAAGGAATGTAAAAAGAATCTTCAGAAAGAAATTAGAAAAGCTAAAAGAAGATATGAGGTTGCTTTGGCAAGTAAGGTGAAAGTCAATCCGAAGGGTTTCTACCGCTATATTAATAGCAAAAGGATAAGGAGGGATAAAATTGGTCCATTGGAGAGACAGAGTGGACAGCTATCTGCAGAGCCAAAAGAGATGGGGGAGATATTGGACAATTTTTTTTCTTCGGTATTTCACCAAGGAGAAGGATATTGAATTATGTGAGGTAAGGGAAACTAGTAGAGTAGCTATGGATACTACGAGGTTCAAAGTAAAAGAAGTACTGACACTTTTGAAAAATATAAAAGTGGATAAGTCTCCAGGTCCTGACAGGATATTCCCTAGGACATTGAGGGAAGTTAGTGTAGAAATAGCCGGGGCTATGACAGAAATATTTCAAATGTCATTAGAAACGGGAATAGTCCCCGAGGAATGGCGTACTGCGCATGTTGTTCCATTGTTTGAAAAGGGTTCTAAGAGTAAACCTAGCAATTATAGACCTGTTAGTTTGACTTCAGTGGTGGGCAAATTAATGGAAAAGATACTTAGAGATAATATATATATAAGCATCTAGATAAACAGGGTCTGATTAGGAACAGTCAACATGGATTTGTGCCTGGAAGGTCATGTTTGACTAATCTTCTTGAATTTTTTGAAGAGGTTACTAGGGAAATTGACGAGGGTAAAGCAGTGGATGTTGTCTACATGGACTTTAGTAAGGCCTTTGACAAGGTTCCTCATGGAAGGTTGGTTAAGAAGGTTCAACTGTTGGGTATAAATGCAGGAATAGCTAGATGGATTCAACAGTGGCTGAATGGGAGAAGCCAGAGGGTAATGGTGGATGGCTGTTTATCGGGTTGGAGGTAGGTGACTAGTGGGGTGCCTCAGGGATCTGTGTTGGGTCCTTTGTTGTTTGTCATGTACATCAATGATCTGGATGAAGGTGTGGTAAATTGGATTAGTAAGTATGCAGATGATACCATAATGAAGAGGATTTCCAAAGTCTACAGAGTGATTTAGGCCATTTCTGAAAGATGGCAGATGTTTAATGCTGATAAATGTGAGGTGCTCACCTTGGCAGGACTCAAAATAGGAGTACATGGAAATGGTAATTGAAGAATACAGTTGAACAGAGGGATCTGGGTATAACCGTGCATAGTTCCTTGAAGGTGGAATCTCATATAGATTGGGTGGTAAAGAAAGCTTTTGGTATGCTAGCCTTTATAAATCAGAGCATTGAGTATAGAAGCTGGGATGTAATGTTAAAATTGTACAAGGCATTGGTGAGACCAAATCTGGAGTATGGTGTACAATTTTTGGTCGCCCAAATTATAGGAAGGATGTCAACAAAATAGAGAGGTACAGAGGAGATTTACTAGAATGTTGCCTGGGTTTCAACAACTAAGTTACAGACCAAGTCTTTATTCTCTGGAGCGTCGTTCCCTTTAAAATGATGAGAGGGGACAGAGTTGATGTGGACAAGCTTTTCCCTTTGTAATAGGGAAGATTCAAACAAGGGGACATGACTTCAATAAGGACAGAAGTTTAGGGGTAATATGAGGGGGAACTTCTTTACGCAGAGAGTGGTGGCGGTGTGGAATCAGCTCCCAGTGGAAGTGGTGGAGGCAGGTTCATTGGTATCATTTAAAAATAAATTGGATAGGCATATGGATGAGAAGGGAATGGAGGGTTATGGTATGAGTGCAGGCAGGTGGGACTAAGGGAAAAAAAAAAAATTGTTCGGCATGGACTTGTAGGGCCGAGATGGCCTGTTTCCGTGCTGTAATTGTTATATGGTTATATGGTTAGAGTCCGTAGGGGAGGGGGGGGGGGGGAGGGGCTCTGCTGTCAGCGACCGAAGGATTGGTGACGGGATCTAGGGAGTGGGCAGGGCTGGAGATGTAAAACAAATAGTAAAATAGGGTGAGTACTACCCTCAGGACTATTGCTGAGGGTAAAGGAGAAAGATTCAATGCGTAACTGCATGAAGTTTGAAGGTGAGCTCCAAACTGAAATCCATGTTCTCCGGGGATGCTGCTTGAACCGCTGAGTTACTCCAGCACTTTGTGTCTTACTTAAGTCCGCTGTTGATCCTGCATTGGGACACCCAGGCTCCCAAAGCCCTCGCCGGTTCTGGACGCCATGACGTGAAACTCCTGTCGGCCATTTTGGCCACCATTTTAATGGGCTCTTTATGGTCCGCAGATCCCACCGCCCGCAGGAACGCGAAAGGGGCGCCGTCGGCCCGCAACCGCTATTCCAGCCAGTGGACGTTGAACAGACCCCACCCCACAATGTCTGCCCACACTCTGACCACCGACTGGAGGATGCCAGCTCCACAAGTGGCGGGATCGGTCGACAAAGAGAGTGATAGCTACAGCGTCAGCCCTTCCCAGGACACAGGTACATTTCTTTAGTCAAGAGGGTGGTGTCACTGGAGCGTGGCAAGATGGACCAGCCATTCTGATTGAATGGCGGAGGAGACTCGATGGGATGAATGGCTTTATTCTCCTCCTATGACTTATGAACTGAGGAATGATAAAGCACTATCAGGGCTTTTCCTGGAGTTGAAGGCAAAGGTTTGGGTGCAACCCTGAGGAAGGCCTATTAGAGGGCAGAAATCTTTCCTTGGAGGTCACCCTTGGCAACAGACATCGATGATGTGGAGGAATCATAAAAGAATGATAGAAACAGTGAACTGTTGCCAAAAAGCAGGCAGCATCTCTGAAGGTCCTGGAAAGCAGCAGGAATCACATAGTAGGAGCAGTGAGGGAGGGTCTCACAAAACCCCCGACAGAGAGGGGAGGAGAAGCTCTTCAAAGCAGGCATACCGTGAGGAGATTTCGCAGTGGAGCTGCAGATGCACAAAAGGCCAAGGCTGATCTGATCTTGGCCTCCGTTTACCCCCTCCAAACGTGATACTAGGCAGTGCGTGCATACTTGGTGCTTGATCTGTGCTGTGTTTCTCCCCCATTAGACAGAGCTCGGAGTAGCATGGTCTCCACGGAGAGTGCCTCCTCCACGTACGAGGAGCTGGCACGGGCCTACGAGCACGCCAAGATGGAGGAGCAGTTGCGGCACGCCAAGTTTACAATCACGGAATGCTTCATATCGGATACGTCCTCGGAGCAGCTGACGGCAGGGACCAACGAGTACACGGACAGCCTCACGTCCAGTACTCCCTCCGAATCGGGCATCTGCAGATTCACTGCGTCACCGCCGAAACCTCAGGACGCTGGGAGGGTGGCAAACATGGCTGTCCCAAAAGCACACCGACCAGGTAGGCAGTTGTCATGGGAGAGTATCCCAAATAGCTCATTGGCCCCCAATGTTCAGAGATGGCTCAGAGGAGGCAGATATTTCAGCCTATCCTTCGGGCATGGTGTAGGCTTCAAACTGACCTCTAAATACAGCTCTGGAGGGTTAGAGTTGGGACTGCACCTCATCTCTTATAATGTGGTGGTGAGTGTGGTTCTGTTTCCCAGTTGTGAACAAGTGGCAAACTAGGTGTGAACTACAGTGAATATTGTCAACTGTGTGTGACCTATGATGAACTGGGTGTGAACCATGGTGAACAAGTTGTGAACTAGGTGTGACCTATGATGAACTACGGTGAACTAGTGGTGAACCATGGTGAGCTAGTTGTGAGCTGGGTGAGAATCACAGTGATCTACAATGAACTGGGTGTGAATCATGGTGAACTAGTTGTGAACAAGTGTGAATCATGGTGAACTGGTTGTGAACTGGTGTGAATCATGGTGAACCGGGTGTGAATTGGCTATAATCCATAGTGAACATTTGATGAACTGGGTTGATCTAGTAAACTAGAGAAATACAGAGGTATCAGCCACAATGTAACTTCAGATTAAGGATATGTAATGGTAGTTAATATACACTCACCACAATTGGGTTTGGAGCCATGTATAGGCCAGTCGATGTAGGACATGTAGATTTTCAGCCCTTTCAACCAGACCTTTATGGTCAGGCCAAGATCCCTGTACTTACAACAACTGGGGCTTGTAAATGGTGCCTAACTGGCGGCTCTGTATACTGTCTCAGTGTACTACTGCTATACACTTGTATTGTATCTGAGATGCTTTTCTAAGATGTATCTAAGTGCTTATGTAGAGTGATACTTGTACTGAACTGTGTACAAAAATGAATTTTGCTGTACCTCAGTACAGTACTTGTAACAAATAACATACCATACCATGAAAGACACCAATGGATCAAATAGGGTGATATGCCAATCCAATTCTGCCACAGAAGGCAGTAGATGCCAATTCACTGGATGAATTTAAAAGATAGTTAGATAGAGCTAGAGTGGCTAGCGGAATCAAGGGATATGGGGAGAAGGCAGGAACGGGGTACTGGTTGTGGATGATCAGTCATGATCACAATGAATGGCGGTGCTGACTTGAAGGGCCAAATGGCCTCCTCTTGCACCTATTTTCTATTACAGACTACATAATACAAACTACTATATTAATAGTATATTGTTTTCAATTCAATTCATTGTTTTAATTTTAATTTTTCAAGCATCCTCGGTGGGATTTGAACTCACTTTGCACCAATGGTCCGCAGCTGTCACTGCTTGCAGCCCCCCCCACTCCCCCAAGGGCGGCTCGATGGCGCAGCAGTAGAGTTGCTGACTTACAGTGCCAGAGACTCGGGTTCGATCCTGACTATGGGTGCTGTCTCTGCGGAGTTTGTACATTCTCCCCGTGACCTGCGAAGGTTTTCTACGGGTTCCTCCCATGCTCCAAAGGCTAATTGGCTTGGTAGAAATGTAAATTGTCCCTCGTGTGCGTAGGATGGCGACAGTGTGCGGGAATCGCTGGACAGCACGGGCTGGATGGGCCGAAGGGCCTGTTTCCGCGGTGTATCTCTGAACGAAACTAAACTCAAGCACCAAGCTCTGCCGTGCCCCTCAATTCGAAGCCAAATTGAAGGCAAAATAAATAGCGCTCTGAAAGCTTTGAGCAAATGGAACAGATCAATAAGCCTAATGGGAATTAAATATTTAGCAGGCAGCCACTCAGTTAAACCAAAGACTTAGTTTTTTTTTGTGGAAGATTTCAGAGCAGTATGACTTGCCAGAGGCAAAGAGGTGAAGAATAGTCTGCTTTTGCAGAAGCTTTTTTCTGCTGTTGTCATATTAGTGCTGTTAAACCCAGCCGAGCAGCAGAGGCTGCAAATACAACTCCCACCTCAGGCATCCTGTTCTCTGCCTGTGAAACTAATGATAGCTCTTTCTGTGGATCAATGTCCCCAGAGCAGTGGGGATATCTCGGGCACGCACATGTCATTAGTCAGCATGTCTCCTGATATTTAGAATCCACAGTTAAATCTCACTTACTTAACCCTTCCTGGGCTACTTCTGCCCATGTTTTCTGTTGGTACACAAAAATGCTGGAGAAACTCAGCGGGTGCAGCAGCATCTATGGAGCAAAGGAAATGGGCAACGTTTCGGACCGAAAAACCCTTCTTCAGACTGGGGGGGGGGGGGGGGGGGGGGGGGGGGGGAGAAGAAAGGAAAAAGGAGGAGGAGGAAGCCGAGGGCTGAGGGATGGGAGGAGACAGCCCGAGGGCTAAGGAAGGGGAGGAGACAGCAAGGGCTAACAAAACTGGGAGAATTCAATGTTCATCCTTACCCAGACTAGAAAAAATCTCCAACTCTACGACCACATCTTTACCCAGAGTAGAAAAAATCTTAAACACATGTTTTCTGTTGCATTTGTGGCATTTCAACCAAACCAATGTCCATGCCACCACACTCCTGGTGCTGGTGAGGGCAGCACAGTGGCGCATCGGTAGAGTTGCTGCCTCACGGCGCCAGAGATCCGGGTTTGATCCTGACTACGGGTGCTGCCTGTGCGGGGCCTGTGACCTTGTGGGTTTTCCCCAGGTGCTCCGGTTTCCTCCCACACTGCAAAGATGTGCAGGTTTGTAGGTTAATTGGCTTCTGTAAATTGCCCCTAGTGTGGGATAGAGCTAGCATATGGGCTCAGTGAGCCAAAGAGTTGGTTTGCACGCTGTATCTCTAAACTAAACTGAACTATATTTACTGTAAATATACAGCATAGCATTGATCATAAGAGTATAAGTATCAGGAAGTCATGGTGCAGTTTGATAGAAGTTTGGTTACGGTGCATTTGGAGTATGATGTGCAGTTCTGGTCACCATATTACAGGAAGGATGTGCAGGCTTTGGAGAGGGTGTAGAAGAGATTTGCCAAGATGCTATTAATGCCAAGTGCACCATCGGTTCTACCTCTGGCTCCACTAAGTTGCCCTTTTGCCTCAGAATCAGAAACTCGGTGAGACCCAGCCTTGGTGACCACTGCAATGTTGCACTGGAAAAACGTTGTATAAATGTTTTGGTCTCCAAATTTGAGGAAGGACATTCTTGCTATTGAGGGAGTGCAGCGTAGGTTCACGAGGTTAATTCCTGGGATGGCGGGACTGTCATATGTTGATAGAATGGAGCGGCTATGTTGATATACTCTGGAATTTAGAAGGATGAGAGGGGATATTCGTGAAACATATAAAATTATTGAGGGATTAGACACGCTAGAGGCAGAAGTATGTTCCTGATGTTGGGGCATCCAGAACCAGGGGGCCACAGTTTAAGGATAAGGGGTAGGCCATTTAGAATGGAGATGAGGAAAAACGTTTTCACCCAGAGAGTTGTGAATCTGTGGAATTCTCTGCCTCAGAAGGCAGAGGAGGCCGATTCTCTGGATGCTTTCAAGAGAGAGTTAGATGGAGCTCTTAAAGATAACGGAGTCAAGGAATATGAGGAAAAGGCAGGAACGGGGTACTGATTGTGGATGATCAGCCATGATCACAATGAATGGCAGTGCTGGCTCGAAGGGCCGAATGGCCCATTCCTGCACCTATTGTCTATTGTCTATTGTCCATTGCCTATTGAATGCACCTTTTAGTTAAATCTATCTCTGCCAACTAAAAAAATGAAATGCTGTGATTAATAAATTATGTTCAACACAGGCATTCAAGGTGGGCCAAATGGCTTAATTCTGCTCCTATCATTTATGAACTCCTCATAACTAATATAGTCAATAGACAATAGCAGGAGCAGGCCATTTGGCCCTTTGAGCCAGCACCGCCATTCAATAGGATCATGGTCTAATCTGCATTTTAATAAGTCTCCTCGACAGCCTCGCCAAAACCTCCACATCCTTCCTCTAATGGGGCAACCAAAATTTCCGGCAGTAATTCTAGATGTGGCCTAATCAAGGTCCTGTAGAGCTACATTCCCATTGATGTGCAGGGAGAAACTGCAGATACTGGTTTAAACCGAAGACAGACGCAAAAGTCTGGAGCAACTCAGCGGGCCAGTCAGTATCTCTGGAGTAAAGGAATAGGTTGTTTCTGGTTGAAACCCTTCTTCAGACGGTCAATAGATGCTGTCCGACCTGCTGAGTCACGATATTTTCTACGTCGCTTGTGATTTTCGGATGTGTCATTCTCAACCGTAGACACATAATGCTGAAGTAACTCAGCGGTACAGACAGCATCTCCGGAGAGAAGGAATGGGTGACGTTTGATCTGATCAGTCTGAAGAAGGGTTTCGACATGAAACGACACCCATTCCTTCTCTCCAGAGATGCTGCCTGTCCTGCTGAGTTACTCCAACATTTTGTGTCTACCTTTGGTTTCAACCAGCCTCTGCAGTTGTTTCCTACACACTTATTCTCAATCGTGTGTTATTTAGATAGATAGATAGCCTTTATTGTCATTCAGACCGAAGCCTGAACAAAATTGCAGCAGTCATGCATATAATACAATAAAAACAACAATAAACACACATTAACATCCACCACAGTGAGTCCACCCAGCATCTCCTCACTGTGATGGAGGCAAAAGTCTTAGGTCTGCAGTCTCTTCCCTCCTCTTCTCTTTGGCAGCATTAGCCGCGCGAGCTGGTAAATGTGCACCTGCATATTTCACCGACTTACATTACTCATTTTCCTTTTCAGTTACAAAATGTGCTTGATGCTGTTCCTTTCTCCCCAGCTGATCACGTCTCCGAAAGAAATGCCAAGATGAAAGCATTTAAATCAAGCTAATTACTTTAGTAAATCAGCAACTATCCAGCAGCACTGCGGTGCTAATGTACAAACTCTGCCAGAGGCTCTGTTGTCCTGGTCTGCAGCAGTCAATCTTCTTCTTGCATGCCCAGGTTCCAATTCTTATGTTTCCAGGAGGGATTTCCTCAACCTGGCCCCTGAAGAGCCATTGTTTAGTTCGGGGGCACAGCGCAGGCACAGGCCCTTCGGCCCACCGAGTCTGTGCTGACCAGTGATCCCCGCACATGAACACCATCCCACACACACCAGGGACAATTTTTAAAATTTACACCAAGGCAATTAACCTACAGACCCGTGCGACTTTGGAGTGTGGGAGGGGACCGAAGATCTCGGAGAAAACCCACGCAGGTGACAGGGAGAACGTGCAAACTCCATACAGACAGCACCCGTAGTCGGGATCGAACCCGGGTCTCTGGTGCTGGAATCGCTGTAAGGCAGCAACAGTACCGCTGCGGCACCGTGCCGCCCGCATTGAAAAACAACAAAAAAACTAGATGCTTGAAATCTTTAATTAAATCAGAAGATTAAATTTAAGATCTGTGGCATTGACAGGATTATTGCACGGATTGGAACATTCAAAACCAGAGGGCATTGGTTTAAGGTGAGAGGAGAAAACAATTACCAGTAACTTGAGGGCAGCGTTTTCACACGGGTGGCATGGTGGCACAGTGGTAGAGTTACCAGCTTTCAGCACCAGAGACCCGTGTTCAATTCTGACTAGACAATAGATAATAGGTGCAGGAGTAGGCCATTCGGCCCTTCGAGCCAGCACCGCCATTCAATGTGATCATGGCTGATCATCCGTAGAGACCACCACGGGTGCTGGTCTCTACGGAGTTTGTACGTTCTCCCCGTGACCTGCATGGGTTTTCTTCAAGATCTCCAGTTTCCTCCCACACCCCAATAACCTACCAGTTTGTAGGCTAATTTTCTTGGTATAATTGTAAATTGTCCCCAGTATGTGGAGGTTAGTGTTAGTGTGTGGGGATCATTGGTCTGTAGGCTAAAGGGCCTGTATACGCACTATATCTCTAAACTAAAACTAAACTAAACTCAAAGGTGGTAGGTTAGTTAGTAGGCTGCTGTAGGTTACCTCTCGTGTAGATGAGTGAGATATGAGAATAACAGAGGAGTTGACAAGACATGTGGGAGAGAATGGGTTACAGTTGGATGGGAATGTAGAAGGTTGCATTTTGCAGATTACACTAAAGTGGGTGGTATTGTAGAGAGTGAAGATTATTATAAAAAATTACAACAGCAGGATCTTGATCATTTGAGCAAGTCGGATGAAAAATGCTTCATGGAGTCAAGTGCGAGGTGTTGCAGTTTTTGAAGGCAAACCAGGGTAGGACCTTCACAGAGGATGGCAAGACCCTGGGGAGTGTTATAGAGCGGAGGGATCTAGGAGTGCAGGAAGATAATTCCATGAGAGTGGCATCACAAATAGAGGATGGTCAAGAAGGCTTTCAGTACATTGGCCTTCATCTGTCAAGGTATTGACTAAAGAAGTTGTGATGTATGTTGCAGCTGTAAAAGACATTGGTGAGGCCACATTTGGAATATTGTGTTGAAGTTTTGGTCACGCTGCTGTTGTTAGGGAATGTTGTTAAGCTGTAAAGAATGCTGAGTAAATTTACAAGGATGTTGCCAGTACTTGAGGACCTGAGCTATAAGGAGAGGTTGAGTAGGCTGGCTCTCGATTCCTTGGAGTGCAGGAGGACAAGGGGTGATCTTATAGGGGTGTATAAGATATTGAGGGGAATGGATAGGACGAATGCACATAGCCTTCTTCCCAACGTAGGGAAATCAAAAACTAGGGGAAGCAGGTTTAAGGTGGGAGGGGGAAGTTTAGTAGGAACCTGAGAGGTAACTTTTTCACACTGAGGGTGGTGGGTATATGGAACGAGCTAGCTGAGGGGGTAGTTGGGGCAGGTACTATAACAACATCTGACAGGAGTTTGGATAGATACATGAATAAGAAGGGGTGAGAGGGATATGGGTCTAATGCAGGCAGGTGGAACTAGTGTAGATGGTGCATCTTAGCTGGCGTGGGCAAGTTTCCATGATGTTTGACTCTATGACAGTAAGTGGAAGAATGCGATTGAAAGGATTGCTCTGTGTGTCAGCATAGACTCAGTGGGCTGAACGGCCTCCGACATTTATTAAAAAGTGATGTGATTTTTATACAAACCATATTGCTGTAATATTATTTCCAAAACTTCTTTATCTTAAAGGGCCTGTCCCACTGTATGAGGTCATTCTAGAGTTCTCCCCTGATTCGAGCTCATGTAATGTACGTAGCGGGTACGTTAGGGCTCGTACGAGTAAAAAGTAAAAAATGTTTTCATCACGAGTATTTTTTTACTCGTGGACATTTTTCACAGTGTTGAAAAAACGTCACGAGTTTACCGGATTTCCCGAGTACCTACCGTTACTCGTACGAGCCGCTACGTGACATCCACGAGCTCCCACGTACCCGCTACGTACATTACACAAGCTCGAATCAGGGCAGAACTCGGGAGAACTCTTGAATTACCTTGTACAGTGGGACAGGCCCTTTAGTATCTCTCTTCTACTTTACGAGACTATTTAAGCTATCTGATTTCAGAGTTTATTGACCACATGGGATTAAGCTGCGGTCAGTTGTTTGAGTATATCTTTATGCAGCTCATTGTCATAATCAGTTTTATTTTGTACCAGTGAGGCCCATTGCAACATTGTCATTGGTGTGTCAGTACGGCTTGATCCATAACCTGATTTGCACGTGCTTTTAGTTATCGTAGAAGCATAGAAACATAGAAAATAGGTGGAGTAGGCCATTCGGCCCTTCGAGCCAGCACCGCCATTCAATATGATCATGGCTGATCATCCAAAATAAATACCCCATTCCTGCTTTCTCCCCATCTCCCTTGATTCAGTTAGCCCTAAGGGCGATATCTAATTATCAGTTGAGTGTTAAACATAGCTTTAAGGTGATACAGGGGAACTTTAAAGGGGAGATTTTGTTTGGTTTAGAGATACAGACCCTTCGGTCCACTGAGTCCGCGGCAACTAGCGATCCCCGCACACTAGCACTATCCTACATACACTAGGGACAATTTACAATTTTACCAAGCCAATTAGCCTACAATCCTCCCACATCTTTGAGTGTGGGAGGGAACCGGAGTTCCCGGAGAAAACCCATGCAGGTCACGGGGAGAATGTACAATCTGCGTACAGAGAAGCACCCGTAGTCAGGATCAAACCCGGATCTCTGGCGTGGTAAGGCAGCAACTCTACCGCTGCCACACCATGCCGCCCTCACCAGGGGATGCGAGAAAAGTTTTTTTTTAAACACAGAATGTGGCGGATGCCTGGAACATGCTGCCAAGGATGGGAACACTACAAACTATAAAGCTGATGAATCTATGTATAGCTAATGTCGGAGGGATTTTGCACTTCATATTTTGTATTCTGAATAAAGTTTATTTTGATTTTTCAAAAAGAGATGGGTGTTGAAGCAGATACAAAAGTGATGTTTAAAAGGCTTTTAGATACATGAACGTGAACATGCAGGAAATGGAGGGATATTGATCACATGCAGGCAAAGGGGATTAGTTTGGCCGCATGTTTAGCACAGATATTGTGGGCCGAAGGACCTGCATGTGATGTGCTGTTCTATGCGCTGGTTTATTTTCCACCGTCCCTTAGGTGCAGCATAGTGGTGCAGGGGTAGAGTTGCTGCCTTAGATCGACAGAGACCCTGGTTCGATCCTGACAACGGGTGCTGTGTGTATAGAGTTTCGACATTCTCCCCGTGACTGTCATATGTTGATAGAATGGAGCGGCTGGGCTGGATACTCTGGAATTTAGAAGTATGAGAGGGGATCTTACTGAAACACAAAATTATTCAAGGTTTGGACGCGCTAGAGGTAGGAAACATGTTCCCGATGTTGGGGGAGTCCAGAACCAGAGGCCACAGTTTTAAGAATAAGGGGTAAGCCATTTAGAACGGAAATGATAAAAAGCTTTTTTACGCAGAGAGTTGTGAATTTGTGGAATTCTCTGCCTCAGAAGGCAGTGGAGGCCGATTCTCTGGATGCTTTCAAGAGATGGTTAGATAGAGCTCTTAAAGATAGCGGAGTCATGGGATATGGGGAGAAGGCAGGAACGGGGGTATTGATTGTGGATGATCAGCCATGATCACAGTGAATGGTGGTGCTGGCTTGAAGGGCCGAAGGCACGAATGCCCTACTCGTGCACCTATTGTCTATCGTCTATTCTCTATTGAGCTACATAGGTTTTCTCTGGGTACTCCGGTTTCCTCCCACACTCAAAAGACATACAGGTTTGCAGGGTAATTGGCTTGGTCAAATTGTAACTTGTCCCTCGAGTGTGTGGGATAGTGTTAGTGTGGGGGGTCAGCTGGTCGGCGTGGACTCGGTGAGTCATAGATTCATAGTGTGGAAACAGGCCCTCTGGCCCAACTTGCCTATACCGGCCAACATGTCTCAGCTACACTAGTCCGATTCAGATTCAGTCCAAGTCGAAGTACAGAGACAACGAAATGCATTGAAGTCCAAGTCGAAGGGCCTGTTTCCTCACCATATCGCTAGACTAAACTAAACCAAACCCTCTCAGTCCCTCTCGTATATTCCCTCAAGGCAGCCCAGCTATATAGAGTGTGCAGAGGACTATTATGAAAGGATGGTTTCTTTTAAGGGGACACTCTTCAGATGAGTGGTTAAAGATGGGAGAACCCTTCTGTCAGAGTCTGGCCCCTTTAATGGTGAGACTGAGAGCGAGGGACAGGTCAGGTTACGTTGCTGCAAGTTGGCATTGTTCTGAATGTCAGCAGTGAGGTGAGGTCTGAACTCTTTTGTGTTAATTTCAAAGTAAAGTATCATGTTGGGACAGGTGGGAGATGACGGCTTGTCTGGGATCTTCACCTGTCCTGAAAACTACATGAAGGAGATTGTGTTCAGACATTTGGCGGAAAGCTAGAAGCTCCAATATCACATCACTACTATCATTCCTTCATCTTTTATTAAGACGATTTCCAAGTTTAAGCGTCAGAACTGTTAACAGACGTGTTACCTCGCGTTGATTGCAAGTTCAGCAAATGCTATTGTTATTTTATTATGCTGCCAGGGTGATATGTTTGCTCATTTACAGCTCTTCACTGTTAACCTTCCGTATCATAATATCATGGCTAACGTAAAGAAAAGAACAAAAAAGGATGTGCTATCCAGTATCCACTGAACCAACGCCATCCACCTGCGGCTATTGCGATGAAGTTCAGTGCTATATTAACTGGCAAAGATTGCTTCATCTGCAGATAGACACACAAAAGCTGGAGTAACTCAGCGGGTCAGGCAGCATCTCCAGAGAAAAGGAATTGGTGATGTTTAGGTCGAGACCCTTCTCCAGAATGAGGGTCAGGGGAATGAGAAAAGGAGAGATATAACTGGCGATATAGAGAGATATGGAATAAATGAATGAAAGATATGCGAAAGAATGAACTAGTGTGGATACTTGAGAAACTGAAACGGTATTCCATGTTTAAGAAGGAGATTAATAGAAGTCTTCAACATTGCTAGGTATTTCGATTGAGCCCACAAGAAGAAACTGGTGAAAAGGTTAAAAGTCAGAGGTCACAGTTGCTGAGTAAAATGATCAAACAACAAGACATGAGATGAAGATTATTTTCATCCAGTGTGTGGTAATAATCCTAAATCATCACCTGATGTTGACTTGGAAGCAATTTCATGAGTAACTTTCAGTGAATAAATAGTTGATCAGGTGGCTGGGAAGGGATCAGTGGGTAGGAGGAGATGATTGGTATTGAAGGGATATAAAGGGATGAAGGGATACCGATATAATGCACCTTATAGATAGACACATAATAACCATATATCCATATAACAATTACAGCATGGAAACAGGCCATCTCGGCCCTACAAGTCCGTGCCGAACAACTTTTTTTCCCCTTAGTCCCACCTGCCTGCACTCGTACCATAACCCTCCATTCCCTTCTCATCCATATGCCTATCCAATTTATTTTTAAATGATACCAATGAACCTGCCTCCACCACTTCCACTGGGAGCTCATTCCACACCGCTACCACTCTCTGCGTAAAGAAGTTCCCCCTCATATTACCCCTAAACTTCTGTCCCTTAATTCTGAAGTCATGTCCTCTTGTTTGAATCTTCCCTATTCTCAAAGGGAAAAGCTTGTCCACATCAACTCTGTCTATCCCTCTCATCATTTTAAAGACCTCTATCAGGTCCCCCCTTAACCTTCTGCGCTCCAGAGAATAAAGACCTAACTTATTCAACCTATCTCTGTAACTTAGTTGTTGAAACCCAGGCAACATTCTAGTAAATCTCCTCTGTACTCTCTCTATTTTGTTGACATCCTTCCTATAATTGGGCGACCAAAATTGTACACCATAATGCTGGAGTAACGCAGTGGAACAGGCAGCATCTCTGGCGGGAAGGAATGGGTGATGTTTTCGGTCGAGCCACTTATTTAGACTGAGTCAGGGGAGAGGGAGGCACAGAGATAAGGAAGGGTAAGGTGTGAAGACGAGATGAGGAAATAGGGATCAAGGAAAATGTAGAATAGATCATTGTTATCTAGGAGAAGGTGACAACAAAGCAAACAGAGATACAATTTAATCAGGCGGACAGTCAGACAGGTCAGAGAACTAGGAAGGGGGAGAGATGGAGAGAGAGGGAATGCAAGGGTTATTTAGGGAGGTTAGAGAAGTCAATATTCATACTGCAGGGTTGCAAACTGCCCAAGCGAAATATGATGTGCTGTTCCTCCAATTTGTGTTGGGCCTCACTCTGACAATGGAGGAGGCCCAAGACAGAATGGTGATTGTGGGAATGGGAGGGGCAGTTAGTGTTTAGCAACCAGGAGATCAGGTAGGTTTAGGCGGACTGGGTGGGAGGTGTTCAGCGAAACGATCACTGAGACTGCGCTTGGTCTGGCCGATATATAAAAGTCCACATCTGGAACAGCGGATTCCAATCCTTCCAATCTAATTGTTCGCTCTGATATGGCTCCTGAGCCAAAACTGGTCAAATTTCCCCTCATTTCTCGAGTCAAGAGTGTTTTATATGTCCCAAACAGAACAATGAAATTCTTACTTGCAGCAGCACATCAGAATATGTAAACATAGTACTTTGCAAAACTGTGTAATAAATGAAAAAATGTTCAGACAAACACACATACATGGTTCAATTCAGTTTATTGTCACGTGTACCGAGGTACAGTGAAAAGCTTTTGTTGCGTGATTTCCAGTCAGCAGAAAGACGGTAGATGGTTGTAATCGAGCCATTTACAGTGTATAGATACATAGAATCATGGAGTGATACAGTGTAGAAACTGACCCTTCTGCCCAACTTGCCCACACCGGCCAATGTGTTCCAGCTACACTAGTCCCACCTGCTTGTGCTTGGTCCATATCCCTCCAAACCTGTCCTATCCATGTACCCATCTAACTGTGTATCTAACGTTGGGATAGTCCCAGCCTCAACTACCTCCTCTGGCAGCTTGATAAGGGAATGCAAGGTAGTGCAAGGTAAAGCCAGCAAAGTCCGACCGGGGCTAAAGTCCGAGGGTCACCAAAGAGGTAGCTAGTAGTCCAGCAATGCTGGCATTGCACTCGTCCTCCTTCCCACCGATTGGACTTGCAAATTAACTTTAATGCGAAGGTACACAAAAATGCTGGAGAAACTCAGCGGATGCAGCAGCATCTATGGAGCGAAGGAAATAGGCAACGTTTCGGCCCGAAACGTTGCCTATTTCCTTCGCTCCATAGATGCTGCTGCACCCGCTGAGTTTCTCCAGCATTTTTGTGTACCTTCGATTTTCCGACATCTGCAGTTCCTTCTTAAAAACTTTAATGCAAATCCTGTTTGTGTGTTTCCAAATGATCTCATTTTTTTTGGTTGTCCACACAGGTGACCTTATGCATCTGCCGCCGTACCTAAGGGTGGACTTCCTGATTCACAGAGGCATTGCGGGTCCCAGCAGGGAGCTGGGTCAAGCGCATGCCTGCCTGGAGCCTCAGAGACGGGGCACCATGAAACGCACACAAGTCATGGAGCCCATCCCAATGGAGGCGGCAGGCAGGGACGTGCAGCAATGGCAATCAAGCACCACATCGACATTACCTCAGAGGGAGAGCGCAGAACGTGGAAAAGGCCCCAAGTTGAGCAGCTCACAGGAATCGCTACTGGACAATCGTGGCCACTTGAAGCAAGGGAACAACCCCTACGCAAAGTCCTACACACTGGTATAACAAATGCATGTCTGTACGAGGCTGTAAATAGTTCAATTGAAAGCTACCTTTTTTACTGGTTCCAATATTTATAATCAAAAGATTTGCCAAAATATTTAAAAAAAAATTAGATATTTGCAAGGACTTTGTTGTGACATGTCTGAGCAAATGAATGTCTGTGCATTTTTTTTAAAGGAGCCCTCTGGTTATCAGATATGCACAGATCGTGGTGTTTTTACTCATTTCCTATGAAATGCATGGAGGCAGAGTAGAGAGGCATTGACATTAGCACAAAAAAGAATTACAGTGAGCGGAAAAAAAAAATTACAAAACTTCTGTCACCTGCGAACATAACACGTAAATAGTTTAAATACCGCACAGATAAAAACGAAAAGCTACATTTGTGGTTGAAACAGCGATCCCTGATTGATTGAAGAGTTTGCAAGCAAGTAACTGATCACCTTTCACAGTCAGTTAGAAGCAGAGGCTTAAAGTAACACAGCACTGAAGGCGGCCGATTGGGTCCATTTTGCCGATGTACAGAGACACTCCCCGACTTACGCCACAGGTGACTTGCGTAAACTCACACTTACGGAAAACGTTCCGTACTCAGTCCCCAGCGGAAACCTAGGCAGTTTGTCAACTCAACAACGCTGTACGATTACTCGCATGAAACAAGCCGGCAGTGTTCACCGACATGGTGGCGCAGCGGTAGAGTTGCTGCCTGACAGCGCTTACACCGCCACAGACCCAGGTTCGATCCTGACCACGGGTGCTGTCTGACCTGCGTGGGTTTCCTCCCACAATCTCCAAAGACTTACAGGTTTGTAGGTTAATTGGCTTGGTGTAAATGTAAATTGTCCCTGGTGTGTGTAGGATAGTGTTAATGTGTGGGAATCCTTGGTCGGCGCGGACTCTGTGGGCCGAAGGGACTGTTTCCTCTAAAACACTACAACTAGAAACTAAAACTAGAAGATATTGTGCCACAGAAAGTGCCCTGGGTGCAGCCAGACAATTAATACTTTCTGTGAGTGATTTCGGGCAAGAAATGGGGATAATCATTCCGACTTAACGTAAAATGGAACTTCGCATTTATTGTCACTTAACCAATTAAGGTACAGTGACATTTGAGTTACCATTCAGCCATAGTAAGTGAAAAGAACATAATACATAAGGGTTCACAAAATGTAACCCGTACATAAGTCAGGGAGCGCCTGTACATCAATTCAAGCTTTTTTTCCTGGTGTTCATTAGGCTAAGGATTAACATTAACAAATATTTTTTGAAATATAATTATTCTATTGAAATAACTTTACACTATGAACCCACAAGGCTGGGAATCAAATAAGAATGCTTGGCATCTATGTTTCCTTGATTTGTTTGATTTACTGACCATATTTATGTATTATATATCCATTTATGTATGTGTGTTTGTATCTATCTAGTTACATACATAACACACATACACGTGGATATGGAATATGTGTGTGCGTGCGCGTGCGTGTGTGTATATGTGTGTCTACGTGTAACTGTAAATGGGTCGGAATTTATTTTAGGTAAATAAAATGAAGAAAGACAGAAAACCCAGTAATAACTAACGTTTCAGCTACGTGTGTGTCTACCTCCTCAGGCTTGCATCTGGCCTCAAGCTCTAACCAAAGTTTGGTGACCTTTAATTCTTTACTACATAGTTGTTTGTGTGTATTTTCTGATGTAACATCACTTGCCCCCTGCACAAACCTTTCAGTCTGGTAGTTGTAATAAAAAAAACTTTTGAACATCAAAGACAAAACAAATATATACTATATATATATATATATATAATATATATGTACGTATGTATATGTGTGTGTATATATATATATATATAGCAGTATTTTACAAAATTGTGACTGTTGCAACTGGGTAATCGTGGCTATGAGAGTTGACCGAGAGAGTGTTACTTTAGGCTAAGATGCTTCCTCGTTCTCAAGGCCACTGTATTTCATGGAGATGGAGCGGGTCATCTGTGGAGCGAGATTGCGACCAAACACAATGCCACAGAGGGGTTTTATAAACACGATTTCTGGGCCTCTCGACCAGACTTGATTTGGGCATCGTTTTCATTGTCCGAAGACATGCATGTACATCAAGTTTGCTTGTGACGAGGGTAGCTCATCTGTGAAGGGACTTTGATGAAATATGACTGAACCTCATTATTCCTATGATAGCGCCCTTTCCAGGTTTAGCCTTCCAATTTGCCTCTTTGAACAGTCTTGCTATTGAAATTGACGCAGATTGCTTCCAACATCTGTAGATTTTTCTCCTCGTCTAAGAATAGTAATTCAATCCCCGATCCCTCATCCTCCTCCACCCTGTGTCCGGACGGGGATTGGTTTGGGAAGAAGTGGACATCTATGAAAATGTTAGCGTCACTCTAAAGTCTACCCAGATCATTCATGGTAACAGTTACTGCAACAGTTTAGTTTATTGTCACCTGTACCGAGGTACAGTGAAAAGCTTTTGCTAACAAACAGCTTGGTTTTGGTATCATCCGCTTTGCAAGAACTCAAGCAAAGAGCAGTTCCAAGGTTCAAGAAGAGGAAGTTTGTATAACATTTTTATATGATAAGACTACAAAGAAGCACAATTGTTTTTTGGGAGTGTAATGGAAGGGTCAATGCTAATAGTGTTCTGATCAAGTCTATGATGTGAAAGTCGCTGGTTTCTGTTTCACTCTAGGCTACATGCATCATAACCAGACCCTCTTCTGAATTTATCTCTGTGGATTCCTGAGGCAATAAGTCACCCACACAACCAAAGCATCGAGCAGCTGCTTGCTGAAGCCATGCTTTTGGTCTCACATTGCAAGGACATGCACCTCTCCAATGTAGAGGTTTAACATCACGAAAACTATCACCTTCAAAGGATGGTGTCCACAATATTCCTTTGGCATCACTGATGTAAAATAAAGCTATATATATATATGTGTTTGAATTGACAAAACTAAAAATGTTACGATTCTCTGACTGAATCTCAGGTCACAAGGATGCCACGCAAGGCTGTGGAGGCCAAGTCAATGGATATTTTGAGATGGATAGCTTCTTGATTAGTACGGGTGTCAGGGGTTATGGGGAGAAGGCAGGAGAATGGGCTTCAGGGGAAAGATAGATCAGCCATGATTGAATGGCGGAGTAAACTCGAAGGGCCGAATGGCCTAATTCTGCTCCTATCAATTAAGAAATAAACCCTCCTTGTTTTACCAACTTTGGTTGACTTCCAGTGCACTGCAAGTGGGAAGTCAATGATTTAGACACAAAGTGGGACTGTCATATGAGGAAAGATTGAAAAGACTAGGCTTGTATTCACTGGAGTTTAGAAGGATGAGGGGGGCTCTTATAGAAACATATAAAATTATAAAAGGACTGGACAAGCTAGATGCAGAAAAAATGTTCCCAATGTTGGGCGAGTCCAGAACCAGGGGCCACAGTCTTAGAATAAAGGGGAGGTCATTTAAGACTGAGGTGAGAATAAACTTTTTCACCCAGAGAGTTGTGAATTTATGGAATTACCTGCCACAGAGGGCAGTGGAGGCCAAATCACTGGATGGATTTAAGAGAGAGTTAGATAGAGCTCTAGGGGCTAGTGCAGTCAAGGAATATGGGGAGAAGGCAGGCACGGGTTATTGATATGGGACGATCAACCGTGATCACAATGAATGGCTGTGCTGGCTCGAAGGGCCGAATGGCCTCCTCCTGCACCTATTTTCTATGTTTCTAAAAAACTGGTGTAACTTAGTGAGATGGGCAGCATCACTGGAGAGAAGGAATGGGTATCGTTTCGGGTCGAGACCCTTCTTCAGACTGGTTAGGTGTAAGGGAAATGAGAGATATAGATGATATTGCAGTGAGATGAAGAACAATGAATTTAAGATATGCACAAAAGAAACGATGATAAAGGAAACAGGTTATTGCTAGCAGTTTGGTGGCTGAAAACAAGAAGCTAGTGCGACTTGCGTGGGGGAGGGATGGAGATTGAGTGAATGCTGGGGTTACTTGAAGTTAGAGAAATCAATATTCATACCACGGGTTGCAATCTGCCCAAGTGAAATATGAGATGCTATTCCTCCAACGTGCGTTTAGCCCCACTCTGACAATGGAGGAGACCAAGGAGTGAAAGGTCAGTGTGGGAATGGGAAGGTGAATTAAAGTGTTTAACAACCGGGAATTCAAGTAGGTTTAGACGTTCAACGATTTATACAGATATAACAGGGCGAGTGAGCCAAGCTGATTTGGTTTGATAGGAGCTGGTGCTCACTTGTCTACCATGGATGGCTAAGTATGAATGTAGGCACAAGGAACTGCAGAAGCTGGTTTATCAAGAAAGACAAGAAAGTACTGGAGCAAAGTTAGGGAGCTTCTCTGGAGGACGCGGATAGGTGAAGTTTCGAGTAGGGCCCCTTCTTCAGAAGTCTGGAAAAGGGTCCTGACCCGAAACATCGCCTATCCATGACCTCCAGAGATGCTCTCCGACCTGCTGAGTAACTACAGCACTTTGTGTCTTTTTTGACTAAATACATGGCTTGTCTCTAACGATAGGGTCAGCGTTTGTGCTTGTGATTTCCTTCCTAAATCTTGGTGGCATCAAGTAGTGAAGATGGGATGATAAAGAACTTTCATCCTCATCTTCTCACGGGAAATCACAAACACCATTGGAACCCAAGTGATTGGACTGGACTGGAAATATGAAAGGCTTATATTCACTGGAATTTAGAAGGGTGAGAGGGGATCGTATAGAAACACAAAATTGTTAAGGGATTGGACAGGCTAGATGCAGGAAACATGTTCCCCAAGTTGGGGGAGTCCAGGACCAGGGGTCACAGTTTAAGAATAAGGGGCAGGCCATTTAGGACTTTTTCACCCAGAGAGTTGTGAATCTGTGGAATTCTCTGCCACAGAAGGCAGTGGAGGATGTATTCAAGAAAGAGTTAGATATAGCTCTTAGGGCTAACGGTATCAAGGGGTATGAGGAGAAAGCAGGAACGGGGTACCGATTTTGGATGATCAGCCATGGCCATATTGAATGGTGGTGCTGGCTCGAAGGGCCAAATGGCCTACTCCTGCATTTATTTTCTACGTTTCTATGAAAGGAAAGTTGTTTTTTTTAACAAAACTTGGGAGTTGGAAAGTTATTGAGAAAAGCAATTGTATTTCCAATCAAATGCATGTCCATAAAAACGCAAGATAATGCCCTCTTGTGCCATACAACGTGCACATATAAATGTTACCATTTATGCTATGTGTACTGTGCCTTGTATTACATATTGGCTCCCTGTCCAACACTGATTACATAGCTGACACCTTTATGATGCATTCTCGGCACCAATGCACCCCTTGAGACAGGTAAATAAACGCAACAGTTTCTGGATTGTTAAATGTGTACGTTATTTTTCTGTCAGCACTGGATTTTTGATTCTGACTACCGTAATCATTGCTAGGTGTCACCACTAACCATTGTGGGTTTCCAAACTAATTACTGTAACATTTTTGATACGAGCTACTGTATAGTCAGAACTACTTCGACTGGATCTCAATTTGCACATTACAAAGACTTTTTTTCTAACGATTCTAACTTTAAAAAAAAAACTGCAAATGGTGAAATGGCATTGTTGAATGAATTATTTTAAAAAATGCTTAAAAGTGACAGTTGCCAACACATCGATGGAAATCCCTGCAGATATTTAAAAAAATCGTTCTCAATATGGCAATTGTTCAAACTAATCGAGGGAAGTTTGGAAGTTGGAAGTTTTCTCAATTGGCCAAATTTTAATGACGGGTCTTCTGAAAGTATTTTGAAGATTTCCTTGTCAAAAGAAAAGGAGATGGGGATCAGTATAATCCTTTTCCTACCAGGGTTGTTAGAGATTAAGGCAGAGCTGGAGGACAGAGGGGTGCAACCAAGATCTTATCTTTTCCTTAAACCATGATAAAATATTAAGACTCATGAATTATTATTGAAATTCATCCCGAGTCCAATAAGGACATAACCAAGACTAATGCTAACAGTAAAAGTGCATCCTGTGTTAATGTTTTTTTTAATATATAAAGTGCATCTCTACTGGAAAACACTAAATGAAAATTAATCGAAATTCACAGATTTTTAGACATAGACTACTAACGGCACTAAACACTTGAGCTTACACTTTGGGAGGTAAGGGGGGGGGGTGGGGAGGTCTCCTGAGATTTTCATTGTACAAATGTACTTCCCCCACTGAGTCTGGTGGAGGTGGGGCAGAGAGTGACTGGGGCCTTGTCTCTAAACCATTCAATCGAAAATCTGTGTTGTACTGCAATTTAATAGCCCTATCTCCTCTGACCATGTGTTAATTGATTCCTTAATTGCGCCCCACAACTCTCTCACAACTCAGTCAGCCTGATATTGATCGCTGTTTGATTGCAAATGGTTTTTAAAAGGTTTTTTCTTTACTTATTGTTTGTGGGACGTTCCACTAATAATTGTGCAATAAAACATACATTTCTGATGCACACCAACGATGAATGTGTATTTTGTTGCTGAACCGGACTATTAACACCTAGAAATACAATCACCTTTGTGCATGGATTGGCCGTAACGCAGGAATGAAGAAACCATCATGTGCATGCCTGCTAACAATAGGGCGGCACGGTGGCGCAGCTGTAGAGTTGCGGCCTTACAGTGCCAAAGACCCGGGTTCGATCCTGACTACGGGCGCTGTCTGTACTGAGTTTGTACGTTCTCCCTGTGCCCGCTTGGGTTTTCTCCGGGAGCTCCTGTTTCCTCCCACATTCCAAAGGCGTGCAGGTTTGTAGGTTAATTGACTCCTGTAAATTGTCCCTCGTGTGTCCGGACAGAACTAGCGCACGAGGGACCCTTCTTCAGACATCCAGCATGTCATGCAGACACTGGAGATGAAAGGGTTAAATATTGGGCCTGGCAAGGTAACCAGCAATCGAGGGTGCAGCTACTTTGAATGCTGTGAAGCTTGTTAAAGTATAGTTAAGCTGCTTCCACACAGACCCATAAAATTCACGAGCTAAACCAAACAGGAGATGGATTGGCCACCTTCTGCGCTGTCTTGTGCTGGGGCAGCAGGGCAAAGGCCGCGGACGGCAATAGGATCAACAAACTCATCGGGAAGGCTGGCTCCGTCCTGGGGGCGGAGTTGGATTCATGGGAGGTTGGTCTTGGAGGGGAGGATGCTCCTCAAACTACAGAGCATCCTGGACAATACAGCTCACCCCCTCCATGACACACTGGCCAACCTGAGGAGTACCTTCAGCAACAGACTGGTTTCACCAAGATGCAGGACAGAATGCCACAGGAGATCCTTCTTACCTATGTCTATCAAACTGTACAACTCCCCATTCTTTAGTGGGGTAGACTCAGACTGACTCCCCCCCCCCCCCCAAACTTTGCACATCCCCAGTCCCCAATCCTTTCCACTTTTCACTTTAATTTCATGTTTCATGTATATTGTGTTTTTATGAATGTTAGTAGATCAATTTTCCTCCTGGGATTCTATTGTAATTTCCGTCCTGGGAAATCAATTTCGCTCCTGGGATTCTAAAGTTCTATTGTATCGTACATAGGAGATACAGTGACTCAAACCAGATCTGCTTTCGTAGCTGCAGTTTTCAGAAAGTTAGTCAAGCTCTGCCTAACCTGTCTTTCAACCTGATGATGAGGAGCTCGGCAATGGTGCTGAAGGTCACAGGGAAATATGCCTCCTCCTTTTCTTATGTTGAGGTGGTCTTTACTTGGCATAAGCATTGCATGGTTCCTGAGGTCCAGGTGTTGTATTAACCTGGTTATGGGGTGGTCTGCCCCATTTAAAAAGTGTTACAAATTCATTAGAAGTCACGCCCTAAGCTTTGGAAAATCGTCACGCAAGATCAGGTGGGTGTTACGACATTTTGGAATCTTTTTGTTCATCTTCGTTGTTCATAGGTTTCCACATTGTTTTGAACTCAAGCTTACAACGTGTCATATTTGCTTTTAGACTTTAAGACAGTGCACATATGGGTCATTCGGCCCTCCAACGCCACGCCGATCGCCCCGTACACTAACACTGTCCTATTCACGAGGGATAATTTTACAATTTTTACTGAAGCCAATTAAGCTACAAACCCACACGCCTCTGGAGTGTGGGAGGAAACCGGAGCACCCAGAGGAAACCCACATGGTCACAGGGAGAACGTGCAAACTCTCTCCAGACAGCACCTGTAGTCGGGATGGAACCCGGGTCTCGGAGGCTCTGAGGCAGCAACTCTACCACTGTGCCGCCCAAACTCGTTCCAAACTGCGCCCATAACTGACTTTAATTCTACTCTCCATCCCATTCCTCGCACTGCTCCAAAGAAACTCGACACAAGCTTGGGGAACGATATCAAACCTACCAAATTGGTTTTCCAAACTCAGCAATAGCCTTCAGATATTGAGATAATCAGTAATCACAGTATTTGTCTTTGGTAATTACCATTTAGTCATCCACAACATGAGCCTTTTTGTTTCTTTGCTTAAACCATTACTGTGCATTTTCACCCTGCATTTTTTTTTACACACTTATCCAGCCTCCTGCAATGAATTGCTTAAGGGGCTGTCCCACTGCGGCGACCTAATTGGCGAGTTTAGAAGAGTTTGCCCTCGACTCATACTCACAGCATGGTCGACATGAGGTCCTAGGAGGTCTTCGTAACTCTTCTTCATGCTCGACAGTCGTCCCACGTACTCGAGGCCTCATCTAGGTCACGGCGTATTTTTCAACATGTTGAAAAATGCCCGCGAGTAAATAAAGGTAGCTGTGGGAAAAATCGATATTTTTTTTACTCGTAGGCTTAGTCGAAGTCGGTCGTAGTAGATCGACATGCTATTCGTAGGTAACCGAGGGTAGTCGAAGGTAATCTAAGGTAGTTGCAGATAGTCTTCAACATAGTCGAAGGAGGTCGTCTTCACTCTCCACTATTCGGTGTCTAATTTTCCCGAAGCTAGTCGAAGGAAGTCTTCTACATAGTCGAAGGTGGTCTTCAACATGACATTTTTTCAAATTCTCCTAAACTCTTCTAAACTTGCCAATTAGGTTGCCGCAGTGGGACAGCCCCTTTACCTTCAGAAGGTGGTGGTGAGCTTAATTCTTGAACTGCTCCAGTCCATAAGGTGTGAGTATATCCACAATGCTGTCAAGGAGAAAGCTCCAGGACTTTGATCCAGCGATGGTGAAAGAACTGTGATTTATTTCCAAGTCAGGATGGTGTATGCCCTGGGGGAGGTGGGGGGGCAACTTCAAGGGCAATGGTGGACACAAAACGCTGGAGTAACTCAGCGGGTCAGTTTCACTTTCAGTTCAGTTTAGTTTATTGTCACGTGTGTCGAGGTACAGTGAAAAGCTTTTATCGCGCGCTAACCAGTCAGCAGAAAGCAATGCATGATTACAATTGAGCCATTTAGTGTAACAGTTCAGTTTAGTTTATTGTCATGTGTACCGAGGTGCAGTGCAGCATCTCTGGAAAAAAAGGATGGGAGATGTTTCGGGTCGGGGACCCTTCTTCAGGCTCACCAGGTAATGGTGTTCTGTAGTTTCTGCTGCCCTTGTCCTTCCCATTTAGCTTTATTGTCACATTTTCCAAGCTACAGTTCATTCGCTCATGTGTCAGACGACGTGTCGCTCGCTGTTGGCGTCCCTCGTCGTCCAACATATTGACAGAATTGGTCGCCCGACGTGTCACAGAGTGCATCGTGTCATCGCTTCCGGGGATCGTCACGAGGAGGCTTCTGTCATGATCCCCTAAGGTACAGTGAAAAGCTTTTGTTGCATGTTGATCAGCCAGCGGAAAGACAACACGTGATTATAATCGAGCCATCTATTCACAGTGTTACAGCCGGTAGCGTCCTGTTGAGTTGCCACACAGTGCACTCTGTAGATGGGACAAACTGCTGCTGTTGTGTTTCGGCAGTGTAGTGAATGAGTGGATTGGGGGGGGGTGTGCATTGCCAGCAGGCTACTATGGCCTTTTGAGCTATAAATGGGTCGGTTGTAATCATGTTTTGTCTTTCTGCTGACTGTTTATCATACAACAGAAGCTTTTTACTGTACCTCGGTACGTGTGACAATAAACTAAACTAAACTAAACTCTACCGCTAAGCACTGCGGCACACTTGATGTCGCTGGTTCTGTCAATGAAGGAGGCTAGTCTTGCTGTGGTTCTGTGGGATTACTTTGGGAATCACCTCCACGACCCTACACCAACTCAGACGTGAAGCATCAACTGAAACCTCACTGATTTCTTGGGGACCTTGAGCTATCTAATTACAAGGCAAATGAAAAGATAAGGAATTTTCATTTAATTACTTTGGTTTAACGTTTTTAATCATTTAGTTTAGAGATTCTAAACATTTTTGCGCTTTAAATGGTTTTATTTTAATCAATTTTAATTACTTTAAATAATTTGTTTCCATTTTAATAATTCTTAAATGTGATTTGACGTCAGAGACGTTCGAAAAGTTTAAAATGTTCAGTAGTTTTGATAAAAGCCAAGGCTCTGCTCCCAGCCTTGACTCCTGCGGAAGGAAAAGCTGGAGACGCTGGAAATACTCAACAGGCCACAGCGGTACACATGGAGAGAGATGAATACTCTATTGAACTGGGGTGGAACGGTAGCGCAGCGGTAGAGTTGCTGCCTTACAGCGCTTACAGCGCCAGAGACCCAGGTTCGATCCCGCCTACAGGTGCCGTCTGTAAGGAGCTTGTACATTCTCCCCATGACCACGTGGGGTTTTCTCCAAGATCTTTGGCTTCCTCCTACACTCCAAAGACGTACAGGTTTGTAGGTTAGTTGGCTTGGCATTCATGTAAAATTGTCCCTAGTGTATATAGGATAGTGGTGATGGGTGCGGGGATCGCTGGTCGGTGCGGACTCGGTGGGCCGAAGGGCCTGTTTCCGCCCTGTATCTCTCAACTAAACTAAACTAATCCAATCCAACCCAGGTCGCAGGGGCTGTGAGGTAGCAGCACTAACCACTGGCCCCACCCTGCCACCCAGCCATCAGATCCAGACTGAGGATTCCTGAACGGAAACCTCTGGAGATTTTGGGCCGTGCGGTTCCCGGAGGTTCCCAGAGGTTTTTGTCAGCCTCCCTACCTGCTTCCACTACCTGCAACCTCCAGCAACCACCTGCAACCTCCGGGAACCGCACGGAAACCTTGGGTGGGGCACAAAGTTTTCCAGAGGTTTCCGTTCAGGTTTCCTAAGTGGGACGGGGGCATTATAGACTTCGACAGACTTGTGAAAATAATTTATATCTACTTTGCAGAGCTTCACCCACTCAACCGATTGAACTTCATGATAGCAACCAAATAAATGACACAAACAAATTTAGATGAGCAACACTGCGCTCATTAAAATTGAATAACGAACAGTGGGACGTCGATATAATTAGCAGTGTTTCCCAACCTAATTGCCATGGTGTCGGCTGACATTATTGAGAACTCCTTGACTTTGTTAGCAGAGTTTCCGTCCTACCCAGAACTGCGTGGATGTTTGAAGTTCACTAATGACTGGTTGAAGTTTACTAATCTCCTGGAAGTCAAGGGTCTAAGTAAGGCAAGGTATGGTGGCTCAGCGGTAGAGTTGCTGCTTTATAGCGCCAGAGATCCTGATTATGGGTGCTGCCTGTACGGAGTTTGCATGTTCTCCCCGTGACCGTCTGGGTTTTCTTCGGGTGCTCCGGTTTCCCCCCCGCATTCCAAGGACGTGCAGGTCTGTAGATTTAAGGGCCTGTTCCACTTGCCGATTTTTTCGGTGACTGCCGGCATCGTTGACTGAAGTATCTGGTCGCCGAAAAAGTCGTGGCGCGACGTGGCGTGATGATGTATTGATGTGCGGTGTTTCCTCCAGTGTCACAACTTTTATTTTGTCGCCACTGGAATTTGAAATGTTCAAAATCTTTCAGCGACCCTGATACGCCAGTCAATGACGCCGGCAGTCGCCGAAAAAATCGCCAAGTGGGGGAGGCCCTTCAATGTGCAGGAGGGAACTGCAGATGCTGGTTTAAACTGAAGATAGACACAAAATGGAGTAACTCAGCAGGACAGGCAGCATCTCTGGAGAGAAGGAATGGGTGACGTTTTGGGTCTGAAGAAGGGTCTTGCCCATGAAACGTCACTC
Organism: Leucoraja erinaceus; assembly: GCF_028641065.1. NCBI lineage: Eukaryota > Metazoa > Chordata > Chondrichthyes > Rajiformes > Rajidae > Leucoraja > Leucoraja erinaceus. Next base: position 46,497,794 of record NC_073389.1, read on the forward strand.
ACCCATTCCTTCTCTCCAGAGATGCTGCCAGTCCCGCTGAGTTACTCCAGCATTTTGTGTCTATCTCATGCTTGTAGATGAATTGGCTTCGGTTAAAATTGTAAAATTGTCCCTAGTGTGTAGGTTAGTGCTAGATTACGGGGTGTTTAAGAACCCGCTGAGTTTCTCCAGCATTTTTGTCTACCTTTAGTATACAAGGTGTTCGCTGGTCGGCTTGGACTCGGTGGGCCGAAGGGCCTGTTTCCGCGCTGTACCTCTAAACTAAACAAAAATCTGTATATGTGCAGGAATGGCCCTACCAAACAGCAGGCGATCTCAGCCTCTGAGGCCAATGTCAGAGCAATCTTCACTATCCATATAAAGCACCTTGCCCCGATCCTAAGGCATACCTGGCCGGTCACTAAAGACCTGTGTGGTCCATCTGGCTAGTGTGTTTGAGGACATCTTTAATTTCACGCTGCTGTGGTGTGAGGTTCCTACCTGCTTCAAAAGGACATCTATGGTACCAAGGATAGCACCAAGGTGAGTATGTCAACCTGCCTCAATGATGGCTGTCTGGTAGCAAGTAAGCACTTATATCCATTGTATTGAAGTACTTGAAAAGATTGGTTATGGCACGAATCAACTCCTACACTACCTCAGATAATGACCTGGATTTGCTTCCATTAATTGTAATTAATGTCAAGGTTTAAATCTCTGGAGTGGGTTACATGTTAAAAGTGTTTGAATTGAATTTATTATCTTTGAATGTTATTTTTGTTATTTTGTGATTTCGAGGCAAACATTGAAAAAAGTCTCCTGACAGAATGAGCTCAGGTGGTCGACAGAACAGCCTGGGGATTAACGCTTTGTCTTACACTGACCGAGGCCACAGCACAACACTGCCCAACATCATGCCCTCAATCAATGGCACAACTTGCCTCACTTCTACAGAGACCCAGGATAGGTCCTGACCTCAGGTGCTGTCTGTGTGGAGTCTGCACGTTCTCCCTGTGTGGACATGCGGGTTTGTAGGTTAATTGGCCTCTATAAGTTGTCATTAGTCAGTAGGGAGTAGGTGTGAAATTGGGATAACACAGAACTTGTGGGCAGAACACAAAGTGCTGGAGTTACTCAGCGAGTCAGGCAGCATCTCTGATGGACGTGGATAGGCAATGTTACTGGTCGGTTGGGACCCTTCCTCAAACTCCGACACATCCCCGATCCATGTTCTCCAGAGATGCTGCCTGACAGGTTGAGTTATCCAGCATATGAATGGATGAATGATGATCGATAGAGATTTGGTGAGCCGAAAGGCCAGTTTCCATGCTCTATCTCTAAACTAAATTGCAGGACAACATATTATTTGGCCAAAATTATGTTCTGTGACTTAAAATTGTGCAAATGTACTCCCAATATTAAAAGATTAGTGATACACCATTGGGAGAGTTGCTGCCTTACAGTGCCAGTGACCCGGATACTGTTCAGAGTCTGTACGTTCCCCCTGTGACTGTGTGGGTTTTCTCCGGGTGCTCTGGTTCCCCCCACATTGCAAAGACGTACAGGTTTGTAGATTAATTGGCTTCCATAAATATTTTTAAATTGTCACTAGTGTGTAAGATACTGTTAGCGTTCGAGCTGATTGCTGGTCGGCGGAGATCGGAGGGCCAAAGGGCCTGTTTCTACGCTGTAGGTTTAAAGTGTGAAGTCTAAAGTCTATACTGGGTATAAAGTATTCTCGCTTGGTCTGAGTCTGGGAATCTCACCAACAAATCTTTTCTGTTTTCTAACTTTCCTTTCGTTTCAACCTTTGTGCCACCCTATCTCTCAGCACTGCAGTTTTCTCCTGTTTTTTAATTAAAAAGGGCTATTATTCCCATACGTTCTAAAATACATTCATATATTCCTGTGTACACGGCACTGTTCAGATTTTACAGAGTGTGTAATGATCTATTCATTATTCCCTGGCTGCCTGCTGGTATAAGATGGCCTTTTATATCAATTTAATGTTCTATTGAAATCTTCCACAGTCAGATGAATGCATTTGGTATGAGATGCTGACTTGCCAATATTTTAAAAAGTGGCTTTAGACTTTAGAGATGCAGCGTGGAAACAGGCCCTTTGAGCCCACCAAGTCCGCGCCGACCAGCAATCGCCCCTACACTGGTACTATCCTACACACTGGGAACAATTTACAATTTTTACCCTAGCCAAATTAACCTACAAACTTGCACGTCTTTGGAGTGTGGGAGGAAACCGGAGCACCCGGAGAAAACCCAGGCGGTCTCAGGGAGAACGTACAAACTCCGTACAGACAGCACCCATGGTCAGGATCGAACCTGTGTCCCTGGCGCTGTGAGGCAGCAACTCTACCGCTGCGCCACGGTGTCACCTCTATCAAGTTGCTCTTGATAACTGATGGGAGAGGGAACTCTAACAAGGGGAATTCTCCAGTGATTTGAACCCACACTTGGAACGTTCTTTAGGCTGCTGAAATTTATTTGCAGCCCAGCTTAATGCAGTGGTTTGTCCCAAATTACTTCGACGAAGATCTCAGCATTAGCTTATCCAACAAGTGAATGTGTAACAGAAAAAAAAAAGATCACTAGAGATAGACAATGGGGTTGGAGGGGAGAGGGTGGGCACTATTTTCAGGAGCACCTACCCAAGCTAAACAACCAGCAGGAACGTGAGTGAAAGAAACTAGAGATGCCAGGAACTGTGTTGGAAGACATCAGTCTGAAGAAGGGCCTCGACCCGAGACGTCACCCATTCCTTCTCTCCAGAGATGCTGCCTGTCCCATTGAGTTACTCCAGCATTTTTTGACTATCTTCGATTTAAACCAGCATCTGCAGTTCTCTCCTACACACTATGTTGGAAGGAACTGCAGATGCTGGTTTAATCTGAAGATAGACACAAAAAGCTGGAGTAACTCAGCGGGACAGGCAGCATCTCTGGAGAGAAGGAATGTGTGACTTTTCGGGTCGAGACCCTTCTTCAGACAAAACTAAGAGTCTAATGAGGGGTCTCGGCCCGAAACATCACCTATTCCTTTTCTCCCGAGACTATATTGGCTATATTTAAGAGGCGGTTAGATGTGGCCCTTGTGGCTAAAGGGATCAGGGGGTATGGAGAGAAGGCAGGTACAGGATACAGGATCCATCATTCTACCAAATGACCCCCTTAACCACCCCCCACCCCCCTACCCTCAGCTGTACCAACTTATTGCTTGCCAATCTACATGGGGATGATTAGCCATTATCACATTGAATGGCGGTGCTGGCTCGAAGGGCCGAATGGCCTACTCCTGCACCTATTGTCTACTGTCTATTGTCTATATCCCAACCCCATCTCTCTTTTCCAGTTTTCTTCCCCTACTGCAATCAGTCTGAGGAAGGATACCTGACCCGAAAGGTCCATTCCCTCCACAGAGGCTGCCTGACCTGTTGAGTTGCTCCAGCACTTTGTGTTCTGCTCACACTAATAGACCAAGGAGATGGGAGATACTTACTGACCCTGGCAACCTTTACACAACCTGAATCCAGGCCTGGACCAATTCTACCTGCTGGGATTAGGCTGGTTTTGATTTAATGGAAAATGTTACACTCGATCAACATCCAGTGGGTCAGCTTGGTTGAAATTGAAAGTTAACAGCACCTGTACGCACCAGGGTGTGGAAAATTCAACGACTCTCTCACAAAATGTAGAGACAGGCCCTTTCGGCCAACCAAGTCCACGCTGACCAACAATCATCGTGTATAGTCCCAAGGAATTGTCCCCTCCGCTTTCAAAACTGCTGCTGTCACACCAATCTTAAAGAAACCTGGTCTTGATCCCTCCTCTCTCATTAACTACCGCCCAATCTCAAACCTCCCCTTTCTTTCAAAAACCCTGGAGTGTATCGTTGCGTCACAACTTCATTCCCACCTCCTTGCGTATAACCTATTTGAACCCCTCCAATCTGGCTTTCGCCCCCTCCATAGCACAGAAACTGCTCTCCTCAAAGTCCTCAACGACCTCCTCACCTCTGCTGACACTGGTTCCCTCAACATCCTCATCCTCCTCGACCTGAGTGCAGCCTTCGATACAGTGAACCATAACATCCTGCTTACCAGACTTGGGGACCTTGGCATTGAAGGTTCTGCACTCAGCTGGCTCTGTTCCTACCTTTCCAACAGATCCCACTTCATCTCTCTCCATAACCACACCTCTGCTACAGCCACAGTCACTCAAGGCATTCCCCAAGGCTCCGTACTCGGCCCCCTCCTCTTCATCATCTACATCCTCCCCCTTGGTCAGATACTCTGCCACTTCAACCTGGACTTCCACTGTTACGCCGATGACACCCAGATCTACCTCGGCATCAAATCCCCCCACAACCCCCCCCCCCCCCCCCCCCCCCCCCCCCCCCATATCAACTCCTGTTTAAAAGCCTGGATGCAACATAACTGCCTCAAACTCAACAGCGATAAAACAGAATTCCTCCTCATAGGCTCCAAATCCACACTCAGCAAAATCAATAACCCCACTCTCACCATCGATGGCACCACTGTCTCCCCATCTCCCCAGGCCCACAACCTTGGCGTGATCTTTGATTCCACCCTCTCCCTTGAGCCTCACATCCGCCATGTTATTAAAACCTCCTTCTTTCACCTCCGCAACATCGCCAAACTCAGACCCTCTCTCACACCTCCCGCTGCTGAAAGACTCATCCATGCCTTCATCTCCTCCCGACTGGACTACTGCAACTCACTTCTCCTTGGCATCAGCCCCACCTACATCAACCGACTCCAACTGGTCCAGAACGCAGCCACCCGACTCATCTCCCACACCAAACCCTGGCATCACATCACTCCAGTCCTCAAACAACTTCACAGGCTTCCCATCTCCCACCGGATCACCTACAAAATCCTGGTCATCATCTACAAAGCCCTCCACCATCTGGCCCCCCCCATATCTCACTGACCTCCTCTCCCCCTACCAACCCTCACGGTTCCTCAGATCCACATCAGCCAGTCTCCTCTCCATCCACAAATCAAACCTCCGCAGTTTTGGGGACAGAGCCTTCTCCAGGGCAGCTCCCAGGCTCTGGAACTCCCTCCCCCAACTGATCCGCAATTCCGTGTCCCTCACCATCTTCCAGTCCCGCCTCAAGACCCATCTCTTCACCTCTGCCTATCCTTAGACCCTCGTCCCCCTCCCTTTTCATCTGTGCTTAAATTGCCTCATATTGTGTTTTGAATTGAATTCTGTCTTTAATTTGTGTACTAGTCATGTCTCTACTATTTATTTCATTCCGCTTACATGTTTTTCCTCTACTTGCTGAATTTTTGTAAGGTGTCCTTGAGACTCTTGAAAGACGCCCATAAATAAAATGTATTATTATTATTATTATTATAGTGTATATTGGTTCTATCCTAAACACTAGGGACATAGAAACATAGAAAATCGTTGCATTCGGCCCTTCGAGCCTGCATCGCCATTCAATATGATCATGGCTGATCATCCAACTCAGTATCCCGTACCTGCCTTCTCTCCATACCCCCTGATCCCCTTAGCCACAAGGGCCACATCTAACTACCTCTTAAATATAGCCAATGAACTGGCCTCAACTACCTTCTGTGGCAGAGAATTCCAGAGATTCACCACTCTCTGTGTGAAAAATGTTTTCCTCATCTCGGTCCTAAAAGATTTCCCCCTTATCCTTAAACTGTGACCCCTTGTTCTGGACTTCCCCAACATCGGGAACAATCTTCCTGCATCTAGCCTGTCCAACCCCTTAAGAATTTTGTAAGTTTCTATAAGATCCCCCCTCAATCTTCTAAATTCTAGCGAGTACAAACTGAGTCTATCCAGTCTTTCTTCATATGAAAGTCCTGACTTCCCAGTAATCAGTCTGGTGAACCTTCTCTGTACTCCCTCTATGGCAAGAATGTCTTTCCTCAGATTAGGAGACCAAAACTGTACGCAATACTCCAGGTGTGGTCTCACCAAGACCCTGTACAACTGCAGTAGAACCTCCCTGCTCCTATACTCAAATCCTTTTGCTATGAATGCTAGCATACCATTCGCCTTCTTCACTGCCTGCTGCACCTGCATGCCTACTTTTAATGACTGGTGTACCATGACCCCCAGGTCTCGTTGCATCTCCCCCTTTCCTAATCGGCCACAATTCAGATAATAGTCTACTTTCCTGTTTTTGCCACCAAAGTGGATAACCTCACATTTATCCACATTATACTACATCTGCCATCCATTATACTGCATCTGCCATGCATATTTGCAGAGGCGAATTAACCTGCAAACCTGTACGTCTTTGGGAACCAAAGCACCCAGAGGAAACCCACGCGGGTCACAGGGAGAACGTACAAACTATGTACAGACAGCACCAGAGGTCAGGATCGAACCAGGGTCCCTAGCACTGCAAGGCAGCTACTCTACCGCTGCACCACTGTGCCGCCCTAAAGGTTATGTGAATAGTGTTTTAATGGGACGCATTGGGTAAAACATTTCACGTCAGCTATAAATATCGCAACCTCGCCTCAATGTCTATCTACATTTCTCAAGAAATCCTAGAGGGAGTCTTTCAAAAGGCAGTTGTAGCAAAATGCAATTTTGCCTGGTTTAAAGGCCCAGCAGAAATGTCAAGGTATCTAAAAATAATCCTCCTCAGAGAGAAGAATATAAATTTCATAAATGAATTCAGTGAGTTATGCTCACTCTAAAGATCATTGACAAGCAGATTTTTATAACACAATACTATTAGATGCTCTTCAATCTATTTCTTTAGCCAAGTCTGAAGAAGGGTGCTGACTCGAAAAGTCACCCATCCTTTTTCTCCAGAGATGCTGCCTTACCCGCTGAGTTACTCCGGCACTTTGTCTATCTCTTTGGCCAAGAATTTTGATCACAGCCACAGGAGGCTGTGGAGGCCAAGTCAATGGATATTTTTAAGGCAGGGTTAGATACATTCTTGATTAGTACGGGTGTCAGGGGTTATGGGGGGAAGGCAGGAGAATGGGGTCTAGAAGGAAATGATAGATGAGCCATGATTGAATGGTGGAGTAGCCTTGATGGGCCGAATTGCCTAATTCTGACCCTATCACCTATGGACCTATGTGGTGGAACACCATAAATCGAGTTTAAAAATAAAAGAGAAGTATAAGGTAGTAAAGATGAGCGGGCAGCCAGAGGATTGGGAAACTTTTAAAGTGTTACAGAAGATAAATAAAAAGGCAATATGGGCAGCCCTGGTGAGACCACACCTGGAGTATTGTGTGCAGTTTTGGTCTCCAAATTTGAGGAAGGACATTCTTGCTATTGAGAGAGTGCAGAGTAGGTTCCCCGGATGGCGGGGCTGTCATACGTTGAAAGAATGGAACGACTGAGCTTGTATTCACTAGAATTTAGGATGAGCAGGGATCTTATCGAAACATATAAGATTATTAAGGGATTAGACACGCTAGAGGCAGGAAACATGTTCCTGATATTGGGGGAGTCCAGAACCAGGGGCCACAGTTTACGAATAAGGGGTAGGCCATTTAGAATGTAGAATAGGAAAAACTTTTTCACCCAGAGAATTGTGAATCTGTGGAATTCTCTGCCTCAGAAGGCAGTGGAGGCCGATTGGATGCTTTCAAGAGTCAGTTAGATAGGGCTCTTAGAGATAGCGGAGTCATGGGATATGGTGAGAAGGCAGGAACGGGGTATTGATTGTGGATTATCAGCCACGATCATAGTGAATGGCTCGAAGTTGGTAGACACACAAAAAAAAAGCCTTTTTTGTTTGTCCCGCCCACTCCCCTGACTCTCAGTCTGAAGAAGGGCCTCGACTTGAAACGTCTCTCCAGAGATGCTGCCTGCTTTCCTTCTCTCCAGAGATGCTGCCTGCCCTGCTGAGTTACTCCAGCATTTTGTATCCGCCTTCGTTATCAAACAGTTACCAGTTGCACAGTATTATGTTACACAAAACTGCCATTTCACTGCACACAAGATGGTGAGGCGGGTAAGAGGTGGATCTACATTTACACAAGAAAAACAAACTGTTTAATTATGGATTCAGAAATACGTTAGCCTATTTTCATCTGAAGTAAATCACTTTCAGACTGTTTTCATTTAAAAAAAAGGGGGAATGAATCCATTTCCAGCCCAGGGCTATGATGATTTCAAACTGGGATTTAATGCATTGGGAGTGTTACCTGCTAGGTTCCTTGGCTCCTTGATGCTGTGCGGATAGATTGGCCCCCTGCATGGCTTTTTACACAGTTAGAAATAGTCAGCCCAATCTCTGCTGCTATCCCAGCCGCCCCCCATCATAGTCCTGAGGTGGTGCAGCGGTAGAGTTGCTGCCACACAGTGTCAGAGTCCTGGGTTCAATCCTATATACGAGTGCTTGTCTGCACGGAGTTAAGCTGGGAAGAGGAGACTGAAGAAGGTCCATCTGTCTCCTCAGATCCTGGTGAACTTCTACCGCTGCACCATCGAGAGCATCCTTACCAACTGCATCACAGTATGGTATGGCAACTGCTCTGTCTCCGACCGGAAGGCATTGCAGAGGGTGGTGAAAATTGCCCAACGCATCACCGGTTCCACGCTCCCCTCCATTGAGTCTGTCCAAAGCAAGCGCTGTCTGCGGAGGGCGCTCAGCATCGCCAAGGACTGCTCTCACCCCAACCATGGACTGTTTACCCTCCTACCATCCGGGAGGCGGTACAGGTTTCTCCGTTGCCGAACCAGCAGGTCGAGGAACAGCTTCTTTCCGGCGGCTGTCACTCTACTAAACAACGTACCTCGGTGACTGCCAATTACCACCACCCCCCCCCCGGACACTTTTTTTTCTATTCAAATCGTTTGCTATGTCGCTCTTCAAGGGAGATGCTAAATGCATTTCGTTGTCTCTGTACTGTACACTGACAATGACAATTAAAATTGAATCTGAATCTGAAGAGTGCAAAGAGGATTTACAGGGATGATGCCAGAACTTGAGGGCTTGAGATAAAGATGGTGGTTGAGCAGGCCAGGACTTTATTCCTTGGAGCACACTGCAGGCAGATGAGAGGTGCAGAAAACCATGAGGGGAATGAATATCGGAGAAAACCCGCGCAGGTCACAAGGAGAACGTACAAAATCCATACAGACAAGCACTCATAGTCAGGATTGAACTCGGGTCTCTGGCGCTGTAAGGATGTAACTCACCGCCACCGTGCCGCCGTTAATAGTGAAAGGCGGAGGAGGTCCAGGAAGAACTAAAGTCAAAGCGACACAGTTGACCATCGATGATCTTCCCATTGAGCCCAGTGGTGGAGCAGTGACGTGCTGGGGAGGGGGGAGAAAAGACTTCACACCCAGCCCTCAGCTTTAGAACAGGGAGCCCTTTGGCTACAAAAGGAAGCCCTGCTCATTCAAATCAGTTGGCGAACCTGTGAAAACAAGATGCGCAAGTAACCACATGTCTGGCCTCAGAAACAATCACTCAATTAAATATTAAGACAGATGCCCAAAAGTTCATAGGTTGCAGAATCAAGCCATTCGGTCCATCCAGTCTACTCCACCATTCGATCATGGGTGAGGTACACAAAAAAGCTGGAGAAACTCAGCAGGTGCAGCAGCATCTATGGAGTAAAGGAAATAGGCAACGTTTTCGGGCCGAAACCCTTCTTCAGACTGAAGGGTGGACGACTAGCTTTCCCTCTTAACCCTTTCTCCTGCCTTCTCCCCATCACCCCTGACTAATCAAGAATCTGACGATATCCGCCCTAAACGTACCCTTTGACTTGGCCTCCACAGCCGTCTTTTCCGCCATCTTATCCCACTCGACTTCCAGCTTCAATAATCCACCTCTACTGGACTTTATCTTGCACCAAACATTATTCCCTTTATCCTGTATCTGTACACTGTGGACGGCTCGATTGTACTCATGTACACTCTATCCACTGACTGGATAGCACGCAACAACAAAAACCTTTTCACTATACCTCTGAGCACGTGACCATCAACTAAACTAAATGAATAAAAAACAAAACTAAAATGTAAAACAGTTCTTGTGGCATCTGTTCCCCTTAGCTCTCTTGTCCAGCTTTCTCCTCTCTACCCCATCAGACTTAAGAAATACCCCGGCTGGAAACTTTATTGAGGAAGGAACTTCAGATGCTGGTTTACACCGAAGATTGAGACAAAATGATTCATCTGAAGAAGGGTCTCCAGAACAAGGGGTCACAGTTCCAGAACAAGGGGTCACAGTTCCAGAACAAGGGGTCACAGTTTAAGGATAAGGGGGAAGTCTTTTAGGACCGAGATGAGAAAAACATTTTTCACACAGAGAGTGGTGAATCTGTGGAATTCGCTGCCACAGAAGGTAGTTGAGGCCAGTTCATTGGCTATATTTAAGAGGGAGTTAGATGTGGCCCTTGTGGCCAAAGGGATCAGGGGGTATGGAGAGAAGGCAGGTACAGGATACTGAGTTGGATAATCAGCCATGATCATATTGAATGGCGGTGCAGGTTCGAAGGGCTGAATGGCCTACTCCTGCACCTATTTCCTATGTTTCTATGACCCGAAACGTCACCTATTCCTTTCCTCCAGAGATGCTGCCTGTCCCACTCAGTTACTCCAGCACTTCATTTTTTTTTGCACAAAAGTTCCCAAATCAGCAGTCTCTTGTGTCAGCAGTTGAGTTAATTCACTTTATGTCACTTCATTTAATTTAGTTTAGTTATTTATTAGCTTTTAATCCATTTTTAATAACATTTAATTGTCTTAATGCTTATTTAAATAATTTAAATTTTCTTGAACGGTGTGTGAATATCTTTAAAAATCTGACATTTGCCGCTGATATGGCACGGTGGCGCAGCGGTAGAGTTGCTGCCTTGCAGCGCCAGAGACCCGGGTTCGATCCTGACCAAGGGTGCTGTCTGTGTGGAGTTTGTATGTTCTCCCCGTGACCGCGTGGGTTTTCCGCGGGTGCTCCGGTCTCCTCCCACATTCCAAATATGCGCAGGTTTGTAGGTTAATTGACTTCTGTAAATTGTCATTAGTGTGTAGGCTAGAACTAGTGTACAGGTGATCGCTGGTCGGCATGGACACTGCGGGCTGAAGGGCCTGTTTCCATGCTGTACCTCTAAACTAAACTGAAAGGGTCCCGATCCAAAATGCGGTCTGTCCAATTCCTCCACAGGTGCTGCCTGACCCGCTGAGTTCCACCAGTATGTTATGTTTGCCTCAACTACCTTTAACATTGCTAAACCATCAAAGGAACAGCAGGTGCTGGTTTAGCAAAAAAAAAGAACACAAAGTGTTGGTTCTGCTATGGCAGCTGAGGAAGCACAATCTACCACAGGCAATGATGGTCCAATTCTACACGGCCACAGTAGAGTCTGTTCTCACCTTCTCCATCATGGTCTGGTTTGGCTCAGCCACCAAGCACAACACCTGGAGGCTGCAGCGAATCGTCTGATCAGCTGAGAAGGTTATTGGCTGCAACCTTCCCTCCATTGATGAACTGTACACTGCAAGGGCCAGGAAGCGAGCGGGCAAGATCATCTCTGACCCCTCTCACCCTGGCCACAAACTCGTTGAATCACTTCCCTCTGGAAGGCGACTCCGGGCTGTCAAAGTTGCCACAGCCAGACATAAAAACAGTTTTTATCCACGAGTAGTTGCTCTACTCAACAGCCAAAAATTTGTAGCCTCCCTTTGATCTGGTATTTTGTTGGTTCACGTGCTTGATCAATGGTGTTTCATCATTAATGTTTTATTATTATTAATATTTAGTGTTTTCTGAGTCATTCGTAACTGTCACTGTATGTCATGTTGTTGCTTGTGGGCGGAGCACCAAGGCAAATTCCTTGTATGTGAATACTTGGCCAATAAACTTACTTACTTACTTATTCACCTGGCCTCCACAGTGAAGGCTTGGTTCAGAATGGGGGGATAGTGGGGGGGGGGGGGGGGGGGGGGATGAGAGAGTGGGTGATAGCTCCCTGCATCCACAGGAATTAAGTGAGGAGAGAGGCAGAGAATAGTCAGCATCGATCGAGGGGGGGTTTTAAAGATGCTAAGATGTTGAACTTCCTGCTGCCTTGCGAGATTGCCTTGGTATTTATGATTTATGAATTCAGTTCTTCAGTTGATTGACGAGTTCACTTGGGCTTCTCCCGAGCATCCAGTCAAATGTGTTGAGTTTTGGCACTTGAAGATTTCGGTCTCATCATCAAACGAAGCTGGGAAGAGAACATCTTTTTTTTTTATTAAATATTTTTATTAGAAGCAAACATATTACGGTAAAGTATAGTTACATATTATAGTAAAAAATACTTTTCATATACATCAATCATACATTATTAAAATTTTCAATTGTCGATTAATTCTGCTTCTAGTGTTTTTTTTATATAGATAGAAAGATAGAGAGAGACAGAAAGAAAGAATTACACGTATCAAAAAAGAGAAAAGGTGGAATGAATTACTTATAACACGTCATTGGAGATAAGTTTGTAGATTATAAAATATAACTTTTCATCTAATCCTGAGTTCAAGTTTCAGTTGGGTTTTCGTGCTGGGCCTATCTATCCCTTCAAATAATAAATAAATGGAGCCCATATTTTAACAAAAAGTTCTTGTTTGTCCATTAAGACAAGACTTATTCTTTCTAGATGTAGGGTCTCCGACATTTCCACAATCCACATTTTAATTGTATAGGGGGAAAGAGAACATCTAATTGAGATGCTAACGATGCAAGCTCCACCGCCAGCATTGTAAAGCAAACAAGTTAAAACCCTCCACAAAACCGCTGACAACTCAAATAGCAGGTTTCACCGCAAGGCTATGATGTGTTTAGTTGTAGCGTTAATGTCTTGGAACATCGGCTTGCTATGTTGTTGGCTCAGCAACCCATCGTTCAGCTGGAAAAGATAGAAGTGCAATTTGTCAAAATAACAAAACCATAATGTGGGAAATCACTGTAGCAGTGGATAGTTTAAAACATTTCACCAAAGTGCGAGGTTTATTTTCAGGTGACAGTGTAATATTTCAGAAGGTTTAAAAAAAAAAAAATGTATTTGGTGCAGTTCCGGAATATCAATGGATATTTTTTATAAGGCGGAGATAGATGGATTCTTGATTAGCACGGGGGTCAGGGGTTATGGAGAGAAGGCAGGAGAAAGGGGTTAGGAGGGAGTGATAGATCAGCCCTGTTGCCACGGGTACGATGTAATCCCGTGCTTCCTGCTCCATGGTCAGATGGTCGGCGACTAAACCGTCTCCCCCACCTGGTTTGCCAGGTGAGGAGGGGGCTGTGGACCCCCAGCAGGACCAAAAACAAGACCTGTCAAAGGGCGGATGAGCTCCTCGCGAGCCAACGGCCATCCACACTTCAGTAGAAGTTGCGATCACTGTCGTACATAGCATTGTAAGGCACCTTGCCCTTGATGTTTTCAATGATGATGATGATTTCTCCAGAGATGCTGCCTGACCCGCTGAGCTACTCCAGCATTGTGTGTCTATCTCTGGTATAAACCAGCATCTGCAGTTTTTGGCCGTTGAGTGGAGGGTTTTTGGGGGCAGTCGGTTTCCGCCACGGCTCCGCTCTATGATCTTTGGTTTTGCCGCGCTCACTGTGCGCTTGCTCTGAGATTCTGGATGTCGGAGGTCCTCAGAAGAAGAGTAAAATACGCCTGCGGGCCAGATAATTTTGGGTTATGAAGCATGTCTCACCAAAAAAGTGGAGGGGCTGCAGCCCCCTCTCCCCCCCGCCGCCCTCAGCCACCCCCAAATCCAAAATGACATCCACCCATTCCCTGACCCCCTGCGTTCCTCCAGCACTTTGTTTTTTCCTCCAGATTCCAGCATCTGCAGTCTATTTTCCTGGATTTCAACTCGATACTGCAGATTCACTGCCAATAAAGGATGGATCTATCTATCTATCTATCTATCTATCTATCTATCTATCTATCTATCTATCTATCTATCTATCTATCTATCTATCTATCTATCTATCTATCTATCTATCTATCTATCTATCTATCTATCTATCTATCTATCTATCTATCTTTAGTTAACTCAGTCGGGATGTACAATGCTGATTCAGATTGGAATGGCTTTGCACCCAGCAGCTCCAATGACTTCTCCCATTAATAATTGATTCGTTTTTCTCACTTTCCCAGTGCTGATGTAGGGTCTCAGACCAGAAATCTTCATTGCTTATCTTTCCAGAGATGCTGCTTGGTTCAGTTTAGCTTAGTTTAGTTTAGTTTAGTGATACAGCATGGAAACAGGTACTTTTGCCCACCGAGTCCATGCAGACCAGCTACCCCCATACAGTAGCTCTATCCTACGCACCGGGGACAATACAGAAGCCGATTAACCTACAAACCTGCATGTCTTTGGAATGTGGGAGGGAACCGGAGCATCCGGAGAAAACCCACGTGGTCACGGGGAGAATGGCCAAACATCATACAAAATGCACCCATTGTCAGGATTGAACCTGGGTCTCTAGTGCTGTAATACAGCAGCACTACCACTGCTGGCCCCTTGCTGGCCCCTTGCCGCCCCGGTCTGATGGGTGTTTCCAGCACGTGGACACAAGGCACAGCAGATGCTGGAATCTTGCGTGGAACTTCAAATGCCGGAGTAACTCAGCGGGACAGGCAGTATGTGGAGGAAAGAACTGCAGATGCCGTTTTAAATCGAAGGTAGACACAAGGTAGGACAGGCAGCATCTCCGGAGAACATGGATAGATGACGTTTCAGGTCCCAAAATGAAACATCGCCTGTCCATGTCCACAGATGCTGCCTGATCCTTTGAGTGTGTCCAGCAAGACAATAGACAATAAACAATAGGTGCAGGAGTACGCCATTTGGTCCTTCAAGCCAGCACCGCCATTCATCATATCATCATGTGATAGGAGCAGATATAGACCATTTGAATGCCTGTGTTGAACAGAATCTATTAATCACAGTATTTCATTTTTTTAGTTCGCAGAGATAGATTCAACTAAAAGGTGCATTCAATAGGCAATGGACAATAGACAATAGGTGCAGGACTAGGCCATTCGGCCCTTCGAGCCAGCACTGCCATTCATTGTGATCATGGCTGATCATCCACAATCAGTACCCCGTTCCTCCCCATATCCCCTGACCGCTATCTTTAAGAGCCCTATTAGCTCTCTCTTGAAAGTATCCAGAGAATTGGCCTCCACCACCCTCTGAGGCAGAGAATTCCACACTCACAACTCTCTGTGTGAAAAAGTGTTTCCTCATCTCCGTTCTAAATGGCTTACCCCTTATTCTTAAACTGTTTTAATCACAGATTTCCAGCAGTTGCCGTTTTTTATAGTTTTATTTAGTTTTTAAAGATATACAGCGCAGAAACAGGCCTTTGGCCCCTCCGAGCCCATGCCAACCAGTGACCCCCATACACCAGCACAATGTGGGAGGATTCAGCACCCTGGGAAAACCCACACGGTCGTGTTTAGTCGGACTTTAGTTTAATTTAGAGATACAGCGCGGAAACAGGCCCTTCGGCCCACCGGGTCCGCGCCGACCAGCGATCCCCGAATATTAACACTATCCTACACACACCTAGGCACAATTTACACATACACCAAGCCAATTAACCTATAAACCTGTACGTTTTTGGAGTGTGGGAGGAAACTGAAGATCTCGGAGAAAACCCACGTAGGTCACGGGGAGAACACAGTTTGTACCGTCTGTACAAACCCCATACAGACAGCAGCCGTGGTCAGGATCAAATCCAGATCTCTGGCGCTGTAAGAAAGGAACTCTACCACTACGCCACCGTGCCGCCCCATAATTTCCATTCCACCTCCAACGGCTTAAGCTGGTCTCCACGAGAGAACACTGATGATGCGCGGCATTCTTTTATGTGCAGCGGCCAAATTCCAACTAGCTGCTATCTATTTGTCCAGCCTGATCACTTCAGGTTCCACGCTGTGGCTTTGATCCTCTGCACTGCCTGCCTTGGAGTCATCCTCGGTGTTATCCAAAGCACGCACTCACACAGACGTTAGGTTTGTTTGCTGGGCCCCTGAAGCTACTCAGTCATCAATGTGACTTTCAGAGGCAGAGCAGAGCATGCAGTCTACACGCCACATCCAGTATTAGCACCGACTGGAACCTTTACACGGCATCTAAGATGGATGTCCTTCAGTTCATCACAGGTACCGTCAAAGAGGTCCATTGTAGAAACTGCCCCAAAATAGCAGCAAATGTCATCAAAGACTCACTGCCATACTTGCCCATGCTCTCCTTCCACAACTACCACAACTAAACACTCTGAGTTTTGTCTGAAGAAAGGGTCTCGACCCGAAAAGTCACCCATTCCTTCTATCCAGAGATGCTGCCTGTCCCGCTGAGTTACTCCAGCTTTTTGTGTCTATCTTCGGTTTAAACCAGCATCTGCAGTTCCTTCCTACACACTCTTAGTTCTAGTTAGTTTTGTCTATTATTGTCATGTGTATCAAGCTACAGTGAAAAGCTTTTTCACTGCCTGCTGTCCAGTCAGCGAAACAAATTAGAGATGCTTACAATCAAACCATGACAAGACATTCAGGCCCATAGTGTACAGATACAGGATAAAGGGAATAACATTCAAGATAAAGTCCAGTAAAGTCTGATTAAAGATAGTCCAAGGCTCTCCAATGAGATCGGGACTGCACTCTAGTTGGTGAGAGGATGGTTCAGTTGCCTGATAACAGCTGGGAAGAAACTGTCCCTGAATCTGGAGGAGTGCATTTTCACACTTCTGTACCTCGTGCCTGATGGGAGAGGACAGAAGAGGGAGTGACCAGGGTGAGATTCGTCCATGATTATGCTGGTCGCCTTGCCAAGGCAGATTGAAGTATAGATGGAGTCAGTGGAAGGGACATTGGTTTGTGTGATAATCTGGGCTACGTCCACAACTCTCTTGACTCTTGGCTTCAGTTTTAGTTTAGTTTAGTTTAGCTCAGAGATACAGTATGGAAACAGGCCCTTCAGCCCACCGAGTCCGCACCGACCAGTGATCCCGCATATTAACACTATCCTTCACAAACTAGGGACATTAATTCATACCAGGCCAATTAGCCTGCAAACCTGTACGTCATTGGAGGGTGGGAGGAAACCAAAGTTCTGGGAGAAAACTCATGCAGGTCACAGGGAGAACGTACAAACTCCGTACAGACCAGCACCCGTATCCAGAATCGAACCCGGGCCTCTGGTTCTGAAAGTACTGTAAGGCAGCAACTCTACCTCTACGCCACCCTTTTGGTTGGCATTTATTGCATCTACTATGCAATCAAGGCCAGTGGCACAACTAGTAGAGCCACCAACTCATTGCTCCAGTAACCTGGGTTCAATCCTGACCTCAGGTGGCTGTCTGAACGGAATTCCCAACTTCACCCTGTGCGTAGGTTTGCCGAGGTGCTTCAGTCTCTTCCAAAGACATGCAAGTAGGGCAGTTAAATGTCCACTATAAACTCCTTATAACATGCACGTGAATGATGGAATCTGGGGAGGCAGACGTGGATTATGACTTGGTCGATCTGATTCAATGCTACGTGACATTATTAAGGATTCAGGGAGAGATCTGTGCCTGAATGTCTTGTCATGATTTTGCTTTCCATAAACATATATTGTTTGGGCTCTACTTCCTGGAGAGTCTGTTTGTTTGTGGTGGCCCAAACCTCTCTCCGCTGTGGTGTCAAGCACAAATGAAAAGCTGTATACGAGTGTGCAAGTGAGTGTGTGATATTGTGAGCGTGTCAGCGCGTGTATGGGTGTGTGCATGTGGGCGTGCGTGTGTGAGCATGTGTGCGTGCATGTGTGTGCATGTGTGCGTGCGTGTGTGTGCATGTGTGCGTGCGTGTGTGTGCATGTGTGCGTGCGTGTGTGAGCATGTCTGCGTGCGTGTGTGAGCATGTGTGCATATGAGAGAGTGTGTGAGAGTGGGGTCTCGGAATGTGTTCAGGGATTGAATTAGGAATTTGTTTGTGTCTGTTTGCCTATGTGTGTTTGTTTGCATGTGTGTGTGGGTGGGTTTGTCAGTGTGTGTGGAGGCTTGTGTGTTTATGTTTGCTTGTGCGTATGTGTGCTTGTGCGTATGCGTGTGCATGTGCGTGTGCGTGTGAGTGTGCGTGTGCGTGTGAGTGTGTGAGGGCACAGGTGTTGCACACGAGCGCCTTTCAAAATGGCAGACCTTCCTAAAAGATCATTCATTGGTCTACCATGAACCAAACACTGAATGGGCCTTCACCAATTTCTAGACCATTGAATTTTATGTTAAAGGCCCCATTTAAAATATTAAAATCATTGGCGTGATTTTTTATTTTGCTCCTGCAAGCAGTATCCTTAAATTCCTGGAGAGTCCAGCACATTCCCGCAAAGCACAGGTGGCGCAGCCGTAGAATTACTGCCTGACAGCGCTAGAGACCCGGGTTCGATCCCAGCTACGGGTGCTGTCTGTTCGGAGTTTGTACGTTGTCCCTGTGGCCGCGTGGGTTTACTCCAGGTGCTCCGGTT
Source organism: Leucoraja erinaceus (assembly GCF_028641065.1). Lineage (NCBI taxonomy): Eukaryota > Metazoa > Chordata > Chondrichthyes > Rajiformes > Rajidae > Leucoraja > Leucoraja erinaceus. The sequence goes on from NC_073389.1 coordinate 46,516,284, forward strand.
TCATCCCAAACTCCAAAGACGTGCAGGTTTGTAGGTTAACTGGCTTTGGTAAAAATTGCAAATTGTCCTTTGTGTGTAGGATCATGCTGGTGTGCAGGGATTGTTATTCGGCACGGACTGGGTGGGCTGAAGGGCCTGTTTCCGTGCTGTATCTCTAAACTAAACTGAAAATTAAATTTAGCTGAATGAAAGTACGGTGTGAATTCCCTAATCTCATGCCTCAAGCAAAGAAATTCAGCTTCTCAGTCACAATAAGTGAACAGCGCAGCACAGCGGCGCTGCGGTAGAGATGCTGCCTCACAGCGCCAGAGACCCAATGCTGTCCAGATACAGAGTTCCCCGTGACCACGTGGGCTTTCTCCGGATGCTCCAGTTTCCTGCCACATCCCAAACATGTTAATTGGATTCCCTAAATTTCCCCCCAGTGTGCAGGACAATAATGTGGGATAACATGGAATGAGTCTGAAGGGGCGATCGATGTCCTGAAGGTGTGGACTCGATGAGACAAAGGGCCTGTTTCCACGTTGTATCTTTAACTTAAATTAAGGGAAACTAAGTTAATCAGTCTGAATTAATCACCTATTAGAGGGTCCAAAGGAGGTTTACAGGAATTATCCCAGGAATGAGTAGGTTAACCTGTGAGGAGCGTTTGTCGGCACTGGTCCTGTACTCGCTGGAGTTTAGAAGGCTGAGGGGGGACCTCATTGAAACATACAGAATAGTGAAAGGCTTGGATAGAGTGGATGTGGAGAGGATGTTTCCACTAGTGGGAGAACTAGAGGTCATAGCCTCAGAATTGAAGGAGGGTCTTTTGGGAAGGAGATGAGAAGAAATGTCTTTAGTCAGAGGGTGGTGAATCTGTGGAATTCTTTGCCACAGAAGGCTGCGGAGGCCAAGTCAGTTTATTTTTATGGCAAAGTATCTGTAATTTTGCACTGCATTGTGCGATGAGGCTGTTGGCTATTCATGTCGGGGTGAATTGTGAGTCCCTCTTGTTTGTTGTGATAAGCGGAAAGGTAGATGTTTAAAAGCCATTCCGGTCATTACTGGCTGGCAATTTTCACTGCCACTCAGATCTTTAATTCCTCACCCTTAGTGCTCTAAATATACATAAAATATAATTGCATCCTTTCAAAGATACCTTGATAGGGGATGGAATTAACTGGTAATTAACCTCAATAAGTACATTGTTGTGTAAAAAAAAAAAAACTACACTCTGAAATGTACGAACATATCTCGAACGATGTTTTTTTAGTTTTAACAAATTTTTCCATTCTTCTTTAACTACCTCTTTCCCCCCTTTTTTTTTTTTTTTTTTTTTTTTGGTGTTTGTTTTATTTTTTCTTTTCTTTCTTTTCTTCCTCTACTTCATCTATCTCTTTAGTTCTATCTAGTTTTTAAAAAAAATGAAGAAAAAGGTAAAAAGTATTGGAGACAATGTAATAATAACTGACAATATTATCAATTAAAAAATGTAAGACAGTAATGATGTAATAGATTATGTACCTATCTCCAATAAAAAATATTTTCAAAAAAAAAACAAAAACAAAAAAACAAATGTAGCAAATGCAGAAGGTAAAGAAGAATAAAGGCATGTAGAAACGAGGAAGCGCAGATGATGGTTTACACAAAATGCTGGAGTAACTCAGCGGGACAGGCAGCATCTCCGAAGAATATGGATAGGTGACATGTGTAAGAAGGAACTGCAGATGCTCTGATACACTGAAGATAGACACAAAATGCTGGAGTATTTGGATTCTCCAGGAAATGAAAGACAATGCTTGCCGGAGCAAAATGAAACACTGGAGTCTGAAGAAAGGTCTCGACACGAAACGTCACCCATTCCTTCTCTCCAGAGATGTTGCCTGCCCCGCTGAGTTACTCCAGCATTTTATGTCTGTGTTTTATTGGATAGGTGACATTTCGGGTCTGACCTCCGAGGGAAAAAGTTGCCCCTCAGTTTTCAATTAAATCTTATATAAGATACAAAGAGCTGGAGAAAATCGGTGGGTCACCAGCATCTCTGGAGAACATGGCTTCAAGAAATGTTTAAGAAGGAACTGCAGATGCTGGAAAATCAAAGGCACACAAAAATGCTGGAGAAACTCAGCGGGTGCAGCAGCACCTATGGAGCGAAGGAAATAGGCAACGTTTCGGGCCCGAAACGTTGCCTATTTCCTTCGCTCCATAGATGCTGCTGCACCCGCTGAGTTTCTCCAGCATTTTTGTGTACCTATGGCTTCAAGAAAGGTCCCGAACTGAATCATCACCTTATCCATGTTCTCCAGCGATACTGCCTGACCCGCTGAGTTACTCCAGCACTTTGTGCCCTCAAGAATAAAGATATATTTATTGGGTGTCATGGGTTATGGGGAGAAGGCAGGAGAATGGAATGAAGAGGGAAAGATAGATCAGCCATTATTGCATGGCGGAGTAGGCTTGATGGGTCGAATGGCCTAATTCTGCTCCTATCACTTACAAACATATTATTATGGAACTTTAACACTTTATGGGGAGCACACTTCCAGCTGATCTGGGATGGACTATTCAAGGCTGTTTTATTCCTGGCTGGTTTTAGATCTGGGCAATAGCGCATGATGAAGATACGCCAATTTGTAACGAAGCAGTGTTTGGATGGAATGAAAGGGCTTTGTGTCGGAGGTTAGGGAGAAGATGTCCGTGGTCAATAGATGGCGCTGGAGGGCACCAGGGGAAGTCGCAGAGATCTCCAGGATGTGGGGTTCAAGAGGTTGGGGGAGTCATAGAGTCATAGAGTGATACAGCGAGGAAACTGGCCCTTTGGCCCAACTTGCCCACACTGGCCAACATGTCCTACCTGCCTGCATTTGGTCCAAACTTGGCCTATCCATGTACCTGTCTAACTGTTTCTTAAGCATTGGGATAGACCCAGCCTCAACTACCTGCTCTGGCAGCTTGTTCCATACACCCACCACCCTTTGTGTGAGAGGTGTAGGAAGGAACTGTAGATGCTGATTTACACCAAAGATAGACACAACATGTTGGAGTAACTAAGAGGGACAGGCAGCGTCTCTGGATAGAAGGAATGGGTGAAGTTTTGGGTCGAGACCCTTCTTCAGACCCAAAACCTCACCCATTCCTCCTATCCAGAGATGTTGGAGGAGGGGTTTGAGTATAGAAGTTGGGAGGTGTTGTTGCATTTATATAAGAAGCTGGCGAGGCCGTATTTAGGGTATTGTGTTCAGCTTTGGGCACCGTGTTATTAGGAAAGATGTTGTCAAGCTGGAAAGGGTGCAGAGAAGGTTTATCAGGATGTTGCCAGGACTTGAGGGCTGAGCTATAGGGAGACATTGAGCTGGCTAGGACTATATTCCTTGGAGTGCAGGAGGATGAGGAGTGACCTTATAGAAGTGTACAAAATGATGAGAGGAATAGATCGGGTAAATGCACACAGCATCTTGCCCAGCCACAGCTAGGTTATGGGCTAGGCACTTTATTTAACACAGCAACAATCTTGATGTCCAGATTAATTATAAAATATCATATTTCCAGTCTTTCTTCGGCCTCACCTCTCTTCCAGCTCCCCCTGCTCCCCACAATCATTCTGAAGAAGGGCCCCGACCCAAAAAGTCACCCGTCCATGTTCTCCTGTGATGCTCCCCTGTCCCGTTGAGTTACTCCAGCACTTTTTAACAAATGTTTCCTAAAAACATTGGAAGAGGCCATTTTTCCTATTGAGTACAGGTTAACTCTCAGAGGAATCCGACCAGTCCCACCCCACCACTTATTTAAGGTGGTCAGAGGTTAGTTTGAATTATCCATTGGCATTTCAAATTCAGCAAATTAGGTAAATTGGATGAAAAATTACTTTTCAATAATAATGACTGTGAAATTAATTGTTCTTTGTTAAAAATGAAGGCCAGCATTGGCGCAGCGGTAGAGTTGCTGCCTTACAGCGCCAGAGACCCGGGTTCGATCCTGACAATGGATGCTTGTCTCTACGGAGTTTGTACGTTCTCCCCGTGACTTGTGTGGGTTTTCTCCGAGATCTTCGGTTTCTTCCCGCACTCCAAAGACGTACAGGTTTGTAGGTTAATTGGCTTGGTGTAAAGTGTAAATTGTCCCTAGTGTGTGTAGGGTGGTGTTAATGTGCGGGGATCGCTGGTCGGGGCTGACTCGATGGGCCGAAGGGCCCGTTTCTGCCTTGTATCTCTCATCTAAACTAAGTTGAAAAGAACATCTGGTTCACAAATAATCTTCAGGATATTAAACTGGTCTTAAACCTGAACTGCCCCCTGAAATGGCCCTAAAGAGAGACAATGAGGACTGAGCAATAAATATTGGCCCTGCCACTGAAACATACCTCCCACATGACAGCATTATCAAGGTAACCATCAAAGAGATCTAATTGCATTGTGCTCAAAGCTTGGAGTGTACATGAAAGAAGTTATGAGGTTCAAAGTAACCTGCAACGTCAATCAAGATCCTTCCACTAAATGCACACTGAATTTGGAAATTAAAGTGCCGTGAGAGGCCATGAAAGCAGAAGGTAACAATGGGTTCAAGAGATAATTAGAAGTGTTTCGGAGGGAAGGGTAGCCTGAGGGAAATAGAAGACGGATCAGAAGAAGACGGGAAGAGATTAACAAAAAGGTCTGCATTTAGATTGTGCTTCAAATTCACACCCTGAGGTTGGCCAGCACTTTGGCAGAAATGAAATATTTTGGCCTTGAAGGTTAATTATTGTACATTGAGATATAGAGTGATACAATGTGGAAACAGGCCTTTCAGCCCAACTTGCCCACACCGACCAACATGTCGCATCTACACTAATCCCATCTGTCCCCATTCGACCCAAATCCCTCCAAACCTGCCCTATCCATGTACCTGCCTAATTGTTTCTTAAATGTTGGGATAGTCCCTGCCTCAACCTACCTCCTCTGGCAGCTCGTTCCATACATCCACCGCCCTTTGTGTGAAAAGCTATGGAGGGAAACCTAACGCAAAATGCTGGAATAACTCAACGGGTCAGCAGCATCTGTGGAGGGAATGGAATAGTAACATTTTCGGTCGGGAACATTATTCAGGCTGGATGGAGGGATCATTCTCAGCCAGTCTGGGTACAGCAAGTCCCACCCAGGGTCTGAAGAAGGGTCTCGACCCAAAACGTCACCTCTTCTTGTTCTCCAGAGATGCTGCCTGTCCCGCTGAGGTACTCCAGCACTTTGTGATCTGTGCTCCATGCAGTAATGCTCCATGATCCAATCACTCTGTGATGAATAAATAGCCGAGACATCATGGCGACTGATGCCATCCCTCCCCCTGCCAACAATGGACCATTGTGGGCTCCACCTTTCCTTGATCATCGTTGCTTTTTGCATATCTTTCATTCATTTGTTCTATGTACCTTCTATATCTCTCGCTTCCCTTTCCCTCGACTCAGTCTGAAGGTCTCGACCCGAAACATCATCTATTCCTTTTCTCCAGAGATGCTGCCCGACCCTCTGAGTTACTCCAGCATTTCATGTGCATCTGAGGAGGAGTTGATCAGGTCAGTCGACTCAAGAGAGTTAACACTCGACCCAGACTGGCCATTGGAAGAAAGTATTTACACAGCAGCTACCAACGGACATTAAAAGCGATTTGAAAGTAGAGCAGGGATTTGTTTAATAGAAACATAGAAACTGGGTGCAGGAGTAGGCCATTTTGCCCTTTATGCTAGTACTGCTATTCAATATCCCCATATCCCTTGATTCTATTAACCCTAAGAGCTACGTATATCCAACTCTCTCTTGAATACATCTAGTGAATTGGCCTCCACTGCCTTCTGTGGCAGAGAATTCCACAGATTCACAACTCTCTGGGTGAAAAAGTTTTTCTCATCTCAGTCCTAAATGGCCTGTTGTATAACGTTAGTACCTCCACCAATGTAAAGCACTTTGGCCAACGAGAATTGTTTTTTAAATGTGCTATAGAAATAAAAGTGACTTGACTTGACTTATTCTTACACTGTGACCCCTGCTTCTGGACTCCCCCAACATGGGGAATATTTTTCCTGCATCTAGCTTGTCCAAGTCCTTAAGAGTTTTATATATTTCTATACGATCCCCTCTCATCATCCTAAATTCCAGTGAATACAAGCCCGGTCGACCCATTCTTGAGATACAGAGCGGAAACAGCCCCCTCCGCACCGACCAGCAATCCCCGCACATTAACACTGTCCTACACACACTAGGGACAATTTTACATTGACACCAAGCCAATAAACCAACAAACCTGTAGAACGCATTGATAGTGTTTGTGTAATATCCAACCTCAGGAAAGATAATTTTGCTGAGAGAGCCGACTCATCAGTTTTGCGGTACTTTCAAGGTCGAACCCCTATAAAGGATGCAAGGCTTCTTCCACGATGCGAAGGTTTCTGGTGCTACTTAAATGGAACATTAATTGCACTTAGTGGAAGCTGGAAGCCTGAATCACCAGCTCGTGTCTCCTTTATCTCTCCTCACAATTACTCCCAGACTTGTTGAGCGCTTCCAGCATTTTCCTTCTTTTATTGTGCAATTCCTACCTCTCATTAGGGAGATGATTCCATGTCTTGAGCTTTCCCAGGCAAATGAACCACCCTACCGACGGTCCAGGGACAGCTTCCTCCCGACAGCCATCAGGCTATTAAACACGACAACAAATAAACTCTGATCTACAACAGACTATTATTATTATTATTGCACTATATTTGTTATTTATTGAGTATATGTGCATGTGTATACACACACTGAACTTTTATTTTTATCCCGTTATGTACTATGTTTACATATTCCGTTGTGCTGCAGGAAGTAGGAATTTAATTGTCCAATCTGGGACATTGTCCAATCTGGGACGTGACAATAAAAAGTCAGTCCTGAGCTACTACCTGCCTCATCGGAGACCCTCAGACTATCTTTAATCAGTCTTTACTGGGCTAAATCTTGCACTAAACGTTATTCACATTATTCCCTTTCTCATGTACCAGCATAATCAAGGACGAGTCGCACCCTGGCCACTCCCTCTTCTCCCCTCTCCCATCGGGGAAAATGTATAGAAGTGTGAAAACTTACACCTCCACATTCAGGGACAGTTTCTTCCCAGCTGTTATCAGGCAACTGAACCATCCTACCAACAACTAGAGAGCAGTGTTTAAGAAGGAACTGCAGATGCTGGAAAATCGAAGGTACACAAAAATGCTGGAGAAACTCAGCGGGTGCAGCAGCATCTATGGAGTGAAGGAAATAGGTAACGTTTCGGGCCGAAACCCTTCTTCAGACTGCAGAGAGCAGTGCTGAACGACTATCTACCTCACTGGAGACCCTCAGATTATCTTTGATCGGACTTTACTGGCTTTATCTTGCACTAAATGTTATTTCTTTGATCCTGTATCTGTACACTGAGGATGGTTCGATTGTAATCATGTATTGTCTTTCCACTGACTGGTTAGCACGCAACAAAAGCTGTTCACTGTACATCGGTGCACGTGACAATAAACTAATGACGATGACTAAGAGTAACCCCAGCAAGAGAATATGTTCATCTCCCAACCAGGCAGTTCGGAACGATTAATGTCATTTAGGGGTGGAAGATTGCAACCTTCACGCGGTCCGCCCTGTTTCAACTAATGCAATTAACTCGACGTGCACAAATGGAAGATCAAATAGAACAAGTTGTCCAACGCCACACGAAAGAAGAAGAAGAATGTCATTTAATTAAATAATCTGAACTAAGTAGTGAGTTTCGTTAATGGTGACAGTAAAAGCTATTGCCATTTACAGAAGGAAATCTGCCTTCTCTGACCAGTCTGGTTTAAATATGATTCCAGCCCAGCAGTGATACAAGAGTTCATCGGACCTCAATGGACAACCACGGACTTTCTTTTATCGCACTTTACTGGCCTTTAGTTTAGTTTATTGTCACCTGTACCGAGGTACTGTGAAAAAAATTTTGTGCATGCTAACTAGCCAGTGGAAAGACAGTACATGATTACAATCGAACCGTTTATAGTGTATAGATTATATGAAATGTTGCTGTAGGAGTAGAGATTTAGAAGTGCGGAGCGATTGTAATATGTGATGCTAGATCTGCAAATAGTTGCTTGTGTTGGGTGCCAGGTTGGAAGCATGGAAAAAAGTCTGATTAAAGATAGTCTGAGGGTCACCAATGAGGTAGATAGTAGCTCAAGACTGCTCTCTAGTTGTTGGTAGGATGGTTCAGTTGCCTGATAACAGCAGGGAAGAAATTGTCCCTGAATCTGGAGGTGTACGTTTTCACACTTCTATACCTTTTTCCTGATGGGAGAGGGGAGAAGAGGGAGTGGTCGATGTGCGAGGCAGCGCGAGGTATAAATGGAGTCAATGGAAGGGTGGTTAGTCTGGGCTACATCCACAATTCGCTACAATTTCTTGTGGTCTTGGATGGAGCTGTTCCCAAACCAAGCTGTGATGCATCTCAATAAAATGCTTTCTATGGTGCATCTGTAGAAGTTGCAGAGGGTTGTTGGGGGCATGCCGGACTTCCTAAGCCTTCTTAGGAAGTAGAGTCGTTGGCGCGCTTTCTTGGTTTTTGCTTCATCTTGCTTTAGACGTTATTCCCTCTATCCTGTATCTATACACTGTGGTCGGCTTGATTGTAATCATGTATAGTCGTTTCGATGACAGGATAACATGCAATAAACCTCGGTGCACATGATGATAAACTAAACTAACTAACTAGACTAACTAACCAACTAACTAACTAACTAACTAACTAACTAACTAACTAACTAACTAACTAACTAACTAACTAACTAACTAACTAACTAACTAACTAACTAACTAACTAACTAACCAACTAACCAACCAACTAACTAACCAACTAACTAACCAACTAACTAACCAACTAACTAACCAACTAACTAACTAACTAACTAACTAACTAACTAACTAACTAACTAACTAACTAACTAACTAACTAAACCAGTACCCCCCCCCCTCCCGTTCCTGTTTTTACCCCATATCCCTTGATTTCTTTAGCCCTAAGGGCTAAATCTAACTCTCTTGCAAAAATCCAGTGAATTGGCCTCCGTTGCCTCCTGTGGCTACTGAGTTGTTCTGAAAGAGTCTAACTGTACAGCACGTATACATCTCTTCTTGCAGGCTGGAGAAAGAAGCTCTTGTGAAATACATTGGGTACAATACTGATTTTATTAATGTGTGAATAGGTTACAGGGGAATAACTAAGGGAAGTATTACAGAGGCCATTTTGGGGGATTATTATATTCAATACACACAGATACCGCAGAGTGTTTGTGACTGCATGCACCCACAGGAGAAAGCTTTGAGGGAGTTGTCTGTTTGTGTGCCGTCTTCGCAGCACCCAACAGAAAGCCTAAGAAGGATCTTGTTTCTTCTTCTGAAATTTTCTGAACTGACTCTGTATAGCGACAGCAGCCTTCTCCGTCTCGGGAGCCTCCAGGTCAATGTCAAACTCCTCGGCGTCCTCCTTCGAAGCTCTGGCCGCATCTACGAGAAGGAAAGACTGGAAGGTCAGCTCTGGCTAAATGCTGCCATTTTGTGCAGTCCGACTCCCCCCCCCCCCATCACCTCCTGAGGTACCTCGTCCCCTCGAGCTACCGAGCCACAAAGTCATTCTCCCCCAAAGGGGGAGAATTCTCTCCTTCTGAAGTATTGAAACAAAGCGGCCAATTTTCACACAGCAAGATGTCATAAGCAGCAGATAATCTAATGTTAAGTATGCTGAGTTAGATTTTGGCCTGTACGTCAGACATAGTTTTTATGCATTTTAGTTTAGTTTAGTTTAGTTTAGTTTAGTTTAGTTTAGTTTAGTTTAGTTATACAGGATGGAACACATAGGATGAGCATTTGATGGCACTGGGCCTGTACTCGCTGGAGTTTAGAAGAATGAAGGGGGACCTCATTGAAATGTACAGAATAGTGAAAGGCTTGGGTAGAGTGGATGTGGAGAGGATGTTTCCACTAGTGGGGGAGTCTAGGACTAGAGGTCATATCCTCAGAATTAAAGGACGTTCTTTTTTGAAGGAGATGAGGAGGAATTTCTTTAGTCAGAGGGTGGCTAATCTGTGGAATTCTTTGTCACAGAAGGCTGTAGAGGCCAAGTCAGAGGATATATTTAAGGTAGATTCTTGATTAGAATGGTTGTCAGACGTTATGAGTAAAAGGCAGGAGAATGGGGTTAGGAGGGAGAGATAGATCAACCATGATTGAATGGTGGAGTTGACTTGATGGGCCGAATGGCCTAATTGTGCTCCTTATACTTATGATCTTATGAACAGGCCGGTCGGCCCATTTAGGAAGGAAAGGAAGTGGCTGTGATATAGTAATTGGTGATTGGATGGGAAAGGGAGGTAATGATTGGGTGGGAGAGGAAGGGACCGTGATTGGAAGGGAGCAGAGTCACTATTTGGGTAGTGAGTGGATAAAGATAAGGGAGAGGATCAGGAGAAGGCAATTTAGGCCCTGGAGTTTGCTCTGCAATTCAATGAACTCAAGGTTGTTTTGCTCTGTATTCAAGTAAAAGTGAGTATTTCTGCATCTCCAGACTCAAAATCTAAGGTAAGCAATTCTGTAAAGCTTTAAGAACTGCTGGATTAGCTGCCTGCAGTGAAAAGTAGTAAATAAGATGTAGGAAGTAGATCATTCGGTACCTTGAGCTTGCTCTCCCATCCATTAAATCATGGCTGATACCTAGTTTCAATGCACATCCCTGCTCTCTCCCTGAGGGCCTCAATACAGACCATGCTTTAGAGGCATAGAGTCTTACAGTGTGGAAACAGGACCTTCGGCTGACCAACATGTCCCATCTACACTAGTCCCACACGCCTGCATTTGGCCCATATCCCTCTAAACCTATCCTATCCAAGTACCTGTCTAAATGTTTCTTAAACGCTGCAATAGTCCCTGCCTCAACCATCTCCTCTGGGAGCTCTTTCCATACACCCACCCCCCTTTGTGTGGAAAAGGTTCTTAGTTTCTTATTAAATCTTTCCCCTCTCACCTTAAACCTACATCCTCTGGTTCGCGATTCCTCTACTCTGGGTAAAGAGACTGTGTGCAATTACCCGATCAATTCCTCTCATGATTTTGTACACTGCTATAAGATCACCCCTTATCCTCCTGCTCACCAAGGAATAGAGTCCCAGCCTGCTCAACCTCTCCCTATAGCTCAGGCTCTCGTGAAGTAAGCCATCTCAGCAGCGGCAGCTCTGGAAACAGCTTTAGAGATTCTTTCCGAATAAGCTCATTCCAGGCCTGTGCAATGAATGCCCTGTTTGTTTTTTGTTTAGCTTAGAGATAAGGTGCAGAAACAGGCCATTCAGCCCACTGACCAGCGACCCCCACACATTAGCATTACCCTTCGCACACCAGGGTCAATTTTACATTGTCCCAAGCCAACTAACCTACAAACCTGTACGTCTTTGGAGTGTGGGAGGAAACCGAAGATCCCGGAGAAAACCCACGCGGGTCATGGGGAAAACGTACAAACTCTGTACAGACAGCGCCTGTAGTCGGGAACGAACCCGGGTCTCTGGCGCTGTAAGCATTGTAATGCCCCTTGTCCCACTTAAGAAACCTGAACGGAACCCCTGGAGACTTTGTGCCCCATCCAAGGTTTCTGTGTGGTTCCCGGAGGTCCCCTGGGGTTTTTGTCAGTCTCCCTGCCTGCTTCCACTACCTGCAACCTCCGGCAACCACCTGAAACCTACAGGAACTGCACGGAAACCTTGGGTGGGGCGCAAAGTCTCCAGGGGTTTCCGTTCAGGTTTCCTAAGTGGGACAGGAGCTTAAGGCAGCAACTCTACCGCTGCGCCACCGTGCTGCCCAATGTTTTAACCAATGCACATCTAATTCAGACATCACCTCCGATGTTGAAACACTTTATTTGCATCTGAACATGGGCAGTGAATCACTGCATTAAAAAAAGTTATTTATAAGCAGGACACACAGACATTTAATCCATCTCCAGCCCCTGATTCGTAGTAGCAGGCACGGCTTACATCCACATCGATCGGCTTTCGAGAAGTGCTGGCTCAGCAAATTAATCTCCATGCATTGAATAATGATCAGCAGGGAGAAACTGAATTTACTGCTATGGCTCCAGGGTGAAGGTGCTTTAACATGCTGTGACATTTATTTTTAGAGGGCTCCTGGGGATCTGCAACGGTTTTCCAATAAATAAAGCCTTTAAATTTTATTTTTTCACTTCTGCGCTCTCAGTTCTGAGAATATCTGCAATATCGCTTCGCCTCTCCTTCACCGCCCCTCATCAACCTCCAGCTACTGCAGGGAATATACAGCACAGAGGTCCCGTGCCCCTTCTGCCTTCCCCTTGTGTTATAACTAAGATTTATCTTTTTTTATCCCCAGATCAGGGTCAATAAGGGGGCGGTCTTTAAAATATCACGAATGGTGGAGAAAACAACTAAGAATGTCCGTGGATTGCTGGCCTTTGTACAAAGGGGTGAAATTTACCTTACGGCTAAATGAAGCAATTAACACCAGAGCACTGAGAACAAGTTTAGTCACTACAGTTGAGTTGAGTTTAGTTGAGTTTGATTTGGAGATACAACATGGAAACAGGCCCATTGCTCCAACGAGTCATCAACGACCAACAAGGATGGCACGATGGTACAGCGGTAGCGTTGCTGCCTTACAGCGCTTGCAGCGCCGGAGACCCGGTTCGCTCCCGACTCCGGGTGCTGTCTGTACGGAGTTTGTATGCTCTCCCCGTGACCGCGTGGGTGTTCACCGAGATCTTTGGCTTCCTACCACACTCCAAAGACGTACAGGACTGCAGATTAATTGGCTTGGTAAATGTAAAAATTGTCCCTCGATTGTGTAGGGAAGTGTTAGTGTGCGGGGATCGCAGGTCGGCACGGACTCGGTGGGCCGAAGGGCCTGTTTCTGCGCTGTGTCTCTGAACTAAACTAAACTAAAATCACCCCGTACACTAGTTCTATCCGACACACTAGGGACAAGTTACAGAAGCCAATTAGCCTACACGTCGTTGGCAAGTGGGCAGAAACTGCAGCACCCGGAGAAAACCCACGCAGTCACAGGGACAACGTGCAAACTCCAGACAGACAGCACCCATAGTAAGGATCAAACCCAGGTCCCTGCTGCTGTAAGGCAGCAACTCTACCACCCCATCTTCACTTGAAGATTTTGATCTTCGTAGAGCACGCGGTAGAGATTTACCAGAACGATATCTCGAATTTCAAATTATTAAGATGTGAAAGGCAAAATTTCAATGAAGATGTGCGGAATAAGATTTTTTACATGAAAATTGAGAGATGCCAGGAATGGTGGTGACAGCAGATACGATAGTGGCGTTTAAGAGAATTTTACATGCGCACATGGATATGCAGGGAATAGAGGGATAAGGATCACATGCAGGCAGTGGGGATTGGTTTAATCTGGCATCAGTTCAGCATGGACATTGTGGGCTGAAGGGCCTGTTGCTGTGCTATTCTGTACCAAGTTGCAGGAAAGTTGGGATTAGTTTGCAGAGGTGTCAATAGAATGAACAGGGAGAAATTGTCCCCATTGTTGGGAGGGATGCAGATTGTCTCCAGCGGGTATGGGGAGATCACAGGAGAATGGGGTTGAGAGGGATAGATAGATCAGCCATGATTGAAAGGCGGAGTAGACTTGATGGGCTAAATAGCCTATTTCTGCTCCAAGTACTTGCTGTATGAACATTGATTGTGTCAAATTGGCTCCATTGATGGGAGCGATATGGATTGAAAACAGGTTGCATGGGGTGACATGAGTAAGATTTTCCCCACCCACTATCTACCTCATTGGTGACCCTCGGACTATCTTTGATCGGACTTTACTGGCTTTACCTTGCACTAAACATTATTCCCTTGTCATGTATGTATATCTATACACTGTAAATGGCTCGATTGTAATCGTGTATTGTCTTTTCGCTGACTGGTTAGCACGCAACAAAAGCTCTTCACTGTACCTCGGTACACGTGACAATAAGCTAAACTAAACTAAACTTCATGCAGTTAGTCACCACAATCTGGAATTCAAAACCTAAAATAAGAGTGGGAGTGCTCGTAATAAGCACTTTCAAAAGGAAATGTTGTATATAGACAGAAATTACACCATTGAGAGGAAATAATGTGGAAATAAGACTGACTAGACTGTCCTTGCATGTCTCTGGAACAGGCTCGTTGGATTGAATTGGCCTCTTTCGGAGTCTTAGCGATCTTCTGAGTCTATCTGACAATGGACTGATGTCAAAACTGGAATGGCCTGAATACCAAATCCCAGTAAGATTACAGACACAAAAAGCTGGAGTAGTCCGAAGATGGGTCTTGACCTGAAACATCACCCATTCCTTCTCTCCAGAGATGCTGCCTGTCCCGCTGACTTACTCCAGCTTTTTGTGTGTATCTTCGGTTTAAACCAGCATCTGCAGTTCCTTCTTACCCAATAAGAAGGCGATGCCTTCAAGGGAGAAGTAGCTGAGGGGAAAAGTTGAACTTTCAGCTGAGGATTTGATTGGGTCGAGCATCTTCTGCTCTTTAATGAAGGCGATGACTCGTGAAGTGGATGGAGATCGTCTCGATGAGCATGAGGTTTTTTCCCACATTGGAACAGGAAAGGGATGTTAGTGGAATAGCAAGGGAAGGAACGGAAGAGTCGAGGGACAACATTGTGTTGAGGAGCATCTGTGCGCTGTAGACCAGCTGTGTTTCAGTCTTCTGCCTGGGTGCACAGCGTCAGTTCCAGCTGGAAACTGTGGGATCCTTGTTGAACAGAAACAGAAACAGGAATATTTTGCCCTGAAACCCATGGTAAATATGATGAGGAGTCGACGGCTGCAACCGGCCTTAATGGCCAGCTGCAGTTGGGACTGCAAAATGGCGCAAAAACCTGGCGACTATTGAATTGCATTTAGAATTTTGGGCACTATATAGAAACATAGAAACATAGAAATTAGGTACAGGAGTAGGCCATTCGGCCCTTCGAGCCTGCACCGCCATTTAATATGATCATGGCAGATCATCCAACTCAGTATCCCGTACCTGCCTTCTCTCCATACCCTCTGATCCCCTTGGCCACAAGGGCCACATCTAACTCCCTCTTAAATATAGCCAATGAACTGGCCTCAACTACCCTCTGTGGCAGAGAGTTCCAGATATCTGAGGAAGGTTGTTGTATCCTATATCTGAGGAAGGTTGTTGTGCTGGCTCTGGAGAGGGCCCAGAGGGGGTTTACAAGAAGGATCCCAAGAATATGATAAGCGTTTAACTGCACTGGGCCTTACCCCCACAATTAAAATGTAGATTGTGGAAATGCCGGAGACCTTACATTTTGAAAGAATCAGACTTGCCTTAATGGACAAACAAGAACTTTTTTTATCAGAATATGGTCTCCATTTATTGATTACTTGAAGGGGCAGACTGGCTCGGCACGTGAACCTGACTGAAACTCGAATTAAGGATCAGATGAAAAGTGATACTTTATAATTTACGAACTTATCTCCAAAGTTGTATTTTTAGTAAATTATTCCATTCTTCTCTATTATACTTTTTTCTTTTTTATTTCTCTTTCTTATTTTCTATCTACATATAAAAAAAATACTAGAAGTGGAGTTAATATCAATTGATAATATTAGTAATGTAGGAATGATATACATGAAATGTTTTTAATATGATATGTACCTGCCTCTAATAAAAAGATTATTTTTTAAAAAAAACAGCACTGGGCCTGTACTCGCTGGAGTTTAGAAAGATGAGGGGGAACCTTATTGAAACTTACCGAATAGTGAAAGGCTTGGCGACTCTTGCATATAGACTCAGTGAGGCTGTTTTTATGCATTAGGTGCTCAACCAGGAGTTGTGCTTATGCACAGCAATAATCTTGCTGATCAGTATGCTGGCATGATATAGCCTTCATCACAGCAGTAGCACAATCATACTAACTCTCGTTACTTTCAGCTGGCAGTCATTAAAACATTTCTAGATTTGTCGTGTCGCAATGTACTGCTTTGACTAATAACAAACTCCATTAACCTCGTATCATCCACAATGCGGACTATTAACAAATTAGATGTTGCCAGGAGTGGAGAATAACAGTTCTCGCATTTCAACATGAAGAAACTCCTGTCCTGAAATCATGTCGACTTCATCACCACAGTGGAGGCCAAATCATTGGGTATTTTTCAGGTGCAGATTCTTGATTTGTAGGGGTGTCAACGGTTATGGGGCGAAGGCAGGAGAATGGGGATGAGGAAAGATAGATCAGCCGCCATTGAATAGAGGAGTAGGTTTGACGGGCCGAATGGCCTAATGCTACTCGTATAACTTATAAACGTATATGGACATAAGACCTCTCAGCTTCCCTCATGTCCCACCCCTGTTGTGCAAGGGTGGCACGGTGATGCAGCGGTACAGTTGCTGCCTCACAGCGCCAGAGACCCATGTTCGATCCTGACTACAGGTGCTCTTTGCATGTTCTCCCTGTGGCCGTGTGGGTTTTCTCCGGGTGCTCCGGTTTCCTCCCACACTCCAATGACGTGCAGGTTTGTAGGTGAATTGGTGTGTGTAAATTGCCCCATGTCTGTAAGATTGAAGTAGTTTAGGTAAGCATTTGTTGACATAGACTCGAGGGGGGGGGCGAAGGTCCTGTTTCCACGCTGTATCTCTAAACTAAAGTAAAAAGTTAAAAATAGATATTCACCTTTGCCATCCGATGCCTTCTCTTTTCCATACTTTGCTCCAGTGTTTTTTCTCTAAAAAAAAAGAAACCAAATGTTATGAATTTTTATGCGGCCGCTACATGCACAGATTCACCCCAAGCATTGGAGAGTCCTCATAGTTGCCGTTGGCCTTTTCCATCCATGGCATCCATGGGAAGGGCAATATGGCACTTACCACCTCCCCAGTTGCAACGACTCATTTCACTTTGTCATATCATCCCCAAAAGCCGAAGCAAAGGTTAGTGTTCAGCACCACCAAGAGAGCACACCAACGCCTCTACTTCCTTAGAAGGCTTAGGAAGTTCGGCATAATGTCCCCCAACAACTCTCACCAACTCCCACAGATGTGCCGTAGAAAGCATTTTATTGGGAAGCATCGCGGCATGATTTGGGAACAGCTCGATCCAACACCACAAGAAATTGCAGGGAATTGTGGAGGCAGCCTAGGCCATCACGCAAACCAACCTCCCTTCCATTGACTCAATTTAAACAATAGACAATAGGTGCAAGAGTAGGCCATTCGGCCCTTCGAGCCAGCACCGCCATTCAATGTGATCATGGCTGATCATCCACAATCAGTACTCAGTTCCTGCCTTCTCCCCATATCCCCTGACTCTGCTATCTTTAGGAGCCCCATCTAGCGCTCTCTTGAAAGATCTGGGGAAGGATGTACTGGCTCTGGAGAGTGTCCAGAAGAAGTTTACAAGAATGATCCCAGGGATGAGTGGGTTAACATATGATGAGCATTTGACGGCTCTGGGCCTGTACTCGCTGGAATTTAGAAGGATGAGGGAACACCTCATTGAAACTTACCGAATAGCGAAGGGCTTAGATAGAGTGGATGTGGAGAGGATGTTTCCACTATTGAGAGAGTCTCGGACAAGACGTCATAGTCTCAGAATTAAAGGACATTCCTTGAGGAAGGAGATGAGGAGGAATTTCTTTATGCAGAGGGTGAAGAATCTGTGGAATTCTTTGCGACAGAAGGCTGTTGAGGCCAAGCTAGTGGATATTTTAAAGGCAGAGATACGAAGATATATTCTTGATAGTACGGGTGTCAGGGGTTATGGGGAGACAGCAGGGGAATGGGGTTAGGTGGGAGAGATAAATCAGCCATGATTGAATGGCGGAGTATTGATGGGCTGAATGGCCTAATTCTGCTCCTATCACTTATGACCTTTTGACCCAGTGGGATGTTTCTATACATTATGTGCTTAATTGGGGGATTGTACTTATGTACGGCTATAATCCTACCGATTTGTATGCAAACAAAACCCATCTCACTGTATGTACCCGGATACACGTAATAATAAAGGAACCATTAAACCATTGTGCACCCTTATTTTAATTCTGCTGACGTCCACTATTTATAGTGGAGACCGTCTTTGTACGTTTTTCATGCTGCAATCACGCCCTCCCATCAGTGGTGTCAGCGGAGCGTGTAATTATAAGGTGACAATTTTGCAGAAAGTTGTTTCCTTTCAGCTTTTGATCACCAGGCACTGAATGTTGCCGGAGTCAGTTTGCATCTACACGCCAGCTGTCAAGGATGTTTTCTCGTTTTCTTGTTATTCCCCCCAGGCAGTACATTGTGTGTTGTCACTGAGATCTTAACCTTTAATAAAGTTCATTGCACAATACTGCAACTGATGCAGTAAAGCATGCAGGTGCAGCAGGCAGTGAAGAAGGCAAAAGGCACGTTGGCCTTCATAGCAAGAGGGTTTAAGCATAGGAGCAAGGAGGCCCTATTGCGGTTGTACAGGGCCCTGGTGAGACCGCACCTGGAGGATTGTGTGCAGTTCTAATTTGAGGAAGGACATTCTTGCTATTGAGGGAGTGCAGTGCAGGTTAATTCCCGGGATAGCAGGACTGACACATGATGGAAAAAAATGGATCGGCTAGGCTTATACTCACTGGAATTTAGAATGATGAGAGGGAATCTTATAGAAACATAAAATTCTTAAGGGATTAGACAGGTTAGATGCAAGGAAAATGTTTCCGATGTTAGGAGAGTCCAGAACCAGGGGACACAGTTTAAGAAATAAGGGGTAGGCCATTTAGGACTGAGATGAGGAAAAAAATGTCACCAAGATAGTTGTGAATCTGTGGCATTCTCTGCCACAGAAGGCAGTGGAGGCCAGTTCATTGGATGGTTTCAAGAGGGAGTTAGATATAGTTCTTAGGGCTAACAAAATCCAGGGATATGGGGAGAAAGCAGGAATGGTGTACTGATTTTGGATGATCAGCCATGACCATATTGAATGGCGGTGCTGGCTCGAAGTGCTGAATGCCCTACTCCGGCACCTATTTGCTATGTTTCTATGATGCCTGTCATTTACATAGGTTAAATATCTGGTGAAGACTTGGAAACAGAATTTGAATGTTCTGCTTCAACAATCATTTGAGTTTCTGTGGTAATGACTAGCTCTCTTTGTTTCTATATCCTACAAACAATCGCGCAAGTCTGACTTTTTCCACAGTTAATGCATTGGTCTTTCTGCCGTTAAAGTACCAACTATCACCAAATGGCTCGGATGTCATATCCTACCCAGTTGCTTTCCATATAAGTATGACCCATTGACCAGGAGAGGAAACAAAGGCAAGTGCCAAGGCAAGAGGCAAAAATTATACTATTGCCCAGGCAGATAATAAGCTTCCAAGCAAGGGGGTTGAGTATAAGAGGAGGGAAAAATCAGGGAGAAGCTATTTTAGTTTGTGTAGGAAAGAACTGCAGATGCTGGTTTAGGACTGATCAGTCTGAAGAAGGGTCTCGATCCGAAACGTCACCCATTCCTTCTCTCCAGAGATTATGCCTGTCCCGCTGAGTTACTCCAGCATTTTGTGTCTATCTTCAATTAGAAGCCTTTTGAGGCCGGGTTGATACAACTTGGTGGCTGATCCGAGGGCATTTATCTTTTAGTTTAATTGTGGTCAGTGCCCTTGGAAAGGGGCATCTTGCTGAACCTGGCAATGGTCCATTGTTGGCTCTGGAAAATCATCCTTACCGGCCTTGATTTGTTCTTTACATACCTTTCGTTCTTTTGTTCTTTGCACCTTTCCGTACCTCTAGTTTCCCTCTCCCCTGACTCTCAATCTGATGAAGGGTCTCGACCCGAAACGTTACCTATTCCTTTTCTCCAGAGATGTTGCTTGACCCACCCAGTTACTCCAGCATTTCATGTCTAACGTCAGTGTAAACTAGCATCTGCAGTTCCTTCCTACACACTATGAGGTGAGGAGTCCCAGGAAATAGATCTGGTGACAATGAAAGAATGGTGATGTATTTCCTAAGCCAGATGTGGAGGAGAACCCGATGGCGTTCTTGTGCAGCTGTTACCCATGTCCTTTGTTTCGGTTTAGCTCAGAGATACAGCACTGAAACAGGCCCTTCGGCCCACCAAGTCCGCATCGACCAATGATACCCGCACATTAACACTACCCTAAGGATGAGGGACAATTTTGCATTTACACCAAGCCAATTAACCTACAAACCTGTACGTCTTTGGAGCGGCGGAGGAAACCGAAGATATTGGAGAAAACTCACGTAGGTAACGGGGAGAACCTTCGAACTGCGTACAGGCAAGCACCCGTAGTCAGGATCGATCCTGGCTCTCTGGCGCTGTAAGGCAATAGCTCCACCACTGCGCCACCGTGCAACTTGTGAGTTGTTCGCAATAGACTTCAGGCATTTGGAAGATACTGCAGAGTAGCCTTTGTGATGAACTGCAGTGCATTTGGTAGATGCTACCTGCAGTGCACCAGTGATGAGGGGAACGCTCTAAGGTGATCGATAAACTTCTCTTGTCTGGGATGCTGTTGAATTTATTTAACTGCCATGGGAGCTGTGTTCATTCAGACAGGTGGACATTGTTGAAGTCATTATTCTCTGTCGCACGTCTGAGCCTCGTCGATGACAGGAAGGCTTTAGAGAATCAGGAACCTGGAATTAACTTGCTAATCTGCAGTTTCATACCCGAGAAAATTATGTGTTTCACACACAGAGGCCATAATTTAAAAATCAGTTTGAGGAGTTGTTTTAGGTGCTGCAGTCAGCAAAGAGGTTACGAAGAAAACTTTGCCCAGGTTGGGAAAGGAGGAAGATCTTTACTCAGAGAGTGGTAGCGGTGTGGAATGAGCTTCCAGTGGAAGTGGTGGCGGCATGTTCGTTGGTATCATTTAAAAATAAATTGGATAGGCATATGGATGAGACGAGAATGGAGGGTTATGGTATGAGTGCAGGCAGGTGGGACTAAGGGAAAAAAAGTTGTTCGGCACGGACTTGTAGGGCCGAGATGGCCTGTTTCCGTGCGGTAATTGTTATAAGAGTCTGTGGTTGAGGTAACCATGCATGGAATGTGAACTGAACAGTTACAATGACCTGCAAAGATCTTTCTCCCCTTTCAAGTTACCTTATCCCAAAATAGAATCAAGCACACTGCAGAATGAAATGACTTCCAAGCAGCACAGCGGTGGATAGATTCATGGCAACAATATGTTCTGCCACAGTGAACCACAGTTGTGCAATAGAACCCATTATCTTCTAGGTGTACCAGTGTGGGGAACTTCCCGCTAAGAAGTAAAAAGGAATTGGCAGAGGTAGTTAATTGGAGTGAGACTTTCTTGACCGACCAAGAGCACAACACAAAGTGCTGGAGTTACTCAGCAGGTCAGGCGGCATCTGGAGGGAATGGACAGGTTATGATTCCGGTCTGGAGTCTTATTCTGACACTGTGATTTGGTGTGTAAAATCATGAGAGGAATAGATCAGGTAGAGGCGCAGAGTTGGGGAATTGAGGACCAGAGGACATACTGTAGGTTCAAGGTGACGGGAAAAAGACTTAATAGGAATCTGAGGGGTCACTTTTTCACACAAAGGGTGGTGGGTGTATGGAACGAGCTGGAAGAGGAGGTTGTTGAGGCTGGGACTATCCCAACATTTAAGAAACAGACAGTTTAAATTCCATTTGGAATATTTTGGAGGACCAGGAAACCAAGGTACATGGATAGACCCGGTGTGCGACCTTGCACCACCCGGCGTGGCTTTAATGGCCGCGGGACAATCGCCATCGCCAGCCGGGGGCTTTGACCTTGACTCTGACATGGGGGGGGGGGGGGGGGGGGGGGGAGAGTGCAGTAGAGAGATAAGTTTTTTTTGGCTTTCCATCACAGCGATGTGATGGATGTTTATGTAAATTATGTTGTGTCTTGGGTCTATTTGTTTGTAATGTATGGCTGCAGAAACGGCATTTCGTTTGGACCTCAAGGGGTCCAAATGACAATTAAATTGAATCTTGAATAGGGCAGGTTTAGAGGGATATGGACCAAGTGTAGGCAGGTGGGACAAGTGTAGCTGGGACATGTTGGCTGGTGTGGGCAAGTTGGGCTGAAGGCCCTGTTCCTACACTGTATCACTCTATGACTCTATGACAGGGTCGCAGGGTTTAGCAAAGGGTCAGTCCCACATTGACATCACGGACTCAGGATTGACACAGAACCTGAAGAGAGCTGAATGTAGATTAAACCTTGCTGCAGAGACTGTCTGTACAATGCCCAGGTTATCAATTATTCCACAAATGAAATATCTGAAACAGATAATTTAGAGATACAGCGCGGAAACAGGACCTTCAGCCTAATGAAACCCGTTCCGACCAGCGATCCCTGCATACTAGGACAATCCTACGCACTAGAGATAATTTATTAATTTCACCAAAGCCGATCAACCTACAAACCTGTTACTCCTTTGGCGAGTGGGATGAAACCGGAGCTCCTGGAGAAAACCCACGTGGTCAAGGGGAGAAGGTTCAAACTCCATACAGACAGCACCCATAGTCAGGATTGAACCTGGGTCTCTAGTGCTGTAATGCCCCTGTCCCACTTAAGAAATCCGAACGGAAACCTCTGGAGACTTTGCGCCCGACCCAAGGTTTCCGTGCGGTTCCCGGAAGTTTTTGTCAGTCTCCCTACCTGCTTCCACTACCTGCAACCTCCGGCAACCACCTGGAACCTCTGGGAACTGCACGGAAACCTTGGGTGGGGCGCAAAGTCTCCAGAGGTTTCCGTTCAGGATTCCTAAGTGGGACAGGGGCATAAGACAGCAACGCTACCGCTGCGCCACCGTGCCGCCCAAAGTACAGAGTGGTCATTAATATCTGTTTGTGGGAGTTTACTGGTTGCACAAGGTCCCATTCATCCATCTATGGTAGTGACCATATGTCAAAGGAATTTAATTTGAAGTGAAGAGTTTAAAATGTCCCATAGTCATGAAAGGGATTAAATAAATTCAAGGGTTTTTTGCTTTCCTTCGCAAGACTGTTGCAATATTAATTTAAACAAAAAGGCTTTTACCTTGCAAGGGAATTTAATTCAAAATGTGTGTGTGATGGTACAAGAACCGGCAATTTCTGCTTCCTACCTACGATTAACTTCACAGTCCATACTTAATTTTGTGGGAATTCACAATGTATTAGATAGGCCGCCTCTGTAATTCACAATTGATAAGGATTTAATGAGTTATGGCTGTAATAATGGAAGACCGCTGCAAACAGGCACTTAAATTCTCTTTCCATTAACTTGTGTGGAATTGGATTGCTTTATCCCCTGCTGTTAAAAATGTATCTAAGTATAGAAATGATCAATGGTTCAAACCTCTTATTAGTGAGAGGGAGAGTGAGAAAGAGAGAGAGAGAGAGAGAGATAATATACTACCATGTGTTTCTATAGAGATAGGAGGTTTTTTTTTTTCAAAGCACTGAGATTTTCAGTGCTTACTAGAAGCTTTTATCTCCTATGTTACTTTTTGGTTAAAAAAGAAGACACAAGGTTCTGAAGATAGTCGGGGGGAAAGGCAGCACCTGTGGAAAACATGGATGGGTATTGCCTGCATCCAAGAGCATTACAGATCTGAAGATGGGCACAAAATACTGGACAATACAAAAAGACAGCATCTCTGGAGAAAGGGAACAGGTGACGTTTTCGGTCGAGACCCTTCTTCAGACTGATGGGTCTTGACCCGAAACGTCACCTAATCCTTATCTCTGGAGATGTTGTTTGACCTGCTGAGTTACTCCAACTTGTTGTGTCTGTCTTTGGTTTAAACCAGCATCTGCAGATCCTTCCCACACATTACAGAACGGGAACCTTCTTCAGACTTGTTGGCCACTTGACGTCATGCTTCCAAATAGAAATTGTGTAAGGACCTCTATATTTGGATTTTCTTCTGTACTTGGATGGTTCAAGGGGATGATTTGGATGTGGGGAGGGGGGGTGGGGGGGGCATATCGTTATAAAAACACCAGTCCTCCTCCAGTGGACCACTGCAACTGGACTCTCACTCTTTTCTCAGTCTATATCAATGATAAAATGGAGCCTTAGAAACATAGAAAATAGGTGCAAGAGTAGGCCATTCGACCCTTCGAGCCAGCACCGCCATTCAATATGATCATGGCTGATCATCCATAATCAGTACCCCGTTCCTGCTTTCTCCCCATACCCCTAGATTCGGTTAGACCTAAGAGCTATATCTAACTCTCTCTTAAATATATCCAGTGAATTGGCCTCCACTGCCTTCTGTGGCAGAGAATTCCACAGATTCACAACTCTCTGGGTGAAAAAGCCTTGAACTCCAATGTATTTTTATTGACTGCAATTTTTCAGGAGGGCAGCCATTTTATAGCGTCGGCCATTTTGCTGCATGTCTGGAGTCGCCCATCTGCCACACTGGGTGAGGATGACAGAATTTCACTGCTGGCACGATGGAACTCAAACTTGTTTTTTCTTTAGAGATACAGCGCGGAAAAAGGCCCTTCTGCCCACCGAGTCCGCACAACAAGCAATACCCGAAAACTAACACTATCCTACACACAGTAGGGACAATTTACAATTCTTCTTAGGCCCCTTTCAGTCATGGCTGACCATGGGTGTCTCTAGGATGCTATTCCCTATATGGAGGACGCCTGTGCGTGACTTTGTTTAACGTGGGGAGACTGGTGCACAGACAGCCACCCCATGGTCCTTGACAGATCTGGGCCAGGATCCAGGGGCATGGAGTCCAAGACGACCAGAGACCCTTTTCTGCTGCAGCCTTCATCCACCTTCCCAGCTGGTGTGACGCTCCACTAAGGTCAGCCATCGTCTTCCGCCTGTTCTACCGTTGAGGTCTTGGTTGGATTGCTCTTTGTCAGGGACCTCCCCCTCGATCTTACCGCCATGGGTGGTCCTACCAGGAGCATAGTTCCAGACGGCATCACTCTCAGGATCTCAGGTCCACACAAGCTTCTCCACCAAGACAAGTTGACAATCCACGGCGAATTATACAATTATACTAAGCCAATTAGCCCACAAGCCTGTATGTCTTTGGAGTGTGGGAGGAAACCGGAGCTCCCGGAGAAAACCCACGCAAGTCATGGGGAGAACGTACAAACTCCATACAGGCAGCACCCATAGTCAAGATCAAACCCAGGTCTCGGGCACTCCAAGGCAGCTACTCTACTGCTGCACCATCCTTGAATCAAAAGTACAGACCATTAGATTTTAGTCTAGCAATTTTGCCATCGTGCAAACTTTTTCACTTCCATGCCACTGATCTTGACGAATAACAAGTTAGTATCACAAATAGCGACCATGGAACCACAGGATTGTTGTACAAATCTCTGCAGCTTACCTCCCTGGTGGAATAAAACTGGGTGAAAAAAAGGTCTTACCTTCCACTACCTGCAACCTCCGGCAACCACCTGCAACCTCCAGCAACCACCTTCAACTAGCATCACAATCGGCTTCGACTAAAAAATTACCGATTTTTAAAACGGCAACCTATTTTTAGTCGCGGCCGGTTTTGAATTTTTTGAAATAATCGCCGGAACATAGAAGAAGCGTAAACCACTTTCGACCATTAGGGAGACTGACAAAAACCTCCGGGAACCGCACGGAAACCTTGGGTGGGGCGCAAAGTCTCCAGAGGTTTACGTTCAGGCTTCCTAGGTGAGACAGGGGCTACCTACTGTAGTCTAGGTGTGATCCCGGCCCTTGCAGGGTGCAGAGGCGGTTTACCAGACCTGGATTAGAGGGTTTCAGCTACAGGGAGAGTTTGGATGGACTCAAATATTTTTCTCTGGAATGCCAGAGGTTGAGGGGAGACTTGATAGAAGTATATAAAATGATCAGCGGCATATATATATAGGATAGACAGTCAGGAACTTTTTCCCTAGGTAGAAATGTCCAACCGCTAGAGGGTATAGCTTTAAGGAATTCTCTGCCTCAGAAGGCAGTGGAGGCCAATTCTCTGGATGCTTTCAAGACAGAGTTAGATAGAGCTCTTAAAGATAGCGGAGTCAAGGAATATGGTGAGAAGGCAGGAACGGGGTACTGAATGTGGATGATCAGCCATGATCACAGTGAATGGCGGTGCTGGCTCGAAGGGCTGAAAGGCCTACTCCTGCACCTATTGTCTATTGTCTATTGAGAGGGGGAAAGATTAATGGAGATGCGTGGGGCAAGTTTTTTTACACAGTGGGTGATGGCCTGGAACACATAGCCAAGGGTGATGGTGGTGGAGGCAGATATGGTAGTGGCGTTTAGATAGGCACATGGAAAGCAGTGAATAGAGGGATTTGTGGGAGGAAACAACCAATGTGGGCTGAAGGACCCGTTCCTGTGCTGTAATTTGTTAAGTTCTATGTTCTACAGCGAATGGCAATTGACACTGGCCTCAGAAGTGGACCTGGCATCAAAATGGTTGCATGATGTGCAACTCGTCTTGATTGTGGTGCTGGCTTCATTATAGTGAAACAAACGTTTGAAAAGCTGAACCACATCTGTCCAATGCAAATAATTAAACCATGAAATACTTGTAGGTTTTTTCCTGGCGCCTTGTGCTTTTTTTTTTTAATGAATTAGGTTATTTCTAAAATGTTGTGACTTGCCTCGCTGAAGCAAAAGCTCACAGAGTGGCGCTTGATGGCACAGACATGCTGCTTCACAAAGAGTTATAATCTCAGGGGAAGCATTGGCTTGAGGAAGCAGTGCCAAAGTTCTCCCACACTATTCATTCAGAAGGCGGAAATAGTAAACTTTGGATAAAGGGGCTCCCGAGAACCACAGGATGTAAAGAAGGCACCATGGCCACCGGAGTAATTCCCAGGGACGGTCATGCTTGTACAGCAAGAAGTGTGGCAGCTGCTTAATGCAAAGTAAGCTCCAGTGAAGATTAGCTCTGATTTAAAGCTAGGTAGTTGACAATTGTGCCAGGAATGTAGCGATAAGTTGTAGAAACAAAGAACTGCAGATGCTTGTTCGGAGAGAAGGCCACAAAATGCTGGAGTAACTCAGCGGGTCAGGCAGCACCTCTGGAGAATGTGGATAGACAACGTTTCGGGTTGGGACCCTTCCTCATTCTGACTGCAATCAGGTGGGTAGCAATATGTTCTCTGGTCCTTTAGTTTAGTTTAATTTATTTTAGAGATACAGTGCAGAAATAGGCCCTTCGGCCTGCAGAATCCGCCCCAACCAGCAACCCCTGTACACTAGCACGGCCGGAGGGCCGAAGGGCCTGTATCCGAACTATATCTCTAAACTAAAACTAAAAACAAAATGAACAACAGGCTTTTCCTGCTATTCGACGTCTTTTTCATGAGCCGAGATGAGCAGAGGAATTGCAAATCAAACACAACCAACTCTGACCTAACTGAGCCCTCGGACTCCAAATTAGGTTGCATCAAGTTCAAATCTAAGGGTGAATTCACCACGTGGGAATTTAGATCTTGCCCCTGGAATGTTACTGTATTTAGCTGAAGGAAAGAAAATTTTTGAAGAATCCTATAAGTCCCCAGAGAGTCTCGTAAAGAAATGGGATGGGTGAATCCTTCGGAGTACGCAGTTTAAAGTTGTTAAGTTTGAAGTTTAAGTTTAAAGTTGCCGACTGAACGCTATTGCTGCTGCTGCCTCTCCCCGTTTGGTAGCGCTGCACTTGGCACGAAAAGCACTCTTTCTAAACACTGCGATAACAATGTAGTGGAATTGGAAATGTCGGAACGAGGCACTGCAAACTCATTGCAGATTAATTTCTCAAACGTTGCTGAGCTAGTCTGCGTTCTGGATCATCGATCCAGTCCAAATCCCTTCATGGCAAGAGAGGGATTTAAATGAGTGTTTAAAAATTGAATTAAAACAGCTTGTGTCGGCAATGGTGAGCGTGAAAGGGTTGGATCGTCATAAAAGTCCGCCCGGGTCGCTAATGTCTTCAGGGATGGAAATCTGCCTTCCGTAACTGCTCTGCCCATATGTGACTCCACAGCAGCCAACATGGTTAACTCTTGAAACCCTTCTTATTAGTGAAGAACAACAAACGTGGGCACTGCCTGCAATATCAATGTGCCTTGAATGAATCATTTTAAAGTAAATTGTAAACTAATAGACTAGGTTGACACATAAAGTCTCTTGTCCAGAGTAAATGAATCGAGGACCAGAGGACACAGGTTTAAGGTGAGAGGGGAAAAGATTTCATAGGAACCTTTAGGGGTAACTTTTTCACACAAAGGGTGGTGGGTGTGTGGAACGTGCTGCTGGAGGAGGTAGTTGAGGCAGGTAGTATCGCAACAGTTAAGAAACATTTAGGCAGGTACATGGATTGGGCAGGTTTAGAAGAATATGAGCCAAATGCAGAGAGATGTGTCTAATGTGGATGGGACATGTTGGTCGATGTGGGCAGGTTGGGTTGATGGGCCTGTTTCTTCACTGTATGGCTCTGTGGCTTGGGTTTAAATGTGACGAGCTGAAGGTGGAGCACTCCATTGACATTTTAATGGTAAATTGGGGACAGTTATGTGGTAGGGATTAGCACTGATGAGAAAATGGGGGTTTGACACTCAACGGTGACCCAACCCAACTTGTAGTAGATGGACAGCAGAGAGGGAGCTGGCATTAAAACTGGAGGCTCTTTTCAATGCCGTATCGCCGATAAACAGAAATATATATATATTATTATGAGAAGATTATGAACAAGATAGTAAGATAGCAATTTTAACTGTCCCCACATTTAGACTCAGCACCATGGGTGCCAGAGCCTTCAGCTGCTCTGCCCCACGTCTCTGGAACACTCTCCCACCTCCCATCCGTCACCTGGACACTATCGATCAATTCAAATCACAACTCAAAACACACCTGTTTAGATTAGCATACCCGACATAACTTCCACCATGTTCACCCTGATTTTAATGACTTAAAATGTTTTATGTATTTTTTTTTTTTTATTTTTTTTATTTTTTTAATCAACTTGATTTTAATATTGATAAATGTATTGTGATTTTATGTCCTGTAAGGTGTCCTTGGGTGTCCAGAAAGGCGCCAGCAAATAAAATGCATTATTATTTATTATTATGTAGAAACAAGGAACTGCAAGTGCTGGTTTACACAAAAGGGCACAACATGCTGGAGTAACAGCGGGTCAGGCAACATCTCTGGTGAACATGGATAGGTGACATTTTGGGTCAGGTCTGAAGAAGGGTCCTGACTCTGAAATGTCAACTATCCAAGTTCTCCAGAGATGCTGCCTGACCCGCTGAGTTGCACCAGCGCATTGTGTCCTTAAAATAGAAAGGTGCTGTGGTTTGAAAAGTCAAGTGCATAGTACAATTTTATGTACCAAGTGACTGATGTGAAGAGTAAAATTAATTGCAAAAATGTGATCGGAGCACAACATTTATCTGTTTCAGGAGGTTCTGTGCATATAGCATTGTACATCTCAAAATTCTTCAGGGGTTGGACAGGCTAGATGCAGGAAGATTGTTCCCGATGTTGGGGAAGTCCAGAACAAGGGGTCACAGTTTAAGGATAAGGGGGAAATCTTTTAGGACCGAGATGAGAAAAACATTTTTCACACAGTGGTGAATCTGTGGTATTCTCTGCCACAGAACGTAGTTGAGGGCAGTTCATTGACTATATTTAGGAGGGAGTTAGATGTGGCCCTTGTGGCTAAAGGGATCAGGAGGTATGGAGAGAAGGCAGGTACAGGATACCGAGTTGGATGATCAGCCATGATCATATTGAATGGCGGTGCAGGCTCGAAGGGCCGAATGGCCTACTCCTGCACCTATTTTCTATGTTTCTATGTTACGTGGAGACGTCACTAGGCATGTATTAGTGATCTCTAATTAAAAGCACGTCAGAAATTACTGATGTCACAGCTAGAACTTTGAAACGTGGCCAAGTGAATGGGAAACAGCTGGGGATCTGGTTATAGAATGCCACAGTATGGAAACAGGCCCTTCGGCCCAACTTGCCCACACCGGCCAACATGTCCCAGCTACACTAGTCCCACCTGCCAGCATTTGGTCCATATCCCTCCAAACCTGTCCTATCCATGTGCCTGTCTAACTGCTTCTTAAATGTTGGGATAGTCCCTGCCTCAACTTCCTCCTCTGGCAGTTTGTTCCGTACGTCCACCATCCTAGATAGACACAAACAGCTTCAGAAGGGATTCGACCCGAAACGTCACCCACTCCTTTATCCAGAGATGCTGCCTGGCCCGTTACTCCAGCATTTTGTGTTTATCTTCGGTTTAAACCAGCATCTGCAGTTCCTTCCTACACATTTCATCCACCATCAAATAATAACCTTGGGATGTAACTTAATGGAAGGAAAGAAGCATCTTAGGGAAGTCCTTAAAGTGACAGGCTTTACCTGTGCATGTAATATATTACATTGAATTTTACAATTTCAGGTAACGCAGAAACCTCATGTTCTCTTCCTGCTCCACCTAGTCTGCCAGCTTCTCTCTCTCTCTCTCTCTCTCTCTCTCTCTTTCTCTCTCTCTCGCTCTCTCTCTTTCTGTGTTTTCCACCCTGTCCCTCCATCTTACAGCCCCCACCTAGTTACATCTGCAAAGTCTGTACTGACAGCACCCGCAGTCAGAGATGATGTGAGACAAAGAGTTCCAACGGAGATACGGGGGAAACGCCTCTTACACGGAGAGTGGCTGATGTGTGAAAATCACTGCCATAGGAGGTGGTGGAGTCAGATATAATCACCACAATTACGAGACATTTAAACAGGCATTTACATAAGCAAGATATAGAAGGATACAGACCTAATGTGGGCAAACAGGATTAGTTACTGTGTAGGTGGGCAGATGGGTTGGTGGGGACATCATAAGGTCATAAGTGATAGGAGTAGAATTAGACTATTCGGCTCATCAAGTCTACTACGCTATATGATCACGGCTGATCTAGCTCCCCCTCTTAACCCTGTTTTCTTGCCTTCTCCCTATAACCTCTGACACTGATTCTAATCAAGAATCTACCTATTTCTGCCTTAAATATATCCACTGACTTTGCCTCCACAGCCTTGTGTGGCAAAGAATGACACAGATTCACATGGTGGGCCAAAGTACACAGCCCAGTTAGCTCTGGGTCATGACGCAAGCCCAACATTAGGCGAAACTCTCTTTGGTGACAAGTGTAAGGATTTCACTGTACAGGTACATGCATGTGGGCAAGAAAGAACCATTGACTCAGTTGAATCGGCTTCGGAGCTGTAGAACCTTGATTCTGACTCGATGATTTTTTAGTTCAGTATAGTTCGAAGATACAGCCCAGAAAAGGCCCTTCGGCCCAACGAGTCCATGCTGACCAGCGATCCCCGCACATTAACACTATCCTACACACACTGGGGACAATTCACATTTATACCAATCCAATTAACATACAAACCTGTACGTCTTTGGAGTGTGGGAGGAAACCAAAGATCTCGGAGAAAACCAATGCAAGTCACGGGGAGAATGTACAAACTTCGTGCAGACAGCACCCGTAGTCCGGAACGAACCCGAACGGGTCTCCGGCGCTGTAAGGCAGCAACTCTACTGCTGTGCCACCGTGCCAGCCACGATCTATGAGTAGGGTTGTGGGTCCCGCATCAGATTAACCAGGCGTTGGATTTGTGAGCAGATTCTCCAGCACAGGAACTGGGTAACATTCATAAGTTCATGTTCATACAGCTGTACTCCATGTGGAGGAAGGATTAACTAGCTGACATCAGTCCACAAGTTTGGGGCATCTATGTTTGGCTCTGCGTGCGCCAAGTTTCAAACCAGTTGACATTCAAACAGGATAAATGTCAGCAAATCAACACTGGATTGCCACGATTGGCTCAATAAGTATAAATCTTTGTTAAATAGGCGCAGGTTAACTTTTGAAAAAAGTTTGGTTGAGTTTTTAAGATACAGCGAGGAAACAGGCCCTTCAGCCCACCAATTCCACGCCAACCAGCGATCACCCGCCTACTAACACCATCCTACACACTTGTGACCAGTTACAATTTTTACCGATGACAATGAACCTGTGGAGTGTGGGGAGGAACTCTTTGGAGTGTGGGAGGAAACCAGAATACCGGAGAAAACCCACGCGGTCACTGGGAGAAGGTACAAACTCCGTTCAGACGACAGCCATAGTCAGGATCGAACTCCTAGACTGGTTTATTGCAGCAGTATCATATTTCCATTTTACAGAGGAAGCCAATCATATTCATACAACAGCCCTATGACGCAGACTAACCAGTCTACGGGGCTCATGTTGTCGACCTCCCCGTGGTGAGCCCTGTCAACTGACCTCAGTCAGGCGGAGGACAACAAACAGAGACAGCAGCAGCGCCGCAGCTTGACGCCAACCCGGAGCATGCGCCCTTGTTAGGGAGGGCAGCTATGGATGTCGAACTGGATGGCATCACCCTGTTGCGGACTTCCGCTGCCTCAAATGCAAAAAGAAGATCAGTCTATAGTTTACCGCTTTGCCCCTTTGTAGCAAAAATTATATATTTGTGTTTGATATTGCAGAGTTGTTTTTTATATATTATATTATGTTATGTTATGTTATGTTATATTATGTTATGTTATGTTATATTATATTATGTTATGTTATATTATGTTATGTTATGTTATATTATATTATATTATATTATATTTAATAAGGCATGTTATAGGGACATAAACACTGAAAAATTAGAATTTGGCTACAAAATTGTGCAAGAATATCATTTCTTCGAAGGTGTGAATTAGGACATCGGATATAATGAAAACCTATTACACGCATCATCAGCACCCAGTTCATTTCACGCACCATTGATTGGATGCATGGTTATTTGAGGCATATTTATTTGTGGAGCTTGTTTGAGGCTAGATACACACAATGTACAATTGTAACCCAACACAATCACTGTCATGCCAAGATACGTAGATATATTGACGATCGACACAAAAAGCTGGAGGAACTCAGCGGGACAGGCAGCATCTCTAGAGAGAAGGAATGGATGACGCTTCGGGTCGAGACCCTTCTTCAGGCATGTGTTCCGCTCACAATCTTTGCACGGGGCAATTGTACCTCCAGAGGTATTCATTGTTGGGAAATTGCCCATGATGTGCCCCCTGGGAAACTGACAAATTAATATATGCGCAGCACGGTGGCGCAGCAGTAGAGCTACTGCCTTACAGCGCCTGAGACCCAGGTTGGAT
The DNA here is from genome assembly GCF_028641065.1 of Leucoraja erinaceus. NCBI lineage: Eukaryota > Metazoa > Chordata > Chondrichthyes > Rajiformes > Rajidae > Leucoraja > Leucoraja erinaceus. The sequence goes on from NC_073389.1 coordinate 46,549,519, forward strand.
CCCGACTAAGGGGTTTGTCTGTATGTAGTTTGTACCTTCCCCCTGTGACCTGCGTGGGGTTTTGTCCGAGATCTTCTGTTTCCTCCCACACTCCAACGACGTACACGTCTGTCGGTTAATTGGCTTGGTATAATTTTTTTTTAATGTAAAATTGTCCCTAGTGTGTGCAGGATAGTGTTGATGAGCGGGGGACTGCTGGTCGGTGTGGACTCGGTGGGTCAAAGGGCCTGTTTCCGTGCTGTATCTCTAAACTAAACCAAACTGAACATACTCTTGTGCTTGCAAGCTGAAGGCCTGGCGTTTATACAGTGCTTTCCCTGATGCTACGATGTCGTATAGAGTTTGCATCCATAGAAGTGTGTTTTTACCAACTAACCTCACCTTTGTAAAGTAAAAAATATGGCTTAGGATTCTATAACCTGCTATACCTTGCCCATTCAAATCAAGTCCATGTCCAGAATTGTTGCTACTGTTCCTGCCTTCACCACCTCAGTTTCAGTCAGATTCGTTATTGTCACGTGTGTGCCGAGGTGCCGTGAAAAGCATTTGTTGCGTGTTATCCAGTCAGCGTATGGACATACATGATTACAATCGAGCCATTACAGTGTATAGATACATGACAAGGTCTTCGCTGGCAGCTCATCCCAAATACCATCAACTCTTTTTATGATAAAAATGACCTCATACATCCACTTCCCTCGTCCTCTCTCTCACCTTAAACCAATGATCACTCTTGTTTTAGATATTTCTGCCATGGGAAACAGACTTTGTCTCTGTATAAATAATGAGCTGCAGATGCTGGTTTACAAGAAAAGACTCAAAGTGCTGGAGTAACTCAACAGTCAGGCAGCATCTCTGTAGAACATGGATAGGTGATATTTTGGGACAGGATTCTTCTTTAGTGGCGTGACTGTCAGGGCAGCATGGTGGCACAGCGGCAGAGTTGCTGACTTATATCGCCAGAGACCTGGGTATAATCCTGACCGCGGGTGCTGTCTGTATGGTGTTTGCACCTTCTCCCCGTGACCACATGGGTTGTCTCAGGGTGATTTCCTCCCACACTCCAAAGACATACAGGGTTAGTAGGTTACTTGGGTTCTGAAAATTGTTCCTTGTGTGCGGGGATATGTTGGTGTGCAGGGTAATCGCTGGTCGGCGTGGACTCAGGGGGCCGGAGGGCCTGTTTCGGCGCTGTATCTCTAAAATAAAATAAAGGTGATAGTAAACAGGAAGAGGGGCAGGGCAGGAAAAGCCCAGAGCAAGTAACTGGTGGATAAAAGTGAGAGTGCGAGAGTTGATGGGCCGATGTTTGAACAGAGATGAAAAGGCAGAAGGTGTGAGGCAAATGGATTGAATAGAGTTGCGAGTTGTGAAGCCAGAGGAGGGAATACATACAAAATTCTTGAGAGATTGGACAGGCTAGATACGGGGAAAATGTTCCCCATGTAGGGGGAGTCCAGAACCAGGGGTCACAGTTTAAGAATAAGGGGTATGCCATTTAGGACTGAAATGAGGACAAACTTTTTCACCCAGAGAGTTGTGAATCTGTGGAATTCTCTGCCACAGAAGGCAGTGGAGGCCAATTCTCTGGATGTTTTCAAGAGAGAGTTCGATATACGTAGCTCTTGGGGCTAATGGAATCAAGAGATATGGGTAGAAAGCAGGAACGGGGTAATGATTTAGGATGATCAGCCAGATCAGCCAGGTTCACCAGACTGATTCCTGGGATGTCAAGACTTTCATATGAAGAAAGACTGGATAGACTTTAGAATTTAGAAGATTGAGGGGGGATCTTATAGAAAATTCTTAAGGGGTTGGACAGGCTAGATGCAGGAAGATAATTCCTGATGTTGGAGGAGTCCAGAACAAGGGGTCACAGTTTAAGGATAAGGGGGAAGTCTTTTAGGACCAAGATGAGAAAAACATTTTCCACACAGAGAGTGGTGAATCTCTGGAATTCTCTGCCACAGAAGGTAGTTGAGGCCAGTTCATTGACTATATTTAAGAGGGAGTTAGATGTGGCCCTTGTGGCTAAGGGGATTAGGGGGTATGGAGAGAAGGCAGGTACGGGATACTGAGTTGGATGATCAGCCATGATCATATTGAACGGCGGTGCAGGCTCGAAGGGCCGAATGGCCTATTGCTGCACCTATTTTCTATGTTTCTATGTTTCTATCTTATTGAATGGCGGTGTTGGCTCGGAGGGTTGAATGGCCTATTGCTGCACCTATTTTCTATGTTTCATATTGAATGGCGGTGCTGGCTCGAAGGGCCGAATGGCCTATTCCTGCATCTATTGTTTATGTTTGCAATATAGGTGGCATTCAACCTGCAGCACTGGATAAAACAATCCAAGTGTCAACTTCTCTTGTAGCTAATTCCTCCCTAATCCAGACAGCTTTCTGGTAAACCTCTTCTACAAAGCCTCCATATCCTTCCTATAATGGGCTGAACAGAACTGAAAGGGGTTGGAAGGTTTTCTACACACGTTGACTTGTTATGACCAAGAATCGAAGAATCTACAACCTGAGGAGACAGAGAAAGGAGTTTGAATGTTTGTTTGTCCTTCAAAGAGAATTGGATGTATGCTTGAACAAAGGAAAATGCAATGGTGAAGAACAGGGTAATAGTCCAACGGGGATATAAAATTATATCTGTTTAAAATCAATGTGCTGCGTCACTTATAGGCATGGAAATGGAGATAGCGGGGGGGAGGAAGGGTATTCCGAAGCAGGAACTGCCACCAGAGGGAAGAGGGCAGATGATACCAGGGAATAGATTGGAAGTTTTCACTAAATGATTTGAGTTATAGGTGAAGAAGAGGGAAATAGTCCCACCAACCCGGGCGGCACGGTGGCGCAGAGGTAGAGTTGCCGCCTTACAGCGCCAGAGACCCGGGTTCCATCCTGACTTTGGGTGCTTGCCTGTACGGAGTTTGTACGTTCTCCCCATGACCTGCGTGGGTTTTCTCCAAGATCTCTGGCTTCCTCCCGCACTCCAAAGATGTACAGGTCTGTGGGTTAATTGGCTTGGTACAAAAGTACATTGTCATCAGTGTGTGTAGGATGGTGTTGATTTTCAGAGATCGCTGGTCGGCGCGGACCAGGTGGGCCGAAGGGCCTGTTTCCACGCTGTATCTCTAAACTAAACTAAAGTCCGACCTTCTCAATCTCCCCAGCCGCTCTCAAGCTGGACCTGCCGACAGTCTTCAAAAGGGTCCCACCCAAAACATCGCCTGCCTGTGTTCTCCAAATATGCTGTGCCCGGCCTACTGAGGGATGTATTGCTGAGGCTCTATGTTGCATTTGGAATATTGCGAGCAATTTTGGGCACCATATCTGAGGAAGGATATGCTGGTTCTGGAGTGGGTCCAGAGGAGGTTTACAAGAATGATCCCAGGAATTACTGGGTTTGTCAGCACTGAGCCTGTACTCGCTGCAGTTTAGAAGCATGAGGGGACTCCCCATTGAAACATACCGAATAGTGAAAGGCTTGGATATAGTGGATGTGGAGAGGATATTTCCACTAGTTGGGGAGTCTAGGACTAGAGGTCATAGCCTCAGAATTAAATGACGTTCTTTTAGGAAGGAGATGAGGAGAAATGTCTTTAGTCAGAGGATGGAGAATCTGTGGAATTCTTTGCCACAGAAGGCTGTGGAGGCCAAGTCAGTGGATATTTTTAAGGCAAAGATAGATAGATTCTTGATTAGTAGAGGTGTCAGACGTTATGGGGAGAAGGCAGGAGAATGGGGATAGGAGGGAGAGATAGACCAGCCGATGATTGAATGGCGGAGTAGACTTGATGGGCCCAATGGCCTAATTCTACTGCTATCATTTATGAGTTACTCCAGCCCCTTGTGTCTTTCGCTCAGGGAACATGGAAGTGTTGGACTGACTTACCGAGAACTGGTTGAAACATGGAGGGCTGAACACCTTCCTTCCTTGTGCCCTTTAATTCAAAGGTCATTATCCTGCTGATCCTCCACGGTTTTCACGCAAAAAAAAAAAAAACTCCCTTCCCAAAGCATGAATAATGTATGCCAAGTGGTGCTTTCACAGCGCCCGTGACCTTCAATAGTCGGGCATAATTGGAAAGCAAGAAAAGGATTACATAGCTCAATCCTCCATGAAATTAACCATAGGAGAGAATATTCCCCCTGTGCTCGAATCCAACAGCCCATTTAATTTAATGCACCCATTAAAGTAGTGTTACAATGAAGAGGAAACACGTTCGAGAGGGTGTTCTATTTAAAGCCTTGGTCAAAAACCCTCTAAAACACTATAAAAGGCATACATCAGACACACAAAGAGGAATGTGGGACATGCAAGTGGGTGATATTAACAGGCAATATTAATCCATCCAGTTTCAATTAAAATCTGTGCCTAAGGAACGGCTCCAGTCTTAACTCTTCTTGTAAACCCGGGTCATTTTGTACCACCATAATGAGGATACCACTGGACTACTAAATTAAGAATATTTCCAACTCCTTGACACGTTGATTACAATGAAGGGACTGCCATCCTGAATTAATGAGATGAACTATTTAAAGAGAGCATCACACACACATACACACCAGAGGATCTGTGCTAATTTCAGGGCTTCGTGAATTCAACATGGTAACGTTCTAATAAAAAAAGGATGAAAGTATAATTGAGCGGGTGAAGACTGTTACCAACGGCATATTTAGTGTCGTTCCTCTGAAGACGGTGCTTTGTTGGGTGTCAGATCAGTATTTAGTTATTCCAGCCCACAGATCGGGACTTCGGTTTAAGGTGAGAGGGGGAAAGATTTAATAGGAACCCGAGGGGTAACTTTTTCACGCAAAGGGTGGTGGGTGTATGGACAGAGCTGCCAGAGGAGGTAGTTGTGGCAGGGACTATCGCAACGTTTAAAAAACAATTAGACAGGTACATGGATAGGACAGGTTTGGAGGGATATGGACCAAATGGGACTAGTGTAGATGGGACATGTTGGCCAGTGTGGGCAAGTTGGGCCAAAGGACCTGTTTCCATGCTATAAGACTCTATGACCTGGTTAATTCTACACTGAAGAAAGGTCATCGAGACAATCCATTGTGATACCTACTAGTAGTATTGTTCCTCACGACAGCACCATGATAATTTTGGAAGCACCTCACAATGGAAAGAGATCAAACTGAATTTTCGTTTCACAATAACCATTGCAAAGAATATTGTTGGGTGGAATAATCAAGACACATAGAAACATAGAAAATAGGTGCAGGAGGAGACCATTCGGCCCTTCGAGCCAGCACCGCCATTCATTGTGATCATGGCTGATCATCCACAATCAGTAACCCGTGCCTACCTTCTCCCCATATCCCTTGACTCCGCTAACTGGTCTATAATTCCCCGTTTTCTCTCTCGCTCCTTTCTTGAAAAGTGGGATAACATTAGCTACCCTAGTCCACAGGAACTGATCCTGAATCTATAGTACATTGGAAAATGATCACCAATGCATCCACGATTTCCAAAGTCACCTCCTTGAGTACCCTGGATGCAGACCATCGGGCCCTGGGGATTTATCAGCCTTCGGTTCCTTCAGTCTACCCAATGCTATTTCTCACCTAATGCAAATTTCTTTCAGTTCCTCTATCTCCCTGGATCCTCTGTCCACTAGTACATCTGAGAGATTGTTTGTGTCTTCCTTAATGAAGACAAAAGCAAAGTACCTGTTCAACTCTTCTGCCATTTCCTTGTTCCCCATAATAATTTCACCTGTTTCTGCCTTCAAGGGACCCACATTTGTCTTTACTAATCTTTTTCTCTTAACATACCTAAAGAAGCTTTTACTATCCTTCTTTATATTCTTGGCCAGCTTAACCTCCTACTTCATCTTTTCACCCTGTATTTGTTACATTCTGTGGTCCTTTGAAAGTTTTCCCAATCATCTGGCTTCCTGCTACTCTTTGCTTTATTATCCACCTTTTCTTTTAGTTTCATACCATCCCTAACTTCGCTTGTTAACCACGGTTGCCTCTTACCCCCTTAGAATCGTTCTTCCTCTTTGGAATGAAATGATCCTGCATCCTCTGGATTATGACCAGAAATTCCCGCCATTGCTTTTCCACCATCATTCCTGCTAGGATCCTTTTCCAGTCGACCTTGGCCAGCTCCTCTCTCATGCCTTCTTTGTCCCATTTGTTCAACTGCAACACTGATACTTTTGGTTTAGCCTTCTCCCTCTCAAATTGCAGGTTAAAACTTATCATATTATGGTCACGACCTCCTAACGATTCCTTTCCGATCTGGTTCATTAGACAACACTAAATCCAGAACTGCCTTCTCTCTGATAGGCTCCAACACAAGCTGCTCGAAGAATCCATCTCGGAGGCACTACAATCTCCCTTTCTTGGGGTCCAGAACCAACCTGATTTTCCCAGTCAACCTGCATATTAAAATCTCCCATAATATCAGGAGTCCAGTTGATAACTGTATGATCAGTCAAATGTTTGCATATGTCCGTGTGATGGGTTGATACTTTATTATCTCAAGTTCATAAGTTCTAGGAGTAGAATTAGGCCATTCGGCCCATCAAGTCTACTCCGCCATTCAATCATGGCTCATCTCTGCCTCCTGATCACATTTTCCAGCCTTCTCCTCATAACCCTTGACACCCGTTCTAATCAAGAATTTGTCTATCTCTGCCTTAAAAATATCCACTGACTTGACTTCCACAGCCCTCCGTGGCAATGAGTTCCACAGATTAACTACATGTTGCATATAACTACATTTGACTGCATGTAACTCACTTTCTCTTCATGTGACATGTCACAGGGAAATTCTTTGTTTTGCACCCTACACACAAGGTATGCAAAGAGTCGCTACGTATAGGGCACTGACAAAGCTACAAAGTATTCAATACACGCCCCAATGGTCCCTCTGTGTTCTCAGGGACCCCCCACGCCAGGTCCCTCCTGTTCCCTGCAGCATGTCTATGTGTAGTTAAGAAAGCAAGCATAGATAGGAAAGCAAGCATAGATTGTCTTGTCGACATTGATTGGTGGTGCGATGACATTCCTTCAATTGATTTCGGGTCACCTTCAGGAGTGTGTTATTTATTTTGGCTATGAGAAGCAAGGCTTTTACTAATGCAGCATAATCATGTTAACATGTCAATGTAATATTTCATGTTTATCATGTAACATTTTTCTCTTCAAAGACTGGATTTATCTCCACAGATAAATAACAAATATGCCAATAATCACCAGAGTAGCGTACGCCTAGAGAAGCAAGAAATCGTATTTAGCTAGCACCTTTCCTGACCCTTTCAGAATCTCCCAAAATATATTGAAGTCTGCGAAATGCAATCACGGTTGTGTTATGTGCAGAAGAAGTTGCCCTCAACAAACTCTCGTGAACAGCAATGAGATAAAAGCTACGTAACAGTCCAGAAATTGGATTCCTTTCCAGTTGCAGCAAAATTTTCCCAATGTTGGGGGAGTCCAGAGACAGGGACCACTGTCCAAGAATAAAGGGGAGGCCATTTAAAACTGAGATGAGAAAAAACCTTTTCGCCCAGAGAGTTGTGAATTTGTGGAATTCTCTGCCACAGAAGGCAGTGGGGGGGCTAATTCACTGGTTGAATTTAAAAGAGTATTGCTCCATCAAATCCTTATCCCAAGTCGAGTCCTCTGCAATAAAACCTGAATTTGATCAGAAAACCTTAGAGAGTTTTCCATCCCCTTGGAAAGTGATCAGAAACAATTCCTCACATTGGGACCAGATTCAATCCAAACCACCTGCCACATTCACAGAGGAAAAATCATCAGCCCTTAGGCACATTTACCAATATCAGGTCTCATAGACAACGCATCCATAAAAGTCATATTTCATCACATCCTAGACACAAATGCTGTAATAACTCAGCGGGTGAGGCAGCATCTCTTCTTCGAGAGATAGTATTGGCAACTTTTCGGGTCGAGACCCTTCATCAGACTGATGTCATGGGAGGGGGTAAGACAAAGAAAGAATGTAGGCGGAGACAGTGGGACTAGTGGGAGAACTGGGAAAAGGGGGGGGAGGGGGGGGGGGCAGGTGAATGAAGAGAGAAAGCGAGGGCTACCTGAAGTTAGAGAAGTCAAGGTTCGGCTTGTACTCGCTAGAATTTAGAAGATTGAGGGGGGATCTTATAGAAACTTACAAAATTCTTAAGGGGTTGGACAGGCTAGATGCAGGAAGATTGTTCCCGATGCTGGGGAAGACCAAAACAAGGGGTCCCAGTTTAAGGATAAAGGGGAAATCTTTTAGGACCGAGATGAGGAAAACATTTTTCACACAGAGAGTGGTGAATCTCTGGAATTCTCTGCCACAGAAGGTAGTTGAGGCCAGTTTATTGGCTATATTTAAGAGGGAGTTAGATGTGGCCCTTGTGGCTAAAGGGATCAGGGGGTATGGAAAGAAGGCAGGCACAGAATACTGAGTCCATGACCATATTGAATGGTGGTGCAGGCTCAAAGGGCCGAATGGCCTACTCCTGCACCTATTTTCTATGTTTCTATGTTTCATACAGCTGAGATGTAAACTACCCAAGCGAAATATGAGGTGCTACTGACCTCACCACCTGATGCTCTCTCCACATCCACTCTATCCAGGCTTTTCACTATTTGGTGAGTTTTCAATGAGGTCCCCCCCCTCACCCTTTTAAACTCCAGTGAGTAGAGGTCCAATGCCATCAAACGCTCATCATATGTTAACCCGCTCATTCCTGGGACCTCTTCAACCCCGTAAATCTCTCCCGAAGCCTCTCCGTTCAGGAAAAGGAACGCCCTTTAATTCTGAGTCTACTACCTCTAGTCCTAGACTCTCCCACGAGTGGAAACATCCTCTCCACATCCACTCTATCCAAGCCTTTCACAGCCTCCAAGCCTGAAGAAAGGGACTAGAGGAGATGGGACATGTTGGGTTGGTGGAGGCAAGTTGGGCCGAAGGGCCTGTTTCAACGTTGTATGTCTCTATGACTACAACCAAAGCATCGTCTCTCTATGTTCTCCTGAGATGCTGCTTGACCAGCTGATTTATTCCAGCACTTTACGTCTAATTACCAGGGAAATATGTTTTAGTGATGTTAATTAAGGGGTAAATATTGTTCAGGACATTCGGAATTAATATAATGCTCCTTGAAATAATCCTTTGGGATAATTCACATCAATCTAAAGAACAAATAATGTAAAAGACAGCACCTTTAACTGTGCACCACATCCCCAGCACTCCATTGGGGGGTATAAAGGGGATGGGATGCTAATGTTGTTTAATAGCAATTCACAGGATGGGTATTAAATCATTCTAAAGGGCCTGTCCCACTTGGCTGTCATTCGCATGCCATTTACGCCACCTGCTAGCGTGTGGGTAGCGTGTGGGTAGCACGGGACGGGCGCATGGAGTGGTGTGGACGAGTGTGGTCTTCGTCCTGTACGACATCTTCGCCCACCACCGGCCTGTCGCGTAAATTACGGCCCAAGTGGGACAGGCCCTTAAGTTTAAATAGTCAGCTATTCAACATGATTGCAGCTGAGACTGAATCAGATCTTGACCAGTATGTACATGTACACATTTAACGGTCATAAGAAAAGGGGTGGTGCAGACATGGTGGTGCAGCGGTAGAGTTGCTGCTTTACAGCGCCAGAGTCCTGGGTTCGATCCTGACTGCAGGTGCTGTCTGAATGGAGTTTGTACATTCTTCCTGTGACTGCGTGGGTTTCTCCCGGGTGCTCTGGTCTCCTCCCACACTCCAAACACGTACAGGTTTACTGTCGCTACAGGTTGTAAATTGTCACACCTCTGAAACAGATTATCTGGTCTTTAATCCTTTTGCTGTTCTCAGAGTAGCATGATGGCACAGCAGGTAGAACTGCTGTCTCACAGCGCCAAAGACCGGATTCGGTCCCAACCTGGGGTGCTGCCAGCATGGAGTTTGCACGTTATCCTGTGATCACGTGGATTTCCTCCGGGTGCTCCGGTTTCCTCCCACGTCCTAGGTTAATTGCCCTCTACTGTGCAGGGAGTGGATGTAAAAGTGTGAATGGGTGATCGATGGGCCGAACGGCCTGTTTCCATGCTGTATCTCTAAACTAAAATTACACTGTTGATTAGCATTGTGCTTTGCTAAATGTAGAATTTCAGCAGGGGGATTTGAAAATGATTTCATCGCTTCTATAGCTCCATGGGACAGCCTCAAATTATGAAAGGTGTTACACAAATATGACTGATTCTTTACTCCTTCATATGTCAGTATCGCTCAGTGGATGCAATGAATCATTCTGCCTATCTGTGCTGCCAGCATTTGCAATTCATGCCACACTGATACAAGACAGTGAATTAATTTCCCTTGACACAGTTATCCGATGCAATTGCACAGCACCGATCATTAAAGCTCATTTTTAAATGTGTACCAGGCACATCTTTTATAATAAAAATTATAAGTTTGTGCAGATCCAACAAAGAGGAATCACAAACCGCATTCATCTTGAAGAAAAATCGGCCGAATCTTATTAAAGACAGTCCCTCCTAATCCGTAAAATAATATTGAATCTATTTTTAGATGCTGGAATTTACTTTGCATCATATTATTTTAACTCCCAGCTGCAGCAGTGCAGATTTTTCTTTCTCAAATGGTTATTGGTTTTTGCACAGTTCCATAAATAAACCTAACCAAAACCCTCATCTCCTGATCCATTGGACTAATCACGGAGGAAGCTTAAACTGCAGGGGCCGTTCAGCTAACAATGTATTTTATTAAATTATTTTACAGGTTGTGAGCCTCAGTTGCAAGGCAAATACTGCACATTCCTAATGACTTTGGGCAGCACGGTGGCGCAGCGGTAGAGTTGCTGCCCTACAGCGACAGAGGCCCGGGTTCGATCCTGTACGTTCTCACCGTGACCTGTATGGGTTTTCTGCGGGTGCTCCGGTTTCCTCCCGCGCTCCAAAGGCATGCAGGTTTGTAGGCTAATTAGACGATTTCAGTAAAAATTGTAAATTGTCCCTCGTGTGTAGGATAGTGTTATGCCCCTGTCCCACTTAGGAAACATGAACGGAAACCTCTGGAGACTTTGCGCCCCACCCAAGGTTTCCGTGCGGTTCTCCAGGAGGTTTTTTTTGTCAGTCTCCCTACCTGCTTCCACTACCTGCAACCTCCGGCAAAGTGTCCAGAGGTTTCCCTTCAGGTTTCCTAAGTGGGACCTGGGGCTTTAGTGTACGGGGTGATCGCTAGTGAGCACGGACTTGGTGGGCCAAAGGGTCTGTTTCCGCTCTGTTTATCTAAGCTAAACTAAACTAAGACTCTTGCGAGAACTGTCAAGTCAGCAAAGTTGCAATGGATATGAAACCATGTTTCAAAGAATCGTAAAATAGTTATGATACAGAAGGCCACTCATGTGTGTGTTGGCTACAATGTACAACAATTTTATCTGTCCCAATCTTCCGGTCTCCTTCAGGGCCTTCCTTTCTGAATTCCTTTTTATTGTAACTGCACAAAATTATAACTTTTATTATAAAAGTAAAAATGGTGGGTTTCCGTCCCTTGATGACCTTTGGCGAACCAGGTAAGTTTTTACAAATTATGGAAACAGGTCAGAAGAAGGGTCCGGACCCGAAAAGTCACCTACCCATGTTCTCCAGGGGATGCTGCCTGACCTGCTGAGTTACTCCAGCACTTTAAGTTACATTTAGCTTATTGCCATGCGCACTGAAGTACAGCGAAAAGCTTTTGTTGCGTGCCAACCAGGACTTTGTGGACTGCTGGAAAAGAACAAGCCAGGAGCCCATTGACTTACAAAATTCGAAGGAGAAAATGGAGTTGGATTGGGCACACCCTCAGGAAACATGCCACAAATGTCACCCGGCAAGCCCTGAAATGGAAGCCCCAAGGAAAAAGGATAAGAGGTCGCCCCAGATGTGTCCAGACAGAAATGTCTGAGAGTGGGCTCAACTGCGGAGATCACGAAAGAACTGCCAACAACCGAGTGAAGTGGAGGACATTAGTCAACGGCCTATGCTCCCTAGAGGCTTAAGAAGAAGAAGAAGAACCAGGACTTTTAGTCCTTAAGGTAGAAAGATCCTGTGGTTTGAAAAATCAAGTTCACAGTACGCCTTGTGTTTAGGTTTTTTTTACAATTCACTTGTTACGGAGTCACCATTTATTGAACCCAGCTCCCGTATCCCAGATTTAAACAGAATTTAAATCCCTTAGTAGGATTTGGACTCAAACTAATCCAGACTTCTAATCTTTCAACATAACCAGTAATCTTGTTGGAAAGATAAAACAGAAGTCTATTACTTACAGTATTTTGTCTCACAGATGGCCTCTGTTGTGACATGATCCATTCTCTTGCCAAAATCAGGCACAGCTGTTTCCACCAACTAAAATTTACTCTCGTGAAGACATGCAGGAATATACTCCAAGTTCGAGCCATCAAAGCGCACCACAGTAGCAAATTATTCATGCACTGGAATGTTCTGCTGCTAAGTCGGGTGTGAATGTGTGAATGCATCGCGCTGAAGCTATGTAGATAGGTCCACTGGGCAACGACTACAGGGGTTGAGCAATAGGGTGAGAGAGGTTGAGTAGGCTGGGACTCTATTCCTAGGAGCGCAGGAAGATGAGTGCTGATCTTCTAGAGGTGTATAGAAATAAGAGAGGAATAGATCGGGTAGATGCACAGAGTCTCATGCCCACAGTAGGTGAATCGAGGACCAGAGGTCATAGGTTTAAGGTGAAGGGGAAAAGATTTAATAGGAATCCGAGGGGTAATTTTTTCACACAAAGGGTGGTGGGTGTATGGAACAAGCAGCCGGAGAAGGTAGTTGAGGCTGGGAGTATCCCAACGTTTAAGAAACAGCTAGACAGGTACATGGATAGGGCAGGTTTGGAGGGATATGGGCAGGTGGGACTAGTATAGCTGGGACATACTATGCCAAAGGGACTGTTTACACACTGTATCACTCTATGACTTTATGAGTAACCTCAGTCATTACACTCAATTACAACTGGAGACTACAGAGAGCATTCACCACCTGGATAGACACAAAATGCTGGAGTAACTCAGCAGGGCAGGCAGCATCTCTGGATAGAAAGAATGGGTGACGTTCTGGGTCGAAAACTTTCTTCAGTCTGAAGAGTCTGAAGGAGTCTGAAGAAGGGTCTCGACCTGAAACGTCACCCATTCCTTCTCTCCAGAGATGCTGCCTGTCCCGCTGAGTTACTCCAGCATTGTGTGTCTATGTTCGGTGTAAACCAGCATCTGCAGTTACCTCCTACACTTCACCAACTGGAAGCAGCATCAAGAAGGTTGCTGGCATTGATCCCATTTTCAGATGGCTGAGTTCTGGAACAATGATCAAATTTAATTAAAGCTTTTAATTAAAGCCCTAAAAGAAAGACAGTGAGAGGTGACTGTTACCCTTTTCACCCGGAGAGTTGTGAATCTGTGGAATTCTCTGCCGCAGAGGGCTGGGGAGGCCAATCCACTGGATGTTTTCAAGAGAGAGTTAGATTTAGCTAAATGAATCAAGGGATATGGGGAAAAAGCAGGAATGGGGTAATGATTTTAGATGATCATATTGAATGGCCATGCTGGCTGGAAGGGCCGAATAGCCAACTCCTGTACTTATTTTTCTATGTTTCTATGTTGGTTAATAGATTTTGTCCAAGTACCTGGTGAATCTCTGGAACTCTCTGCCACAGAGGGTAGTTGAGGCCAGTTCATTGTCTATATTTAAGAGGGAGTTAGATGTGGCCCTTGTGGCCAAGGGGATCAGAGGGTATGGAGAGAAGGCAGGTACAGGATACTGAGTTGGATGATCAGCCATGATCATATTGAATGGCGGTGCAGGCTCGAAGGGCCAAATGGCCTACTCCTGCACCTAATTTCTATGTTTCTATGTTTACCTGTGGTCCTTGATGTTTATCAGTTCCTATGGCCTGGATTAGTTTAGTTTAGTTTAGTTTAGTCTAGCTTAGCTTAGAGATACATTCGTTGAAACAAGCCCTTCTGCCCACCGAGTCTATACCTACTAGCGATCACCCCGTACACTCGCACACACAACACTAGGGACAATTTATAATTCTTACTGAAGCCAATTAACCTAATTGAAAGCAAACAGATTATTTTATCATCCAATTGAAACAGCCATCTGAAACTGATAAAGTCTACCTAAAATCTAATAGTTTTATAACGAGTAAAAGTCACCAAAGAAAAAAACGCAGAACATGTTTAGAAAGTATGACAGCGTTCCGTATTCATGAAGAAGACGCCCCAGAGGTCAAGAAAATCCCGGGCCAGCTGCCTGCCCCTTTTCCGGGGTTACGTCCGTGCCCGGGTGGGATTAGAAAGGGAATACGCCCTGTCTGTGGGCACCCTGGGGGAGTTTCGGGACCGCTGGGCTCCGCAGGGTGTTGAATGTATCCTCAATAAGGATTGTATCATAATTGTATAATAGTTTATTATGGATATATGTATTGTATTTATGGTGGTGGGTTCTGGCTTGTTTTATTGTAGTGTAAATATTATTTTTTAATAATTGAATAAATTTTTTGGGAAAAAAAAAAAAAAAAAAAAAACAGGAACAAGGTCAAGAAAATGTGACAATGGAACTCAGTTGGCAGTTCACCTCAGCTGTCGGGCACAGATGTATAAACAGGAACAATAATGTTCATGCAAAAGGCTGCAGAACTAGGAAAAGAAAAGAAAAATGACTTTGATTAGATGTTAAACGTAGCGAAATATTTTTCCCTTATCTGTCCCCCTTTCCAACATTGTTGCAGCCTCACCAGAATATTAATGCTGCTTAACCACTGCTTACTTCGAGCGTGCACACTCTGGAACTCATTCCCATTCGAAGTGGGTTCATTAAGAAGAATAAGGAATTTGCTCTGCATTCAGTGTGATGGTCAATTGTGCATCTGAGCATAACTGACGTGCTGCAGAGATGGGAGAATACAATTACCTTGCTGACAGTGGTTCATTGCCAATAGAATGGAGAATTTTGTTTAATTGGAACGCCACTCTCAAAAATTATACTCTCAAAAGGCTTACGGAGGGGCGCAGCAGTCAGAGCCAAGCGCTCAAGTGACCAATGTATTGAGTGGAAGCTCGGCAGCCCTGCGACATCCACTCGCTAACAATGATGAGCAAACTGCAGTGACATGGATGGGGAAACAACCCCCTTGAGCAAACCCTTCCTCAGCGTTGGCTGAGTGCAGAGATGTAAGAAACATAGAAACATGGAAAAATACGTACAGGAGTAGGCTATTCGGCCCTTCGAGCCAAACACCGCCATTCAATATGATCGTGGCTGATCATCTAATATCAGTACCCCGTTCCTGTTGTTTCCCCATATCCCTTGATTCCGTTAGCCCTAAGAGCTATATCGAACTCTCTCTTGAAAACATCCAGTGAATTGGCCTCCGCTGCCTTCTCAGTTTAAGGTTTTAAAGGCCCAATGAAGGCCCATTCGGTTGTGGGATGGGAAGATGCCCAATATGGGCTACACCCTTCCTGAGGTCATCTGTTGCTGGCCTTGATTTGTTCTGGCCTTTTCTTGCCTCCAGTTTCCCTGGTTCAATTGTATTGAACATTTGGATGTTGAATGTTTCAAGGTTTCCATGTCAGTTTATTGACACATGTACCAATGAAACATACAGGTACAGTGAAATAAGGATTACCATACAGCCATACTAAAAAAAAAGCAACAAGACTCACAACTACATAAAAGTTAACACCCACAACTACCATAAAAGTTAGTCCTCACGTTCCTCACTGTGATGTAATGTGCCAGGTATGATTTCAAATTTGCAGATATCACGGTGCTTAGAAGAGAGAGGGGTAGTAATAGACTGCAAGGTAGTCCAGCAGAGTGGATATACAGGTGGCAGATGCAATTCAATATAGAGAATATATAGCGTTGGCACAGTGGCATAGTGGTAGAGTTACTGCCTTCCAGCGCCAGAGACCCGGGTTTGAATCTGACTACGGGTGCTGTCTGTATGGAGTTTGTACGTTCTCCCCGTAACATTCTGGGTTTTCCCTGGGTGCGCCGGTTCCTCCCATACTCCAAAGACCTGCAGGTTTGTAGGTTAATTGGCTTCGATAAAATAACAGATTGTTCTAAGTGTGTAGAACAGCGCTAATGCAAGGGGTGATCGCTGGCCGGCGCGGCCGGCCAAAGTGCCTGTTTCCGAGCTGTATCTCTAGAGTCTAAAGATGTGTGAAGTGAACACTGGCAGGAAGATTAAGGAGATACAATGCAGATTAAATGGCACGATTCTAAATAGCTTGGAGGATGGATGGTCAGGGATTAACAAGTGCATTAATCCTTGAATGGAGAAGGACATGTTGAGAGTGTGGTCAACAAAGTATATGGGATCCAAGAAGTCATGAATGGACATGTGGAATACAAAAGAAGCAGAGTCATTTGAAACTGTACACACCAGTTCCGGTCACCAGTAATTGGATTCAAAGTTTTTGGAGAGGGTTTGTAAAAAGATTTATTAGAATGGTTCAAGGGACGAAGGATTTCAGATACAAGATGAGATTGGAAATACCGAGATTGGTCTCCTTGGAGTGTAGATGGTGGAGAGGTTTGATAGAGGTAGACAGGGCATTGATTGATCAGATGAGATGAAAGAGTGGGAAACTGTTCCCATTAGTGGATGGACGAAGACCAAGTGAAACTTTAAAGTTTAAAAATTGGGATGTGTGATGAAAATGTTTTCTGCTCAGAGTGAGTCTTGGCTCTGTTTGTAAACAGAATAAGGAAACAGAATCAATCAAGCGCTTTCAAATAAAATAGGAATAAGAATACTTTATTGTCACAAGTGACTAGGCACAGTGAGATTCTTTGCTTGCGTAGCCAATGTGTACAAATAGCAACCACCTATGGTGTTGACAAAGTCACAAAGCACGCCGGCTCCCTCTTTTGTTCCTCTCCCCCCCCAACAGTTCCCCCGCACTGGGTCCTCATTGTCCTTTTTCCCCTCCACCACCTTATTGTCCATTGTTCTTCCCCCACCTCCCTCCCGGCCGTCTCCCCATGCCGTCTCCTCCATTGTTCTCCCCCTCCCCGCCCACGGCGGTCCTCCACGCTGCCATCGACCGTCAACCCCGCGAGGCATCGCCGCCGCCAAGGCCCCAACGTCGCGAGGCTTCACCGCTGCCACCGCTTCACCACCACCACCAAATAGAATAGGGCATGTACTTAGAGTCATAAAGTCGTACAGCACGGAAACAGGCCCTTCGGCCCAACTCATCCATGCTGATTATGACCCATCTAATCGAGTTCTATCTGCCCAATCTTGGCACTTATCCCTCAAATCAATGTACCTGTCCAAGTGTCTGTTAAATGCTGTTATAGTACCTGCTTCATTTACCTCCTCGGGCAGCTTGTTCCCTGAGTGAAAAAGTTGCCCCTCAGCTTTCTATTACATCTTGCCTTTCTCATCTTAAACCTTAAACCAATGAGCTTTTCGTGTTTCCATACCCTGGGTAAAAGACTCGGGGCTTTCACCTTTTCTATTCACCTCGTGATTTTATACACCTCTAAATAATCACCCCTCAGTCTCCGACACGGCAAGGAATGAAGTCTTAGCCTTCCCAACCTCTCCCTAAAGCTCAGGCCCTTGTGGCCTCACAACATCCTCGTAACTCTTCTCTGCATTCTTTACACTTAATGACATAAATCATTAGAGGGAGAATAAATTGCAGGACGTATGTAGAAAACTCTGCGATTCGGACAGATAGAATCAGTCGCCTAAAATCTGGAAGAGATCTGATGGACTGAATAGCTTATTTCTGTACTGTGCTGTAACAATGCAATGATTCTACAATTTTAATAGCTGTAATTTTGCTGAAGGTTGGAGCAGAATTGAGGGTCGGCATGCTGAGTATTACTCTTAAATCTTTTCTTTTCGGTTTTTTTGTTGCTTTAATTTTGGAGATGCAGCACAGAAACAGTGGCCATCGAGTCCGTGCCGACCAGCAATCACCCCGTACACTAACACTCTCCTTCACACACTAGGGATAATAAATTTACCAAGCCAATCAACCTACGTCTTTGGAGTGTGGGAGAAAACCGGAGCTCCCAGAGAAAACTCGCCCGGAGAAAACTCACGAGGAGAACTTGCAAACCTTTTTACAGATAGCACCCTTGGCCAGGATTGAACCTGGGTCTCTGGCGCTGCTAGACATCATCTCTACTGCTGAGCCACTTTGCTCTTATGTTCTAAAAATCTTTCAACCTCTATATCAGTGGTTCCCAACGTGGGGCGTACCCCCACAGGGGGGCAATTTGATTTTTAAGGGGAGCAATTTGATATTTAAGGGGGGCAACTGAGGAGGTCTGGGTCCAAATTTTCGATTTTTATTTTTTTGGATTTTCCATCAGGTAAACATATGTAGTTTATGTTTCAGATGTTACTTTGAGTAAATAACGTTTTTTGGGGTAAAAAAGGTCTTTATTGTGTAGTTCTTTTTTGAAGCTTGTTTAAACCAAGGTATTGGCGTTTTAAGCTTCTTCAGCTGAAACGGAGTTCATATTTTAAATGATAAGAATTATATATCACCATATGGGGGGGGGCATCAGGATTTTAGAGGTGATTAGGTGGGGCATGGCCAAAAAAAGGTTGGGAACCACTGCTCTATATTGAAGATACTCAATGAGTGAGACTGAACAACCCTCTGTGATAGAGAATGCAAAAGCTTTCAAGAATTTAGTTTGCTCAAAATATCTCCCCCATTTTTAACGGGGAGCTTCGTAGAGCAGGTCCAAGCTGTGCATCCTTCCCAAGTAGGTCCCATCTATTGTATTTCTTAACCTATCTGTTTTCCTTGAGTCACAACCAGTTCAGATCCTTCAGTTCAGGAACACCCGAGGCTGCTGCCTAAAAATAAAGCTCGGGACAAATTTACCAATGGCTTTCAATGGAAATAGACTCAAAATGCTGGAGTGATCCAGCAGGACAGGCAGCATCTCTGGAGAGAAGGAATGGGTGACATTTCGGGTCGAGACCCTTCTTCAGATGTCTCGACACAAAACGTCACTCATTCCTTCTCTCCTGAGATGCAGCCTGTCCCTGCTGAGTTATTCCAACATTTTGTGTCAACCTTCGGTGTAAACCAGCATTTGCCATTCCTTTCTACACTTTCGATGGAAAACCAGATCAACTGCCACACATCTACAGTCAGCATTGCTGTATCTCCAAACTTCCCTTGTCCTGAAACTATTCCTCTTGGATTACGTTATCTACAGAGAGGAAACAATCTCTTAGTATTACTGTAACTTTATCAATCCATCTGTATCTTGGATGTCTTAATGAGATTACCAGTTCTGCTAACCTCAGGTCAATCTTACTCCGTTTTCCAACAAAAGACAGATGCCCCCATCCTCTGAGTGTTGTGGTTATTGATATATTATTATTGTTTTCCGCCCTGTAACCAAAGTGCTGAGATGTTATCCCAAAAAGCCCAGGAACCTTCATTTTATCTTATCTATACTATTCACGAAGATTAACATCTAGGATTCTTTCACTTCCTTTAATTTGGCAACAATTCATCTTTCTAATTCTTATTTTATCCATTTAAAGGTTGTCTAGTCAAATAATCCTAAATGCAATCAAATTATAGAACAATGTGAAAATATCTTCCTTCCATCTTACATTGCTTCATCAGCCGTTTCACTCCAGTTATTGAGTCAGATGTTTCCCACCCCATCTTAGGACTTAGACTTTAGACTTCAGAGATGCAATACCGAAACAGGCCCATCGGCCCACCGGGTCTGCAACAACCAACAGTTCACTAGCACTATCCTACACACTAAAGACGATTTTCACCAAAGCCAATTAATCTATAAACCTGTACACTATCGTACATACACTAAGGATAATTTACAATTTTACCGACCCAATTAACCTTCAAAGCTGTATGACTTTGGAGTGTGGGAGGAAACTGGAGCACCCGGAGAAAAGCCACGCAGTCACAGGGAAAAGGTACAAACTCCGTACTGGCAGCACCCGTAGTGAGGATCGAACCTGAGTCTCTGGCACTGTAAAGCAGCAGGTCTACCGCTGCACCACTGTGCCACCCACATATATTGTGCATATAACCCAAACCGAGACTCCAGCGAAGTATTAAGGGAGCACTATAAAACATTAAACCATGGTCCTGTCTGCCCTCTTAGGTATTTTAATTTGGATTTTTTATTTATTTAATCTGGTGCATTGGTGATAGGGCAACATTTATTGCCCATGCCTTTGATCTGATGGCCTGCTAGCCATTTCAGACGCAACTACACAGGTGGGTTTGGAGCCACTTATCTGCCGGACCAGGAAAGGATGCCAGATGTCATTCCTGATGGATATTAGTGAACCAGATGGCACGGTGGCACAGCAGTAGAGTTACTACCTTAGAGCATCAGAGATCTGAGTTTGATCCTGGCTACGTCTGCATGCAGTTTGCACATTCTCCCTGTGACCGCGTGGGTTTTCTCCGGGTGCTCCAGTTTCCTCCCACATTCCAAAGACATGCAAGTTTGTAACGTTAATTGGCTTCTGTAAATTGTCCCTAGTGTGTAGGATATATGGTGACCGCTGGTCAGCATGGTCTCAGTGGGCTGGAGGGCCTGTTTCCATGCTGTATCACTAACCTAAACCTAAAATAAAGGTGAGAGTTAGGTAGACTGCCCCTCGAAACTCATTTGCCCAATTATCTATTTGATAATGCTCATCATAAGATCATAAGGTCATAAGTGATAGGAGCAGAATTAGGCCATTCGGCCCATCGTCTACTACACCATTCAATCATGGATGATCTATTTCTGCTTCCTAACCCCATTCTTCTTCTCCCCATAACCTCTGACATCCGTACTAATCAAATCATTACAAATTAATTCATCGTTTGACTGAATCTCTTATTGTCACGAGTATAGCTTCTTCCCTACAGCCATCAGGCTATAAAAACACAGCAAATAAGCCCTGAACTATAACAGGCTAGTATTATGATTATTGCACTATATTTGTTTATTTATTCAGTATGTGTATATGTGTATATATACACACTGAACTTTTTTTTCTCCCGTTATGTACTATGTTTCCATATTCTGTTGTGCTGCAGCAAGTAAGAATGTCATGTCATTGTCCTATCTGGGACACATGACAATAAAACACACTTGAATTGACTTGTTACAGTGAGATTCTTTGTTTGCATTCAGTAGAAGTATACAAAGGGCGCCGACAAAGTTACAGAAGTATTCAATATAGCCCTTTTTCCTTCTTCCTTCTTCTCCCCCACCTCCCCCCCCCCCCCCCCCCCCCCCCCCCCCCCCCGGCTCCATTTGTTCTCGGCGACCCTCCCCAAGCTGGGTCCCTCTTTAATCTCAGTGGCACATCCTCCACCGATCACCGGGACTCACGCGGGCTTACGTGAAGCATATTGAATGCTCTGCTGTGTTGAAGGCACCATACTAATGCAGAACGTTGCAATAACGATACGATGTATTACCCATCCACAGGAAGCCCACACTGGGTTAAACCCCGCGGACAGCACGTTATTGATAGGGCAGCGAGCAGCACCGATATTACTTCAGTGCCGAGGGCATTGCTCTTCCAATCACTGGAACACCTCCTTTATTCCTTTTTGAGGTCTCAAATTATCTCTGTTTTATTTCTAACCACAGCAAGTGGTGAGGTTAATGACGGGCAAGAGGTCTGGGAGCAGATGGTAACGGAGGGAAAAGTAAAGTAGTGATGAAATTCAATTCCGCGACGATGGAGTGAATGACTAGTGTGCTACGGTGGCTGCTTTTTATAAAGGTTTAATGATGGTAAAAATCAACTTTTACCAAAAACATCGGTTATGCATAATGAAAAAACACTTGTCTTCCCTTCACTAAAATTTGTGCTGTATAAAAAATGATAAGCCCTTTGCGCAGTGCTTTAATGGAGAAACCTTTTAGCTTTCAAACAAATTATCTGCTTCCATTCATAAATGCTTCTTTCATAAAGGATGACCTGCTTGTATTTAACACCCATCAGATGCGACAAGACTTGTAGATTAGAAAGAGACCTCTCATACATTTTGCAGTATTTTTCCTGCATTATTTACCATAGATATTTCCACATCTATATTTCTGCACTTTCCCCTTTTTTAATGCTGCATCCTTGAATCTGGAAGTGGACATTTAATGCATTTCCTTATACGGTGGCAGGTGATTACTTCATTTGCCAGTTCCCACCCGTACTAGAAACCTTCTCTGCAAGGCTCTGTACCTGTGCTTAGATAGCGGGATAGTTCATGATGTGTTTCATTGCCTATCAAGGTCTCTCAGTCATGCGCTCACAAAACACAAACGCACCCGTGCATAAACACGTACGCGCGCACACACAAATGCATGCACACCGTCGTGCACGCACGAACACACTCACACAAACACACACTCACACATACACAGATGCACACGCACACACACTCTCTCGCACGCACGTGTACACACTCACAGATGCGTGTACACACTCACAAATGCGCGCGCACACCACCTGCAAAACACACACACATTTGCACACACACACACACACACACACACACACACACATATGCACACACCATTCTCGGCTGTGGCTCCTGGTAAGATTACCTATTTGGTTATATTATAGATTCACAAGGCACAAACTGAATATTTCATGCAAAGCAACAGGGTGCTATTTTGACTGCTAAATAAATGAATAATGATTTGAATAAGATTTCCCTGCTTTGCTTCTGACCTTTCAATACAAATTACATCACAATCCAGTTAAAATAATAAGCCCATTTACTCCTTAGCCTGCCTTAGCCAGTTAATGATATTTTAATAGATATAATACATGTGCGTGAGATTTATGGGATTAATTTCTTCATCCCCGTGCATGGATTTATAATTGTATCTGTAAGCAATGCTTTATAAGCCACATGAAAAATTCATTCCAGAATTGGTGGCACTAAATGTGCACTTACTCTCTTCTGAAATTCATTTCCACCTACTTCAATAGAACTGATTTTAAGATGCATTGCATAAAATAATACATCTCCATCAGCAGATATTTGAATAGCATAACTTTTTTTCTTCTCTCCAGCGTTGATTGATAGAAAACCAAGGATAAATTGTACGTTGTCTTGTCGTTTCTAGGCTTTGCTGCATCGGCATCAATCGCAGATTTTGGCTGGGCGTTTCCACTCTCTGCCTCTGCTCGTTTGTCCAGTGGGTAACCTCAGGACTTCAGCCATTGCCCGGCGCATATTTGCCAGTTGTGCCAACATGAATCAGAGTGCCCAGGTACACAGAGCACCTATTGTCTCATAGACACTAGAAAACCTGCTGTGTTCATCCACCAGTTTGATTTTTTTTAAATTTGCAACCACCCTCCGTTTCAAAGGCCATTTGGATAGGAATTGCACAAAAATAGTCACAGAATGTCAGAGGGTCAGGCAGAAGGGAAGATGGGAAGAAACTGTCCCCGAATCTGGAGGATTGCATTTCAAAGATGTGTTTCGTTGTCTGTGATGCACTTTGAAGGTTCTTAAATGGATGTGAAAGTGCAGCTGGTGGTAGAGCTGCTGTCTCATAGCGCCAAAGATCCAGGTTTAATCCTGACCTCGGGTGCTGTCACTGTGGAGTTACGTGTTCTCCCCATGGCCGCATGGGTTGACCTAAATCCTGAAGATATGCGGGTTTGTAGGTTACCTGGCCTCTGCAGACCGCCCTTGGTGTGTAGGGAGTGAATGAGAAAGTGGGATAACATACAACTGCTGTAATCGGATGATCGATGGACGGCATGGACTCTGGGCGAAGGGCCTGTTTCCATGCTGTATCTCTCTAAAGTAAACCGTATAGTTGCAAGATTGATTTCCCTACAATGTCAAGGGAACTAAATTTGGGAACTGGGACAAGGGCCACTGCAAAGTTGCACAGTTAACATCCGGCGACTCTATGCGTGTTGGTCCCAGAGGAGAATCTACTACTCATCATGTACAATCGCCCCACTCTTTTAAATCACGTTTCCACTCGTAAATCTATCACGATTTAACGCTTTACTAACAATATTCTCTTTAATCTTCCTTCAAATCTGGAACTATACTCTGGTATTTTTCACTTTGCTCTATTTTTTATGCTTGATTTTTATGCATGTTTAGTATGAGCTGAAGTTTGTATAGCTCACTAACAATATTTTTCACTGTACATGTGAAAATTAATAAATCTAAACCCAAACCTATGGGTCTCCTAATTTGAGGAAGGACATCCTTGTGATTGAGGCAGTGCAGCGTAGGTTCACGAGATTGATCCCTGAGATGGCGGGACTGTCATATGAGGAAAGATAGAAAAGACTAGGCTTGTATTCACTGGAGTTTAGAAGGATGAGGGAGATCTTATAGAAGCATATAAAATTAGAAAAGGACTGGACAAGCTAGATGCAGGAAAAATGTTTCCAATGTTGGGCGAGTCCAGAACTAGGGGCCCCAGTCTATTAAACATGGCTCGGACAAAACTGATTATTATTAACCCATTTTCTGTTATTTGCACTATCAGTTTATCATGTGTGTATACATTTATATTATGGTATATGGACACACTTATCTGTTTTGTAGTAAATGCCCACTATGTTCTGTGTGCTTAAGCAAAGCAAAAATTTCATTGTCCTATACAGGGACACATGACAATAATTGTCAGGGGAATAGATAGGTGTTTCTGCGGCCGCAAACGAGACTCCAGGATGGTATGTTGCCTCCCTGGTGCAAGGGTCAGGGATGTCACTGAACGGCTGCAGAACTTTCTGGAGGGGGAGGGTGAACAGCCAGTTGTCGTGGTGCATATTGGCACCAACGATATAGGTAAAAAAAGGGATGAGGTCCTACAAGATGAATTTAGGGAGCTAGGAGATAAACTTAAAAGTAGGACCTCAAAGGTAATAATCTCTGGATTACTACCAGTACCACGGGCCAGTCAGAGTAGAAATAGGAGGATATTGCAGATGAATACATGGCTTGAAAAATGTTGCAAGGGGGAGGGATTCAAATTTTTAGGGCATTGGAACCAGTTCTGGGGGAGGTGGGACCAGTACAAACAGGACGGTCTGCACCTGGGCTGGAATGGAACCAATGTCCTTGGGGGAGTGTTTGCTAGTGCTGTCGGGGAGGATTTAAACTAATGTGGCAGGGGGATGGGTACAAGAGCAGAGGGGCAGGGGGGGTGTAAAATGAGGGTAGAAGCAATAGGTAGCAAGGTGAAAAGTAAAAGTGGCAGGCAGACAAAACCAGGGCAAAAATCAAAAAGAGCCACTTTTCAACATAATTGTATAAGGGGTAAGAGCGTTATAAAAACAAGCCTGAAGGTTTTGTGTCTCAATGCAAGGAGTATTCGTAATAAGGTGGATGAGTTGAATGTGCAGATAGCCATTAATGATTATGATATAGTTGGGATCACGGAGACATGGTTCCAGGGTGACCAAGGCTGGGAGCTGAACATCCAGGGATATTCAATATTCAGGAGGGATAGAGAGAAAGGAAAAGGAGGTGGGGTAGCGTTGCTGGATAGGGAGGAGATTAGCACAATGGAAAGGAAGGACATTAGTTTGGAAGATGTGGAATCGGTATGAGTATAGCTGCGAAACACTAAGGGGCAGAAAACGCTGGTGGGTGTTGTGTACAGGCCACCTAACAGTAGTAGTGAAGTTGGAGATGGTATCAAACAGGAAATTAGAAATGCGTGTGACAGAGATTAGTTAAAACAAATGTAGGTCCCTTGCAGTCAGAAACAGGTGAGTTGATCATGGGGAACAAGGATATGGCGGACCAATTGAATAACTACTTTGGTTCC
The DNA here is from genome assembly GCF_028641065.1 of Leucoraja erinaceus. Taxonomy (NCBI): domain Eukaryota; kingdom Metazoa; phylum Chordata; class Chondrichthyes; order Rajiformes; family Rajidae; genus Leucoraja; species Leucoraja erinaceus. The sequence continues at coordinate 46,575,373 of NC_073389.1, forward strand.
GTCTTCACTAAGGAAGACATAAATAATCTGCCGGAAATAGCAGGGGACCGCGGGACAAAGGAGTTGGAGGAATTGAGTGAAATCCAGGTTAGTTGGGAAGTGGTGTTAGGCAAATTGAATGGATTAAAGGCCGATAAATCCCCTGGGCCAGATAGGCTGCATCCCAGAGTACTTAAGGAAGTAGCTCCAGAAATAGTGGATGCATTAGTAATAATCTTTCAAAACGCTTTAGATTCTGGAGTAGTTCCTGAGGATTGGCGGGTAGCAAACGTAACCCCACTTTTTAAGAAGGGAGGGAGAGAGAAAATGGGGAATTACAGACCAGTTAGTCTAACATCGCTATTGGGGAAACTGCTAGAGTCAGTTATTAAAGATGGGATAGCAGCACATTTGGAAAGTGGTGAAATCATTGGACAAAGTCAGAATGGATTTACGAAAGGTAAATCATGTCAGATGAATCTTATAGAATGTTTCGAGGATGTAACTAGTAGCGTGGATAGGGAAGAACCATTGGATGTGGTGTATCTAGACTTCCAGAAGGCTTTCGACAAGGTCCCACATAAGAGATTAGTATACAAACTTAAAGCACACGGCATTGGGGGTACAGTATTGATGTGGATAGAGAACTGGCTGGCAAACAGGAAGCAAAGAGTAGGAGTAAACGGGTCCTTTTCACAATGACAGGCAGTGACTAGTGGGGTACCCCAAGGCTCAGTGCTGGGACCCCAGCTATTTACAATATATATTAATGATCTGGATGAGGGAATTGAAGGCAATATCTCCAAGTTTGCAGATGACACTAAGTTGGGGGGCAGTGTTAGCTGTGAGGAGGATGCTAGGAGACTGCAAGGTGACGTGGATAGGCTGGGTGAGTGGGCAAATGTTTGGCAGATGCAGTATAATGTGGATAAATGTGAGGTTATCCATTTTGGTGGCAAAAACAGGAAAGCAGACTATTATCTAAATGGTGGCCGATTGGGAAAGGGGGAGATGCAACGAGACCTGGGTGTCATGGTACACAAGTCATTGAAAGTAGGCATGCAGGTGCAGCAGACAGTGAAGAAAGCGAATGGTATGTTAGCTTTCATAGCAAAAGGATTTGAGTATAGGAGCAGGGAGGTTCTACTGCAGTTGTACAGGGTCTTGGTGAGACCACACCTGGAGTATTGCATACAGTTTTGGTCTCCAAATCTGAGGAAGGACATTATTGCCATAGAGGGAGTGCAGAGAAGGTTCACCAGACTGATTCCTGGGATGTCAGGACTGTCTTATGAAGAAAGACTGGATAGACTTGGTTTATACTCTCTAGAATTTAGGAGATTGAGAGGGGATCTTATAGAAACTTACAAAATTCTTAAGGGGTTGGACAGGCTAGATGCAGGACGATTATTCCCGATGTTGGGGAAGTCCAGGACAAGGGGTCACAGCTTAAGGATAGGGGGGAAATACTTTAGAACTGAGATCAGAAAAACCTTTTTCACACAGAGAGTGGTGAATCTCTGGAACTCTCTGCAACAGAGGGTAGTTGGGGCCAGTTCATTGGCTATATTTAAGAGGGAGTTAGATGTGGCCCTTGTGGCTAAGGGGATCAGGGGGTATGGAGAGAAGGCAGGTACGGGATACTGAGTTGGATGATCAGCCATGATCATATTGAATGGTGGTGCAGGCTCGAAGGGCCGAATGGCCTACTCCTGCACCTAATTTCTATGTTTCTATGTTTCTAATAAACTCACGAACTTGAACTTGAACAGTCTTAGAATAAAGGGGAAGCTATTTAAGACTGAGGTGGAAAAAAGCTTTTTCACCCAGAGAGTTGTGAATTTGTGGAATTCCCTGCCACAGAGGGCAGTGGAGGCCAAGTCACTGGATGGATTTAAAAGAGAGTTAGATAGAGCTCTCGGGGCTAGTGGAATCAAGGAATATGGGGTGAAAGCAGGCACAGGTTATTAATATTGGACGATCAGCCATGATCACAATGAATGGCAGTGCTGGCTCGAAGGGCCGAATGGCCTCCTCCTGCACTTATTTTCCAATGACTGATGACACATTTTTTTCCCCTCAGAATCCAGAACCGGTTTATTTTTTAAACATCACCAGCGTCACTATCCCACACACTAGGCGCAATCTTACAACTTACCAAAGCCAATTAACCTATAGACCTGCATATCTTTGGAGTGTGGGAGGAAACCGGAGTACCGTGAGGAAACTCATGCAGTCACAGGGAGAACGTATAAACTCCGGACAAACAGCACCTGCAGTTAGGATCGAACCCGGGTCTCTGGTGCCTTGAGGCAGCAACTCTACCGCTCCGTCACCGTGCCATTTTGTTCTCATCATCCTCCAATTTCCCTCCTACATAAGATGATATTTCCCAGTTCCGATAAAAAGCCACCCATCTGAAACATAACTCGGCTTCTCATTCCACAGATGCTGCCTGACCTGCCGAGTATTTCCAGGAATTTCTGCCGTTTTATTTTGCAACAATGTATCATTTATGCGTAGGCATGAAATTGTACAGTCCAATATAATCTTGGCACTGCTACAATTCTTTGATTACAGCTTGTGTTATGAATCTATAGTGTAAAGAATATAAAGTACGTCGGACTTGAATGGTCTGAGGATTTTCTTCCCAGATGGCATCTTACAAAGACTGAAAGGAAAGCTGGAACAGAACCAACTGCAGGGCATGTTGCTGCAATCTCCACAACCCCTGTGAATTCAAGGCTGCGCTGAACTCAGTCCCAGATGCTGCAGCAGTTGAGAAGTTTCACAATATATTTTTCTTTCAGGTAATATAGGAAAAATAAATTTAAAACGGTTATGCATCTTAATGCCAATTTCGTTTCCGTTCTCGGGCATGAACTATTTTGAAATTCGAAGCTTAAGCAGTAGCCAATAATAACAGAAGCTCTGATATCTTAAGTGAAGTAAAACATCGATAGAAAATATTCCGATAAATGATCAAGATTTTAATAAAGAGGGGATGAGGGGCGCCTTTATGTAGACAGGTGTGGCACGGTGGCGCAGTGGTCGAGTTGCTGCCTTTCAGCGTCAGAGACCCCAGTTTGATCCTGACTACGAGCGCTGCCTGTACGGAGTTTGTACGTTCTCCCCGTGACCGCGTGGGTTTTCTCCGGGTGCCTGGTTTCCTCCCACCCTCCAAATACGTACAGGTTTGTAGGTTAATTGTCTTTGGTAAAAATTGTAAACTGTCCTTAATGTGTAGGATAGTGCTTGTGTGTGGGATCGCTGGTCGGTGTCGACTAGTTGGGCTGAACGGCCAGTTACCACGCTGCATCTCTAAAGTAAACTAAACTAAAATGCAGATTAGAGACTGTGAGGTGGAGGTGGCACAGTGACAAAGCCTTACAGCACCAGCAATCCCAATTCAGTCCTGACCTCTGTTTCTGTCTGTGTGGGGTTTGCATGTTCTCCCTGTATGTAAATGGCCTCTGATGTGTTGGAACTGGAGTGGGAGTCGATGGTAATGATGGGAAAACTAGTGCGGGATTTGGATTGCTCAACCCAAAACGTCACCCATTCCTTCTCTCCAGAGATGCTGCCTGTCCCGCTGAGTTACTCCAGCATTTTGTATCTACCTTCGATTTAAACCAGCATCTGCAGTTCATTCCTACACATTTCATCGGGTTCATGGGCCATTGTGAAGCAGTATTCCATAGTTCATGTTCCAGTATTTCCTTACGGAACAGAAGGAGGCCATTTGGCCCATTGAGTCCATGCCAGCTCCTGAGCAATCCAAATCCCGCACTAGTTTTGCCCACATTACCATCGGCTCCCACTCCAGTTCCAACACATCAGAGGCCATTTACATGCAGTCACCCTTTCATTCTATCGGGTTAGACACAAAATGTTGGAGTAACTCAGCGGGACAGGCAGCATCTCTGGATAGAATGATGGCATTGCTGTTGATTGTCAGTTTAGTTTCGTTTAGTGCCACAGCGCGGAAACAGGCCCTTCAGCCCACACACCAACCAGCGATCCCCGCAAGTTAACACTACCCTACACACACTAGGGACATTTTTTACATTTACACCGAGCCAATTAACCTACAAACCTGTACCTGTTTGGAGTTGGGAGGAAACCGTGGATCTCGGATAAAACCCACGCAGGTCACAGCGAGATCGGACAAACTCCGTACAAACAAGCACCTGTAGTCAGGATCGAACCCGGGTCTGTGGCGCTATAAGGCTGCGCCACCGTGTTGCTCCTAAAGTTGATGGTTAAGATGGGAAAACTAGTGATGAATGTGATTGATCTGGAGCTGGCATGGACTCAATGGGCCAAATAGCTTCCTCTGTGTCGCGATGGAGTAGCAAAACACAAACTACGGTATTGTGTAGTCAGGCATCAACACTACCCGCTAGGCCCATGTGTCGCCCTAATTAATTAAACAATTCCAATTACATCTTTGGGGCGTGGAAGGAAACTGGAGCACCCAGATAAAACCCACGTGATCACAGGGAGAACGTGCAAACTCCGTACAGGCAGTACCCATAGTCAGGATTGAACCCGGGTCTCTGGCACTGTAGGCAGCAACTGCACCGCTGCACGACCATGCCGCACCTATCCACATAAAGATGCCCCTTATCACCTCTTTATCTAAGTCTTCCTGAGATTATAAGAATCAAAGGATATGGGGAAAATGCAGGAACTGGTTTTGGATGATCAGCCATGATTGTGTTGAATGGCGGTGCCGGCTTGAAGGGTTGAATGGCCTACTCCTGCACCTATTTTCTATGTTTCCACAAGTAATAGTAGAATTAGGGGTACGTCTGGTTGCTGGCAGCAAATTTACTGATGGCATTGCTGTTAATTTGTCAGGAGAGGTAAAACTCTAGTTCTAGTTGGAGATGGGCATTTCTTGGCAGTTCTGTGGTGCAAATGTTACTCATTAGTCCCCGCAGAATGCTGTACATTCTAGCCAAATGCAGGCAGCAACTGCTTCATTAATACCACTCACAGATTTGGCCGTAGTCAAAGCCGCACGGTCTTTATATAAATGTTGTGGAATCATAGAAGCATAGAATGTTAGAGCAGAGAAACGGGCCCTTTCAACCCACCTCACCCATGCTGCCCCTGATGCCCAATCTATGTTAATCACTATTCAGTTTAGTTTAGTTTACTGTCACATGTACCCAGGTACAGTGAAAAGCTTTTGTTGCGTGATATCTAGTCAGCAGAAAGACAATACACGATTACAATCAAGCCATTTACTGTGCATAGTTACACGTTTAGTGCATGGTAAAGCCAACAAAGTCCGATCAAGGATAGTCAGAGGGTCACCCATGAGGTAGATAGTAGTTCACGACTGCTCTCTGGTTGTGGTAGGATGATTCAGTTGCCTGATAATCCCATTTGCACGCATTAGGTCCACATCCCTCTACACATTTCTGTGCAGCTCTTCAAATGCCTTTTAAAAATTGTATTTGTTTCCGCCTCTACTACCTACTCTGGCGGCTCATTGCAGACTCTCAGCACCCTCAAATTTACCTCAGATTTCCATTAAATTTAAAAAGAGGCCAGCAGGAACTTCTTTAGTCATAGGGTAGTTAATCTGTGGAAATCATTGCCACTGAGGGCTGTGGTGGATGTCAGCGGATATTTTTAATGCAGAGATAGACAAATTCAGCCATGATTCGAACGGGTATCAAGGGTTATGGTGAGAAGGCAGGAAAATGTGATTAGGAGGCAGAGATCATCCATGATTGAATGGTGGAGTGGATTTGATGGGCCGAATGGCCTAATTCTACTCCTGTAACTTGTGAACTTGTGAATCTCACTTTAATCCTGTGGCCTCCAGTTCTAGACACCTCTGCCCCGGAAAAATATATTCTATTTTATCAATTTTATTCCCCTTTAAAATGTTACAAATCTCTGTAAGGACATGCCTCTGCCGCTTATGTTCTAATGAGAATAAAGCCAGTCTTCAAATCCTGGCAGCATCGTTGTGAATCTTTTCTGCCCTCTGCCCTCCCTCTTCACTACCACATTCTTCCTCTAATACAACATGTATCTGAATATTTTTGAAAACTGGGACAATTAAAAGCTATTGAGGTTAACCAAATAATTAAGAACGTACAAATTATTAATTAATCATTCAAAAAGAAGCCAAAAACACATACAATTAGATAATTAAGTTTACTTTAGTTTGGAGATACAATGTGCAAGGAGACCATTCAGCCCATCGAGTTCACACTGACCTCACTGCTTGTATACTAGTTCAATGTTATCCCACTTTTTGCATTCTACACTCTCGGGGCAATTTGCAGAAGCCAATTAGCCTACAAACCTGCACGTCCTTGGGATGTGGGAGGAAACTGGAGCACCCAGAACAAACCCACCTGGTGACAGGGAGAATGTGCAAACACCCGAAGTCAGGATCGAACCCGAGTCTCGAGCACTGTGAGGCAGCAGCTCTACTGTTGCTCCACCAGACTGCGGAGCATCCTGGCCAATACAGCTCACCCCCTCCATGACACACTGGTCAACCTGAGGGGCACCTTGAGCAACAGACTGGTTCCACCAAGATACAGGACAGAATGCCACAGGAGATCCTTCTTCCCTGCTGCTATGAAACTGTACAACACTTCCTTCTGTTGTTGGGTAGACTGACTGACTAGCTCCACCCGCCCCTCTCCACTCTCCCACTCCTCCCCCTCCTCAATCTTTGCACATCCCCAATCCTTTACACACGTCACTTTAATTTCATGTTTCATGTATTTTGTGTTTTTATGACTGTTGGCAGATCAATTTCCCTCCTGGGATGAATAGAGTTCTATCATATCGTATAGTATTGTCGTATATACAAAGGATACAAGGATACAAAAGACATTTATACACCAATTGGTGAAGTGAAATTTGACTTGCCATTTAATCACCATTGGAGCCACTTTGAGCAGGATCTGGTCCATCACTCTGATGTACCACCCCACTGTCCCCACCTTGCCAGAACTTACCTGGGTTTGGTGAGGAGGCCACATAAGTTGACCTACTACCTTACTCCTGGGAAGTATCCGGCCATTGAAGAGTGGTAGTGGAGCCTCATTTCCTCCGCCAAGGTTGTTGAATAGTTTGAATTCCCAGGCCTGCTCGATGTAAAACTGAGGACATCGACCCCATGGTGGAGTCCAGGTGGGTTTCTGAAGGTTTCAGGCTACACTTGCGAACTACCAGCCAGACAAGCTCGAATCAGCCCTATGGTCCCAATGGTTGCTGCACCAGGACTACATTGCCCAGGGTTGAAGAGCAAACTCTCCGGCAAAAACAAAACTAACTGACGGAGGAACTCGTGTTCAAGAAGGAACTGCAGATGCTGGAAGATCGAAGGTACACAGAAATGCTGGAGAAACTCAGCGGGTGCAGCAGCATCTATGGAGCGAAGGAAATAGGCAACGTTTCGGGCCAAAACCCTTCTTCAGACTGATGGGGGGTGGGGGGGAGAAGGAAGGAAAAAGGGAGGGGGAGGAGCCCGAGGGCAGGGGATGGGAGGAGGCAGCTCGAGGGTTAAGGAAGGGGAGGAGACAGCAAGGGCTAGCAAAACTGGGAGAATTCAACGTTCATGCCATCCAGACGCAAGCAATCCAGGCGGAATATGAGGTGCTGTTCCTCCAATTTCCGGTGTTGCTCACTCTGGCAATGGAGGAGACCCAGGACAGAGAGGTCGGATTGGGAATGGGAGGGGGAGTTGAAGTGCTGAGCCACCGGGAGTTCAGGTAGGTTATTGCGGACTGAGCGGAGGTGTTCGGCGAAACGATCGCCCAACCTCCGCTTAGTCTCCCCGATGTAAATCAGCCGGTGGAACTCAATGGACGCAGGATGCATCTGTGAGGGGGTGGGGGGTGGGGAGGGGAATGGACAGAAAACGTTTCAGGTTGGGACCCTTCTTCAGATTGATTCCAGCACCAGCAGTCTCTTGTGTCGACAAGTAATTCTCTGGTATGGCTGTTAGAGGGGATTCTCAGCAAGACTGAGTTCTGCAGAATAAAAGCTTTTCACATGACAATAAACAAAACTGAAACTGTCGGAGATCCAGAGGTCACCGCGTGTGGCTGTGGCAGAATTAGAGGCAACATTGCTCTGAATCTACCCCTTCAAGATCACCTCAATATGATAGAACCCATAAGTTTATGAGTGTCTATATATGGAGTAAAACGTCTCTGCAACAGCCTCATAAGTCAGAATAGTGGCAGGAATTCATTTAGGACATAACCGGCCCTTTTTATCCTGTTGGTTATGTGAACCAAACAATATAACACAAGGAGAGTGAACAAACAACATGAAAAAGATTAATATGGATAGCTGTGTTCGCAAAACTCATAAACTATGTATGAACTAGAAAGCTTCACAAAGAAACTTTAAATTATTCTCTTGCAAGCTTTCTCTGTATGCTTTCCATTGCTATGTCCAAAGATGCTTCCTGACCCGCTGAGTTACTCCAGCATTTTATGTCTATATTTGGAATAAACCAGCATCTGCAGTTCCTTTTTTATTAAATATGTTAATAACTCCAACTCTCTGCCCAATTAAAGTCAGTTATTTAATCCCGATTTTGTAAATTGTGTCACTTTCTCTGATGTCACTTGTTCAAGCCTTATTAACAATGAACATTTGGGAATTATTTACCATTACATTAAAAAATCAATATATTAACAATCAAAGTCTATTATGATCATAACTGTATCATAAGAAATAAGAAGTTAAATGAAAGATACAAGGAGCTCATCCCCACTCTCTGTAAGCGGGATTTCTGCGTGGAACTGAATCCTGCTGTATAAAGTCAGGACATCTCTGCATATAAACACATTCAATATAAGTGGACTGTGTTATTTCTAGTCATCTATTTTTGGCGTTAGCAGAACTCAGTGGGCGGAGGTGGAAAAAGCATGTTTTTTTACAATTTTGCAGTTTGTCATGGTATACGGTGCAATATGTCACACTTGCACATCAAAGCGGACCCGCTAAAACTACTTTGATGTCCCTGAGCCACTTCTCTAGTGCATATGTATAAAATATGCAAAACTCTCTTTTATTCTCTCCTTCTCAATGACCTTGGGAAAAGGTTTAGTGGAACGCATTCTTGCCTCTTGAGTCGGATGCTCATCCAAAGTCGTGACACTCAAGTTGACAATCCAGACTGAGGGGTTGGCTGGATTTCTCTAATTTCAAGTAATCCTAATATTCCCCCTCTCTCCGCCCCTCCCTCAACCCAGTCGTCCAGTTAGTTCCACTGTTTGTATCCATACATCCTTTCATCATCACCTCTTCCACAGCCAACAATGGACCATTGTGGGCTCCACCTTTCTGAACCTTTTCATACTGTCGAATTTCCCTCCCCCCTGACTCTCAGTCCGAAGAAGGGTCTCAATCTGAAACGTCACCTATTCCTTTTCTCTAGAGATGCTGCCTGACCCATTGAATTACTCCAGCATTTTGTAGCCTTGCTGGCGGTGGCAAATTTCAACTGAGTCATTAAGTTGAAGACTCACTTGCTTCTGGGTGCATATAAAACATTGCACTCCCATAAACCATAAACCAGGAGAGCCGTCCCACATTTTCCATTAATATTTATTGTCATCACGTGTTCTAAACAGTTTATGTGATCATTTACACGGTGCTGATTCAGTGGTTCTGATTTACTCATTCTTGCCTCTTGAATAAATAAATAAAAGAATAAATAAAACACTTTAGAACATTGAGAAAGGAGCAATAATATAATGACAAAGGTACACAAAAATGCTGGAGAAACTCAGCGGGTGCAGCAGCATCTATGGAGCGAAGGAAATAGGCAACGTTTCGGGTCGAAACCCTTCAGGTTTCGAAGGTACACAAAAATGCTGGAGAAACTCAGCGGGTGCAGCAGCATCTACCCCGTTCCTGCTTTCTCCCCATATCCCTTGATTCCGTTGGCCCTAAGAGCTATATCTAACTCTCTCTTGAATCAGGGGCCACAGTTTAAGAATAAGGAGTAAGCCATTTAGAACGGAGACGAGGGAACACTTTTTCTCACAGAGAGTTATGAGTCTGTGGAATTCTCTGCCTCAGGGGGTGGTGGAGGCCGGTTCTCTGGATGCTTTCAAGAGAGAGCTAGATAGGACTCTTAAAGATAGCGGGGTCAGGGCATATGGGGAGAAGGCAGGAACGGGGTACTGATTGTGGATGATCAGCCATGATCACATTGAATGGCAGTGCTGGCTCGAAGGGCCGAATGGCCTACTCCTGCACCTGTTGTCTATTGAATATATCCATGAAGATATCTTCCTCCTATCACTCCTAAATGGCCTACCCCTTATTTTTAACCCCTTCACGCTGTCGCGGCAAGACCTCCAGCATAATCAAGGATGTCTCATCCCACTCACTCCCTCTCTCCCCTCTCCCATCAGACAAAACCTGACAAAATCAGAAGTGTGAAAACGCACACCTCCAGATTCAGGGAGAGTTTCTTCCCAGGTACACAAAAATGCTGGAGAAACTCAGCGGGTGCAGCAGCATCTATGGAGCGAAGGAAATAGGCAACGTTTCGGGCCCGCTGCACCCGCTGAGTTTCCCCAGCATTTTTGTGTACCTTCAATTTTCCAGCATCTGCAGTTCCTTCTTAAACACAATATAATGACAAAACCGTTTTCCGTTGAATGACCATCTAAGAAATTAGTTGGACTATTATCAGAATCCCTACTTCTGTCACAGGGCGATTCACATTTATCAACGAGACTCCCATTGGAGTCTAAAAGTTTAGTGTAGTTTAGTGTCGTTTATTATTGTCATGTGGACCAAGGTACAGTGAAACGCTTTTGTTCGCGTGTCATCCAGTCACAGAAATGTCTCTATGTGATTACAATCAAGCAGTGCACAGATCAAGGGATAGAGGGTACTATGTTTATCTTTCTTGAAAACCTGAAGCTTCAAGCATCTCTACTTCACCACCATCAACGTACACCAGGGGTATGTGTGTACTACTTTGCTTCTTGAGGTCTATCACAATCTCCTTTGTCTTGCTAACATTGAGGGAAAGGTTGTTGTTGGGCACCAGGTTATGAGGTTCTCAAACTTGATAATTATCTTGATAAAATCCTATTAAAGATAGTTCAAAGGTCTCCAATTAAGTAGACAAGAGGTCAGGACCACACTGAGGCCAGGACTACACTACCTGGAGTATTGTGTGCAGTTTTGGTCCCCTAATTTGAGGAAGGACATTCTTGCTATTGAGGAAGTGCAGCGTAGGTTTACAAGGTTAATTCCCGGGATGGCGGGACTGTCATATGCTGAGCGAATGGAGCGGCTGGGCTTGCACACTCTGGAGTTCAGAAGGATGAGAGGGAATCGTATTGAAACATATAAAATGATTAAGGGTTTGCACATGCTAGAGGCAGGAAACATGTTCCCGATGTTCGGAGAGTCCAGAACCAAGGGCCACAGTTTAAGAATAAGGGGTAAGTCATTTAGAATGGAGATGAGGAAACACTTTTTTTACACAGAGAGTTGTGAGTCTGTGGAATTCTTTGCCCCAGTGGGCGGTGGGGGCCGGTTCTCTGGATACTTTCAAGGGAGAGCTAGATAGGGCTCTTAAAGATAACGAAGTCAGGGGATATGGGGTGAAGACAGGAACGGGGTACTGATTGTTGATCAGCCATGATCACATTGAATGGTAGTGCTGGCTCGAAGGGCTGAATAGCTTACTCCTACACCTATTGTCTATTGTCTATTGACTGTTTAATTGCCTGATAATAGTTGGAAGGAAACTGTCCCTGAATCTGGAAGTATGTGGTTTCACACTTCTGTACCTCTTGTCTGATGGGGGAAGAGAGATGAAGGAGTGACCAGTGTGTGACCGGTCCTTGATTAAGCTGGTGGCCTTGCCAAGACAGCATGAAGTACAGATGGAGTTAATGGAAGGGAGGTTGGTTTGCATGATGGTCTGGGCCACATGCACACTTCTACAATTTCCTCTGGTCGTGGATGGAGCTGTTCCCAAACCAGGTTCTGATGCATCCCGATAAAATGCTTTCTACGGCTCATTTGTAGAAGTAGGTGAGAGTTGGTGGGGACATGCCGAACAGTCTAGTTTATTGCCATGTGTATCGAGAAACAGTGAAAAGCTTTTTGTTGCGTGCGATCCAATAAGCGGAAAGACAATACATGATTACAATCAAGCCATTTACAATGTATAGATACATGATGAGGGAATAACGTTTAGTGCAAGATAAAGCCAGCAAAGGCTGATCAAGATAGACACAAAATGCTGGAGTAGCTCAGCGGGACAGGTAACATCTCTGGAGAGAAGGAATGGGTGACGTTTCGGGTCGAGACCCTTCTCCAGTCTGAAGAAGGGTCTCGAACCAAAACGTCACTCATTCATTCTGAAGAAGGGTCTCAACCCAAAACGTCACCCATTCCTTCTCTCCAGAGATGCTCCGTGCCCCGCCGAGTTAATCCAGCATTTTGTGTCGCTCTTTGATTTAAACCAGCATCTGCAGTTCCTTCCTAAACATAATGTCCGATCAAGGAGAGTCCGAGGGTGTACAACGAGGTAGATAGTAGTTCAGGACTGCTCTCTGGTTGTGGTTGGATGATTCAGTCGCCTGATAAGGTTCACGTTGAAAGTCGGGTCCCAGTTAATTATATCTGTCAGATCATTCATGGACACTAATGTCCTGTTAGTCAGTCAGTCATGTCCTGGACTTCCTCCATTGCCAACATGAGGCCAAACACAAATTAGAGGAAGAACACCTCATATTTTGCTTGGGCAGCTTACAACCCAGCGGTATGCACATTGATTTCTCTAATTTCAAGTAGCCCTTGCATGCCCTCTCTCTCCATCCCTCCCCCACCCTATTCATCCTGCTAGTTCCACTGTTACTGTATATCCCCTTGTTGTCACCTTTTCCACAGCCAACAATGGACCATTGTGGGCTCCATCTTTCTGAAGTTGTCAATGCTGGCCATGATTTGTCCTGTACCTTTTCATAACTCTAGTTTCCCTCTTCCCCTGTCTCTCAGTCTTAGGAAGGGTCTCGCACCCGAAACGTCACCTATTCCTTTCCTCCAGAGATGCTGCCTGACCCGCTGGGTTACTCCAGCATTTTTGCGTCTATCTTCTGTGTAAATGAATCAATGCCCTGCCTAAAACTCAAAGCAAATCGCAAACCAGGCCTGGCTGCTTCTTGGTGCTACTCCAAGCAGTCTGTTTGCGCAATGAATATGTCAGTGGAACTCCCAGGTAACTCGAAGAAAAACAAGATCAATTGAAGAATCAGGGAGACATTTCCAGGAGACTGCACTTTGATTACAGATATCCATCAGAGGCATGAATCATTTTCCCATTCACACAAACAGCAACAATGAAATGATTCCTTTCCCTGGTGGTAATTTGAGGCTCGATGGTCTGAAGCAAGTAGTCCCAGTTGTGCAAAGATAATGTGCTTTATATTAACGTTCTAGCCTGAGATGTGCTTAGGTTAGCTTTAGTTTAGTCTCGAGATACAGTGCGGAAACAAACCCTTCGGCCCACCGAGTCCATACCGACCAGCGATCCCCATAGACTAACACTCATAGACTAACACACACAGACTAACGTAGACTACCACACACAGTAAGAACAATTTTGCAATGTCACCATGGCAAGCAACCTACAAACCTGTACGTCTTTGGAGTGTGGGAGGAAACCGGAGCACTTGGAGAAACCCACGCAGGTCACGGGGAGAACGTACAAACCCCGTACAGACAGCACCTGAAGTCACGATCGAACCTGGGTCCTTGGCGCTGTAAGGCAGCAACTCTACTGCTGCGCCACCACGCCATCTATGTGTAAATGCTGGCAGAGTTCGTTCTGCAGTTGGTGGTGAGAAACAACATTTGCTAGAAGCATATCATAGAGATTGAGAGCTCAGTACCTGGGATTTTTCTCTCCATAAAGGAAGGACTAACAATGGCTGTGCACCTATGATTTATTTACTTACAGATCAAGTGCAGACCCGTTGGGTCTGTTCCCCCAACGTGCGGTTGTGGGGGGGGGAGGTGGCATGCAGCGTCACACACACTAATTACCCCCCCCCGCACACACGCTAATTACCCCCCTTGATATTATATTAATATTATTAATTTGCTCCTTTTACCCCATAACCACCCTATCTACTGACGCATAGCCCCCAACTTGCAGTCACATCTAGAGAGGGGGGGGGGTAGCGAGTGAGGGCAGAGAGAGAAGGGGCAGAGGGGGGGGGGGGGGGAGAGGGGGGGGAGAAAGAGGGGGGAGAGAGGGGGGGGGGGGGGGGTAGGGGGGGAGAGGGGGGGAGAGAGGGGGGTGTTGAGTGAGGGGGAGAGAGAGAGGGTGCTGAGAGGGGGGTGAGGTGAGGGTAGGGGGAGAGGTGGGGTGCAGGGAGGGGGAGGGTGGAGGGAAGGGGTAGGTGGTGTGGAGGGGAGGGGGGTTAGGGGAGGGAGGGTGGGGGGGAGGGGGATGGAGGGGATGGAGAGGAGGAGGGGGAGAAAAAGAGGAGAGAGAGAGAGGGGGGGGGGGGGGGGGGGGGGAGAGGAGGGGGAGAGAGAGAGAGTGCCTTTTTACTTCAACCCAAACCCCCCAAACAACCATGCGCAGGCAGTGCCTTTTTACTTCAAACCAACCATATTTTCATTTTCAAACCACATTAAGGGCACTCACAGTTGAGTAGACATGTGTTCAGTGTTATTCAGAGGTCAGAGAGACGTGACCTCCATCTTGCAGAGACTGAGTGAGGTACACCACTTCCTGGTTTTATAGTCCCTCCCCCTCCCTCCAGCAGGGGCAGCAGAGAGAATGGTGATTTTTAAAAAAAAACATTAATATCTCTCTGATTTTTCATCGATGGGAAAAATCCTCTGGTCCAGGAAGGCAGACGTGGGCTCTGAGCAAGGTGGCTAAAAATGACACTTGGGTGGCAGCGTTCTCTCGGAAATCGCAACACAGTGGGCCAAAAGCGGTCAAGATCAGACTTTTAGTAATATAAAGATTACAATACAGAAGGAGGCCATTCAGCCCACCCGGTACAGAAGAGAAGTCCCATCAATTCCAACCTTCTCTCCTTATTTATCTGCATCCCTGCAACTTGTTCTCGCTCACATTGCCACCAATTCCCATTTAATTCTTACCTACACTAAGGGATAACATATAGTAGACATTCAACATCAAAATGTATTTGTGATGTGGGGATACACCAGACCAGCTGGTGTCTTCTCTAACTTCAAATAACCCTTGCATCCCCTCTCTCCATCCCTCCCCCACCAAAGTATTTTCTAGTTTCAAAGTCATCTTGTTGAGTCTCATTGTCTGTAACTGGTTTTCACCTATCCCACTGCGAATAATGGCCTATTTCCTTTATTTGCTTTACCTATTTGTATTTCTTTCATTCATTTGTAATATATCTCTCTATGTCACCATCTGCATCTCTCGTTTCCCTTTTCCCCTGATTCTCAGTTTGAAGAAGAGTCTTGACCCGTAACGTCACCTATTCCTTTTCTCCAAGGATGGTGCCGGCAGACAGCAGGCATGGTCAGGATCGAACCCAGGTCCCTGCACTACCTGGCTCTCACACCAGACTTTACGCAAAGACTGTGTAGGAAGGAACTGCAGATGCTGATTTATTCGGAAGATAGATGTGAAATGCTGGAGTAACACAGCAGGTCAGGCAGCAGCTCAGGGCAAAAGGTATAGGTGACATTTTGGGTCGAGAGCCTTCTTCAGACCTTGGTTGTCAGATCCTGCATCTCAGTCTGACGAAGGGTCTTGACCCAAAACGTTACCTATTCCTTCTCTCCAGTGATGCTGCCTGACCCGCTGAGTTACTCCACCATTTTGTGTCCATCTTTCTTTACACAAAGACTGCTCTCTAGGCTTTATTTTTCATTGGAAAACCAAACACTTAGCGCTACCTGATGCCCTGCTCCATCACAATCTAGTTCCTCCAGCATTCGCATTTGTTCCTCATTATTGAGAAGATTACACATGAACAACGCTCACTACTATGAAGCAAAAAACAAAATGGTGGTGGAACTCAGCGGGCCTGGTCAGGCAGTATCGATGGAGGGAAACGGACAGGCGATATTTCATAACAAGGCTCGGTGGTACCAAGCGGGCGCAATGGTAGTGTTGCTGCCCGACAGAGTCTGACACCCGGCTTCAATCCTGACTGTCTGTGCGGAGTTTGTACGTTCTCCCCGTGGCCTTTCTCTGGGATCTCCAGTTTCCTTCCACACGCACAAGCCCCTTGGCTAATTGGCTTGGATAGTAGTGTGCGAGGAACGCTGGTCAGCACGGACTTTGTAGGCCGAAGGGCCTGTTTCCACGCTGTGGAATTCGTGGCGGCGCCTTGTGGCAGCGGCTCGACTGCAGTCCGTCTGTCTTTTCTTCCTTTTTGTCCTGTTAGGTGTTTTTGGTTTTAGTTTTACTTTATTTTTGGCTGTGTATATGTGGGGGGGCGGGGGAACTTTTTAATCTCTTCCCTGAACGGGGACGCGACCTTTTCCCTGTCGAGTTGGGGCCTAACATCGTGGAGCAGGCGGCCTCCAACCGGAATGGACCTGGGGCTCCAGTCGCAGAGCCTGCGGACTCACCACGGAGCGCGGTGCGCTGTGGTGGCGTGCAGCTGCGACACGACTTCGGAGCTTCGGAGACTTCGGCTGCAGGCCCTGTGGACGGTAACATCGGGAGCTCGCGGGTCCCTGGTGGGAGACCGCTTTTCGGAGCTCCCGCATTGGCAACTTCGCCCGCCCGAATCTAGGGGTTTAAATCGACTCGGTGCGGGGCCTTACATCGCCCGGCACGGCTTAAACAGCCGCGGGACTTACCATCGCCAGCCGGGGGCTCTAACATCAAGAGCCTCGATCAGCTCGATGCAGCAGTTTGACTGCTTGACTGCGGGAGAAGAATAAAGAACAGAGAACAGGGAAGAGATGCCTTCCATCACAGTGAGGAGGTGTTTGGAGATTCACTGTGATGGATGTTTGTGTGGAATTGTGTTAATTGTGTGTTTTGGTATTTTGCTGTTATGACTGCAGGAACAAAATTTCATTTGAACCTTGTATGTTTAAATGACAATAAATGGCATTCTATTCTATTCTATTCTATGTATCTCTAAACTAAACTAAACCCTTCTTCAGACTGAAGAAGTGTCCTGACCCAAGACGTCGTCTGTCCATTTCCTTCCTCCCCTCTGCCCCACCCATAGATGCTGCCTGACCCACTGAGTTCTTCCAGTGGTTTGATTTATGCTGAAGATTTCTGCATCGGCAGTCTTCTGTGTCTCCACTCTATAATTCATGTGGACATTATTTATTTTTATTCAAATCGTTTTATGTCGTTCGCTCTTCAAGGGAGATGCTAAATGCATTCGTTGTATCTGGTGTGACACTGACAATGCACATTCAAAATTGAATCTGAATGACCCACGAGTCTTCAGTGGTGTGATTTATATCTCAGGTGTCTCCACTCTATAATTCCCAGAAATCGAACACAGTGCAGGAATTGTGCGTAGCATCAAGTGATCGGCTGGCTATTACCTTTGCTCTGCCATTAACCTTCTGAAAACATCCCCACTTCTCCAGGATTTTCATGGAATCACCACATTTGGCTCCTAATTACTAACTCAATTTGCTATGGAATGTTAAGTCCAATAATCGACAGCGTAAGTATCTCTCTAACAGTGCACTTATTGCTAATGACTGCCTATCAGTCTTTTTTTACCAAGGCAGTGAACAGTTATTACTGTGGTATCTTATTCTGTCAAGTTGGGAATTATTCCATGACATCTTTACCATGTCAACTTTTCATCTTTACATTTTAATTTTACATTCACTTTGTTTCCTCCATCGCAAACATTTCTCTTTCCTTCTGCACTTGACCTGACATTGAATTCACCCACTTTCTTCCTTCATCAATCTTGTTCATTTCCCAATCCATAAATCACAGTGGTTAAGAAGACATGCTGTTTCTCCCTTTTACCTTCAATGCATCTCTATAGGTTTGTGCTTCGTGCAATACTGTGGGCGATTGTTCCAAAATCTAGGCCCACGCAGGCAAATCTAGCGGATAGGCCATGCCACGAGATGTTGTACTTCAACAAAATCTGGCCCATGGTAGTGTTTCCTAAATGTGGTGTTGACATCTTCAAATAGACAGTGAACATTTCACCCATATTAATCCAGCAATTGTACAGGTCTACTGCTGTTGATTATACTGAATCATAGTCATAGTGACACAGTGTGGAAACAGGCCCTTCGGCCCAACTTGCCCACACTGGCCAACATGTCCCACCTACTACACTAGTCCCACCTGCCTGCGCTTGGTCCATATTCCTCCAAACCTGTCCCATCCATGTACCTGTCTAACTGTTTCTTAAACGTTGGGATAGTCCCAGTCTCAACTACCCCCTCTGGCAGCTTGTTCCATGCACCCACCACCCTTTGTGTGAAAAAGTTACCCCTCAGATTCCTATTAAATCTTTTCCCCTTCACCTTGAACCTATGTCCTTGGTGTAGCTCCCCTATAAATACCAATGGCAAATGGCCCTTTCACTCCCAGCCAAACTAGAAATACCTCACACAGAGGTTTCTCAACCTTGACCCACTTCCATTCCTGCTTAGCAAGGCCTTTAAATAGGGACAAGTCCACTCTGTGCCTCCTTAGTACATTATCGCCCCTCCTCATCTTTATTTTCCTCCTGAAGTTGTGTGGTGGAAATTGTAAATGTTGAGTGAGCACATCGTTTTATTTGTGGAAATCTGAGAAGTCAAGTCAAGAGAGTTTATTGTCATGTGTCCCAGATAGGACAATGAAATCCTTGCTTGCTGCAGCACAACAGAATATTGTAGGCATAGATACAGAATAGATCAGTGTGTCGATATACCATAGAATATATATATATACACATATAAATAAACGGATAAAGTGCAATAGGCTGTTATAGTTCAGAGTTTGTTTAATAGTCTGATGGCTGTGGGGAAGAAGCTGCAGCAACAGAATATTAATAAATCAAAAGCTTTTTGCACAAGCCAACTGATAAAGAATAACAATGAAGAACAATAAAGGAAAAAAACAGTGATCTGTTTAGTTTAGTTTAGTTTAGTTTTGTTACAGCGATTCTGCACCGACCAGTGATCCCCGATTAACACTATCCAACACATGGGGCAATTTTTACATATATACCAAGCCAATTAACCGACAAACCCGTACATCTTTGGAGCGTGTGGGGATACCAAAGTTCTCGGAGAAAACCCACGCGGTCAGGGGGAGAATGCACAAACTCCGTACAGAAAAGCACCCGTAGCCAGGATCGAACCCGGGTCAGCAACTCTACCGCTGCGCCACTGTGCCGTCCTGTTGTGGACCACCTGCACTGATGTGACAGCTAAGAAAGCACACCAACACCTCTACCGCCTGAGAAAACGGAAGAAACTCTGACATGCCTCCAGCGACTCTCACCAACTTCTACAGATGCACCATACAAAGCATACTGTCGGGTTGCATCACATCTTGGTTTGGGAACAGCTCAAGTGCACGAGAAATTGCAGAAAGTTGTAGCCAGTCCATCGCACAAACCAGACTTCCCACCATTAACTCCGTCTACATTTCCCAATGCCTCTGGAAAAGCAGCCAACATAATCAAAGACTTGCCCACCCTGGTCATTCCTTCTTCTCCCTGCTCCCATTTGGCAGAAGGTACAAAAGCTTGAAAGCGCACACCACCAGACTCAGCAGTCAGGTTTCTGAACAATCCTTCCATAAGCTAAGGTATTGTATGATTCACCTCTACCCTATTGCAGGCATTGGACTTTGTCTATAGAACTGATGGACTACAATTCTGGGAACTACATTCTGCATCTTCCCCTTCGTTCTATCTATTGTACAGGAGTTTGACTTGATTGTATTTATGTGTGGCATATCTGTTCTGTTTGGAAAGAGTGCAAAACAAGGCTTTTCATTGTACCTCGGTACACATGACAATATTAAACCAACACCTATGTAAACATAAGACCAAACCCAACTACTGGACGCCTTGAGTTTCATTCTTAAGATACTTTTCTAGTGTATGTGAAGGGTGGCAAATAATATGTCTGCCAAGCTTAAAAATCAGCCTGATGCTTTGTAACAATATTCAAAGATGGAAGCATGTTGTCTACTGGCTGAGATGTATTTAAGGAGAAACTGGGCATTGAGAAAATATATGGAACAAAAGTTTGTACTGATAAAATTGGAGGTAGCTGGAAAGTAGTATAAATGCCAGTGTGGACATCAGTTTAGTTTTGAGATACAGGAAACAGGCTCTTCGACCCACCGTGTCCACGCCAACCAGCGATCCCCATACACTAACATTACCTTACACACAATAGGCGGCACAGAGGCATAGCGGTGGAGTAATAACACCTTACAGCGCCAGAGACCCGGGTTCGATCGTGACTACTGGTGCTGTCTGTACATTTTCACCATGACCTGCGTGGGTTTTCTCCGAGATCTTCAGTTTCCTCCCACGCTCCAATGACGTACAGGTTGTAGGTTAATTGGCTTGGTATCATTGTAAATTGTCCCAAGTGTGTGTCGGATAGTGTTAATGTGCAGGGATCGCTGGTCGGTGTGCCGAAGTGCATGTTTCCTCACTGCATCTCGAAACTCAACTAAACTCAACTAAACTAGGGACAATTAACAATGATACCAAACCAATAAACCCACAAACCGGAACCCAACGGGAAAAACCTACGCAGGTCACTGGTAGAGAACGTACAAACTCCATATAGACAGCTCCTGTGGTCAGGATTGAACCCAGGACTCTGGCACTGTAAGGCAACCTCTGCACCACCATGCCGCCCTAACTTATTGAGCTAAAATTTTCAAAACAGATCAATGAAACAAATCAATGAAGTCAAATCCAAAGTCAGGACCGAACTCAGGTCTCTAGCACAGTAAGGCAGCAGCTCGATCAGCTGCACCACTTTTTAAAAAATCCTCCCCAGATTCTACACACAAGGACCAGTTTACAATGTCCAACTAACCTGTCAATGTGATGTGGGTGAAAACTGGAAAAAACCCCACACAGTCACAAAGCAAACTTGCAAATTCCACACAGACAGCACCCAAGGTCAGGATAGAATCCGTGTGTCTGGCACAACTTCACTAGTTGGACTCGACCAGTCCATTTAATACTTAAATAGCCAAAATCCCTGTGCATTCAGTTGGCTTGGTACCAGTACTAACTCTTAGAAAATACTTCATTATTACAGTAAAGAGATACCATTGATCATGTCGTTACGCTACTTAATGTGGTTGGAGATGGTATCCAGTTGCATCTTCACCCAAGGGAGGTGATAGAGGAGAGAACCAGGCAGTATCCTTGTTTGGCTCCGAAGACTGTGGTTGCAGACTACACTCCAAGGTGACAGCACATGATCCAGCTGGCAAAACGAGGCTGCCACACTATCAAAGATGATAATGCGTTGGTAACGAGACTCAAAGGATTCTACTGCAAGAAACTAAATATGAGCAGGAATTTCTCTTGGAATCGTAGCCAAGGTTCATCTCTCAACTGGACCTACTAAAAATAAGTGACCTGGATATTCATCATCAGGAAGCCTGGAGCTGTACCGAATGACTATGATTCTAGAAAGAAACATGATCTTAAAACAAGATCCAAGCCATTTCTCTCATCAGAAAGCTGCCTGGATTAGTGGGTTTCAGCTACAGGGAGAGGTTGGATAGCCTTGGATTGTTTTCTCTGGAATATCAGGGGTTGAGGGGAGACTTGATAAAACACATAAGATTATTACATCCCAAAGACGTGCAGGTTTGTAGGTTAATTGGTTACTGTACATTATCTTTAGTGTGTAGGATAGTGCTTGTGTTCTGGGGAATCACTGGTTGGCGCCGACTCGGTGGGCCGAATGGCCTGTTTCAACGCCGTATCTCTAAAGTAAATGAAAATGAGAGGCATAGATAGTGTAGACATTCAGAACCTTTTCCCCAGGGTGGAAACTTCCAACACTGGAGGGCAAAGCTAATAGGTGAGAGGGGGAAAGTTTTAATGGGGCAGGTTATTTTTACACAGAGAGTGGTGGGGGCCAGGAACGCATTGCCAGGGGGGTGGTGGTGGAGGGAGATACGGTTGTGGTGTTTAAGGGGCTTTTAGAAAGGCACATGGAAGTGCAAAGTATAGAGGGATATGGAGAGTGCTTGTGCTAGTGCTGGATAGTGCTTCCGCCAAAATTGAGGAAGGACATTCTTGCTATTGAGGGAGTGCAGCGTAGGTTTACAAGATTAATTCCCGGGATGGCGGGACTGTCATATGCTGAGAGAATGGAGCGACTGGGTTTGTATACTCTGGAATTTAGAAGGATGAGAGGGGATTTTATTGAAACATATAAGATTATTAAGGGATTGGGGGGTCATGACAGAAGCCATCTCATGGCGATCCCCGGAAACAACGACACGATGCACTCTGTGACGTGTCGGGCGACCAATTCTGTCACCATGTTGGACAAAGACAGAAGCGGCATCTGACACACGAGAGAACGATTACGGGATTGGACACGCTAGAGGCAGGAAACATGTTCCCGATGTTGGGGGAGTCCAGAACCTGGGGCCACAGTTTAAGAATAAGGGGTAGGCCATTTAGAACGGAGATGAGGAAAAACTTTTTCACCCAGAAAGTTGTGAATCTGTGGAATTCTCTGCCAATTCTCTGGATGCTTTCAAGAGAGAGTTAGATAGAGCTTTTAAAGATAGCGGAGTCAGGGGAGGTGGCGAGAAGGCAGGAACGGGGTACTGAATGTGAATGATCAGCCATGATCATATTGAATGGCGGCGCTGGCTCTAAGGGCTGAATGGCCTACTCTTGCACCTATTGTCTATTGTACAGGCAGATGAGGTCAGTTTAACTTGGCATCATGTTTAGCATATATAATGTGGGCCGAAGGGCCTGTTCCTGTGCTGTATGTTCTATGCTCTATGTTCACATTCCTGCTTCACACAAAAAGGGTGGTGGACATTGGGAACTCACTCCACACCAACAAAGGACTGTTTAGACTGAAAATATCACAACTGGGATTGAAAGATCCGTGTTTGGTAAATGTAGTAGGAGTTATGAGTCAAGAGTGTTTAATTGTTATATGTACCGACCATGCAATAATGACATTCGAACATGCAGCATTTTAATGGGCGCTTAAATCTCAAGACACAGGGATCAATACAATAATCAAAAAAAGGATTAAAAAAATTAATAACCATAATACTAGTGCAAAACATTCTGGTCCACAACCCGATCAAACAGAGTCCATAGAAGTTGATGTTGTTGAGGTTAGTATTGTGCAGACTTCAAGAGCCTGATGGTTGCTGGCACGAAGTTATTCTTTAACCTGGTGGTAATGGATTTTAGACTCCTGCACCTTCTTCCCTATGGGCAGACCACGATGAGAATGGGGCCAGCGTGAAGATATGAGGCAGTGCCTCCTCTAGATCCCTTCAATGGTGGGGAAGTCAGTGCAGATGATCACTCCCTGTAATCTCCTCCATTCCTGGCCTTTATGGAGAGTCAAGGCAATTAGATGGAGTTAACAGCCATGATTTCATTGAATTGAATTGAATTTAATTGAAGGATTCAGTGGTGCAGCAGAAGAGTTACTACCTTACAGCGTCATAGTCCTGGGTTCGTTCTTTACTACGGGTGCTGTCTGTATGGAGTTTGTACGTTCTCCCCATGACTGCGTGGGTTTTCTCCAGCTGCTCTATATCCTCCCACACTCCAAAGGTGGGCAGGTTTTGTAGGTTAATTGGCTTCTGTAAATTGTCCCTAGTGTGTTCGATATGTCTAGTGCAAGGGTCGATCACTGGTCAGCATGGACTCAGTGGGCCGAAGGGTCTGTTTTCACGCCGTATCTCTAAACTATACAAATGCAACATGGAAACAGGCCCTTCGGCCCAAGTCCAAACCAACCACTGATCACCCATTCACGATGTTTCTATGTTGGACCCACTTTCACATCCACCGCCTGCACACTAGGCGCCATTTTGCAGAGGCCAATTAACCTACAAACCCACGCGTATTGGAATGTGGGAGGAAACCGGAGCACCCAGAGGAAACCCACGTGGTCACAGGGAGAACATAGAAACATAGAAACATAGAAAATAGGTGCAGGAGTAGGCCATTCAGCCCTTCGAGCCTGCACCGCCATTCAATATTATCATGGCTGATCATCCAACTCAGTATCCTGTACCTGCCTTCTCTCCATACCCCCTGATCCCTTTAGCCACAAGGGCCACATCTAACTCCCTCTTAAATATAGCCAATGAACTGGCCTCAACTACCTTCTGTGGCAGAGAATTCCAGAGATATGTAGCGACCATGCAATAATGACATTCGAACATGCAGAGAAAAATGTTTTTCTCATCTCGGTCCTAAAAGATTTCCCCCTTATCCTTAAACTGTGACCCCTTGTTCTGGACTTCCCCAACATCGGGAACAATCAGGAATGTACAAAATCCGTACAGACATCCCTCGAGGTCAGCATTGAACCCGAGCAGAGACAACGGCTCCACCAGCTGCGCTACCATGCTGCACAAATTGAATTGAGTGGCAGAATTGGCCAGAGGCAATTGTACAATCACCATCTGTCCATGTCCTTACTCATATGTTATTTCTAAACCAAATTGGCTTCTTATTTCATTAGAAATATTATAAACTTTACTTCAAGAATAATTCATTACATGGGGTGCCCTGAGAATATGAGTCTATATTATGTACAAGCAATCCTAATTGCTTTTCAATGATCTAGATTTCTACCTTAAACTGTGCTGTTGTTCGACATCAATTTATTTATTTTATGTTATTTTGTCCTCCCACAACTGCCCTGCAATCCTGTCGTTGCTTCTCGCGCACAATGTAATTATCCTTGCCTCGTGATTCATTTTGGAAGCTTTAAGATGCTTCTAGCTGTTGAAAATTCACAATAAAACCTGATACTTAATGTGCGTGTCTGCCTTAACACGACGGGTTGCAGTCTCGCTTGTGGACTCAAATTCCACTCCGGAGACCCGATGAAGGTGCTACAGGTTAACACCTCAACGCAATAACGTCAAGGGTGCCATCTCACAGAGGAGGTGCGGAGACAAGTCCCCATCTGCTTTCGCAGGTGGTTGCATCCGGAGAGGAGGATGCAAGGAGAATTCCTGGAACGAGTGGGTTAGCATATGATGAGCACCTGACGGCACTGGGCCTCTACTCGCTGGAGTTTAGAAGGTTGAAGGGGGGAACCTCATTGAAACTTACAGAATAATCAAAGGCATAGATAGCGTTGATGTGGAAAGGATGTTTCCGCTGGTGGGAGAGTCTAGGACCAGAGGTCACAGCCTCAGTATTAAAGGGCGCTCCTTCAGAAAGGAGGTGAGGAGGAACTTCTTTAGTCAGAGGGTAGTTAATCTGTGCTCATTGCCACAGAGGGCTGTGGAGGGCAAATCAGTGGATAATTTCAAGGCAGAGATAGATTAGAACAGGTGTCAAGGGTTATGGGGGGAGAAGGCAGGAAAATGGGATTAGGAGGCAGAGATCAGCCATGATTGAATGGCAGAGTAGACACGATGGGCCGAACAGCCTAATTCTACTCCTATAACTTGTGAACTTGTGAAATACCCCGGAGAATCAGAATGGGAACAGTGTGAAAGTACGCGGCCAAGTTCAGTATCATTATTTCCACAATTGGTAGCACGAGCTGCAATTGCAAATTACATTACCAATTTAGCGGTGTAGCCTCTGAAAGCGCATTGGATTTGTCTTATCGCATCAAAGCATTATAAACTAGACTTGGCATATTACTAGGTTATCCTTAATAATGAATTATCGGTGGCTTGTATGCATTTTGCTGCAGTGCCTGTCATATGCTCAGGAATGGCCTTGAGGCCTTCTTTCAATGTCATCAATGTTCGCAATACCACTGGTAACCTAGTTACTTTCTTCTCATTCCCAAATCCTGCAGGCAGTTTATATTAGATTTTTATAGCTTTGTGCTGTTTTCCTTCAGCATTTACAGCTAAAAATTCTCCCCCGTTCGATTTATGTGAAGTGTTGCGAGCTTCCATTCAATCCCTCAGAGTGTATTTGCCGAGTATTAGTGGGATTCGTGCAATTGCTCATTCTCGCTCCGATCTTTTCTGACATTTTGGCTTTTTCTCAATGTGTGGATGGAAAAAGACCCTTTGCCTTTTGGAATCTTGTAAAGTAGCTGAGCAAAGGTAACCAAAGAGCCTCCGTTAACATCAGCCCATCAGGGCATGGAATGTCTCAAAAAAAGTAACCTTGCATGTTGAGTAATTGTTATAATTCAGTTTTAGTTGAGTTTAGAGATACAGCGCTGCAACAGGCCCTTCGGCCCACCCTGTCCATACCGACCAGCAAACCCCGCACATTGACACTAATCTACACACACTAGAGAACATTTACAATTATACCAGGCCAGTTAACCTACAAACCTGTATGTCTTTGTAGTGTGGGAGGAAACCGGTGCTCCTCCCGGAGAAAACCCACGCAACGCAGGTCGCGGGGAGAAGGTACAAACTCCATACGGACAGCACCAATAGTCAGGATCAAACCCGGGTCTCTGGCGCTATAGTGCAACAACTCTACTGCTGCGCCACCGTGCTGCCAGTAATGCAAGGAACACAGCAACCAATTTATACATTATATACTCTCAAAAACAGCAAAGGTGCTGATATTGAATTATTATTGTCACATGTACCAAGATACAATGAAACACTTTGTTGTGCATGCTATCCAGGTAAACTATGTTAGTGCAAAAGAGACAATAATCACTGTAGAATATTATGTTACAGCTACAGAGAAAGTGCAGATTGAAAAAGTGCAAGAGCCACAATGAGGTAGATTGGGAGATTGGGAATTCTTCACCTATGAAAGGTCCATTGTCGAGCTTGATAACAGTGGGGAAGAAGCTGTTGTTGAACTTGGTAATCCTTGCTTTCAAATCTTTGTATCTTCTTCCGGACTGGTAGGAGAGAAGAGAGGTGTGGGTGGCCATTGTCTATGTTGCCTGCTTTCCTTAGTGTGAGCAAAGTATACATAAATCAATGGGTGGAGGCTGCTTTGTGAGATTGACTGGGCTGCGTTCACAGCTCTCCGCAATCTCTTGCAGCCTTGGGCAGAGTAGTTGCCATACCAAGCTGTGATGCATCCTAATAGACACACAGAGAGCCTCTTGCCCCGAGTAGGGAAATCGAGGACCAGAGGACATAGGTTTACGACGAAAGGGGAAAGATTTAATATGAATCTGAGGGGTAACTTTTCCATGCATAGGGTGGTGGGTGTATGGAACGAGCTGCCAGAGGAGGTAGTTGAGGCAGGTACTATCACAACCTTGAAGAAACATTTAGACAGGTGCATGGATAGGACAGGTTTAGAGGGATATGGGCCAAATGCAGGCAGGTGGGACTAGTGGAGATGGGACATGTTGGCCAGTGTGGGCAAATGGGGCTGAAGGGCCTGTTCCCACGATGTAAGACTCTATGACTCTAATATGATGTTTTTTGCGGTGCTTCTACAGAAACTGGTAAGAGTCCCTGCAGACATGCGGTATTTCCACAGAGAGATCACATTTCCTGAGAGAGTATTGAGTATAGGGGTTGGGAGGTCATGTTGCAGTTATACAAGATGTTGGTGAGGCCACATTTAGAGTATTGTGTTCCGATTTGGGATCCATGTTATAGGAAAGATGTTGTCAAGCTGGAAAGGGTGCAGAGAAGATTTACGAGAATATTGCCTGGGCTCAAAGTCCTGAGCTAAAGGGAGAGGTTGAGCAGGCTAAGACTTTATTCCTTGGAGCGCAGGGGGATGAGGGGTGATCTTATAGAGGTGTACAAAATCAGGAGAGGAATAGATCGGGGAGACGCACAGAGTCTCTTGTCCGGAGTCAGTGAATCGATAGCCAGAGGAAATAGGTTTAAGGCGAGGGGAGAAAGATTTAATGGGAACCTGAAGGGTACCTTTTTCACACAAAGGGGTGGTGGGTGTATGGAACGAGCTTCTGGAGGAGGTAGCTGAGCCAGGTACAATTGCAATGTTTAAGAAACATTTAGACAGGTACATGGATAGGATCGGTTTAGAGGGTTCTGGGCCAAACGCAGGCAGATGGGACTAGCGTAGATGGGACATGTGGGCCGGTGTTGGCAAGTTGTATGACTTTATGAATCTAACCTACATCCTGAGCCAACAGCAGTTTCAGCCTTACTGAATTAAAAAACTTCAAATAACCAGCTTTTCCAGTTTGTGTCAGAACTGGACCATTCTGATGAAAGGGCATCAAAATGTAATTTTATTTTCTTTCTTCACGGAAGTCATCTGATTAGTTTAGTTGAGAGATACAGCACGGAAGCAGGCCCTATAGTCAACCGAGTCCGCAATGACCAGCGATCCCCACACATTAACACTATCCTACACACACTGGGGACAATTTACACTTATACCAAGCCAATTTACCTACTTGTCTGTACGTCTTTGGAGTGTGGGAGGAAACCGAAGATCTCAGAGAAAACCCACGCGGTCACGGGAAGAACGTACAAACTCCGTACAGACGGCATCCGTAGTCGGGATCAAACCCGGGTCTTGGGCGCTGCAAGCACTGTAAGGCAGCAACTCTACCGCTGCGACACCGTGCCATACTCTGCTGTGTATTCCCAGCATTCTCTTTTATCTCAGTAAATGCTGCGTACTGCCTCTCACAGGTCCAGCATTATTTTATTATTAGCGTGAAACAGAGTCATAAAGTCTTACAGCATGGAAATATGCCCTTTGCCCACACCGGCCATCTGCACTTGTCCCACCTGCCTGTATGTTTCCCATATCCCACTAAACCTGTCCTAACCATGTACCTGTCTAAATGTTTCTTAAACCTTGCGACTGTCCCTGCCTCAACTACTTCCTCTGGCAGCTCGCTCCATACACCCACCACCCTTTGCGTGAAAAAGTTACCCCTCAGGTTCCTATTAAATCTTTCCCCCCTCACCTTAAACCTATGTCCTCTGGTTCTCGATTCCCTGACTCTGGGCAAGAGATTCTGTGCATCCACCCGATCTGTTCCTCTCATGATTTTGTAAAGAGGCTAACATTGTGTCTTTCTCCACAGATGTTGCCTACCAAGTATTTACACCATTTTCTGTTTTTATTTTATCATAACCAGGCACAATCCATAACTTATTTCATTGATCTGCAGAGTTTGCTGTGCACAAATTAGTTGTTCCATTCCTTTCCTTTACGGCAGGTTTAATTAATAATATTGATTTTCGTTTCCTCCGTTCAACAGAGGGAACTGGGAGTCAATTTGAAGTCTTAATCAAGAAGCATCACCTCCCTCAGTCGTACTCTGGAATGTCACCCTGGATTTTGTACTCTCGACTTTATAAACAAATTTGAAACCAGAGTTAGCAAAACCAAAAAGACTCAAAACTAAGATACAGTGGACAAGAAGTCCAATAGGTCTCTTTAAAATCTAAGTACTGCAGGAACTCAGCAGGTCAGGCAACTGAATCATCCTACCTCAACCAGAGAGTAGTGCTGAACTACTATCTAACTCAATGATGACCCTCGGACTATCCTTGATCGGACTTTGTTGGCTCAACCTTGCACTAAACACTATTCCCTTATCCTGTATCTATACATTGTAAATGTCTCGATTGTAATCATGTATTGTCTTTCTGCTGGCTGGATAGCGCGCAGCAAAAAAATTTCACTGTACCTCAGTACACGTGACAATAAACTGAACCAAACAGGACATCTGTGGGGGTAATGGGCACCAGGGGTTCCCATTGAGGTTCTTCAAGCACTTTGTGTTTTACTCAAGATTCCAGCATTTGCAGTTCCTTGTGCCTCCTTTTATAATCTATTCCAATTTATTTACAGCCAACATCATTGTTTGTACAATCAGCAGCCTATACCTATTTTGGCAGCCAAACTTCTCTCCAATTGTTGGTCTATTTTCCAGGAATTAAGGAAGCACTTATTTAAGGTAGCATTGAATAAATTCTATCTGGCCTCCTTTCTTAACAAATTGCAGAGACCACCATGGTAAGTATTACTGTGAACATCTATCTGCAGTCAAAGCCCTCAGTTGAACACGCCTTGCACATGCTGAGTCAAGTTCAGCCAAGAGGTCATTGAATGGTAGTCACAAAGTGCTGGAGTAACTCAGCGGGTCAGGCAGCATCTGTGGAGTAAAGAAATAGGTGACGTTTCGGGTCGGAAACGTCTTCAGACTGAAGGGTTCCGTCCCAAAAGGTCACCTATTCCTTTTTTCCAGGGATGCTACCTGACCCGATGAGTTACTCCAGCACTTTGTGTCAATCTTCGGTATAAACCAGCATCTGCAGTTTCTTCTAACACACAGGTCTCTGAATGTTAAACGATCTAAAATAATACAAATACAAAGGGCAGCTAAACTCCACCCCCCCCCCCCCCCGAAGGATTTCCCCATCAAAATAAATGGGAAGCCAAGAAACTATCGTCAAAAAGAAATAAATCTATCGTGTTCATCATTTCTCTTTACAAAATAGAATCTGCCAATTTTATCTGGTCTAGGCTATATTGGATAATGGTCCCACCAATGTGGTCAACCATCAATTGCATTTTCAGATTGGAGCCAATTGGAGATGGATTACACGTGTTAGCTGTGTCAGAGACATCCACATAGTAACTGAAAGAAAAATATCTTATGCTCTCTCTGGGTGAAGTTCAGAGTATAATTTAAATTTTAGCATGACAAAATTTGCTGGAGTAACTTTGAGAAGCAATAGGTGTTGTTTCAGGTCAAAACCCATCTTCAGATCAGAATGTTTAGTATGTTCAGCTCCATGTCCAGGAAATAAATCTCCTACGGGGAAGGAAATTTCATTCATTCGTAAAGTCATAAAGTCGTAGGAGCAGAATTAGGCCATTCGGCCCATCAAGTCTACTCTGCCATTCAATCAGTGCTGATCTATCTCTCCCTCTCAACCTTATTCTCCTGCCTAATCCCCATAACCCCTGACACAAAGGACAAAGGACATGTGTTATCACATACACCAATTGGTGTAGTGAAATTTGACTCGCCATTTGCAGCACACCAATAAAAAATGAGACACAACGTTAAAGAATTTAACAATAAACGTAAAAACACCCGTACTAATCAAGAATCTATCAAATTTCACGTTAAAAATACATTGACGTGGCCTCCACAACCTTCTGCGGCAATGAATTCCATAGATTCACCACCCTCTGACTAAAGAAATTCCTCCTCATCTCTTTTCTAAAGGTCCTTTATTTGTCTTCCATCCCCAGATATATGACTCTGGACACAACAATGGGGTTGATACAGGGATTAAGGGGAAATTAAGGTTTAAATAAATCCAGGCCGTTCCAAGAAAAATCTATTGTTTATGAAAGTTTTTACTATTGGAAGGCAACAAATGCATTGTGTGTGATTTGTCATTGGAATCCAGCCTGCACAGACAATGTGTAAGGAGTAACAGCAAATGCTGGTTTATACCGAAGATCTGAAGAAGGGCTCAGATCCGAAACGTCACCTATTTATTTTCTCCAGAGATGCTGCCAGACTCTCCAGTATTTCGTGTCTACGGTGGGGTGGCACGGTAGCACAGCGGTAGAGTTGCACCCGGAGACCAGGGTTCAATCCCGACTACGGGTGCTTATCTGTACAGAGTTTGTACGTTCTCCCCGTGACCGCGTGCGTTTTCTCCGAGATCTTTGGTTTCCTCCCACACTCAAAAGACGTACAGGTTTTGTAGGTTAATTGACTTGGTATAAATGTAAAATTGTCCCTAGTGTGTGTGTGTGTGTGTGTGTGTGTAGGATAGCGTTATTGTGCGGGGACTGTTGGCCGGTGTGAACTCGGTGGGGTGAAGGGGACTGTTTCCACACTGTATCTTTAAACTAAACTAAACTATCTTCTGCACACACAGTGAATAGACCTCTGTTCCTGCTCTCTATGGGTCTAATGTGGCATAAGTATAAGGTCGTGTCAACCAATTCCAAATGTGCCCTTCCTTAATTTATTATAAACCACATAGATGGCTGATTTGGGTGTGCCAAGGGCAAGTGGAACAATGTAAGATTTGTACTATCTGTCTCTCAGGTGTGGAAGCAACATGCAAACTTAAATCCACATACTTACTAATTTCCCCTTGCTACAATGCAGTGTAAATGCCTTTAAATCTTAGTACTGATTGATGTATTCAAGAGAGCTCTTAGGGCTAACGGAATCAAGGGATATGGGGAAAAAGCAGGAGCAGGGTACTGATTTGGAATGATCAGCCATGATCATATTGAATGGTGATGCTGGCTCGAAGGGCCGATTGGCCTACTCCTGCACCTATTTTCTATGTTTTTTCCATGCTTCTAATAGGTCAAAACCTCTATTCCCTTTCTTCTCCTCTCTCGGCCTCCTTCCCTCTCCCCCTCTCTCTCCCCCTCTCTCTCTCTCTCTCTCTTTCTCTCTCTCTTTCTCTCTCAGACATTTGCAACAAAGGCAACACTTTCAATTTGGAAGCTAATGTGCTTGAATCCACCTGTTAATTAATCTTCATCCTAACCAAATTTTGTAATCTAGTTCAGCAGGAATGCAGAATTGGCTGGTGTACAAATTGGAACTGTCCTACTGGTTTAGCAGGAAATACCTTCAGAGACCAAAAGGAGATTGATTCACAGTAGACAAAGATGCCTTCTGTTGATGAGGTACATTAAACAAACATTCGATGTATGTTTAGCATTTGGCTGTATGGATTATGTGAGAGATTAGTTTATTCAGGCATCACGTTGGGCAAGGACACTGTGAACTGTAGGGCCTGTTCCTGTGCTGTACTTCACTGTATTCTATGTTCTAGGGTGAATGCACACAATCATTTTACCCCAGAGTAGGGGAATCACGAGTAGAGGTCATAGGTTTAAAGTGAGCGGGGAAATATTTAATAGGAACCAGATGGACATCTTTTTCACACAGAGGGTGATAGGTATATATGGATCGAGCTGCCAGAGGAAGTACTTGAGGCAGGTACTATAGCAACATTTAAAAGATATTTGCACAGATACATGGATAGGAAAGGTTTAGAGGGATATAGGCCAAAATGGTGGGCAAATGAGACTAGCTTAGATGGGGCATCTTGGTCAGCATGGTTATGTTGGGCCGAAGGGCCTGTTTCCGAGCTGTAGGACTCTGACTAGATTTTTTCTGATATTAGCCAGAAAACCACCATTTCATAGTTTTTATGCTGAAATAGGGCAACATGGTGGCACAGCGATAGAGTTGTTGCCTTAAAGTGCCAGGGACCCGGGTTCAATCCTGACTACGGGTGCTGTCTGTACGGAGTTTGTACGTTCTCCCAGTGACCTGCGTGGGTATCCTCCAGGATCTCCGGTTTCCTCCCACACTCCAAAGACGTACAGGTTGGTAGTGTATAGAATAGTGTACGTGTGCGGGGATCGCTGGTCGGTGCGGACTCGGTGGGCCGAAGGGCCTGTTAGCGCGCTGTATCTCTAAACTAAACTAAACTCAATGAAACATTCTTTTTTATGATCTCCTCCTTGTACTATTTTGAGAGATACTAAACTCAAGGAAGATAAATAGGTTGCAAACTCCTCAGCTAATAGCTGCAAATGATTTCTAGGTCATCAAGCGTAGAAATGTTCCATTTCACCATTGGGATCATGACCCATGAGTAAGAAATGTTAATCTAAAATAAGATTAATTATCATATCAAGGCATGCATCCGACATTATAATCCAATCTCAGAGTTAAATTGCTAATTTCACTGTACATGCTGTCATCTTGATCAGATCCCAATTTGAGGGAAATATCTGTTTGACGTTTCAGTGCAGGACTGAGAGAGTGCTGAACAACTGCAGGCAGTGCATATTAGACAAGGCATTAAAGCACAGAGCTGCCGCCCATCGCAGAAATGTAAAAGAACCCCTGACTAGATGAATGAATAGGAAATGTTTTGAAGGACATGGGCCAAATGCAGATGAATGTGACTAGTTTAGATGGGGCATCTTGGTCAGCATGCATGTTTTCAAGAGAAAGCTAGATTTAGCTCTTAGGGCTAAAGGAATCAAAAGATATGGGGAAAAAGCAGGAACGGGGTACTGATTCTGGATGATCAGCCATGATCATATTGAATGGCCATGCTGGCTCGAAGGACCGAATGGCCTGCTCCTGCACCTATTTTTCTATGTTTCTATGGACCAGTTGGGCCGAAGGACCTGTTTCAAAAGAGATCAGGAGTTCCCTCTCATCAGGGACAGTTTCTTCCCAGCTTTTTTCAGGCTACCGAACCATCGAACCTACAGCTCAGAGGGCGTTCCTGAGCTACTGTCTACCTCACTGGTGACTCTCGGACTATCTTTGATCAGACTTTAGACAAAATTGCTGGAGAAACTCAGCTGGGGTGCGGCAGCATCTATGGAGCAAAGGAAATAGGCAACGTTTCGGGCCAAAACCCTTCAGGGCCCGAAGCGTTGCCTATTCCCTTCATTCCATAGATGCTGCCGCACCTACTATCGCTCCATAGATGCTGCTGCACCCACTGAGTTTCTCCAGCAATTTTGTCTACCTTCGATTTTCCAGCATCTGCAGTTCCTTCTTGAACGTTTGATCAGACTTTACTGGTTTTATCTTTTACTAAACATTATCCCCCGATCCCGTATTTGTACACTGTGAATGGCTCGATTGTAATCATGTATTGTCTTTCCGCTGACTGGTTAGCATGCAACAAAGGCTTTTCACTGTACCTCGGTTACATGTGAAACAAAACTGAACTGAACTGAACATAGTATCTTCATTAATGTTTATTCCCTGGATAAACATCATGAGATAGAATACTGCACCCATCATCACAATCTTTTTGGAAGCTTCTTGTACATATATTTTTTCCCACATTGGTTCTAAAGAAATTTAGATGAGTTATGGGGTTATAGTAAATGTATGTAAATTCTCCATTTTCATTCTTCCCTTTGTTTACTTTCCACTTAAATAACCCACCTCCCTTTCTAATGTAAACATAAATCATTTATAGATTCATAGCTAAGTTTGTGATTTTGAGTTTTGTTTATTGTCACGTGCACCGAGGTACAGTGAAAAACCTTTGTCGTGCGCTAACCAGCCAGCGGAAAGACGGTACATGATTACAGTCGAGTCATCCACCGTGTACAGATACATGGTGAATGAAATAACGTGAGAAACGTCTGTGCCCATGTGTCCCTGGGGACCCTCCTCCCTCCCCTACTCTCCCACAATCAGTCTGAAGAAGGATCCCGACTCAATAGATTGCTTCTCCATGCTCTCCAGAGATACTGCCTGACCCGTTGAGTTACTCCAGAACGTTGTGTCTTTGTATAAGTCACAACGTGACTTCTAGACCCCCCCCCCCCCAAATCAAGGTTTTGAGCAAGTAGCAACAGTGCACGGTGGTACTTAGTTTAGTGTTAGGTTTAGAGATACAGCGTGGAAACAGGCCCTTTGGCCCATCGAGTCCAAGCCAACCAGCGATTCCTGCACATTAACACTATCCTACACACACTAGGGACAATTTACACAAACACCGAGCCAATTAACCTACAAATCTGCATGCCTTTGGAGAGTGGGAGGAAACCGAAGATCTCGGAGAAAACCCACGCAGTCACGGGGAGAATGTACAAACTCCGTACGGACAGCACCTGTAGTCGGGATCGAACCAGGGTCTCTGCCACTGCAAGCGCTGTAAGGCAGCAACTCTACCGCTGCGCCACCGTGCCGTCGAACTGAATCAAGGCAGAATTGATTGAAATAATCTCCTCCAATTTTATGATTAACCAAATATCACAGTGGCTCTGACCTTTAAAGATCCAATTTCTTCATTCATAGCCGAGTGTTTCTTTGATCAACGTTTCCCAGATAAAATATCTAGATCAAAAACAGCTTATTCTTTCATCTCACACTTGCCTCTGTGTGAATGAGTAAGAAAAGGAACTGCAGATGCAGGTTTACACAAACAGCTGAAGTAACTCAGCGGGACAGGCAGCATCTCTGGAGAGAAGGAATGGGTGACGTTTTGGGTCGAGACCCTTCTACTATGGGGCATTTGGTTAGGAACGATTATTAGCAGTTCCAATTTGATTAGTCTGAAGAAGAGTACAACCCGAAACGTCACCTATCCATGTTCTCCAGAGATGCTGCCTGACCGGCTGAGTTACTCCAGCACTCCATCCTTCCCTCACGCTTTTATTGAAACTATTCATTTTCTAATCTAACCCCATCTTTGAGGCCCTATTCTCCAGAATTCTTTTTTTTAAGAAGTACAGCATGGAAATAGGCCCTTCGGCCCATTGAGTCCGGACCAACCAGCGATCACCTGTACACTATGTTCTGTTCTATATTTACAGTAGCCAATTAATCTACAGGCTTGCACGTCTTTGGGATGCGGGGTTGAAATCGGAGCATCCTTGTGTAAAATCGTGGGAGGAATAGATCGGGTAGATGCAGATTCTCTTTAAGATTCTCTTGCCCAGAGTAGGTGAATTGAGGATCAGAGGACATAGGTTTAAGGAGAAGGGAAAAAGATTTAATAGTAATCTGAGGGGTAACATTTCACACAAAGGGTAGTGGGTGTATGGAACAGGCTTCCAGAGGGAATAGTTGAGGCAGGGACTATCCCATCATTTAAGAAACAGACAGGGACATGGATAGGGTAGGCTTGGAGGGATATGGACCAAACGCAGATTAGTGTAGCTGGGACATGTTGGCCGGTGAGGGCAAGTGGGGTTGTAAGGCCTGTTTCCACACTCGATGACTCCATGACACACGGAGAAAAAACCCACCCGATCCCAGACAGCGCCCATTGGCAAGATCACACCCGAGTCTCCAGGCACTGTAAGGCAGCAACTCTGCTACTGTGCCACCCTGCCGCCATTACATAAAACACCCCAGCTCTCTCCCGTTTAAGACGCTTAACGGAAAATCTATCAGCCACGTGCTGCAATAACTCCTTGTGTGACTTTAAGATAAATCCTGTTTGACAAAGCTGCTACGAAGTGCCTTGGGACATTTTAATATCTTCAAGGTGCTTTGGAGATGTAAATTGCTGATGCTAAATTTACATTTATGGAACAGGCATCAGCTCTTCTGGGAAAGTCGAATGAATCTGGTTATTTGAATGAAGTCGTGCCACATGGTGTCACACAGCACGGAAACAGGCTCTTCAGCCCAACGAGTCTGCACCAACCTTCAAGCATCCATTTTACATTCATCCCATTTCAATTCCCCCTCATTCCCCTCAACTCTTCACAGATTATATCGTTCACCTACAAAGCACAGTAAATTAAAAGCGGTCAATTAATCTGCCAAGATGAGCATCTTTGGGATGCAGAAAGAAACTGCATGAGAATCAAAGAACCAGAGGGCAAAGCTTTAAGGTGAGAGGGGACAGATTAAATAGTGAACCTGAGGGGCGATTATTTGGTGCGTATAAGGAATGAGCTGCCTGAGGAGGTCGTTGAGGCAGGTGCAATAATAACATTTAACAGATACTTGGAGGGGTGCATAGCTAGGAAAGGTTTAGAGGGAAATGGGTCAAATACAAACAAGTGGGCGGCACGGTGGCGCAGCGGTAGAGTTGCTGCCTTACAACGCTTACTGTATCAGAGACCCAGGTTCGATCCTGACTACGGGTGCAGTCTGTATGAAATTTGTACGTTCTCCCTGTGACCTGCGTTGGTTTCCTCCGAGATCTTCGGTTTCATCCCACACTCCAAAGGCGTACAGGTTTGTAGGTTAATTAGCCTGATAGATCTCACAGAAAACCTGATATACATACGGTAAGTGTAAATTGCCCCTACTGTACGTAGGATAGTGTTAAAGTGCGTGGATCGCTGGTCAGTGAGTACTCGGTGGGCCGAAGGTCCTGTTTCCGCGCTGTATCTCTAAACTAAAGTAAACTAAACTACAATGAGTGTGTAAGAAGGAACTGCAGATGCTGGTTTAAACTGAAGATAGACACAAAAGGCTGGAGTAACTCAGCGGGGCAGGCAGCATCTCTGGAGAGAAGGAATGGGTCCCGTTTCAGGTCGAGATCCTTCTCCAGACTGGCTATGGATAAGGTAAACTAAAATGGGATTAATTTAGATGGGGCATGTTGGTCGGCAAGGGTACGTTGGGCCGAATGCTGTTTCAATGCTGTATGACTCTATCTCTATCCCTCTCTATCACGCAGTTGCAAGCAGAACATGCAAACTCCACACAGACTGCACCAGAGTCAGGTTTGAGCCCGAGTCACAGAAGCAATGAGACATCAGCTCTCCTAGCTGTGCTACTGTGCCATCTTGTGTACATGGAAATCCCAGCTCAAAATTACCAATGTAAAACTACATTTTTGCATTTAAATGAGATTTTTCTGTAATAGAAAAGTCCCGAGATGTGACTGTTTTATCAGAGAAACCTGGCACTGAGCCACATAAGGAGATACTGGAACGGCCAATCAAAAACTCGTTTCATTTTTAGTTTAGAGATATAGCACTGAATCAGGCCCTTCGGCCCACCGAGTCCACACCCACCAGCGATCCCCATACATTAACACTATCCTACACACAATAGGGACAATTTGACATTTATACCAAGCCAATTAACCTGCAAACCAGTATACCTTTGGAGTGTGGGAGGAAACCGAAGATCTCGCAGAAAACCCACGTGGTCACGGTGGGGGGGGGGGATGCACAACTCAATACAGACAAGCATCCATAGTCAGGATCGAACCGGCGTCTCTGGTGCTGTACGCGCTGTAAGTCAGCAACTCTACCGCTGCGCCACCGTGCCACCCCGTGTTCTAAAATGTTAGTTTAAATGAGCATCTTAAAGGAGGAACACGAGCGAGGGAAGTAAAGAGGTTTATGAATGGAATGCCAGAGAAGGCAATGAAGGCATTGGAGCTAGACAATGAATGCTGGCGTAACTCAGCAGGACAGGCAGCATCTCTGGAGAGAAGGAAGGGGTGATGTTTCAGGTCGAGACCCTTCCTCGGACTGAATGGACTCCCGTAGGTCAGAATAAGAAGAAACTCCACCCAAGTTCCTAGGAGAAATTAATTTGCAGAGCCCAGTGTGGGAGCATCCTACGTGGTATCCCACTCAAGGGCCTGAGCTGTAGGGAGAGGTTGAGCAGGCTGGGTCTTTATTCCTTGGAGCGTAGGAGGATGAGGGGTGATCTTACAGAGGTGTACAAAATCATGAGAGGAATAGATCGGGTGGAGGCTCAGGGTCTCTCGTCCAGAGTAGGGGAATCGAGAACCAGCGGAAATAGGTTTAAGGTGAGGGGGGGAAAGATTTAATGGGAACCTGAGGCGTAACGTTTTTACACAAACGGTGGTGTGTGTATGGAACGAGCTGCTGGAGGAGGTAGTTGAGGAAGGTACTATCGTAATCTTTAAGAAACATTTAGGCAGGCAAATGGATAGGGTTGGTTGAGAGAACTATGGGCCAAAAGCAGGCAAGCGTGACTAGTGTAAACGGGGCACATTGGTTAGCATGGGCCAGTTGGGCCAAAGGGCCTGTTTCAACACTGTATGGTTCTATAACTCTCTACCTACCCCTAGATCGCCTTTGCCTAGATTGCCTTTGGAATCACTCCCAATGATAAAGATGTGATAAAGACAGTTTTGGTCTCCTAATCTGAGGAAGGACATTCTTGCCATAGAGGGAGTACAGAGAAGGTTCACCAGACTGATTCCTGGGATGTCAGGACTTTCATATGAAGAAAGACTGGATAGACTCGCCTTGTACTCGCTAGAATTTAGAAGATTGAGGGGGGATCTTATAGAAACTTAGATGCAGGAAGATTGTTCCCGATGTTGGGGAAGTCCAGAACACGGGGTCACAGTTTAAGGATGAGGGGGAAGTCTTTTAGGACCGAGATGAGAAAAAAAAAATTCACACAGAGAGTGGTGAATCTCTGGAATTCTCTGCCACAGAAGGTAGTTGAGGCCAGTCCATTGGCTATATTTAAGAGGTAGTTAGATGTGGCCCTTGTGGCTAAAGGGATCAGGGGGTATGGAGAGAAGGCAGGTACAGGATACTGAGTTGGATGATCAGCCATGATCATATTGTATGGTGGTGCAAGCTCGAAGGGCCGAATGGCCTACTCCTGCACCTATTTTCTATGTTTCTATGTTTCTACGTCAGGTAGATGAGACTAGACTATCTTGGCGTAAATGTTTGGCGCAGGTGTTGTGGACCGAAGGGCCTGTTCCTGTGCTATACGTTTCGATGTTCTGCGTTGTATAACTCTATGAATCTAGAGTTTCTGCCATCTCATCTCACCCCCACTGCAATCGCACCCTTCTCACACCAAGAGATCTCGTTACTTCTCGCCATTGGATAACCAACGGCACTGAGGCTCAATTGCTTTGGTTGCGACGTTACGGGGGATGTGAGAGAACCATAAATGCATTTAGAAAAAATAACAATCTCCTTAATGTGGCCTGTCATCACCACAGTGACAGCTGCCTTGAACCATATCACATTTAAAGTAAACCCCGAGGCAGACGCCAAACAGCAAGAACGACCCAAACTGAGTCGCAACTAAAGCAAACAATAATAATCAGTTTCCCCGAGTGCAGGAATAAAACTCCCCTGACTCTCAGTCTGATGAAGGGTCTCCAGGGATGCTGCCTGACCTGCTGAGTTGGTCCAGCATTTTGCAACTTTCCTTGGTAAACCCTTGGTAGCATCTGCAGTTCCTTGTAATAAATTTATGATAATGGCTGTTCAATCACTTACTGCAAGGTTTCTTCTGCCTTACACGGGGTGGCGCAGTGGAACAGCAGCGGAGTTGCTGCCTTATAGCGCCAGATTGAATCCTGACTATGGGTGCTGTCTATGTGGAGTTTGCCCGTTCTCCCTGTGACCGCGTGGGTTTCCCCAGGTGCTCTGAGGTTTCCTTCCACGCTCCAAAGATGTGCCGGTAGGTCAACAGGCTTCTGTAAATTCCCCCTGGTATGTAGGACATGGACATTGTGGGCCGATGGGCCTGTTTCCATGCTGTATCTCTAATCTAAGCTAAGCTAAAAATGCCACTTTGGCTAAAGCCTTTCTTTCATCCTGTTTCCCACTGGTGCCCATATCTACTCAACTGCAATATTGCCAATAGTCCTCTGTGGCTGAATTGGCAGTAATCTTGCCGTGAATCCAAATGTCGTTGGTTCAAATCTCACTCCAGAGACAAACAAAAGGAAAATCTAAGAAGATATTAAGAGAACCTCGTACTGTCGGAGAGGCCTAAAGTTGGTGACTTCTGTCCCATTTTTCTCCCTCAAATTGGACTATTCCCTCAAAGAATGGGGCAGTCAACCAGGATATAGAATAGGGAACAGAATAGCATGGGAACAGGCCCTTCAGCCCACAATGTCCATGCCGAACATAACGGCAGGTTCAGCGAATCTCCTCTGCTTGCCCAGGCTCCATATCCCACAACTTCTCGCATATCCATGTGCCTATCTGAAAGCCGCTTAAATGACCCAATTGTATCTTTTTCCCTACCATTCCTGGCAGCTCATTCCAGACACCCATGAGTAAAAAAACTTGCCCCTCACATCTGCTTTATACATTCCCCCCTCACACCTTAAAGCTTTGCTCATCCTTCATTGACGTTTCCACCTTGGGACAAAGATTCTGACTGTCTACCTTATCTATGCTTCATAATTTAATCTACTTGTAACAGGTCTCCTCCCCGCCTCCAACAATCCGTATAAAATAATTGGATATTGTCCAACCTCTATAGCTAATGTCCTCTAATCTAGGCAGCATTTTCCCTAGCCTGGTAACTCAGCAGGTCAGGCAGCATCTGTGGAGAAAAGGAACAGGTGACGTTTTGGAGACATTTCGGTTCCGATCCAAAACGTCATCTGTTCCTTTTCTCCAGTGATGCTGCCTGACCAGCTGAGTTACTCTTGCAGCATTTCTTTGGTGTAAACCAGCATCTGCAGTTCCTTCTTAAGCATTTATCCCAGCTTATCTTTGTCTACAGCCATCCATCAACAGACTTGTATAAAGCCAGTAGTTTGGGGATTTGGCCCTGTGAAAAAAAATAGCCCGCATGTTCCCTACATTACGGGCTAAAGGCACTTGGAACTTGTGGAGATTTTAATATAAATTCGTGGAAAGTTTTATTTAAATGGCATCCTGTTTTCTGGAGCTGCAAGGAAGAGGCACTGACCAGCTGTGCGGCACGGCGATGCAGCGGTTAGTGCTGCTGTCTCACAGCTCCAGCAAACTGGGCTCGATCCTCACCTCAGGTGTTGTGCGTGTGTGTGTGTGGTGTGTGTGTGTGTGTGTGTGTGGTACACTCATGCTCTCCCTGTGACTGGAGGACTGGATTTCCTCTTTCCTCCCACATCCCAAAAATAGGCTGGTACCTTAACCAGCTACAGTAAACCACCAGGCAGTGTAAGTAAATGACATAGAAACATAGAAAAATAAGTGCAGGAGTAGGCCATTCGGCCCTTTGAGCCAGCACCGCCATTTCCATATGATCATGGCTGATCATCTAAAATCAGGACCCCGTGTTTGCTTACTCCCACAAATCCCTTGATTCCATTAGACAAAAGAGTTAAATCTAAGCTGTTAATTGGCTTGGTGTAAATGTAAAACCGTCCCGAGTGTGTGTAGGGTAGTGTTAGTGTGCAAGGATGGCTGGTCGGTACGGACTCGGTGGGCCGAAGGGCCTGTTTCCGTGCTGTATTTCTAAACTAAACTAAACTAAAACATAGAATACTGCAGTGGGCGAGCCCTATACATCCTCTCAGACACCAAGGGGGAGGGTGCAATCTTTTCTAATCATAAGATAAAAGAATGGGTCGCCTGGGGCTTATAGTCACTGAAATTTAGAAGGATGAAAGGGGATCTTATAGAAACATATAAAATTCTTAAGGGATTGGACAGGCTCAATGCAGGGAAAAAATATGTTCCCCATGTTGGGGGAGTCCAGAACCAGGGGTCACAGTTTAAGAATAAGGGGTAGGCCATTTAGGACTGAGATGAGTAAAAACTTTTTCAGCCAGAAATAGACAATAGACAACAGACAATATGTGCAGGAGTAGACCATTTGGCCCTTTGAACCAGCACTGCCATTCAATGTGATTATGGCTGAAGAAGTTGCTAATCTATGGGATTCTCTCCCACAGTGGGGGCCAATTCACTGGATGTATTCATGAGAGTTAGGTACAGCTCTTTGGGCTAACGGAATCAAGGAGTGTGGGGAGAAAGGGATGAACAGGGTACTGAATCTGGATGATCAAACATGGTCATAATGAATGGCGTTGCTGGCTCGAAGGGCCGAATGGCCCACTCCTGCACCTAATTTTTTTTCTTTCTCTGTAATCAATAGTTAATGTTTGAAATATCAAGTCCAGAGGACTGACATCCAT
This sequence comes from Leucoraja erinaceus, assembly GCF_028641065.1. NCBI lineage: Eukaryota > Metazoa > Chordata > Chondrichthyes > Rajiformes > Rajidae > Leucoraja > Leucoraja erinaceus. The sequence continues at coordinate 46,618,835 of NC_073389.1, forward strand.
CAGAGGGTTCATTTGCATCATCATTCCCAATCCCTCCATTCATTAGAAACCTTCCAGCTCCCTCTCATTATTCTCCAAATCTATCTTTTGCCCTGGCAGCGAATATTATTCCCCGTCTTTTCTACTAAACACTAATTAAGCAACAATTCTCTGATATCCCGCAGTGCCCTGCAACAACTGAAATATTTACAGATTATAAATGTTTAATTTCTGTGACCATCTGTTGGATATGTTTTGAGTTGCTGCATTTTGCACGCACTGGTTTTACTGTAGATCTCTCTCTCATGCCTGCCTGCTCTTTTTCCTCTCCTCTCCCTTTCTTTCTGTTTTGTACTTATTCGTCTTACCCTCCCCTCCTTCTCTCCTCTTTAACTGTGTGACCCCTCACTTCTGCTTCACTCGTCCACCCCCCCCCCCCCCCCATCCCCCCCCACATCCCTTCCCCATCCCCCACCACGTCCCATGCTTTCTTGACTCATAGGGTCTAATGCCCCTGTCCCACTTAGGAAACCTGAACGGAAACCTCTGGAGACTTTGCGCCCCACCCAAGGTTTCCGTGCGGTTCCCGGAGGTTTTTGTCAGTCTCCCTACCTGCTTCCACTACCTGCAACCTCTGGCAACCACCTGCAACCTCCAGGAACCGCACGGAAACCTTGGGTGGGGCGCAAAGTCTCCAGAGGTTTCCGTTCAGGTTTCCTAAGTGGGACAGGGGCATTAGAGCCATACAGCGTGGAAATTGGCCCCTCAGCCCAACTTGCCCACACCGACCAACAGGTCCCATCTACACTCATCCCACCTGCCTGCGTTCGGCCCATATCCTGCCAAACCTGTCCTATCCATGTACCTGTCTAATTGTTTCTTAAGCGTTGCAATCGTCCCTGCCTCAACTGCCTCCTCTGGCAGCTCGTTCCATACACCTACCACCCTTTGTGTGAAAATGTTACCCCTCACATCCCTATTAAATCTTTCCCCCTTCACATTAAACCCATGCCTTCTGGTTCTCGATTGCCCTACTCTGAGCAAAAGACTCTGTGCGTCCACCAGAACTATTCCTCTCTTGAGTCCGGTGGCACAGTGGTGCAGCCGTAGAGCTACTGCCTTACAGTGCCATTGTCCCGGGTTGAATTCTGACTACGGGTGCTTGTCTGTAGGGAGTTTGTGCGTTCTACCTGTGACCTGCGTGGGTTTTCTCTGGGATCTCCGGTTTCTTCCCGTACTCCAAAGACGTACAGGTTTGTAAGTTAATTGGCTTGGTATAATTGTAAATTGTTCCTAGTGTGTAGGATAGCGTTAGTGTGTGGGGATCGTTGGTCAGCACGGACCCGGTGGGCCGAAGGGCCTGTTTTCGCGGTGTATCGCTAAACAAAAAAGAATGAAAGATACCCCTCTGTACTATGGAACCACATTGATGTTGTAAATATAAAAGCAATAAAGAGACTAGTCTGAAGAAGGGCCTCGACCCGAAACATCACCCAGACATGCTGCCTATCCCGCTGAGTTGCTCCAGCATTTTGAGCCTATCTGAGGCAATAAAGGGCATCGGGTCAGATCACATCCTCCATCCAACTGACATGGCGTTCAGCTCTGAAATTCTGCACCTCTCTTCCACTCTACTTTGGCTACCTCTGGTTACAAACCTTCCCCCCTTTGACTAAGTCTAGTTGCTGATGCAAAAGTGGGCGGTTTTGCAGATAGTGAATATGGTTGGGAAAAATTGCAGCAGGATCTTGATCGAATGGCCAGGTGGGCTGATGGAATTTAATACAGAGAAATATGAGGTGTTGCATTTTGGGATGTCTAACAAGGACATCTAATTAGTACCTTCGGCCCTACATGTGAATGGTGGGCCTCTGGGGGCGTGTTGTAGAGCAGAGGGATCTAGGAGTGCAGGTGCATGGTTCCTTGAAGGTCAAGTCGCAGGTAGATCAGGTGGTCAAAAAGGCTTTTGGCACATGGGCCTTCATCAGTTTGAGTATTGAGTATTGAGGATAGGACGTTTGGAGGGATATGGACCAAACGCAGGCAGGTGGGACTAGTGTAGCTGGGACATGTTGGCCGGTGTGGGCAGGTTGGGCTGAAGGGGCTGTTTCCACACTGTATCACTCAATGACTCTAAGTCCTTGGTCGCTGTTCCTAATGTGTGAAAAATGCACTTGAGTTTGAGTTTGGGTTTATTTCTCTCGTATACTGAGGTAGAGCAAAAAGCTTTTGTTGATGCTAACCAGCGGAAATGCAACACATGATTACAATCGAGCCATCCACAGATACATGATAAAGGGAATAACATGAATAACGTCTAGTGCAAGATAAAGCCAGTAAAACCCAATTAAATATAGTCCCAGGGTCTCCCATGAGGTAGATAGTAGTTCAGGCCGGCTCTCTAGCTGTTGGTAAGATGTTTCAGTTGCCTGATAACTGCTGGGAAGAAACTAGTTATCAGGCAACTGAACCATACTAACTACTAGGCCAGTCTTTAACATCTCGATCAAGATTTATCATCTATAAAGTGCCTCACAATTGTGGCCTCCCATCCACCAATTTAGCTCCTCCAATCCTCCCCCACCCTAATCCATCCATCATTTTCCAGGTCACAAACTCTCATATGGACAAGGGAGAGATCAAGTCAAGTCAAGTCAAACGAGTTTATTGTCATGTGTCCCTGATAGGACAATTAAACTCTTGCTTTGCTTCAGCAAGGTTAGAAACATAGAAACATAGAAAGTAGGTGCAGGAGTAGGCCATTCAATATGATCATGGCTGCTCATGCAGAATCAGTACCCCGTTCCTGGATTTCCCTGTAAGAACCTCCGTGTGGAGACGCAAGAGACTGCAGATGCTGAAATCCAGAGTGAAAAAAAAACGCTGGAGTTACTCGGTGAACCTTCTGAACCTTCTGAATTTTATGGTCGGCAGGGCAGTACTCTGCATATCGCCAACTTGGACAATTTTACATGTTTAACAAGCCAATTAACCTCCAAACCTGTATGGCTTTGGAGTGTGGGAGGAAACTGAAGATCTCGGAGAAAGTCCACACAGATCACTGGGAGAATGTACAAACTCCGTACAGACAGCACCCATAGTCGGGATCGAACCCGGGTCTCTGGCGCTGCATTTTGCTGTAATGCAGCAACTCTACCGCTGTGCCACCGTAACCGGGAATCAGGCAGCACCTGTGCAGGTAAATGCATGGATGCTCTTCAGTCCGGGCGTACTAGGAGGAGATTTTATAGTGGAGCAGTAAAATGGAGACTCAAGAGATCTTCATGCATTAACAAAACAGCCTCTTGCCTGGACCGGCCACCACTCATGAGGACAAGTGCGGGGCGCCTCTTGCATGCGGACTCAGTGGACTATTCCTGCACACTCTGCTCATCACGGATGTGCTTAGTAGGTACGACAATAATTTACTGGACTGTGTGTAAGGAAATAATGTCACTTTCCAGTTGCATGTGTGACGATAAGAGTCACATAAGGGTCTGAATGAGGGTCCCGGCCTGAAATGTCGCCTGTCCATTCATTACCCTCTAGAGCTGCTGCCTGGTCCACTATAAGTTCATTAGTGATAGGAGTTTGTCTATCAAACGCCCAGGAGTTGGTACGTTCTACCCGTGACCTGCGTGGGTTTTCTCCGAGATCTTCGGCTTCCTCCCACACTCCAAATGCCGTACGGGTTTGTAGGTTATGGTTTAAGAAAGAACTGCAGATTCTGGAAAATCGAAGGTACACAAAAATGCTGGAGAAACTCAGCGGGTGCAGCAGCATCTATGGAGCGAAGGAAATAGGCAACGTTTCGGGCCGAAACCAATTGTCTTGGTATGAATGTAAACTTGTCCCTAGTGTGTGTAGGGTAGTGTTGATGTGCGGGGGGTCGCTGGTTGGTGGGCAGAAGGGCCTGTTTCCAGGCTGTATCTCTAAACTAAACCAAACTAAACTAAGGCCATTCGGCCCATCAAGCCTACTCCACCATTCAATCATGGCTGATCTATCTCTCCTACCTAACCCGATTCTCCCCATAGCCCCTGACTAGTTTGATGTTTTCTTTACCGCTTAGGAACCCCAGAGCTGGAATCACATTGTTACCTTTAGTGAATCCCGTCTAAGTGGATTCCCCTTCATCTCAAACAGTGAATGCTCGCGAACCTCATCGGCATTTCTTTTCTTTTTAAACTGGATTTGTCTCGACTCGGATGAAAGTAAGGGAAGCCACCGCCAATCTAGGCTATAGTGATCTATTATTCATCACAGATTCATCACAGCAAGGCATTAACTCCACTGCTTCCGCGGCAGGCAGACACAAGCTGACAGTGCATGGAGTGAAGAGAAAGCACATTTCAAACGATGAGAAATCAAGATCCACACACAGCTGGTCTCCCGCACTACAGCGGGGAAAAAAACTGTACCACTCATAGAGCAAACAGCTTTTCTTTATCAAGGCTACGTCTTATGGAAGCTTGAGCGATGTCTGTTGTTTTTTTCTTCTAAGTTCAGCGAACAGGAATAGAAACGAAATGACAGAGAGCAGAATTCATTGTAAGCAAAGCATTGTTAGAATAATTATGAGCATCCACATTTCTGATCCGCTGCCAACATTTCTGAGCACACTGGGTCCTGGATAGAGATTTTTACAAGTGCAGTCGACTCTATTCACTGTACATATATGGTCCTCCTCCTGTTTATGAGTATTTCTACCCTCTTAATGCCAGTTTTCCCTTTCTCTTGTACATTTGACCTTGCGCTGCATTAACGCCCGTGTTTGTCTTCTTCCTTGCTTTTGGAGCTAGTAGACTTGTATTTTAGTGCTTCTCTCCTCTGTGTTTTCCCACTGCTTCTCTCCTTCCCCCCCCCCCCCCCCCCCCCTCTCCCCCCCCCATGCCCCCCCCCCCCCACACCCCCACACATACACACGTTTCCCTCACTCCCATGCTGAGAGTATCCTCTCTGCGATTCTCTTGATCGCCCCTTCATCCCGCCTTCCTTTATTTTTTTCATCGCTTATCGCACTCTTTCTCCTCGCTCGATCCCCAATCCAGTGCCCTCAGCCCAAACCCCCCCAGCTCAATCCCCTTTCTTGCTACTAGACTCGAGCACTCTCCTCTTAAAAGACGCTGACATCTCCCGGACTTCCGCATTGTGCCTTTAAAAAAACTCCACGGAGTAAAATTCCTCACAATCCCCTTAAACGAGTGACCACAGATATTAACACTTTAACGCCCTGGTTAAAAAAAAAACCCGAAGTCGCGGTACAGTTTGAACATGAACCAGAAAGGAAGTAGACGAATAATTAAATTAACCCCCATGTCAACTAAAACGAAAGCAGAACAAACTGGAAATTAGCAACAGGTCCCTGAGTGTATGAGAGGAGGTGAATGTTCAAACATTGTCTCTCACCCAACTGGGCTCTCAGTTTTGAAACTAAAGCCTTATTTATTGTTTACCCTTTATTTGAAATGTGACAGACCACATTTCACTTGCGCTGGTTTCCCTTCGAAAACACTTTTATTATTCACATTAATTAAAAAAAAAACAATCGTTAAACATCATGAGTCCAAATCTAACCCGCGCAGAGAGAACTTATGAAGCTGCGAAAGGAGGAAGGCACAATTAAATAAGCTACTCATGCACAGAAATTAAAAAAAAAACATCCTTCTCGCCGTTTTACTACAAAGACTCACCTCGCTCATGATCAGACTGCCAAGTCTCTGTCTGTGATGTGCTTTTTATTTGGTTGCTTTCTCTCTTCGGGGTAGTTGAGGAACACAGTCTGTTGGCTCAGCAACCCAGCTCTCTGCACTGCCGATCTCTGTCAGAAGATCCTTTTAAACTCAGGCAGAACCTAATGTCATCACACTTTCTGGAGGGAGCCAATGGAAACGGCCGCTGTAAACTTCAGCAGCCCTGTCTCACTGCCACACTCTCATGCCACCCAGTGTTTCAAATATTAATGCAACCCTTCGCAGTGCTAACTCCAGCGTCCAACCCCTCCCTCCCTCCCTCCCTCATGCGCTCGCTGCTTTTGAAAAGGGAGGCAATGCCCCCTGCGTCTCTGCAATAGGTTTAATCGGGAAGCATCACGGTCTGGTTTGGGAACAGCTCCATCCGAGACATTGCAGCGAGTTGCGGACCCGGCCCAGACCACCACGCAAAACCAACCTCCCCTCCAATGGCTCCATCTCACGCTGCCTCGACAAGGCCGGCAGCATGATCAAGGATGGGTCACACCCCGGCCACTCCCTCTTCTCCCCTCTCCCATCAGGCAAAACGTACAGAGGTATGAAAACGCACAACCCCCAGATGCAGGGACAATTTCTTCCCAGCTGTTTTATGGCCACTGAACCATCCTACTGCAAGTTAGAGAGCATTCCTGAACTACCATCTGACTATCTTTGATCGGAGGTACACAAAAATGCTGGTGAAACTCAGCGGGTGCAGCAGCATCTATGGGGCGAAGGAAATAGGCAACGTTTCGGGCCGAAACCCTTCTTTGATCGGACTTTGCTGGCTTTACCTTGCACCAAAACGTTAGTCCCTAATCATGTGTCTGGACACTGTGAATGGCTCGATTGTAATCGGGTATTGTCTTTCCACTGGCTGGTTAGCACAGGGCAAAAGCTTTTCACTGTACCTCGGTACACGTGACAATAAGCAAAAATGAACAATGAAACTGAACAATTACTTTCAAAGAGTTTTTAAAAGCCTAACCTTGCTACACTCTGACCCCTTAAGCTTGGCGAACAGGCATCCAGATGGATTTTGATGCACACATCCCGCCCTCTCTGAGCTCACCCCTCATTTCCACAGCGACCACTCACGTTTTTCCATCCAATGGGAGGACCAGTTGGCTATCTGCTTCACCCCGTGTGTTACGGCCGCTTGTGGGTCAAGATGGGCTACATCATGAGCCTTGTGTAGGAAGGAACTGCAGATGCTGGTTAAAACTGAAGATAGACACAAAATGCTGGAGTATTTCCGTGGGTCAGTCAACATCTCTGGAGAAAAGGAATAAGTGACGTTTCGGGTTGAGGCCCATCTTCAGATATCACTAGCCTGAAGAGTCTTGACATAAAAACGTCACCCATTCCTTCTCTCCAGAGATGCTGCCCAGTCACACTGTGATACTCCAGCTTTTTGTGTCGATCTTCAGTTTAAACCAGCATCTTCACATGATTCCTAAACATCGTTCAACGTCACGTCAGCTCATTTTAGCCGGAGGTTCAAACCTGACCACACTCAGTGGGCTGAAGGGCATGTTTCCATGCTGTACCTTTCAAACTCTAAAGCTTCAAAAAATGTATGTACAAAATGTATTTACCATAAATGCACCGTAGAAAGCATTTTATCGGGATGCATCACAGCATGGTTTGGGAACAGCTCCATCCAAGACCATAAGAAATTGCAGAGAGATGTGGACATAGCCCAAACCATCACACAAACCAACCTCCCTTCCATTGACTCCATCTACACTTCACGCTGCCTCGGCAAGGCCACCAGCATAATCAAGGACCAGTCTCACACCGGCCCCTCCCTCTTCTCCTCTCTCCCATCAGGCAACAGGTACAGAAGTTTGAAAGCACACACCTTCAGGTTCAGGGACTGTTTCTTCCCAGCTGTTATCAGGCAACTGAACTGTCCTTTCACTAACCAGAGAGCTGTCCTGACCTCCCGTCTATCTAATTGTCAACCTTAGAATTATCTATAATTGGACTTTACCTTACACTAAAGATGATACGCTTCATCTTTTATCTGTACACTGTGGAAGGCCTGATTGTAATCACATATATTTTGTTCGCTGACTGGATCGCACGCAACACGTCGGTACGTGATAATAATAAATTAAACTCAGCTAAACTCCAATAATTTAAACCAGGAGAACTTTCCAGCAAGCCATGAACTGTAGTTAAAGCAAAATTAAATGTAAGTGAGTTGCTATCAATTGACAGACTCAAATGTAAGTGAGTCTGGCAATATTGGACAAGGGCAATGTAGTGAGTCTCAGATACCTCACCATAGGATGTCAAATAACCATTAATCCAGGGCGGGCCAGAGCTGCTGCCTTATGCCCCTGTCCCACTTAGGAAACCTGAACGGAGACCTCTGGAGACTTTGCGCCCCACCCAAGGTTTCCGTGCGGTTCCCGGAGGTTGCAGGTGGTTGCCAGAGGTTGCAGGTAGTGGAAGCAGGTAGGGAGACTGACAAAAACCTCGGGGAACCGCACAGAAATCTTGGGTGGGGCGCAAAGTCTCCAGAGGTTTCCGTTCAGGTTTCTTAAGTGGGACAGGGGCATTAACAGTGTTTACAGCGCCAGAGACCCGGCATCGGTCCCGACTATGGGTGCTGTCTGTACAAAGTTTGTACGTTTAGTTTTGGTTTAGTTTAGTTTAGTTTAGAGGTCCAGCGTGGAAACAGGCCCTTCGGCCCACCGAGCTCCCACCGACCAGCAATCCTTGCACTATCTTACACACACTAGGGACAATTTACATTTATACCAAGCCAATTCACCTCCAAACCTGGACGTCTTGGGAGTGTAGGCAGAAAGCGAAGATCTCAGAGAAAGACCACGCAGGTCACGGAGAGAACATACAAACTCCGTACAGACAGCACCCGTGGTCAGGATCGAACCCGGGTCCCTGGCGCTGCAAGCGCGGTAAAGCAGCAACTCTACCGCTGCGCCACCCCTTCCGTTCTCCCCGTGACCACATGGGCTTTCTCCGAGATCTTCAGGTGCATGGATAGGAAAGGTTTAGAGGGATATGAGCCAAACCCAAGCCATGGGACTAGCCCAAGAAGCCACCTTGGTTGGCACGGGCAAGTTGGGCTGAATGGCCTGTTTTCCGCGCCGTGTTACTCTGTGACTCAATTATATGCAGCTACATGACCCAGATGGATGGAGTGCAGCTTGCCAAGTAATTTGCAATGCATCTTTCTCCCATACACCTTCTGTCCTCTTCCTTAGAGGTGGTGGAGGTTACAGGTTTGGGAGACGCTGTCAAAGAAAATTATAACAGCCGCTCTTGGAGCTGGCACTCACTGTTTCCGTGAAGAAGGACGGTATGGTTTCTACCTGCCAATTTATTTTTGCAGCACGCAGCTCATTTTTGGTCCTAATTGTAAACGAGGCTGCTGGGGATCGATTTCCAGCGGATTAATTTTGCCATGCATTAAAACAGGGTTCACTATCAAATCGCAAAGTTGATCTTAATTAAGCATGTTCTGTGTCTGTCGTATCACTGGGGACTCAAAATGGGAATGTCATTCGGCCCCTCATGCACGCTCCTCCATTTAATGTTCATGGCTGATATTTTACCCCAGCATTCCCAACTATCTAAATGGCGTCAAGTTGAGAAAAGGGGAAGTACGATGGGATCTGAGGGTCCCAGAGAGAGAGAGAGAGAGAGAGAAAGGGGTGAGAGGGAGAGAGAATGAAGGAGGGGGCAGGGAGGGAGGAGGAGAGAGGGAGAGAGATAAAGAGAGTGAGATAGAGAGAAAAAAGAGAGATAGAAAGAGCGAGATGAAGGAGGGAGAGATAAAGTGATAGAGCGAGATGGAGAGAAAGAGAGGTAGGGAGAGAGGGAGAGGGATGATAAAAGAGGGAGGGAGAGTGCAAAATAAATAATATACTGAAAGCAAGGCAAAGTGTCTCAAAAATAATGAAAGCACTCAAAAGAAAAAGAATTTTATCCCCACGTGAAATGTGAACCAGATATTATGGAACTTATTGAAACAGTCTGAAGAAGGGTTTCAGCCCGAAACGTTGACTATTTCCTTCGCTCCATAGATGCTGCTGCACCCGCTGAGTTTCTCCAGCACTTTTGCCTACCTTCGATTTTCCACATCTGCAGTTCCTTCTTAAACAAACTATCTATCTATCTCTATGCCTACCTACCTACCTACCTACCTACCTACCTACCTACCTACCTACCTACCTACCTATCTATCTATCTATCTATCTATCTATCTATCTATCTGTCTATCTATCTGTCTATCTACCTGTCTATCTATCTATCTATCTATCTATCTATCTATCTATCTATCTATCTATCTATCTATCTATCTATCTATCTATCTATCTATCTATCTATCTATCTATCTATCTATCTATGTATCTGTCTGTCTGTTGGTTTGTCTGCCCATTGCTTATTTATTTATTTATTTGCTCATTTATTTGTATTTTTCTTCCCCCTCTCTTCCATGTGCCCATCTGAACTCACACACATTTCTCCTCTCCCCCCTCTTCCCGTCCCCTCCCACCTGTATTGCTTCATCTGGCTTCACAATTTGCATCCCTTCTACCTTTATCTTCACACCTTTTGTCCTTTCATCTCTAGCCTTTGTCCAACCATCTGCCATTCAGAAGACTCCCCCCACCCCGCCTGTATCCACCTATCATTCTCCAGGCTTTGTCCTGCCCCCCACCTCTCTTCTAACTCTCTCTGCCTCCACTTGAATGAGTCTGAAGAAGCCCCTGACCCCAAAGGTCACCATTCCATGTTCCCCAGAGATGTTGCCTGACCTGTAGAGTTACTCCAGCATTTTGTGTCTTTTTTTTGTATAAACCAGTAACTGCAGTTCATTGTGTGTCCCATTGAGCACATTCAGTCTCTTGGAAAAGAACATTGAAGGCAGCCATGCAAAGCAATGCCTGTATTGAGTGAATTAATTCTAATAAGTATTTAGAACTTCTACTAAGTTTTCATTGTAAACCACACTAGGCATATATTGAAAAGCCAAGCCATGACTGAAAGAGTACAGCAGTACTCGAGGGTCTGAGCTATAGGGAGAGGTTGAGTAGACTGGGACTCTATTCCTTGGAGTGCTTTAGGATGAGGGGTGATCTTGTGGAAGTATATAAAATCATGAGAGGAATAGATCAGGTAGACACACAGAGTCTCTTGCCTAGAGTACGGGAATGGGGAACCAGAGGACATTAGTTTAATGTGAAGTGGAAAAGATTTAATAAGAATCTGAGGGGTAACTTTTTCACACAAAGGGTGGTGGGTGTGTGGAATGAGCTGCCGGAGGAGGTAGTTGAGGCTGGGACTATCTCAACATTTAAGAAACAGTTAGACAGGTACATGGATTGGACAGGTTTAGGGACAGATAGACGGATATGGGCCAAACGCAAGCAGGTGGGATTAGAGTAGATGGGACATGTTGGTCGGTGTGGGCTGAAGGGCCTGTTTCGTCACCGAATGACTCTATGACTGTATGGCATTACTATACACTCAGGATGGCTCACAGGAGATAAGAATACATTATGACCGCAATTGCAACCAAGGGGTAAAAAAAACCCAATGCCAAAAGATGTTCATTTTAATTAGATAGCAGCACTCAACACAAAATTAGAACCTGTAAAAATAGAAAGCTGCCTGGGAAGCCGATGAATGCAGGGTTACGTAGAAGCCGATAAGTGACAGGTACAACATACAGATAATAGGAAACAAGGGAGACTTCTATTTCTTCCTCCATTGTCCTAAATGCAAATTGGAGGAACAGCATCTCATATTTTGCTAGGGCAGCTTACAACCGAGTGGTATGACTTTTGATTTCTGTAACTTCAAGTAACCCCTGCATTCCCCTCTCCCTTCATCCTTCTCCCACCCAAGTCGCACCAGCTTCTCGTTGTCACCTAGCAAACAGCGAACAATGGCCTGTTTCCTTCATCAGCGTTGCTTTTTTGCATATCTTTCATTCATTTGCTCTAGATAGACACAAAAAGATGGAGTAACTCAGGCAGCATCTGTAGAGAGAAGGAATGGGTGAGAGACCCTTCTTCAGACTGGTTTCATTTGGAGCGAAGGAAATAGACAACGTTTCGGGCCAAAACCCTTCTTCAGACTGATTGGGGGCGGGGGTGGGCGGGGACAAGAAAGGAAAAAGGAGGAGGAGCTCGAAGGCTGGGGGATGGGAGGAGACAGTAGGGGGACTGAGGAAGGGGAGGAGACAGCAAGGACTAACAAAATTGGGAGAATTCGATGTTCATGCCCCCAGGATGCAGGCTCCCCAAACGGAAGGGGGAGTTGAAGTGCTGAGCCACCGGGAGGTCAGCTTGGTTATTGCGGACCGAGCGGAGGTGTTCGGCGAAACGATCGCCCAACCTCCGCTTGGTCTCACCGATATAGATCTGCTGACATCTCGAGACCAAGCGGAGGTTGGGCGATCGTTTCACCGAACACCTCCGCTCGGTCCGCAATAACCAAGCTGACCTCCCGGTGGCTCAGCACTTCAACTCCCCCTCCCACTCCGTCTCCGACCTCTCTGTCCTGGGTCTCCTCCATGGCCACAGCTAGCAGCACCGGAAATTGGAGGAACAGCACCTCATATTCCGTTTGGGGAGTCTGCATCCTGGGGGCATGAACATCGAATTCTCCCAATTTTGTTAGTCCTTGCTGTCTCCTCCCCTTCCTCAGTCCCCCTGCTGTCTCCTCCCATCCCCCAGCCTTCGGGCTCCTCCTCCTTTTTCCTTTCTTGTCCCCGCCCACCCCCACCCCTGATCAGTCTGAAGAAGGGTTTCGGCCCGAAACGTTGCCTATTTCCTTCGCTCCATAGATGCTGCTGCACCCGCTGAGTTTCTCCAGCTTTTTTGTGTACCTTCGATTCTCCAGCATCTGCAGTTCCTTCTTAGACTCTAGTCTGAAGATGGGTCTCGACCCAAAACATCACCCATTCTTTCACTCCAGAGATGCTGCCTGTCCTGCTGAGTTACTCCAGCATTTTGTGTCTATCTTCAGTTTAAACCACCACCTACAGTTCCTTTCTACACACTTTTATTTATCTAATGCTTTTCAGAATATCTATCCTATGGGATAGTCATTCACCGCACAACGTGTTTCCACTTGTAACAGCTGAATAAAAAGAAACACAAAGTGCCAAAATTACTCAGCGGGTCAGGCAGCATCTCTGGAGAACATGGATAGGTGGTGTACCTGTCTGAAGTAGGGTCCCAACCTGAAACGTCACCTATCCATGTTCTCCACAGATGCTTACTGACCCGCTGAGTTACTCCAGCCTTTTGTGTTTAATGTAGTTTAGTTTAGAGATACAGCACTGAAATGGACAGTGGACAATGGACAATAGGTGCAGGAGTAGGCTATTCGGCCCACCGAGTCTGCACTGACCAGCGATCCCCACACATTAATACTATTCTACACACACTAGGGACAATACACATTTATACCACGGCAATTAAACTACAAACCTGTACATCTTTGAAGTGTGGGAGGAAACCGAAGAAATCGGAGAAAACCCACGCGGTCACGGGGAGAACGTACAAACTCCGTACAGACAGCACCCCTAGTCTTGATCGAACCCGGGTCTCTGGCACTGTAAGCATTGTAAAGGTAGTAACTCTACTGCTGCACCACCATGCCGAGTTTTTATCTAAATTAGCATCTGTATTTCCTTGTGTCTTTAACAGTTGGCTGTTGATCAAATACACTGTAATTGATTTTAGATATTTCTTCATAGATAAGGTATCTACTCATGTCTAATCTTCGTATTCATGTACTATCTTTTATTCAAATGGATAGCAAACAAACTGAATCTTGGTGCACGTGCCGATAATAATCTAAATTAAACTACAAATAAACTTCAGGGCAACTTCATATTAACCTACCCATGAGTGACAAAAAAGAGAGAAATTCCAGCCTACTAAATGGGACTGTACAAAATCAGAGCCTGTTACTGTTCAATTTTGGAGCATATATGACAATAAAATACTCTTGACTTGACACTAAACCAGCATCTGCAGTTCCTTCCTACACTCTTGACTCTCGATGTGTTCTTGGGCTCCTGAACACAGATATATTTTGCACCATTGTCTATTATATGCGGAGAAGGCAGGAACGGGGTACTGATTGGAGATGATCAGCCATGATCACATTGAATGGCGGTGCTGGCTCGAAGGGCCGAATAGCCTACTCCTGCACCTATTGTCATGGTACCGTCTCTCTCTGGTACCACTCCAGGGGATGCAGATGACTATCGTGTCTCAGCCATCTTAAGAAATATAATTAAACTCAACATTTTCAGACACCATAGACCTGTGAGTCAACTGTGCAGGGTCACCCTGGTTCAGTTTCCCTGCCATCTGGTGGAAAATGCCAAACTGAATGCAGAGAGACTTTTAGGGCATTTTACTGGCTTAGTTGAGTTTTAGTTTAGTTTAGAGATGCAGCGCGGAAACAGGCCCTTCACCCCACCAGAACTTTGGGTCTGAAGAAGGACATCCTTGCTATTGAGGGAGTGCAGCGTAGGTTCACAAGGTTAATCCTCGGGATGGTGGAACTGTCATATGAGGAAAGATTGGAAAGACTGGGCTTGTTTTCACTGGAATTTGGAAGGTTGAGTGGGGATCTTATAGAAACATATAAAATTATAAAAGGACTGGACAAGCAGGAAAAATGGTCCCAATGTTCGGCTCACCGGGTCTGCACCAACCAGCAATCCCACATATTAACACTACCCTACAAACTCTAGGAACAATTTTACATTTACACCAAGCCAATTAATGTACAAAACCTGTACATCTATGGAGTGTGTGAGGAAAGCGAAGATCTCGGAGAAAACCCACACAGGTCACGGGGAGAACGTACAAACTCCGTACAGACAGCAACAGCAGTCAGGATCGAACCTGGGTCTCAGGCACTGTAAGCGCTGTAAGGCAGCAATTCTACCGCTGCGCCACCTAAAAATGGCAATGGAAAGAATCTTTAAGAAAGAACTGCAGATGCTGGAAAGGTAAACAAGAAGTGCTGGAGAATCTCTCAGCTTGTTTCTAATGTAAGTCAATGGGATGCAGAGAGCTGATCATTTTGCATGAGGCAGAGTGTTTGTGGTCATGTTGCCTCGGTTATAAATATAGGGAATTGCTTTGAAGTTTCTGGTTCTCCACTGACAGTATTTTTACTGATATAGTTGTGATGTGGTTTCAGGTGAGAATATTAGGCAGGGCACATCCTGCTGAAACAGGTATCTTCAATATTCATCAGCAGGATTAAGAGGCCTTTGTGTAAAATCTTGTTTGCATAATATCACTTGCGATAATGCAAATTTGGATTTAATCTCCAGCAATTGAGTTCCCACCCACCCTGAAAGGAAAACATTTGCGGGTGAAGAGGAGAGGCTGGGGAAGTGGATCTACCGGGAGTGCTCTAACATAGAGCTGGAGTGGACCTCATGAGACAAGTGGCTCATTTTCATGTCGTACCTATTCTGTGATTACCATCAATATATTTCGGTTGATAATAGATTCAATTATTTAAATAGTGAGAATATTTTATCAAGGAGCTGCCAATGCTGGTTTATACCAAAGATAGATACACAATGCTGAAGTAACTCAATGGGTCAGGCAGCATCTCTGCAGAAGATGGATTGGATTTAGACACTTTGGGTCTGTAGAAGGACATCCTTGCTATTGAGGGAGTGCAGCGTAGGTTCATGAGGTTAATCCCCTGGATGGTGGGACTGTCATATGCGGAAAGATTGGAAAGACTGGGCTTGTATTCACTGGAATTTAGAAGGATGAGAGGGCATCTTATAGAAACCTATAACATTATAAAAGGACTGGACAAGCTAGATTCAGGAAAAATTGGTCCCAATGTTGGGGGAGTCCAGAACCAGGGGCCACACTCAGAATAAAGGAGAGGCCATTTAAAACTGAGATGAGAAAAAACGTTTTCACCCAGAGAGTTGTGAATTTGTAGAATTCTCTGCCACAGAAGGCAGTGGAGGCCAATTCACTAAATGAATTTAAAAGAGAGTTAGATAGAGTTCTAGGGGCTAGCCGAATCAAGGGGTATGGAGAAAAGGCAGGCACGGGTTACTGATTGTGGATGATCAGCCACGATCCCAATGAATGGCGGTGCTGGCTCGAAGAGCCGAATGGCCTCCTCCTCCTGCACCTATTTTCTATGTTTTTATGTTTCTAATGGTCCTGACCCAAAATACTCACCGATCCTTATTCCCCAGACATGCCGTCTGACCTGTTGAGTTGCTCCAGAACTAAGTGTCTATCTTAGAGAGAACGCTTCATTTAATACATTGGGAAATATTCCAAATATTCAAAATATAAAGAACTGCAGATACTGGTTTATACCAAAGATAGACACAACAATTTGCAGTAACTGAACAGGTCAGGCAGTTTCGGAAAAAATGGGCAGGTGACGTTTTGGGTCATAAGAAGAGTCCCAACCCCAAACGTCACCTATCCATTATCTCCAGAGATGTTGCCTGACCTGCTGGGTTACTCCAGCACATTGCATGCATCTTAGAGTGAAAGTTGGCATATTCTATATTGGGAAATATTCCAAACAAGAGGGATGTTATATTAAAATTTGACATTCAGGAATGAATTTCGGAAGCACATTTTGCGTGCACTCAAGTCAGTGGCAATTTCAAACTTTCTTTCCTCAGAAGACTGCCGGTTCAGAAGAGATTAATTTTCTCGGGTTAGTGATTGACAAACTCATACTGCTAGGGATACAAATGAAAGAAGATCAGAAATAATGAAGTGGAATTGAGGTGCATTTCAACCAAATGAACCGGCTCCTGTCAGCATGTTCCATTCAGGCCTTCCATCACCAAGATCAGTCACGGATCGCTAAACAAAAGTTCCTGGAGGGAGTGGAGTTGACGATTTCTGTCAACTACTTCGTGAAGAGAGCCCTAAGCGCTTGTTATTTATTTCAAATGTGAAATACACTCCTGTGTGACTGCACCATTTTCTTCCGTTCAAACAAAAAGGGTGGCGCAGTGGTAGAGTTGCTGCCTAATGCATTTCGTTGTCTAATGCATTTCGTTGTCTCTGTACTGTACACTGACAATGACAATTAAAATTGAATCTGAATCTGAATCTGAATCTAATGCCCCTGTCCCACTTAGGAAACCTGAACGGAAACCTCTGGAGACTTTGCGCCTCACCCATGGTTTCCGTGCGGTTCCCGGAGGTTTCCGGAGGTTTTTGTCAGTCTCCCTTCCTGCTTCCACTACCTGCAACCTCCGGCAACCACCTGCAACCTCCAGGAACCGCACGGAAACCTTGGGTGGGGCGTAAAGTCTCAGAGGTTTCCGTTCAGGTTTCCTAAGTGGGACAGGGGCATTACAGCAACAGAGTCCCAGGTTCGATCCTGAACACGGGTGCTGTCTGTACGGATTTTGTACGCTCTCCCCGTGACCGTGTGGGTTTTCTCCGGGTGCTCCGGTTTCCTCCCACTCTCCAAAGACGCGTAGGTTTGTAGGATTAATTGTCTTCGGTAAACTTGTCGGTTGTCCCTAGGGGGTGTAGGATAGTGTTAGCGTGCGGGAATCGCTGGTCGGCGCAGAGTCAGTGGGCCAAAGGGCCAGTTTCCACACTGTATCTCTACACTAAACCAAGATCCTCAAAGCTTGCTCAGAATATTTCACACAATGGGTGGTGGGTGTATGGACCGAGCCGCTGGAGAAGGTAGTTGAGGCAGGGACTATCGCAACGTTTAAGAAACATTTAGGCAGGTACATGGAAGTTTGGAGTGACATAGGCCAAATGCAGGCAGGTGGGACTGGTGTAGATGGGACATGTTGGTCAGTTTGGGCAAAGGGTCCTGTTTCCATGCTGTAAGATGAGAGCATGGGAGATGGCTATGACTCTATAATAAATTGCACTAGTTTCATATTCAGGACGGCAATGTTAATTATACAGCAAAATATATTCCGCACGGCAATTGTTGGTAAGTGTGGGCGCCAGTCATGGAATGACGATTGATCTGTGTTCTCTGACTCTTGTCATTAACAAATTACTTACCACAGCACTAATTGGAGAAATACAATGGTCTGCTGAGAGATCATTTATTTAATGAATGAAGCATTAATTAATGTGTTTGGTTGTTTTCCAATTTTCTCTCTTGGGTTTGAACAGACATGGCTGTACGTGACTCTTGATGACCTCACGGGGAGATTCATTCAAACCTTCAAAGAGAACAAACTTCATTGATTTCTCTAACTTTGAGTAACGCTTGCATCCCCTCTCTCGCAATCCCTCCCCCTCCCAAGTCATTGCACTAGCTACATAGTCGACTTGTTGAGTCTCATTGTCTGCAACTCGTTTTCACCGAGCCCATGGCTAACAATGGCCCGTTTCCTTTATCATCATAACTTTTTTGCATATCTTTAATTCATTTGTTCTATATCCCTCAACATCACCGTCTATTTCTCTTGCGCCCCTTTCCCCTGACTCCTAGTCTGAAGAAGGGTCTCCACCCGAAACGTCACCTATTCCTTTTCTCTAAAGATGCTGTCTGACCCGCTGAGGTACTCCAGCTTTTTGTGTCTATCTTCGGTTTAAACCACCATCTGCGGTTCCTTCCTACAAACTTCGCTTGTGATTTTTTTTGTACAAATGTAAGAGTGACATTTAGACAAATATTACAACATCCAAAACACATTTCCAACTAACCCAGCCATACCTTGCACTCCCTGAAATGCTGGTGTGCTTCCTAAGGCTTGTAGACCATGCCGGCAAGGACACACTTCATAGAGAGGTACAGCACAGAAACCGGCCCTTCAGCCCAAAAGGTCCATGCCAAACAACAACCTTTCATTGTACTAATCCTACATTCCCATCAACTCCCCCAGATTCTACCCCTTACTCACACACTTGTAACGATTTACAGCAGCTAATTGACCCACCAACCTGCACATCTTTGGGACGTGTGAAGGAACCGAAGCACCCAAAAGAAACCCATGTAAACTCCAAACTCCACTCCACTGAACGTGCAAACTCCACTCAGAGAGCACCCGAGGACAGGATTGAGCCCGGGTCCCTGGCGATGTGAGGCAGTGGCTCTACCAGCTGTGCATCACTGTGTTGTCCCCTTACCCATCCTTACCTACTCTGAAGGGGTGGTTTTAGAACTTTCCTTGAAGTTGCATTGCCCTTTGGTGATGGCCATGTCCAGAGGTAGAATGTGGAGACCAGCAATTGACTCAAATTCCTTGCCATCTCTTGGAAACTCAAGGACTAGTCACACTCCCTCTTCCCCCCTCCACCATCAAGCAAGAGCTATAGAAGTTTGCAAACACACACTTCCAGATTCAGGGACAGTTTCTTCCCAGTTGTTATCAGGCAACTAAACCGTCTCCCCCACCTGGTTTGCCAGGTGAGGAGGGGGCTGTGGACCACCAGCAGGACCAAAAACAGGACCTGTCAAAGGGCGGATGAGCTTCTAGCGAGCCAATGGCCATCCACACTTCAGTAGAAGTTGTGATCACCATCGTACATAGCATTGCAAGGAATGATGATAAAGCACACACACCAGAATCCTTTACTTCCAGCAGCGGAAATCCGCAGGAACTGGAGGACAGAGACGTGTGGTGCGTCCGTCACCGTTCCCATTGGAAACCAGCACCACTGCGTCACTAATGTTTTCAACGATGATGAATGAATGAAACTGAACCATCCTCCCACCAGAGAGAGGTCCTGACCTCCCATCTACTTCATTGGAGACCTTTGAACTATTATCTTCAATCTGAATTTACTGGACTTTATCCTGCAATAAACGTCCTTCCCTTTATCCTGTGTCTGTACACTGTGGACGGCTTAAATGTAATTTGTGTATCGTCTTTCCGCTGACTGACTGGTTAGCGCGCAACAAGAAAGCTTTCCACTGTCCCTCGGTACAGGTGACAACAATAAACTAACGAATTCTGTATAATAACCGCTCTCTCAAATCCCCAGCTTTCTCACCTTGGACCCAGTACTGCAGAAGATTCTACACCTGACACATTAGCGGGCCCATTTCAGCCAAGTCGAATGTACATCTCTGGTTATTTTCTGGGCATTTTGTTCCCGTACACAATTTTCATCATCCATATTTTCCCGATGCTTATTATTTGATTGATCCTCTGGTCACACTCTGCCGGCCCTGACGTGCCCTATCAACATCTTGACATGGCATCATTAGATTAACCCTAGAACTAAACGCTGCGTGCCTGCCCGATTTGCAAATCAAAGCAGCCGACCAGTATTCTGCAAAGCTTGTACCTTTTCCTGACTCGTGCCAACATTGAGTTCAGCTTGTGTATGCAAACTCAATCTCTGTTGCCTGCCAGGCAGCAGTTTCAGTTAAAAATAGCACAGTTATGGCCCCCTGAAGAATCCATATTCAATCAAATGTTGTGCCAAAGTCCCACAGGTCAAACACAGGAGCGTTCAAAGGCAGGAGATCATTGCATTGAAATGTGATGTCCTAAACAGTAAAGGGATGAAGCCTGCAAGGGAATGCTGCTGACTGGTGCATTCCTAGGTGCAGGAGCGTGTGCGGAGTGATGCACTGCAGCTTGGTGCAGTGACTGTAATGGATCTGCAAGGAAGAACCACAGTCAAGGGTCCTACTGCAGTGGACATCGAGGGGCTGTGACAGCGTTCCGAATGCTGCACAAATGCATTGTTTTAAAGAGTGAACGTGAGTGCCATTGAAGCATTACAGGAAAAGTGTATTGAATTGATGTTGCTCTGAAAGCAGAAAACGGTAGATCCCCATTATATTTACTCTATGCATTATGAATAAAATATATTCTTGAAACATACATAATTCAATCTGTGCTTTTTTAATTCTGAATAAAAATTCAGAATTAAAAATCCCTTGGATCACAATTAGTCAATACCACAACTTGAATGATTTAAATCAGGGTGACGTGCAAGAGAAAAGGCCGTCTGGTACAGTAATGGAAGGACTGATCAACCTAGATCAAAGAAGTTGTGAGGTACTACAGCTGATTTCACTGTAGTTTAGAGAGACTTCTGAAGTTGTGTCTCAACCCGGAAGGTCAGCTATTCCTTTTCACCAGAGATGCTGCCTGACCCGTTGACCCGTTGACGTTGATCTTCACTTTGGTTTAGTTTAGTTTAAAGGTTTCAAAGGTTTCAAAGGTTTCAAAGGTCTTTTATTGTCACGTGTACCAATTAAGGTACTGTAAAATGCAAATTACCATACAGCCATGTGAAAAAAAAAGCAACAAACACACGCATACGTAAAAGTTAACATAAACATCCACCACAGCCGATTCCCCACATTCCTCACTGTGATGGAAGGCAATAAAGTCCAATCTTCTTCCTCTTTATTCTCCATCGGTCGGGGCAGTTGAACCATCCGTTGGGGCGATCGAAGCTCCCGCAGCCGGCGGTCGAAACCCCCATGTCGGGGCAATTGAAACTTCTGCATCGGGGCGATCGAAACTCCCACGTCGGGACAGTTGAAACTCCCGATGCTTGGAGTTCCCGAAGTCGGTGTCTGACCAGAGACCGCGGGCTCCGCGATGTTAAAGTCCCGCAGGCTCCCCGCGGTGGAGCTCTCAAAATCGGTCTCCAGCAAAGGCCGCCAACTCCTCGATGTTAGGCTGCAGTGCGGATAGAGATACAATACGGGAAAAACATCGCATCTCTGTCGACGTAAGAGTTAGAAATAGTTTCCCCCTAACCGCCAGCCACCCACCCCACCCTCCACATAAAACAAGCTAAAGAACACTAAAAACATAAAAACACTAAGGACGGACAGACTGTTGGTGAGGCAGCCATCGCTGGCATCACCCGGAGATACAGCATGGAAATAGGCTCTTCGGATCACCTAGTCGGCGCTGACCAATGATCACCCGCACACGAGTTCTATGTAATCTCACTTTCGCATCCACTCCCTCCACACTAGGGGCAATTTACAGAAGCCAATTAACCTCCAATCCTGTACGGCTTGGGAATGTGGGACGAAAGCGGAGCACCTGCAGAAAACCCACGCAGTCACAGGGTGAACGTGCAAACTTCGCACCGACAGCACCCGAGGTCAGGATCGAACCCAGGCAGGGTGGCCCAGCGGTAGAGTTGCTGCCTTACAGCGGCACAGACCCGGATTTGATCCCGACTACGGGTGTTGTCTATATGGAGTTTGTACGTTGTCCCTGGGACCGCATGGGTTTTCTCAGGTTGCTCCGGTTTCCTTCCGCACTGCACAGACATTCAGGTTTGCAGGTTAATTAACTTCAGCAAAATTGTAAATTGTCCCTAGTGTGTAGTAGGATAGTGCTAGTGTACGGGGTGATCGCTGGTTGGCGAGAACTCGTGGGTCGAACGGCCTGTTTCCATGCTGTATCTTTAAAATATCTGGCGTTGTCGGGCAGCAGCTGTGACACTCTGCATCTCTCTGTCTCTGCTCTTTGACCATAATGTGACTCTTTGTGACACAGCTGCTGAAATGGAAGCATCTGAGGACAGGACATTTCTCTGAATCCTCATTCAATACAGAACGGTTTTCTTCAAATGTCAGAAAATAAGTAATGAAGGAAAATGCTGAATATATGGGTCGTAATCGAATAAAACAAATTTTAACGAACCTAACATAATGTTGAGCACCAGGAAGAACTTGTTACATGACAAGAATAAAAAGATCTATCGTTTTACAGGAAGATGCCTCAGCTAATGACGAAGGGTCCATCCTGGTATAAAATGAGAAGCCAATTATATTGTAGCCAAAGCAGAAACAGGTTGCACCAACATAAAAAACAGAAGCATTTTGATTAGCTGTCAGATATGGATGAGAAAAGTTGAACATCAATTGCTACTGAAGAAAATTGATAGTAGAAATTTATCACTGACTCCCAAGAGCAAATCTACAAGAACATGTAGATGTCAATGCTGCATTTATTTGAGGATTCAGAGAAGACTGAAGGACAAGTCACACCCTGGCCACTCCCTCTTCTCGCCTCTCCCCTCGCGGACAAGAAGTGTGAAAAGGCACACCTCCAGATTCAGGGACAGTTTCTTCCCAGCTATTATCGGGTAACTGAGCCATCCTACCACAACGAGAGAGCAAGTCCTGAACTGCTACCCACCCTATTGGCGACCCTTGGACTATCTTTGATCGGACTTTGCTGGCTTTCCCTTGAACTAAACGTGATTCCCTTATCCTGTATATCCATACACTCACTGTAAGTGGCTCGATTGTAATCATGTGTTGTCTTTCCGCTGACTGGTTAGCGCGCAACAAAAGCTTTTCACTGTACCTCGGCACACATGGCGGTAAAACTAAACTGAACTGACTTCTCAAGTTCAAGTTCAAGTGAGTTTATTGTCATGTGTCCCTGATAGGACGATGAAATTCTTGCTTTGCTTCAGCACACAGAACATAGTAGGCATTTACTACAAAACAGATCAATGTGTCCATATACCGTAATATAAATATATGCGCACATGAATAAATAAAATAAATAAAATGATAAAATGAATAAATAAAATAATAAAGTGAAATTTCTCTCTGAAATACAAAGAAATGATTCTCGGGGAAGCACGAGGAGCATTAGTTGAGATGTGTAGGCGTGGATGTGTAATGTGACCAGAGAAAGTGGGTAAACCAGAGATCAGAGAACAGAGTCATGGGTCAAGCAGCATCTGTGGTGGCAAAAGATGCAAGTCAATATTCCGGGTTGCGACCCGACATCAGGAGTGAGAGGAAAGAGATTAGATGTCGGCATACTGCAGTATGGGATGAGAGGTGCAACTGTGGAAGGTTGTAAGTGGTGGGTGGAACCAGACTGCGACGGAGGGTAGCCACGTTTCAGGTAGAAAAGAGGACATTTCAGAAGCCCTAGAGTGGAAGGAAGGCCTCATCTTGAGAACAGATCGGGCAGAAACAGAGAAACGGAGGAAAGGGGATTGTGTTCCCACAAGAGGCTGGGTGGGAGGAGGTACAGTGCTGGCAAAAGCAAATGATATGCAGGCTCTATCTCAGCTAGTGGTCTCAAGGAAATGAGAAAAACAGCCACAAAAGAGGATATTAGTCAGAGTTGACGGGTTCTCAGTAAAGTGCCATTTGACAGGCTAGATCTGGAATTGTGCAACATTCAAGGGAAATGTATTCTAGTAGGTTCATGGTGGCCACTTTGTCATGGACAAATACAAAGGGGGTTAGACAATGGTTCAATGGTTTTGTTATTGTCAGGTGTACCAGCTACACGTGGTATTTGCAGACAGCTCAGCAAGACTATCCCCTGTTCATAAGCACAATCTCCCTGGTTAGTACAGTATGTACGGAACAGCCCACCACGTCCACGTGCAAGTGGCGCCATCTTTGCGCCATTTTACAGTCCCAGCTGCAGCTGTCCACAATGGCCCGTCTCCTCCGTCATTCTGGTCGTCCCGTGAATGGTCGCCCCTCTCCACGCCCGGCCCTCTCCAGCCCTCGTTCCCCAGTGAGGGAGCGTCTCCTGCAGTCGACATCGAGGGCGCGGAGGTTTAGACTGCCTCCCCCGGTTCCTCTCACCGGGCCCCTTGTCCAGCATCCACCACCATCTCATTCCACCCCCTCTCTGATTCCCAACCGGTCATGTACCTGTATTGGATTGACTTTTTTTTAAGTTTAGTTTAGTTTAGAGATACAGCGCGGAAACAGGCCCTTCGGCCCATCGTGTCCGCGCTGACCAGCGATCCCCGCACATTAACACTATCCTACACACACTAGGGACAATTCTTTACACATACACCAAGCCAATTAACCTACTTCTAAATGGAGGGATACTGTTATGATGCTGCGTGCAATAGAGATACAGGAAAACTCATCGGAAACTGATGATTGCTGCCAGGATGTGATCTAGGCCTCAGCATCTTGGAGAAACTCAATTGTTTACGCATAAAACCGCCCTTAATAGTTAACTGCTCGTTCAAGTTTTCAATCAATGGAAGGATGAAAGAGTTCAAAGCCACAATGGTTACCATAGCAATTTGAATGCTGCTTTCAGTACAAGGGCTTCCTGAAAAACTGATTCATGACAACAGAACATAATTCATCTTCAATCTACTTAAAGAGCTTGTAACACAGGGCGACACTGTGGCTCAACGGCTTAGTCGTTACCTCACAGCGCCAGATTCGAGCCTAACTAGGTTGCGCTGTCTGTGCGGAGTTTGCACGTTCTCCCTGTGACCGCGTGGGTTTTCTCTGGGTGCTCCCTTTTCCTCCCACATTCCAAAAACGTGCAGTTTTGTAGATTAATTGGCTTCTGTAAAATTGACCCGAGTGTGTAGGATAATGAGTGGGAAAGAGGGATAACGAGGAACTAGTGTATGTGTGATCGATGGCCGGCGTTAAGTCACTGAGCAGAAGTGCTCTAGAGTAGAGTCAAGAGTATATTTAATTGTCATTTGGACCCCTGGAGGTCCAAATGAAATGCCGTTTCTGCAGCCATACATTACACACAAATAGACCCCAGACACAACATAATTACATTTTACATAAACATCCATCACATAGCTGTGATGGAAGGCCAAATAAACTTATCTCTCCACTGCACTCTCCCCCCCGATGTCAGAGTCAAAGTCAAAGCCCCCGGCTGGCGATGGCGATTGTCCCGCGGCCATTAAAGCCACGCCGGGTGGTGCGGGGTCGCACACCGGGTCTTGATGTTGGAGCCCCCGGCGTGCGCTCGCAAAGTCCCGCATTCCAAGCCGCGCGGGGCAGTGGTGCTAAGCCCCGCTCCAGGAGCTCTTCGACCCCGCAACTCGGGCGGGAGAAGTCGCCGTTGCAGGAGCCCCGAAAAGCGGTCTCCCTCCAGGGATCCGCGGGCTCCCGGTGCCGCCGTCCGCAGACCCGCAGTAGCAGCCTCCGACTCGGCAGCAGCAGCAGCAGCAGCAGCAGCAGCAGCGGCAGCGGCAGCAGCAACGCTCCTCCACCGCTCCACCCGCTCCGGTCTCGGCCAGCTCCGCGACGGTGAGGTGAGTCGGCACCTGAGTCCCCGGCTTCTTCCTGTTGGAGGCCGCTCCTCGTTGCAGCCCCAACGACAGCTGAGACCCAACGAGAAAAGGTTGGGTCTCCAGTGCAGGGAGAGATTCAAAAGTTCCCCCCCCCATGATGACTTTAGGCCCCCCCACCCCACCCCCACCCCCCCACACACACACCCCAACATAAAAAATAACAAAAACTACATAAAAAAACACAGACAAAAAAATAATAAAAACGCGGACAGGCTGCAGAGGCCGCTGCTGACCAGAGTCGCGCCGCCTACCGGATTCTTGTTTCCATGCTGCGTTTCGGAGCTCATCTTTGGCAGTTCACCACTTTGACCTCATCCCCATGTTATCTGAATCGACTTGGTCACAAGTTCACAAGTTATACGAGTAGATTAGACCGTTCGGCCCATCGTGTCCACTCCGCCATTCAATCACGGCTGATCTCTGCCTCCTGATTCCTATTTTCCTGCCTTCTTCCCATAACCCTTGACACCCGTTCTAATCAAGAATTTGCCTATCCTTGCCGTAAAAATGTCCACTGGCATGGTCTCCACAGCCCTCCGTGGCAACGCGTTCCACAGATTAACTACCCTCTGACTAAAGAAGTTTCTCCTCACCTCCTTTTTAAAAGAGCGCCCTTTAATTCTGAGGCACTAGTGGAAACATCCTTTCCACATCCACTCTATCTATGCCTTTCATTATTCTGTAAGTTCCAATGAGGTCCCCCCCCACTCAACCTTTTAAACTCCAGCAAGTAGATGCCCATTGCTGTTAAACGCTCATCATATGCTAACCCACTCATTCCTGGCTTTGTGGAGGGACATTCCAAACAATCATGTGGACCATTATCAAAGTTACAGAAACATCCAAATGTTGCCTTATTGTCAGATAGTAGCTCTTAAAATCTACATGAAAGCAGCAACCAAACTATTGAATGGAAAAGGCACGAGATAGATTTGCCACGGAAATAAAATGCTCCACCTGACCAGGATGTAACACAATGTAGACACAAAAGATTCTGGATGCTGGAGTCTTGAGTATAAAGCAAACAGCTGGTGGAACTCAATGGGTCCGGCAGCATCTGTGGAGGAAATAGACAAACAATGCTTTGGGTCGGAACCCTTCCCCCCTGGAATTTTCTCCCTAAAACCTCTTCACTTTTCTGCCTCTCTTTCCTCCTTTAACATGATCCTTGAAACCCAACCCCTTCTCCATTCTTTGGTCATCAATTCTAATATCTCTCGGTTGCTAAACACTTTAACTCACCCCTCCTATTGAAGTTGATACGCTGACATGAAAATCCATCTCCGACCTGTACCAGACAACCTGTTGACCCAGAATGTATTAGGACCTAACCTCTGTAAATACCACCAGGTAAATAAAAGTGTTCCATGCATCACAATACTCCGGGATAGTGAATTCCTGAGATTCATCACCCTCTGCAAGAAGTTCCTATGCCAGGATATTGCAAGTGAGATCAGCTTTATGTTAACAAGTTTGGAAATTGGTTTCCACTGGCCCACCGCTGTGGCACCCTAACCCAAACCCTAACCCTAACCCTAACCCTAACCCATACCCTAACCCTAACCCATACCCTAACCCTAACCCATACCCTAACCCTAACTCTAACACCCCGAAACGGAGGCGCCGAAACGACAGCGCCGAATGGTACCATTCCGATTGCAACAACAGCACAAGTCACATGTCTCTTATCCCATTCATTTTGCAAATGTTTAAATGTGCTTTCGCCCATTTAAGTTCAGAAATTGGACCAAGCCTTTCCAAGGTTAATCCTTTCTAACCTCAATGTTGCATCGATAATGTAATCAATGTCCACAGCACTCATCCTGGCCTTACCATCAGGGGAAAAAGGATCAATAATGAAACTTACAAAATGGAGCAAATCACAGCATCTTCACTCAGCCGTGAATGAAAATGTCCTGCCTGGGTCGTTGATATTTCACTCTCTGGAACATTTTCATTGTTATTGGGCAGGGTTTCAACTGAAAATTGGTGCAAACACATTTAAACATGTGTTAAAAATAAACGTAATATGTGATTCATGCATTAAGAGTGGATGTTATGCCATCCAATTTAACTGATGCAACACAGACTTTATTATTCCCATCAATGCCAGGGCATCGTAAATATAAATAGTTTCTAATAATACAGAAAACTAGACTGTAGGCCCTGTCACACAGCAGGCTTGGTTCCTCAACGCAATATTCCACCACTCACCCATAGCCCCCCAACTACACAGGCGCAGCTCATTTCCCCTCATCCCTAGCACTTTCTCCCCCTCCTCTTCACCCTCCCTCTTCTTTCATCTCTCCTCCTCCCCAATCCCTCCCTCACCTCTCTTTCCCTCTCCTTTCCCCGACCCTCAGTCACTCCCTCCCTCCCTCCATCTCCTCTCCCCTCCCTACCCCCTCCCAGCCCTCTATCCCCCTCACCATCCCCTATTCCTCCCACTATCCCTCCTCACCTCCCCCACTGCCCTCCCCCTCTTCTACTCCCACCCTCCTCTCCCTCTATTCCCTTCCTCCCCCACATTCCCTCCAACCTCCCTCCACCCTCCACCACTCCTCTCCATTCGTGCGTGCCCCGGAAGAGCATCAGCCGTCAGTGCCCTTAGAGCCAGGTCTCGGATCCTCGGCTCGGCCCGGAAGCTCCAGCAGCTACGGCTGCGCCGGCGTGTGGGCGGGGGGCGGGGTGAGAAAAGACGGCGAAGAGCCATGGGGGAGAGGGGGTATCACAGGAGCCAGCGACGGGGTACTAGAGGGGCAGGGGCTGGAGCTGCGGGGTGTTGCGATGGCGGTGCATTTGGGACTCACAGCGGACACTGGACGCTCTCCTCTGCCGGGATCAGACTCTCTGCTTTCCGTTTGGCGACATCTCCGACACCGCGCCAGGCCAGGCCAGGCCGGGCCACTTCCGGTTCCTCCAAAAATTGTGGAGACTTCCGCCGGCCACCTAGAGCATCCCTCAGCTCCGGTAAAGACGCGATAGTGCAGGAAGGGGCGGAACGTCCCGGGGAGTGACAGGAGAAGTGACCAATCCATGCGGCGCTGACTGGCAGGAGAGGAGATCGATCTGCGCACGCGCGTTTTTTGCGATTTTTAAACCTCGCTAAATTTTACAAGATACTACTGATCAGAATGAACTTGGTGCACTCGCAGCACAGGGGAACGGTGAGTGAGCTGACAAAAAATCGTAGCGCTATCGCATATCGTTTTTGAGCAAATAGGAAAACCGCTAAACCGGAAGAGCACAAGATCAGAGTTTTAGAGATAGATAGATAGATAGATAGATAGATAGATAGATAGATAGATAGATAGATAGATAGATAGATAGATAGATAGATAGATAGATAGATAGATAGATTGATAGATAGATAGATAGATAGATAGATAGATAGATAGATAGATAATACTGGAGTAACACAGGCAGCATCTCCGGATAGAAGGAATGGGTGACGTTTCGGGTCGAGACCCATCTTTAGACTGAGAGACAGTGGAGAGGGAGACTAGAGATATGGAAGGGTAAGGTGTGAAAATGACAGATCAAAGCAGACGTTGATAAGGAAGTGTAGAATGGTTTACTGTTAGCTGAGGGGAAGGTGAGAAGGAGGCATGCAATCAATAACATTAATCAGAAGGACAGTGAAACTTGTCAGAGAATGAGGGTGGGGGAGGAACAGTGGTCAGATCCTGATCCTGAGCATGAAGGATCTTACATCTCAAATGTTAACTGTTTCTCATTCCACAAATGCTTCCTGATTTGCTGTGTTTTTCCCGGCATTTTCTCTTTTTGTTTCAGATTTCCAGCATCTGCAGTATTTTCCATTTTCATTTAGATCCTAGCAATTGTCATTATGGAGATTTTTGATGAATATAATAGCAGCGCACATAAATGCTGCATGTAAATGAGACTAAATGTGGACTATCTCTGTCTCTATAGACCAAGTCACCAAGAAGTCACTTTGAACTAACACAAGGTTTTACTCTTCTCCCCTTCCCTGACCTGAGTGAGGTTTAGTTTAGTTTACTTTTGTTTTGTGTAGTTTAGAGATATACAGCATGGAATCATGCCTTCGACCAACCGAGTCCGCATCCTCCAGCGATCCCCGCACACTGACACTATTCTACACACACTAGAGATAATTTACAATTATACCAAGCCAATTAACCTACAAACCAGTCCGTCTTTGGAGTGTGGGAGGAAACCGGAGATCCTGGAGAAAACACACGCAAGTCACGGGGAGAACGTACAAACTCCGTGCAGACAGCACCCGTGGTCGAGATCGATCCCGGATCTCCGCGTGGTACGCCACCGTGCCACCCCATTTCATCCCAAAATACTTCCACCTCAACTACCCCTGCTTTCCCCCTGGAATTTCCTCATGAAACCTCTTCACATTTCTGCCTCTCCTTCCTCCTTAACATGCTCCTTGATACCCAACCCCTTCTCCTTTCTTTGATCATCAATTCTAATATCTCCCAGAGGCTAAACACTTTAACTCCCCCTCCAAGTCCCACACCGATCTTTCTGTCCTGGGCTTCCTCCAGTGCCACAGTGAGGCCAAACGCAAATTGGAGGAACAGCGCCTCATATTTCGCTTGGGCAGCTTACAACCCAGCGTGTATGAATATTGATTTCTCTAACGTCAAATAACCCTTGCTTCCCCCCTCCCTCTCCATCCCTCCCCACCCTAGTTCTCCAACTAGTTTCACTGTCCTCCTGATTCATTTTACTGTTTGTATGCCTCGTTGTCACCTTCCCCTCAGCCAGCAATGAACCAATCTACATTTCCATGATCGCCATCTGTTTTAATCTGTCCTTTTCACACCTTACATTCTTGTTGGATATATTTTTGTCCATACTGTATCCCTGTCCCCTGACTCGCAGCCTGAAGAAGGGTCTCGACCCAAAACATCACCCATTCCTTCTCTCCAGAGATGCTGCCTGTCCCGCTGAGTCACTCCACCATTTTGTGTCTGTCTTCGGTGTAAATCAGCATCTGCAGTTCCTTCCTACACTAATAATTTTCGATTTGATTAGGCTTAATTCTTATTTGATACCTTTCCTCCTAAGCAGCTTAGCATCATTTTGCAAAGTTAGACCTGTATTATAAATGGAACACTGCTGTAATTGTGGGGCACATTGGACATCTTGCTAAAAATGCTCTGCAAGCCATCAAAGAAACTGATCCAGAAACCACAAAAGTTTAGTATGGTTTAGAGATACAGCGCAGAAGCAGGCCCTTCGGCCCACCGATCCCTGCACACTAACACTATCCCACACGCACTAGGGTCTATTTTACAATTATACCAAGCCAATTAACCGACAAACCAGTCCGCCTTTGGAGTGTGGGAGGAAATCGAAGATCTAGGAGAAAACCCACGCAGTCACGGGGAGAACGTACAAACTCCGTATGGACAGCACGCGTAGTCAGGGTTGAACCCGACTCCATGGAGCTGCAAAAGCAGTAGCTCTACCACTGCACTACTCTGTTGCAATTGGACTTGAATTGAATGGACAGTCCTTACCACTTACATCAAAGTGTAACCCATTCAGGTTAATAAGGAGCTGGATGATATACTTAGACAAAGGTATTTTACACCGGCATGTCACGTTTAATGCTTTTAATATTTCTTAAGGGGTTCTTAAGGGGTTGGACAGGCTAGATGCAGGAAGATTGTTTCCGATGTTAGGGAAGTCCAGGACAAGGGGTCACAGCTTAAGGATCAAGGGGAAATCCTTTAAAACCGAGATGAGAATAACACAGAGAGTGGTGAATCTCTGGAACTCTCTGCCACAGAGGGTAGTTGAGGCCAGTTCATTGGCTATATTTAAGAGGGAGTTAGATGTGGCCCTTGTGGCTAAGGGGATCAGGGGTATGGAGAGAAGGCAGGTACGGGATACTGAGTTGGATGATCAGCCATGATCATATTGAATGGCGGTGCAGGCTCGAAGGGCCGAATGGCCTACGCCTGCACCTAATTTCTATGTTCTATGTTTCTATTTCATTGCCAGCACCTGACAACCTGGTGTGCCAACAATAACCTCATCCTCAACTCCAAGAAGACAAAGGAAATTATTGTTGGCTTCAGGAAGAACAGAGGGGGCAGACATACCCCCATCCATATAAACGGGACTGAGGTGGAGCGCGTCTCCAACTACAAATTCCTCGGGGTACACATCTCGGAGGATCTGTCCTGGTCCCTCAACACCTCCAAGCTGAACAAAAAGTTGCAGCAGCGCCTTTACTTCCTGAGGAGGCTCAAGAAAGCCCACCTGTCCCCCCAGATCCTGACCAACTTTTACCGCTGTACCATCGAAAGCATCCTGACCACCTGCTTCACGGTATGGTACAGCAGTTACACCGTAGCGGACAGGAAGGCACTACAACGGGTGGTGAAAACCGTGCCGTATATCATCGGTGCCCCGCTCCCTGCCATGGATGCCCTCCACCGAAAACGGTGTCTGAGACGGGCCGGGAAGATCATCAAAGACCCCTCCCACCTTAACCATGGACTGTTTGCCCTCCTCCCATCAGGGAGGCGGTACAGGAGCCTCAGGTCTCGTACAAGTAGGATGAGGAACAGCTTCTACAACAACACTATGACACTGCTGAACTCGGAGTCCCGCCGATAGATTTGTCCAGTCTCTCCGTCCACATTGTTTGCTTATTCTGTATTTTTATTTCCATATTGCACTATTACTACGGACTGACGTTAAACTGCATTTCCTTGTACCCGTACTTGTATCTGTGCAATGACAATAAAGTTGAACTGAATTGAATTGAATTGAATTTCATGCAATCATTTTAAGACCATTCTATTTTTATTGTGTTTGACATTATGCTGCGAACCATCATTTAGAAACAGCATCACTCTCAAAGTAATAAAGAAGGAATTTGCATTAATATAGCCATTTCCATAACCTTGAAATGCCACAAGGATCGTACTAGCTAATTCATCAAGGCTTTTGCTTGAGTGGAAAAATGTAAGTCACCACCAGAAGAGGGGCTAAGGCAAATAATGGCAGGGCAGACTCGTTGTAAGTAAAATAGCAGGGGATAAATGTGGTCTGCTTCCCCTGTTGATTGCCTTTGGTTAGTGGAGAAAGAGGGGCAAGGGGGATTGAGAGATGACTTTAAGAGATAATTTTTCATCATTGATATCTGTCATCACTGACATCACCCATTCCTTCTCTCCAGAGATGTTGCCTGTCTGCTGAGTTACTCCAGCATTTGGTGGCTATCTTTGGTTTAAACCAGCATCTGCCGTTCCTTCATACAGGTTTGTTCAGTTTAGAGATACAGCGCAGAAACAGGCCCTATGGCCCACCGAGACCACGCCTACTAGCGGTCACCCAGTGCACTAGCACTGTCTTACATACAAAGCCTTGAATTCATGCCTCCATTTTAATCAGAAGGGTCTCGACCTGAAACGTCACCCCAATCCTTCTCTCCAGAGATGCTGCCAATCCCACAGAATCTGCAGTTCCTTACTAATATGGTTTTGAATTTAAAGTGCAAGCGTGTAAAACTTAAGGGGTGCACAGAGGCGCAGCGATAGATTTTCTATACAGCGCCAGAGACCCAGGTTCGATCCTGACCACGGGTGCTGTATGCATGGAGTTTCTACGTTCTCCCTGTAACTGCGTGGGTTTTCTCCAGATTCCTCCCACGTCCCAAAAACGTGCAGCTTTGTAGGTTAGTGGCTTCTGCAAAATTGTCCCCAGTGTGTGGGGTAGATCTAGTGTGCGGGTGATCCACAAGTCATAGGAGCAGAATT
This sequence comes from Leucoraja erinaceus, assembly GCF_028641065.1. NCBI lineage: Eukaryota > Metazoa > Chordata > Chondrichthyes > Rajiformes > Rajidae > Leucoraja > Leucoraja erinaceus. Next base: position 46,652,372 of record NC_073389.1, read on the forward strand.
AGGCCATTCAGCCCATCGAGTCAACTTCGCCATTCAATCATGATGGATCTATCTTTCCTCTCTCAACTCCATTCTCCTGCCTTCTACCCATAACCCTCGACACCCTTAGTAGTCAAGAATCTGTCAATCTCAGCTTTAAAAATACCCAATGACTCGGCCTTGTCAGCCATCTGTGGCAATGAATTTCATAGATTCTCATAATTGGCTTTGGTAAAGATTGTAAATTATCGCTGGTGTGAAGGATTGTCCTAGTGTCCAGGGATCGCTGGTCGGCATGGACTTGGTGGGACAAAGGGCCTGTTTCTGCACTGTATTTCAAAAACTAAACTATCAAAAATTAATGCCTCAAGTGGGGATATCTGCTCTGCCACATGTACTTTTAGCTTTGGGATACATCGCAGAAACAGGCCATTCGGCCCACCTGGTGCGCACCAACCAGTGATCCTCGCACATTAACAGTATCCCACACACATAAGGGCCAATTTACACTTATACCAAGCCAATTAACCCACACACCTGTACGTCTTTGAAGAGTGGGAGGAAGCCGAAGATCTCGGAGAAAACCCACACAGGTCACGGGTACAAACTTCGTGCAGACATCACCCGCAGTCGGGATCGAACCAGGGTGCCTGGCGCTGCCAGTGCTGCAAAGCAGCAACTCTACTGCTGCGCCACCGTGCCGCCCACTTCTGATACAACAATGCAAGGCTTCATTAAAATATTGAAACAATGCAAAACCTGAAACAAACCAATTATGAACCTACAGAAACACAACTAAATTGGTCAGGGTGTAGATAATCAATTCAGAACAAGGTACTTGGCTGCTCTGCAGCAGCCTTCAGGCATTTTCAGTTCTAAGCTGTTCATTTGTTTCGGGAACCTTAATCCATTGCAACTCTGTAATTTAGGCTTAATTAGGTCATGCAGGTATTTTGAGCAGAATGCCTGCAGAATGATTTCAATTAATTCACAGATTTAATTAAGTAGTTCAGATCAGAGGGCTGGGTATCAGCATTTATGCAAAACCTTCCATCTGTAGATGGCAATGTGGGCCAACGGTCCTACCTGACTGATTACTAAGCGAAGACTGTCATAGGCACTACCTTTCTGGAGTAAGGGTCTAAAATGGGAATGGAGAATTGATCATGTGCTTTGATAAGTAACAACAATAACTAAAATGTTGGCCTTTGTTGTAGGAGATGGCAACACAAGACTTAGTTAGCCAGTTTAGTTTATTATCATGTGTACTGAGGTACAGTGAAAAGCTCTTGTTGCATGCTATCCAGTCAGTGGAAAGACAATACATGATTACAATCAAGTCATCCACTGTGTACAGATACACGATAAAGGGAATAAAATGGAATAACCAAGCCAATTAACCTACAAACCTGTACGTCTTTGGAAACCAAAGATCTTGGGGAAAACCCACACGGGTCACGGGGAGAACGTACAAACTCCGCACAGACAACACCCATAGTTGGGATCAAACCCGAGTCTCCGGCATTGCAAACGCTGTAAGGCAGCGACTCTACCATAGCGCCACCCTCCGTCCCTCTGCATGTTCCCCAAACAGAAGCCTTGGATGACCTAATTGAAACGTACAGAATAGTGAAAGGCTTGGATAGAGTGGATGAGGAGAGGATGTTTCCACTAGTGAGAGAGTCTAGGACTAGAGGTCATAGCCTCAGAATTATAGGACGTTCTTTTAGGAAGGAGATGAGGAGGAATTTCGTTAGTCAGAGGGTGGTGAATCTGTGGAATTCTTTGCCACAGAAGGTTGTGGAGGCCAATTCAGCGGATACATTTAAGGCAGAGATAGGTAGATTCTTGATTAGTACGGGTGTCAGGGGTTATGGGGAGAAGGCAGGAGAATGGGGTTGGGAGAGAGAGAGAGATCAGCCATGATTGAGTGGCGGAGTAGACTTGATGGGCCGAATGGCCTAATTCTACTCCTATTTCTTATGACTTGCACTTCATCACTGCCTACAAGGCAAAACCAAGTGGCAGCACAAGCGACAGACAGTGTAGCATCACTCCCAGACCAGCTCAATGCGCTCTATGCATGCTTTGAAAGGGAGAACACATTGATGAGCCTTCTCGGCCCCCCATAGCCCCCAAAGGCATTGCAATCTCGGTCACCGAGGTCAAAGTCAGAAGATCCTTCAGGAGGGTGAATCCAAGGAAAGCATCCGGATCCGAGGGTGTACCTGGTATGTTCTCAAAACCTGTGTGGACCAGTTGGCCTGTGGACATCTTGAACATCTCATTCCTGAGGTCTGAGGTTGCCAAATGTTGTGCCTCAATGACCACAGACCGGTGGCACTAATGTCCATGGCGATGCAGTGCTTTGAGAGGTTGATTATTACAAATGCAGTATTAACTCCTGCCTTGGCAAGAACTTGGACCCACTACAACTTGGCCACTGCCACAATAGATCAACGGGGATACGATCTTGTTGCCTCTCCACTCTGCACTGGACCACTTGGACAATGAGAAAACATAAGATGGACACAAAATGCTGGAGTAACTCAGCGGGGCAGGCAGCATCTCTGGATAGAAGGAAATAAGAAAACAAATGTCAGGCTGTCGTTCATCGAATACTGATCGGCGTTCAACACAAATCCGCAATAACCAACCTGACCTCCCGGTGGCTCAGTACGTCAACTCCCCCTCCCATTCCGTATCCGACCTCTCTGTCCTGGGCCTCCTCCATGGCCAGAGCGAGCACCACCGGAAATTGGAGGAACAGCACCTCATATTCCGCTTGGGGAGTCTGCATCCTGGTGGCATGAACATTGAATTCTCCCAATTTTGTTGGCCCTTGCTGTCTCCTCCCGTTCCTATTTCTTCCTCAGCCCTCGGGCTCCTCCTCCTCCTTTTTCCTTTCTTCTCCCCACCCCCCATCAGTCTGAAGATGGCTTTCGGCCCGAAACGTTGCCTATTTCCTTTGCTCCTAGATGCTGCTGCACCCGCTGAGTTTCTCCAGCACTTTTGTGTACCTTCATCCCCTCCAAATCCGTTACCACGTTCAGGGAACTGGGGCTCTGCACATCCCTTTGCAACTGGATCCTCGACTTCCTCATCGACAGACCACATCTGGTATGAATTGGCAACAATGCTTTCTCCTTGACAGGAGCACATTCAAGCTGAAACCTTCATGAAAACTAGAAATGTACCGGTCTTCATGAATGACGAGACGAGGGAGAGCATGCAAGGTTTTTCCACACCTCGTGGAAGAGGGTAATCTGAGTCTGAAGAAAGGGTCCCGATCCGAAACATCACCTACCCATGTTCTCCAGAGGTGATGCCTGATCCACAGAATTACTTCAGCACATTGTGTCTTTTTTTTGGGGAAAAACCAGCGTCTGCAGTTCCTTGAGTGTTTACAATATTAATTGCCTGTAGGTTGAACTTGCTTTGTGCAAACGAGTTGTGGTGTTTCCACACATCAGAACCAACTGCACTTTAAAATTACATTGCTCTTTCAGGAGCGAGATAAAACTCTTTCTTTAAATCCCAGAGGTGCTCCAAAAGGAGGCAACGATTGCTAAATAAGTCTTAGTTTGGGCTGGTGACGGGTGAGTGATGGATTGCAGAGAGGAGATGAGGGGTCAGGTTACAACTCTGGATCAAAGAGTCCTGCTGATACCAGTAATTGCATTTTATATTGATGTTCCGACACTTTCGATCCCTCTTCATCAGTTTGCAATTGTATGTGTTCACAATTTGATCCTGTGACCAGCACCCACTGAAATCTCCTCTTAGTTACTAAGATCCAGTAACTGAATAAGTTACTCGATCTCCTTCATGTTCATAAGTTCTAGGGGCAGAATTAGGCCGTTCGGCCCATCAAGTCTACTCTGCCATTCAATCATTGCTGATCTGTCTTTTCCTCTCAACCCCATTCTCCTGCCTTCTCCCCATAACCCCCTGACACCTGTACTACTCAAGAATCTATCTATTTCTGCCTTAATAATATCCACTGACTTGGCCTGCACAGCCATTTGTGGCAATGAACTCCACAGATTCACCACCGTCCTCGTGGGTTTTCCCCGGGTGCTCCGGTTTCCTCCCGCACTCCAAAGAACTACAGGTTTGTAGATTAATTTGCTTTGGTAAAGATTGTAAATTGTCCCTAGTGTGTAGGATAGCGCTAGTGTACGGGGCGATCGCTGGTCGGCGTGAACTCGATGGGTCGAAGGGCCCGTTTCCACGCTGTATGTCTATACAAAACTAAACTAAACTAAAATACCCAATTTGAAAGTTGCTCTGGCCAACATACGGCTGTATATGGGAGATGGCTATGCAAAAATTAACTGTTGTGCTTCTCATTACAGAGACTGTTTTTCAGAACTCCTCCATTTACTATAAACCTTTTGGAACGCACTAGGGGCACTTAAAAATGCCTTAAAAATGCAGCGCAGGCCACCTTGCTTCCCACTCACCCCCAACTCAAGAGGAAATTGTTGTCAACAGAATAATGAGGCAATAATTAATTTTCCTTGAATCACTCGATCAAGGCAAGTTGAAAGTCACTGAACTCACTTCTGAAGTCTGAAGCAGTAACTCGACCTGAAACATCACCTATACCTTTTTTCCCCACAGATGCTGCCTGACCCGTCAAATCACTCCTGCATTTTGAGTCTGTCTTCGGTGTGAACCAGCATCTGCATTTCCTTCTGACTCACTTTAATGCAGGCAAGGGTTTTAACATATGCCGGTCCAAAGTACTGATCGGGGGAAACAGACACTGTAAAATTTTCATCTCAATCTGGCAAAAAATACTAAACCAAAATGTTGGGCCAGAGAAGCCAACTCGTAAACTCAAAGTTGATGGAGGGGAATCCTCTTCATTTTCCCTCTTCACCGGCTCAAACAGGGGACCAGTAATTCCCCATTCTCCAATGATGAGATCTTCCAATCTACATTCAAAATTGTAAATGCCTAAAATTACAGATTATAGTGAGGGACTTTGAGCAGATGTGCGTGTAAATGGGCAATATAAACCAAGTTTCTTTTATATCTTCAACATAATTGCCTTTTTAAAAGGACAGGTGTGTTCAGATACTGTAGTGGTACGAAGGTTTTAGATAGGTACATGGATATGAAGGGAATGGATTATGTGCAGACAGATGTGATTAGTGATGATGAATCTGTGGAACTCATTGCCCCAGAGTGGAGGCAAATGCATTGGGTATTTTAAAGAGGAGATTGATACGTTTTTGATTAGTAAGGCTGTCAAAGGTTGCAATGAGAAAACAAGAGAATAAGGTTGGGAGGATAAAATATATCAGCCATGATCGAATGATGGGGGCAGACTTATGGTCTTACAGTGCTCCTGTGCCTTATGGTCTTCCAGTGGGCCAAATGACTTGTTCCCACGCTGTACATGTCTAGGTTCTACATTCCTAAGCTTATTCTACTTGAAAATATCCAATAGAAAGGTCAATTACCTCATTCCATTGGCATTGGCAACTCTTTAGCTAACCCGTGTTCCAAGCTGTTACAGTAGCTTTACCTTCTGAACTTTCCCAGCCTGAATCCCATGTACTGAGCAAAACTACAAACTCTGCACCCTGCACTTTATATAATCCTAACCATTTAGTTTAGTTTAGTTCAGCTTAGTTTAGAGACACTGCATGGAAACAGTCCCTTCGGCCCACCAGGTCCGCGCCGATCAGCGATCACCCGTACACTAGTTCTATCCTACACTCTGAGGACAATTGCCAGAAGCCAATTAACCTACAAACCTGCACGCCTTTGGAATGCGGGAGGAAACAACAGCACCCAGAGAAATTCCACATGATCACAAGGAGTATGTACAAACTCCGTACAGACAACACATGAAGTCATCAAACCCAGGTCTCTAGCGCTGTAAGGCAACATCTCTACCACTGTTCCACCAAGCCACCTTGTAGTTTTCTGCAGTGTGAAATTAACAAGAATACGGATAACAATTCATCAGGAGGAGGATTTCCTGAAACCACTTACGATTTCATTGAACATCTCAACAATGGACTAAACATAAAAATATGAAATATCAAGGCTTAAAAGCAGCCTGTGTGTCAGGGCAGAGATGATGATGAAAGCCAACATATACATTCTATGTGTAAGAAGGAACTGCAGATGCTGGTTTCCTCCGAAGATAGACACAAAATGTTGGAGTAACTCAGCGGGTCTGGAATAAAAGGAATAGATGACGTTTCGGGTCGAGACCCTTCATCAGACCCGAATATACATTCTTTATTCCAGGGACATAGAAACATAGAAACATAGAAAATAGGTGCAGGAGTAGGCCATTCGGCCCTTTGAGCCTGCACCGCCATTCAATATGATCATGGCTGATCATCCAACTCAGTATCCTGTACCTGCCTTCTCTCCATACCCCCTGATCACAAGGGCCACATCTAACTCCCTCTTAAATATGGCAAATGAACTGGCCTCAACTACCTTCTGTGGCAGAGAATTCCAGAGATTCACCACTCTCTGTGTGAAAAATGGTTTTCTCATCACGGTCCTAAAAGATTTCCCCCTTATCCTTAAACTGTGACCCTTTTGTTCTGGACTTCCCCAACATTGGGAACAATCTTCCTGCATCTAGCCTGTCCAACCCCTTAAGAATTTTGTAAGATTCGCCAAGTTTCTAACGGTGGGGTGTCTGATCAATGAACTGGCCTCAACTACCTTCTGCAGCAGAGAATTCCACAGATTCACCACTCTCCGTGTGAAAAAGGGACTGCCAAAGCCATGAAAATCCTTGCAAAATGGTGTTGACTCTTGTAACCAAAGGAGTCTTAGGCTAAAGGTAATGATCTCATGAGCTACCGTCAATACGGACTGAGCCCTATCATTAATTATTTCTTGCTGACTTCAATCCAATAATTGAATGGTAATTCTAGTGTGGGTCGAAAATAGCTGAGATAGGGGTTGGAAAGAATATCTTACATACGGCAGGGTTTAGTTTTCTTCCAACACTTGCATCTGATGCAACTGAACACCTGAGACAATATAGTGCGTATCAGAAATGGTGGAAATTAATGAGTTACTTGAGCAAAAAAAAAAGACACATATTTACTCTACCCCTGAAAGTCTATTTCATTGCCTTCAATGGAACTGTGTTTTGGCAATCAACTCAATACACATTGATTTCTGTGCCTGCGTAATCAGATCCAGAGGCTGAGGACAAATTCCTATTACTGAGAGTAATATCGCCAGATTAAATCACAACTCATGATGTCGTTTCTTTACTCGACCGAGGTAAAGCATTTATTTTAAATATTTTATTAATCCTTCGATTAACTTATGGCACAGGAGAGCAATACACAAATATGTTAAGTGTTCCTTTGCTGGAATTATCCAAAGGAAATTCTGGACCTGTTTCTTGTTAGGCTCCCTTATTGTCTCCTCCCCTTCTCAGCTCTCCCACAGCCCTCTTGCTTCTCCTCTTCCTTTCTTCTTCCCGCCTCCCCCCCTCTCCCCCCCACCCTACATCAGTCTGAAGAAGGGTTTTGGGCTGAAACATTGCCTATTTCCTTCGCTCCATAGATGCTGCCGCACCCGCTGAGTTTCTCCAGCACTTTTGTCTACCTCTTGTTCGGCTCAATTCCTTTGGTCTCCAGTAAACCTCCACTTAAATGGCGCCTGGTCAACTTTTCCAATCAGTGTATTTCCGAGATAAAGTGGTTCAGTACAACAGTAGGTAAAGCATATGGTGTGATGTCCCAAACAACAAGGGGGATCAACAGTACAATGTCACGCTAATAAACCTGGAATGTAACTACTTAAGCAAAACGTTCTGAGTACTTGAATGGTAATTCTAGTGTGGGTAGAGCTACAGCCTTACAGCGCCAAATACCCAAGTTCAATCCTGTCTACAGGCACTGTCTGTATGGAGTTTGAAAATTCTCCTTGTGACCGCGTGGGTTTTCTCCAGGTGCATCGGTTTCCTGCCACACTCCAAAGACGTACAGATTTGGCTTCGGTAAAATTGTAAACTGTTCCTAGTGTGTGTAGGATAGTGCTAGTGTACGGGGTGATTGCTGGTCTGTGCGGACTCGGTGGGGTGAAGGGCCTGTTTGCACACTATATCTCTAAAGTCTAAAGTACAATGATACACAAATAAACCTGGGATGTAACCAGTCAAGAGTCAAGAGGGGTTTATTGTCATATGTCCCAGATAGAACAATTACATTCTTACATGAGGAACTGCATGGTCAAAGCACTCTGCACCTTCAGGCAGCATCTCTGAAGAGAAGGAATGGGTGACGATTCAGGTCGAAACCCTTCTTCAGACTGGAGAAGGGTCTCGACCCGTAACATCGCCCATTCCTTCTCTCCGGAGATGCTGCCTGTCCCGCTGAGTTCCTCCAACATTTCGTGTCTATCTTCGGTTTAAACCAGCAACTGCAGTTCCTCCCTACACACTACCAGGTTTAAGATGTATTTCGACAAATGGCACAGTGGCACAGCTGGTAGGGCAGATGCCTCACTGCACCGGAGACCCAGGTTCGATCCTGACCTCGGCTGCTGCCATTGTAGAGTTTGCATGTTCTCCCTGTGATCGCGCGGGTTTCCTCCGGGTGCTCTGGTTCCCTCTCCTGTCCCAAAGGTATGTGGGTATGTAAGTTAATTTGCCTCTATAGATTGCCCCAAATGTGTAGGGTGTGGATGAGAAAGTGGGATAACATTGAACTTGTGTGAACGTGTGATTAATGTTCGGAGTGAACTTGGTGGGCCGAAGGGCCTGTCCCTATGCTGTACTTCAAAGGTGAACTCAGCACCTTAATCGCCAAGCCATAGAAGGTCTGAAGAAGGGTCTTGACCCGAAACGTCACCCATCACTTCTCTCCAGAGATGCTGCCTGTCCCACTGAGTTACTCCAGCATTTTAAGTCTATAAGCCATAGACGACTTCACACCAAGTGCTGGTAAATGGGATTAGTATAGATGGGCACTTGATGGTTAGCTTTGAAATGATGAGGAGAAGGGTCGAATTCTTTGCTCGTTGCTCTATGAGTCTTCACACGGGGTACGTGTAGGATAACACGGCCGAGGTGCAAAATCAGCGATATCTTTTTGAACGGCAGAGCTAGGCTGAAGAACAAACAGGCTCCATTTTCCTTTTGTTGATCGTGCATTCAGAGTATGTCACAGAATGTCTTTAATTGGTGTTTTTCTCTTTAGTGATTAAAGTTATGGTCTTTAATGAGATATTATTCATGTGACACAGGCACAAAACACGAGAAGGCTCCAATGATCTTTTCCCAATTTGTTCTCATTATAACTTTTCAAGAATAATAACTTTAATGATAGCATGACAGGTAATGCAGTTAGAAAGCTTGTAAACATCTCCAAAAGAACTCAATAGTTTTGCAACAAAATTGAGAAGATACGAGGTAGTAAAAATGAGTTGCAGATGCTGGTTTACCAAGGACAGGTATAAAATGCTGGAATAACACAGCAGGTCAGGCAGCATCCCTGGAGAACATGGATAGATGATGTTTCGGGTTGGGATCCTTCTTCTTCAGAGTGAAGAAGGGTCCTGACCATAAACGTCACATATCCATATTCTCCAGGGATGCTGCCTGACACGCTGAGCTACTCCAGCATTTTGTGTCTTTCCTCAGAAGATCCAACCTTCGTTTTCAAGAAAAATAACTTGATTTTCTCATCCAATTTTAGTTCAAGTTCAAGTTCAAGTGTTCAAGTGAGTTTATTGTCATGTGTCCCTGATAGGACAATGAAATTCTTGCTTTGCTTCAGCACACAGAACATAGTAGGCATTTACTACAAAACAGATCAATGTGTCCATATACTATAATATAATATACACACATGAATAATAAAATAGTTTAGTTTAGGTTAAAGATATGTAAGTGTGTAAACTGGCCCTTTAGCCCTCTGAGTCCGTGACGACCAACGATCCCTAACACTAGCCCTATCCTACACACACTAGAGACAATGTAACAATTTTACCAAAGCCAATTGAACCTGCAAACAAGTTCCAAATGAACCTACAAATCTATTTCCTTCGCTCCATAGATCCTGCCTCTCCCGCTGAGTTTCTCCATTTTTGTCTACCTGCAAACCTGTATGTCTTTTGGAGTGTGGAAGGGAACCGGAGGCCCCTAGGAAAACACGCATGGTCGCGGGTAGAGCGAATGTACTCCATGTAGGCAGCACCGGTTGTCAGTATCGAACCAGAGTCTCTGGCACAGTAAGGCAGCAACTCTGTTGCTGCGCCACTGTGACGCTCTTTTGCTGAATAGGGCGCCACTCGCATTTATTATCCAGCTCTAACTGCCCCTGTGGAACTCTCTTCGTGAACATCTGCAGTCCTCAAGTTGAAGTCAAGTCAAGTCAAGTCAAGTTTATTCGTCACATACACAGATACGAGATGTGCAGTGAAATGAAAAGTGGCAATGCTCGCGGATTGTGCAAAAAAACAAACAAACAACCCACAAACAAACCACAAACAGAATCACATATTACATATTCGTGGGAGGGAAGAAAAAGGAAAAAAACAGCAATTTTAAAAAGCCACCACACACCAGTAAAATGGTACAGTAAAGCTAGTCCCTGGAGAGATAGGAGTTTACAGTCCTAATGGCCTCTGGGAAGAAACTCCTCATCCTCTCCGTTCTCACAGCATGGCCACGGAGGCGTTTGCCTGACCGTAGCAGCTGGAACAGTCCGTTCCTGGAGTGGAAGGGGTCTCCCATGATCTTGTTGGCTCTGGAGTTGCACCTTCTGATGTATAGTTCCTGCAGGGGGGCGAGTGTAGTTCCCATTGTGTGTTCAGCTGAACGCATTACTCTCCGCAGAGCCTTCTTGTCCTGGGCAGAGCAATTCCCAACCAAATCGTGATATTTCCGGACAAGATGCAACAAGAAGGTTGTTGGGTAGAGTTCCAGTGACAATGATTGAACACTTATACATGTCATACATCTGTTGGTGATGCTGTTCCTTTATGTAATGGCCAGTGTTGGCCATAAGCTTCCACAGGTACCAATTTTAGTTTGGAGATGCAGCATGGAGAAAGTCCCTTCGGCCCACCGAGTCTGCACTGATCAGCGATCCCCGTGCATTAACACTATCCCTGGCACACACACGGTTAGGCAGCATCCTTGGAGAACATGGATAGATGATGTTTCGGGTTGGGATCCTTCTTCAGAGTGAAGAAGGGTCCTGACCACAATTTACATTTATACCAGTCCAATGAACCTACTTTTGAGTGTGGGAGGAAACAGTAGATATCGGAGAAAACCCATGCAGTCACGGGGAGAACGTACAAACACCATACAGACTGCACCAGTCATCGGGATCGAACCCGCATCTCTGCCGCTGGAAGAGCTGGAAGGCAGCAACTCTAGAAACATAGAAACATAGAAATTAGGTGCAGGAGTAGGCCATTCGGCCTTCACCACCGCCATTCAATATGATCGCTGGTCCAATCAGTATCCCGTACCTGCCTTCTCTCCATACCTCTGATCCCCTAGCCACAAGGGCTGGAAGCCTCAACTACCCTCTGGCAGAGAGCAGAGCTGTGTGAAAAAAAGTTCTTCTCATCTCGGTTTGCCGTGCCACCGTGCCACCCAGAGATATTTGCGAAACAATTTCACTCCACGAGTGAAGTATTGCCTAGAAAGAGCTTAGCTCATCTAATTCAGCACAGATTAGTGTCTTGCATGCTTTGTGCAGCTTCATTCCACGCAGAGCACCACCAAAACCAATTGCTCTGATAGAAATGTTGCTGCCGTAACAAGTTAGCATTCTTTATTATTCTTGTTGTAGCATCCTTTATTTTTGCTGCTGATCTAATTTTGCAGCTGTTGTGACACAATTCTAAAATGTTACTGCCATATGAAAGGAAACAGGTATTTTATAATCACCCCGTTCGTTATTCTATAGTTATCTGGCTGTATGAGAGGTACATTGGAAAATATTCATTAGCTAATTACAGTAACCCACTTAGCTTTGTAATGTACCAAAAGACTCAGTCACTCACCCATCTCCAATTAAGTTTGTCATTATTTCATCCAGTTAATATGATTAGATCAGCAAACAATACAAATTCATAAATGGACACAGTTTATTTCAAAGAGGAAAGTTACTTTTAAATGTTAACAATGTTATTATTCCCAATTCTCTCCACCATTAACATGGTGGCACAGAAGTGGGAAAACGCACACCTCCAGATTCAGGGACAATTTCTTCCCAGCTGCTAACAGGCAACTGAACCATCCAACCACAACCAGAGAGTGGTCCTGACCTCCCATCCACCTCATTTTTCACCCTCGGACTATCTTTAATCGGACTTTAATCTTGCACTAAACGTTATTCCCTTTATCATGTATCTGTCCACTCACTGTGGACGGCTCGATTGTAATCATGTATAGTCTTTCCGCTGACTGGATAGCACGCAACAAACGCCTTTCACTGTACATTGATCCACATGACTCTTAAACTAAATTAAACTAATCGCCTCCGCAACACTTACCAGAAACGCAACTGAGGTAAAATTGATGTGTAATGTAACTGTGAAAGAAGGGATGAACCTGTATTTTTTTCTTTGTTACAAGTGACTCACCTTGTGACTGTAAGTCATAGCGGGAGAAGGAGATACGACACAAAAATAGACCCTTCAGTCCAGCAACCCTGCATCAACCATCAACAACTCTTTTACACAAATTACACATTAATCCCATTTTCTTTTTATTCTCCCTCGTTCCCATCAACTCCCTCCAACTGGGTGGCACGGTGGCGCCGCGGAAGAGTTGCTGCCTTACAGCGCCAGAGACTCAGGTTCGATCCTGACTACACGTTCTGTCTGCACGGATTTTGTACGTTTTCCCCGTGACTGCCTGGGTTGCGGGTGCTGCGGTTTCCTCCCACATTCCAAAGACGTACAGGTTTGGGAGTTAATTGGCTTTGGTAAAGATTGTAAATGATTCCCTAGTGTGAAGGATTGTGCTAGTGTACGGGGATCGCTGGTCACCGTGGAGTCGGTGAGCCGAACAGGCCTGATTCCGTGCCGTATCTCGAAACTAAACTAAACTAAAATACTGTACATCGCCAACACCACATGGCACAATTTAAAGCAGCCACATTCACTACCAATCTGCTCACCTTTGGTACGTGCGAGGAAACTGGAGGAAATACGCACATTCACAAAGAGAATATATTAACCCCGCACCGGTAGCACCCGAGGTTAGGATTGAACCTGGGCCTGTTGGCCTTGTTCACCTTGATGGTAAAGGCTGTACATTTAGAACAGCCTAGACATCAATTGTAGATGGCTAGCACACAAGAGGGGGAAACCGTTTTTCAGTCACTTCCTCGACGGAGAGATGACTTTTTCCACGTCGCTTCTCCACCTCCCCTCTTACGGCCTAACAGCTTGGATTGGAGCGGCCTATCCCTGAGTTGGGCCCAGAGCTTCAGCAGCATGCGTTCTTTTTTCAACTGAATCGCTGCATGGCAAATTCATTTCACTGTACCTTGGTTGGTGCATGTCACGAATACATTTGACCCAATGTCATTGTTCTGGTTATAGAAACATAGAAACATAGGAAATAGGTGCAGAAGGCCCTTCGAGCCAGCACCACCATTCATCGTGATCATGGCTGGTCATCCCCAATCAATAACCCGTGCCTGCCTTCTCCCCATATCCCTTGATTCCACTAGCCCCTACAGCTCCATCTAGATCCTCTGTCCCCTAGTACATCTGGGTGACTGTTGCATTGAACAGTTCATAAATTTAGCTAATTTTACATAAAAGCTGTCAATGTCAATATAAACTAAAATTAAATCGGTGCCCAAGTTATGCTATGTGATAAAATGTAAAGCAAAGCTCTTCTGTCATAATATTATGTATGAGATTGAAATATGACTGACTGTTCAATTTAACTTTGTGTTTGTAGAACTTAGAAACTTAGTTATGTTTCCGGTCAATGGTGATTCCCAACATGTTGATGGTACTGGACTCAGCAATGGTAATTATTTTTATCAAGGATGGCTGGTGGGTCTGACTCTTGTTGGAGCTACTAGTTGCCTAACAGTTGCTTGGCGCAACGATTACAGGCCAAGTTTACTTTATTGTTACGTGTATCGAGGTTAGCTTTGTTGTGTGCTAACTAGTCAACGGAAAGACAGTACATGATTACAATCGAGCCAATCACAGCGTGCAGGTATATGATAAAGGGAAGAACGTGAATCACATTTAGTGCAAGATAAAGCCAGTCAAGCCCGATCAAAGATCGTCTTGGTCTCCAATGAGGTAGATAGTAGTTCAGGACTGCTCTCTGGTTGTGGTAGGATGGTTCAGTTCCCTGATAACAGCTGGGAAGCAACTGTCCCAGAATCTGGAGGTGTGCGTTTTCACACTTCTGTACCTCCTGCCTGATGGGAGACGGGAGGGGATGGAGTGACTAGGGTGAGACTCGTCCTTGGTTATGTTGCTGGCCTTACTGATGCGTAAATGGAGTCAATGGAAGGGAGGTTGGTTTGTGTGATGGTCTGGGCTAGTGTCCACAATTCTCTGCACATTCCTGTGGTCTTGGATGGAGCTGTTCCCAAACCATCAGCCTTTCCCGAATGTTGTCCTAGTCTACTGTATGCAGGTATGACTCCTTCATTAAATGAGGATTTGCGAATGGAATTGAACATTGGGGTTTAATGTGTTTTAAATTAGCATTCCTTAATTACATTTTTTTTAGTTTGAATTATTTGCTTTGGCTTTAATAGAAACATAGAAACATAGAAAATAGGTGCAGGAGTAGGCCATTCAGCCCTTCGAGCCTGCACCGCCATTCAATATGATCATGGCTGATCATCCAACTCAGTATCCTGTACCTGCCTTCTCTCCATACCCCCTGATACCTTTAGCCACAAGGGCAACATCTAACTCCCTCTTAAATATAGTCAATGAACTTTCCTCAACTACCTTCTGTGGTAGAGAATTCCAGAGATTCACCACTCTCTGTGTAAAAAAATGTTTTTCTCATCTCAGTCCTTAAAGATTTCCCCCTTATCCTTAAACTGTGACCCCTTGTTCTGGATAGTCTTTAAAACTCTCTGTCAGGAACATTTAAAAATCATTAAAATCCATTAAAAAACTTGATGGAAGGGCGGCATGGAGGCACAGCGGTAGAGTTGTTGCCTTACAGCACCAGGGACCTGGGTTCGATCCTGACTATGGGTGACTGTCTGCATGGAGTGTGTACGTTCTCCCCCCCTGACCTGCGTGGGTTTTCTCCGGGCACTCCGGTTTCCTCCTGCATCCCGAAGACTTACACGGTTGTAGGTTAATTAGCCTCTGTAAAATTGTCCCTCGTGTTTAGGGAATGGATGAGAAAGTGGGATAACATGGAACTGGCGTGAACAGGTGATCAATAGTCAGAGGTAGACAAAAATGCTGGAGAAACTCAGCGGGTGAGGCAGCATCTATGGAGAGAAGAAAATAGGCAACGTTTTCGGGTCGAAACGCTTCTCCAATAATCAGCGTGCAGGAAGGAACTGCAGTCGATGGCTTGCACCAAAGATAGACACAAAAAGCTGGAGTAACTCAGCAGGACAGGCAGCATCTCTGGAGAGAAGGAATGGGTAACGTTTCGGGTTGAGACCCTTCTTCAGACAAAGGGGCTGTTTCTATACTATATCTCTAAACTAATCTAGAGTGGGCCTAGGAATGTATGGGCATTCTAAGGGTCACAGGGAGTGGTTCCAGGGCACCATATTAAGCCCGAGCAGCTTGGGTAAAACTAGGATGGTTGTAGACATATAGAAGTTTGTTCTGTTGTGCAAACGTGTGGTCAGTAGAGGACACACCGCCGAGACCAACCAGGGGTTCGGGGTGAGGGGGCCACCGAGAACAAAGAGGGATGCCCCGGTGTTGGGGGGCCGTCGAGAAGAAAGGGGGACCTGGTGTGGGAGGGGCCAGTAGGTACGGGGGGGGTGGAGGGGGTGAGAGGAGGAAGAGGGACCCACGGGCTATATCACGATATGACACGATACGATAGAACTGTATTTATGCCAGGAGGGAAATTGATCTGCCAACAGTCATTAAAAACACAAAATACATGAAACATGAAATTAAAGTGACGAGTGGGGACGTGGAAATATTGGGGAGTTGGGGGGTGGGAGGGGGAGGGGAGTCAGTCTCAGTCTAAGCTACCCATTTAACTTTGTCGGCAGCCTACACTTAGTTTAGTTCAGAGATACAGCGCGGAAACAGACCCTTCGGCCCACCGAGTCCACACCGACCAGCGCTCCCAGCACATTAACACTATCCTATTACTTGGGACAATTTACGCATACACCAAGTCAATTAACCTACAAACCCGTGTGTCTTTGGAGTGTGGGATGAAATCGAAGATATCGGAGAAAATACACGCGGAGAACATACTAACTCCTTACAGACAGCACCCGTAGTCGGGACCGAACCCAGGTCTCCGACGCTGCAACTCTACTGCTGCGTCACCGTGCCGCCCAATGCTGCTATTTGCATACTTGTGTATTGTAAGCAAAAACAAAGAATTTCACTGCCCCAAGTACACGTGACAATAAACTATCAATGCATCGATCTTTAGGTCTTGCAGGTCCCACCACGGCGTGGCGATGGAGATCAGATTGAAAGCAAGTGCTTCACTGGTATAGGACGTGGTGTTTTGATAATGTACTAGCAACGCTGCCCTGATCTGTGTGCTGTGATATAGCAATAGAGTACCACACTGGTTATGTTATGGGATTAGTAACCAGAAGCCTGGATTATTAAAAATTATCAGCGTCATCTGGGGAAATCAAATTCAATCAAACAAAGTTGGAATTAGTGGCTCTGTGCTTGAAAATTGCCGGGCTGTTGTTAAAATCCGTCTGATTTTCACATGTCCGTTATCCAAGAATTCTCCCATCCCAACCAAGTCTAGTCTTTCACGAGTGTCTTTAGACTTTATGTTTCAGAGATACAGTGTGGGAACAGGCCCTTTGGCCCTACGAGTTGCCGCCGACCAGCGATCACCCCATATACTAGCACCATCCTACGCGCTAGGGACAATTGCACAATTTTGCTGAAGCCAATTAACCTACAAACCTATGTCTTCGGAGAGTGGGAGTAAACCGGAGCACCTGGAGAAAACCCACATGGTCATACGGAGAACCAAAAAACTCCATATAGACAGTACCCGTAGTCAGGATTGAACCCGGGTCTCTGATGATGTAAGGCAGTAAAGGGCCTGTCTCACGAGCATGCGACCTGCATGCGGCGAGCGCGACCAAACCAGAAGCGGGGCCGCGCGGAGGTCGAGTGAGTGACATGAAGATCGAGCAAAGTCCACAGGAAGTTCGCGTATGACGTACGGCGTCAAAACGCTGCATCCAGCGTCGAGACGCTGCGTAAGGCGTCGAGGCGGCTGCGGGCCGGCAGGCCGTTGCCGCGCGGAATTTTTGAACACGGTCAGTTTTTCGGAGCCCCGCGCGTTGTTGGGACCAGCTTCGCACAACTCCATATGGCTCCAGCGATCGAAGTGGGACCGGCCCCGCGAGGCCGTACGGCTCAAGCGACCACGTTAGGTCGCGCTTGCCGCATGGAGTCGCATGCTCGTGGGACAGACCCTTAACTCTACCGCTGCACTATTGTGCTGCCCTACTCACGAACGTAGTCGACTCTCAACTGCCCACTCAAATAGTCTAACAAATTATTCAGTTCAGGAGTTGATAGAGATTGGCAACTCTGAGCACCATCCACGTTCAATAAATAAATTAACAGAAATTAGTGCAAGTTGGTGACAATAAGCTTTATAGTAAGTGAAATGTCAATTAATTGAAGTAAAAACCACATGAACTCTGTAAAAAAGTACGCTATGCAAAATAAAAGACTTTAACTCATTAAACTTGCAAGCAAAGGTTTTCAACATGGTTTATATTCTGTCGTACTTCCAGCCTCTCCTGTTATTTCTGCTGACTCTCTCGGTTTAATGGTGATTTACAAATCTTGCCTTTGCAAATGATTGTGCAGATGGTACTTACGATGCCTTGAGGACCAGCAGAATGACAATTAATGGGAAATCAGGTAATTGGAACGTGGAAACTCAGGGACAAATATTGAGCATTACCACTGACTGAATCATTGCCGAAGCTGGACAAATTGGAACAAATGAATTTTACAATCATTGCGTAGGTAGGAACTGCAGATAGGCACAGAAAGTTGGAGTAACTCAGCGGGTCAAGCAGCATCTCTGGAGAAAAGGAATAGATGACGTTTTGGGTTGAGACCCTTCTTCAGACTGAGAGTCAGGGGAAAAGAAAAAGAGAGATATACCTATAGACGGTGATGTCGAGAGATATAGAACAAAAGGAAACTGACCATTATGCCACTGCTGCACCAATCTTCTCATGACTGAAGGGCAGCATAAGATTCTTCACAATTTTAAGAAGGGAAAGAGAAAATGTGGGACCACAGGACTATTGGACTTGCACACATACTCGGGCAAGTACAAGAAAGTATTATTGAGTACACTTATGGGCAGAATCAACATAGATTTGTGAAAGGGAAATCACGTTTGGCAAATCTCTCAGAGGAAACAAGTTGCATCCAGCAGAAGGGATTAGTGGATGTGATGTTTTTTGTCTTTCGTATTTTGTCTTTCACAAAACCTTCAAGAAGGTGGCACAGCGGTGCAAGGGTAGAGAGGCTGCCTAACAACACCAGAGACCCAGGTTCGATCCAGACCAAGGGTGCTGTCCTATTGTTTTTCTACGGGTGCTCCGGTTTCCCCCTGCATTCCCAGAAATGTGCAGGTTTGTAGGTAAATTGATCTCTGTAATTCACCCCGGCCGAGTGTGTAGGATGCGAAACTGGGATAACATAGAACTAGTGTACGGGTGACCGTTGTCAGCAGGGACTCTGTGCGCCGAAGGGCCCATTTCCATGCTCCATCTCTAAACTAAGCCAAAGCTAAACTAAGCTAAATTGCCCTGTAGAGATTATTAACCCAAATCAGAATGTGTGTGTTTATGGAAGTCATACATTGGCACAGGGCGAGGTTTGGTTTACATAAACTAGAATGTGTGAATCAATGATAGCTTTAGCGTTGGGAGGCAATGATTAGTGAAGTGCCACAGGAATTGTAGCGGGGATCCATACTATTCATCATCTAGATCAATGATTTGGATGAGGGGACCCAATATATAATCTCCAGATTCTCTGATGATAGAAAGCTGTATGACGCTGTGAGTTATGAAGAAAATGCCAAGACGTTTCAAAAGGGTATTGAAAGATGAAATGAATTGGTGACAACATGCCAGATATAATATAATATGGAAACATGTCAGGTTATTCGCTATGGTTAGCAAAAAAATGAAAAGTGGATTTTTGTTTTGAATGGTGGGAGTTTGATATATCTTGATATTTAAAGGGACCTGGATGCCCTTGTATACATGCAACTCAGTTAACAAACATTTTAACTCAGAGATGAATAGATTCTTGATTAGTACTGATGCCAAGGATTATAGGGAAAAGGCAGGAGAATGGGGCTAGGAGGGAGAGATAGATCATGATGATGGTGATGTAGGCCTGATGGGTCGAATGGCCTAATGCTGCTCCTATTACTTATGAACTAATGATTTCCAGCAAGCAAAGGGAATGGCAACGTGTGTTTGTTTTTATTGTAAGGGATTCAATACAAGAGAAAAAAAGGACCTACTGCAAATGTCCAGTCAGACAGGGTGGAAACAGGCCCTTCAGACCAACTTGCCCACACAGACCAACATGTCCCATCTACAATAGTCCCACCTGCCTACGTTTGGCCCATATCCCTCTAAACCTGTCCTACCCATGTAGCTACCTAAATGTTTCTTAAACATTGCGATAGTACCTGCATTGGAATCTTTGGAATTTTCTACGAAATATCATTATGGGGACTTAGTTGTTTGTTCAACAGAAAAATGAAACAGTTTAAAGGAATTAAGGTGTAAGAGGTTTGTACAGCAAAGTGACATGGTCTTGTTGAACAGTGCAATAGGTCCAAGGGCCGAAATGACTCACTCCTACCTCTCTCTGTTGTGGTCGGTGTTGATGTGCTCCTGAGCACCAGTCAAATTACTACTCTGCTCACCACAGAAGTTAATGTGGCACGGTGGCGCAGAGGCAGAGTTGCTGCCTTACAGTGCCAGAGACCCAAGTTCGATCCTGACCATGTCTGTGCAGAGTTTGGAAGTTCTCCCCGTGACCGTGTGGGTTTTCGCCGGATACTCCGGTTTCACCCCATACTCCAAAGACTTACAGGCTTGTAGGTTAATTGGCTTTGGTAAAAATTGTAAATTGTCCTTTGTGTGTCGTGTGTGCTAGTGTAACAGGGATCGCCGGTTGGTGCAGGCTCGGTGAGCCGAAGGGCCTGTTTCCGCACTGGATCTTTAAACTCCAAACCTCTCCAAATGGAACAGCTTTTTTTCCTGTCCCTTTCAACACAACATTGAACTTCACCACACTAATGACCAATGAGGCCTGGATCGTTACTCATTATTAAATCTAATTTGAACACTCGCCGCTAACATTAAATTAGAACAGAAAAAAGACATACTTGAGTTTGTTGTGATTCCTTCAATTGCAAATTTCTGGGTCTTTGGTAGAATTTAGAATTTCACCAGATAGACTGGAACCTGATGACTCTTGTGTATTGTCTCCGTGGACTATTTCTATAAACTTTGTACTTAATCTTCATTGAACTGTATGCAAAAGAGGGATTTCACTGTACCTCAGTACATGCAACAATTGAGAGCCATTGAACCATTGAACACTGAAACTTAATTTGTCGTTTGGAAAAAAATGTCAAACTTTACAACGACTACTAGAACGTGAAAATATCTGGTACAGAACATTCTCTTCACAGCAAAGAGCAAATTAATTAATGATCCCCCTACCGCATATAAAATAACAGGGCGAGACTTGCGGGGTTGGTGTCAGCAGTTCCGATCAGAAACAACGGCTCTCAGCCAAATATTGGGCGGCCATGGTGGCACAGCGGTAGAGATGCTGCTTTACAGCGCTTGCAGTGCCGGAGACCCAGGTTCAATCCCGACTATGGGTGCAGTTTGTACGGAGTTTGTACGTTCTCCCCGTGACGGCATGGGTTTTCTCCGAGATTTGCGGTTTCCTCCCAAACTCCAAAGACATACAGGTATGTATGTTAATTGGCTTGGTAATGTGTAAATTGTCCCTAGTGTTTAGGATAGTGTTAATGTGCGGGGATCGCTGGTAGGTGTGGACTCGGTGGGCCGAAGGGCCTGTTTCCGCGCTGGATCTCTAAACTAAACTAAACTAAGCTGTTGAAACCTTGGTAATTAGCTGATTTTATCCATGCATTGCCCAAAAAGACCAAGTCCAAAAGTTACTGAGCAATGATGGGTGGAGTCACTCCCATTACTGGATAGCAGCACCCACCTCCATAGGGAGTCTATTGATAGAGCTAGGTTCCCTCACTGTTGCTCAGACAAGTTACCTCGTTGATCTATCTCATGTCAGATGTCCACAGCGATTAGGAGGTAAAGGGAAAGGAAAGTTTTTTCTTTAAATAATTTACCTTAATTCAATGTCTTTCATTATTTTTAAGTGATTTTATGCCATAGATTCATAGATTCATACAATGTGGAAAGATGCCCAACTTGCCCACACATGCCAACGTGTCCCTACATCTACACTAGTCCCATCTGCCTGTGTTTGGCCCATATCCATCTAAACTTGTCCTATCCATGTACGTCTAGTTTCCCTCTCCCCTGACTCTCAGTCTGAAGAAGGGTCTGGATCCGAAACGTCACCTATTCCTTTTCTCCAGAGATGTTACCTGACCCTCTGAGTTACTCCATCATCTCATGTCTATCTTCGGTGTAAACCATCATCCGCAGTTCCTTCCTACACATGTACCTATCTAAATGTTTCTTAAACGTCGTGATAGTACTTGCCTCAACTACCTTCTCCAGCAACTCGTTCCATAGACCCACAACCCTTTATGCGAAAAAGTTACCTCTCAGGTTCCTATTAAATCTTTCAACTCCTCTGGTTCTGGATTCCCTTACTCTGGGCAAGAGACTCTGTGCATCGACTCGATCTATTCCTCTCATGATTTTGTACACCCTTATAACATCAGGGTGCACCAAGGAATATAGTCCTCGCCTGCTCAACCTCTCCCTATAGCTCAGGCCCTCAAGAACTGGCAGCATCCTCATAAATTGTAAAATTGTGTTGAAATTAACTTTTTTTATGTTTTAAAACCTTGCGGGGAACTCTTGTCTTGTAAGTGACAACTTGCTGGTAAGGCCTGACAGAGAATTTCTTAAATCTGTTTGATTGATTTATAGCTTTGTCCGAAGACAAATCTGTGAGTTTCATCACTGGTTATATTATTTGAGGCCGTATCTGGTTTAGATTTTGAACAGCAGTGCAGCATAACAAGTTTTCAGGCTCACAACATGAACTAGCTGGTGCTCGAAGAGCTGCAATAAGAGACCTTAATCTAACCCTAGCTGTAGTTCCAGTTGAGCTGAAAGCACTGTGGCACAGGAGGTAGAGCCACTGCCTTTCAGAAACCAGAGACCCCGGTTCAATCCCAAACACAGCTACTGTTTGTGTGGAGATTGCACATGAGAAACTTTTTTGTTGTGCGCTATCCAGTCAACTATGTGTCATTATTACAAGCAAGTCGTCCACAGTGTACAGATATAGGATAAAGGTGTTACAACCTGTTCTGCTGCTGCAAGTAAGAATTTCATTCTCCGTTTCAGGACCTATGACAATAAACGCTCTTGCCATTCTCCCTTTGGCCAAGTGGGTTCCCTCCGGGTGCTCTGGTTTCCTCCCACATCCGGAAGACGTGTGGATTTGTAGGTTAATCGACCCTGAACTCAGTCACTGGAAGGAAGCTTGCAGGTACAGCAGGCAGTGAAGAGAGCGAATGGCATGTTGGCCTTCATAACAAGAGGAGTTCAGCATAGGAGCAAAGAGGTTCTTCTGCAGTTGTACAGAGCCCTAGTGAGACCACACCTGGAGTATTGTGTGCAGTTTTGGTCTCCAAATTCGAGGAAGGACATTCTTGCTATTGACGGAGTGCAGCGTAGGTTCCACAAGGTTAATTCCCGGGATGGCGGGACTGTCATATGCTGGTAGAATGGAGCGGCTGGGCTTGTACACTCTGGAATTTAGAAGGATGAGAGGAAATCCTATTGAAACATATAAGATTATTATGGGTTTGGACAAGCTAGAGGCAGGAAATATGTTCCCGATGTTGGGGGAGTCCAGAACCAGGGGCCACAGTTTAAGAATAAGGTGTAAGCCATTTAGAACGGAGATGAGGAAAAACCTTTTCACCCAGAGAGTTGTGGAATTCCCTGCCTCAGAACACAGTGGAGGCCAATTATCTGGATGCTTTCAAGAGAGCATTAGATGGAGCTCTTAAAGATAGCGGAGAAAGGGGATATGGGGAGATGGCAGGAACGGGGTACTGATTGTGGATGATCAGCCATGATCACAGTGAATGGAGGTGCTGGCTCGAAGGGCCGAATGGCCTACTCCTGCACCTATTGTCTATTGTCTCTGTAAAATTACCCGAAGTGTGTAGGGAGTGAATGAGAAGTTAGGATAACACAGAATTTGTGTGAATGGGTGATCGAATGTCAATGTAGACTTGGTGGGCTGAATGGCCTGTTTCCATGCTGTATCCTTGAAAGCCAAAACAAAAACTCTGCTGCCTGCTTTGCACTCCATCAAGGTTTGTCAGGAAATTGGGAAGGGGTGGCAGGGTTTGTATTCTGGGAGTGGGGCCTTTGCACTAACTGAGATCTCACCACCTGACTCAATGGTGGGAGTGGGTCAGTCAGATTGACCCTCTGCAATCAAATGGGCAGGAACCAGAGGGCCAGGGCTCAGAGCAATAGGCCAGCTCAGCAAGACTATTCCTAGTGGAGCAAACCTCAGGGTTAGCTGCATAACACCCTGGGAACAGGGGTCCCATTGACTTACAATGTTTGCTAGGTGTTCATAAGTTCAGAAGTGAGTGGAGCAGAATTAGGCCATTCGGCCCAACAAGTCTACTCTGCCATTCAATCATGGTTGATCTATTCATAGAAACATAGAAATTAGGTGCAGGAGTAGGCCATTCGGCCCTTCGAGCCTGCACCGCCATTCAATATGATCATGGCTGATCATCCAACTCAATATCCCGTACCTGCCTTCTCTCCATACCCTCTGATCCCCTTAGCCACAAGGGCCACATCTAACTCCCTCTTAAATTCCCCCTCCTAGCCCCATTCTCCTGTTTTCTCCCCATAACCCCTGATGCCCGTACTACTCAAGAATCTATCTATCACTGCCTTAAAAATATCAAGGCCTCCACAGCCTTCTGTGGCAATGAATTCCACAGATTCACCACCCTCTGACTAAAGAAATTCCTCCTCATCTCGTTCCTAAAGGAACGTCCTTTAACTACTGACTCCTCGGTTCCATAAACTACTGACTCGTTTCCAGACCCTGTGCGCCTTCTCCATCAGGTGAGAGTGAGATTTAGCTCTTAGTGCTAACGGAATCAAGGGATATGGGGAAAAAAGTAAGTACGGGGTACTGATTTTGGATGATCAGCCATGATCATATTGAATGGCGGTGCTGGCTCGAAAGGCCGAATGGCCTACTCCTGCACCTATTTTTTATGTTTCTATGTTTCTGTGAAACCTCGCATGTAAACAACTGTTGCTCAGGTACCCCCCTTTTTGCTGAGAATCCTAAACATAAGGGATGGATGAAGGTTCCCAACCCAAAATGTCATCCTTCCTTGTTCTCCGGAGATGCTGCCTGACCCGGCTGAGTTATTCCAGTACTTTGCGTCTATCTTTGGTATAAACCAGCGTCTTCAGTTCTTTGGTAGACACAAAATGCTGGTGTAACTCAGCGGGTGAGGCAGTATCTCTGGAGATAAGCCCATTCCTTCTCTCTAGAGTTGCTGCCTCACCCGCTGAGTTCCACCAGCATTTAGGCCCATTCATTCCTTCTCTCCAGAGATGCTGCCTCACCCTCCAGCATTTTGTGTCTACCTTCGATTTTATCTCCATCTGCACTTCTTTCTTACACAGTTTTTGTTTCCTCATGAAGGAAGGAGTGTAGAAAGGACCTTCAGATAGATGCTTGTTTACTCCGAAGATAGGCACAAAGGCTTTCGACAAGGTCCCACATAAAAAATTAGGTAAACAAAAATGCTGGAGAAACTCAGCTGGTCAGGCAGCATCTCTGGAGAAAAAGGATGGGTGATGTTTCCAGTTGGGACCCCCACCCCGAGTCTGAAGAAGGGTCTTGAACTGAAAAGTCACCCATCTTTTTTCTCCACAGATGCTGCCTGACCCGCTGAGTTACTCCAGCGCTTTGTGTCTATCTGAGGGACGGAGTGGCTGATTTACACCTTGCTGCTCCCAAGCATTTGTTAAATAGTCGTGATTAAAAGCAATTATGGTCTAAATATGGCCGATTTTAATAGGGGGAGATGCAGCGAGACCTGGGTGTCATGGTACACCAGTCATTGAAGGTAGGCATGCAGGTGCAGCAGGTGCAGTAAAGAAAGCTATAATTATATTAGCTTTATATTGCAAAAGGATTTGAGTATAGGAGCAGAGAGGTTTTTTTTGTACAGGGTCTTTTGGTAAGAACATTGGAGTAATGGGAAATATTTGTCTCCAAATCAAAGGAAGGCAAAGTGCATAGAGGGAGTGCAGAGAGTGATTATTTTAACTATTCCTACAGACTGGTGGATGACAAACACAGTTTGTTGGTTCAAATTCTAGAACTTTAGAAGTTTCCGAGGGGCGTTACCGAAACTTAAACATTAAGCGTTGGATGGAGATGCAGGAAGATTGTTCTCGATGTTAGGGAAGTCCAGGACAAGGGGTCACAGCTTAAGGATAAGGGGGAAATCCTTTAAAACCGAGATGAGAAGAACTTTTTTCACAGAGAGTGGTGAATCTCTGGAACTCTCTGCCACAGAGGGTAGTTGAGGCCACTTCATTGGCTATATTTAAGAGGGAGTTAGATGTGGCCCTTGTGGCTAAGGGGAGCAGGGGGTATGGAGAGAAGGCAGGTACGGGATACTGAGTTGGATGATCAGCCATGATCATATTGAATGGCGGTGCAGGCTCGAAGGGCCGAATGGCCTACTCCTGCACCTAATTTCTATGTTTCTATGTCTATCTGCACTTCTTTCTTGCCTGTCCCGCCATGAAGGAGGTTATTCCAGGACTTTGATGTGTTTATTCACAATTGATGCACAAAGTGTGTAACTCGCTGGTAGACAAAAATGCTTCTGATTCAGCTCAAAGGTGCTAGATGGAAATGTAGGATGGGTGGTGTTCCGGTTGGGATGTCCCACCCCGAGTGGAACAGTCTTGAACTGAAAAGTCCCAAAGTCATCTCCACAGATGCAGGAACCCGGTGAATAGTCCAGCGCTTTGTGTCTACTGAGGCACGGATCTCTGGCTGATTTACCCCCCTCTCCCAGCATTTGTTAAATAGAAGTGTTAAAAGCAATTATGGTTAAATATTTTAATTTTAATAATTCATGCATTTTCCTCGATAAATTTTAGTTATAGCTGAGCTATAATCAAAGCTATAATTATATTTAAACTATAGAGCATCGTTCTAAAACTCGCCATCTCTTTAAAGAAGACCCTCAGAATATTTTTAGAAACATTGAAACATAGAGGCAAATGCAGAGAGTGCATTTTTAATAGGCCAGCTTGGACCTTCGAGCCTGCACCATTCCACTATCAATATGATCATGGCTGATCATCCAACTCAGAGATCCTGTTCCTTGTTCTCCATACCCCTCATCCCTTCAGCCACAGGGTCAGATCTAACTCCCCTTAAATATAGCCAATGAACTGGCCTCACAATTGATGCAGAGGAGGAGATTCATGCTGTGGTGGCGAGTCTGGGGTAAAACGTGGTGGTGGAGTTTCGAGAGCAGGAGGGGATCACAGAGGGGGAGCAGCGAGCGATGATCTTGCAGAACTCTCGTCAGAGAGACCCCTTGAGTCTGAAGAAGGGTCTCGACCCGAAACATCACCCATTCCTTCTCTCCTGCATGCTGCCTGTCCCGCCCCCTTAAGCACTTTGTAAGTATTCTATATGATGTGAACGCTCGAGATCTTCTAAATTCTCAAAGCTAGATAAATGTAGGATGTTGTGTTATCCAGTCCTTGGAGTTCAGCCTGAAAGGTCCTGAAAGTCCAGGAATCAGTCTGGTTAATAGTTATCCTGGTTCCAACTATGGCAAGAATGTCTTTCCCCCTCCCAGATTAGAAGACCAAAACGCCCATATCCATACTCAGGTGTGGTCTCTTCCCAGCTGTACTGCTACTGCAACTGAACCATCTTATCACCAACTAGAGAGCAGTTCTGACTCGCCATCTCTCTTATTGGAGAACCTCAGACTATCTTTAATCGGACTTTAGTGGAGTTGATCTTGCACTGTTGGACTGTTGTACCATGACACCCCTCGTTATCTCCCGTTTCCTACACTGTGGACCACATGATTGTGATAATGTATAGTCTGCTTTTTGCCACAGCAGTCACCAAACCTTTTCACTGTCCACATTTGGTGCATCTGCCAAGCTGAATTAAACTAAACGGAGAGCCCAGTTTAGGACCAAGTCACACTTGCAGCTTCCTAGCAAGCCTCCTCACAGCTAAACTTCTGCCCAATCTGTTCGTGTCATCCGCAAACATGGAATGCAGGATTTAGTTACTATGCAACAAATCTGGAATAAACTTCGTAAATTTAAGACTTGCCTCAACTTTGACCACTTTTAAAACAAGACTGAAAACTTTTATGTTTACTTTAGCTTTCAGCTAAATCTTAACTACATTGCACTTTTAACTTTTGCACTTTTTATAATGCATTTTTAATTTTGCTTTTCTTTTCTTTTAGTTCTATTTTATTTCATTTTATTATTTCATTTTATTGTATGACATGTTTTTATGTGAAGCACTTTGAGTCTGCTTCGTGTATGAAATGTGCTATATAAATAAAGTTGCCTTGCCTTGCCTTCTATTAGGGAATTAGCAGATGGAAGTGAAGTCACACTGGCGCAGTGGTAGAGTTGCTGCCTTACAGCAAAATGCAGCACTGGAGACCTGGGTTCGATCCCGACCACGGGCGCTGTCTGTACGGAGTTTGTACGTGCTCCCCGTGGCTGGCGTGGGTTTTCTCCATAGATCTTCGATTTCCTCCCACATTCCAAATACGTACAGGTTTGTAGGTTAATTGGCTTCATTAAGTGATTAATTGGCTTGATAAATGTAAACATTGTCCAGTATAATATTGTCTCTGGTAGACTCTTCAGAAGGTACAAGGTACTACACATAGTCTTTGTGCAGGTTCTCTACTCAAAACGGTGTCTATCCGTTTACCTTCACAGATACCACTTGACCCACTGAGTTCCTGCAGTAGTATGTTTTTTACTACGTAGTTTGGCTTACAAGCATTTATAACTTGTTAGTATATGTGTGCCATGCAAGATCAGCTATTTATGAAAATATTAGTAAATGGTTCCGTTCCATTAAACAGAAGAAAGTAACGGCTACAGTTTAAAGTTTAAAGAATGAACAGTTAAAAGTGAAGTGCTACATATTTAAGTTTAGTTTAGTTTATTGTCACATGTACTGAGGTACAGTGAAAAGCTTTTTGTTGCGTGCTAACAATCGAGCCATCCACAGTGTACAGATACACGATAAAGGAAAAAACATTTAATGCAAGATAAAGTCTAGTAAAGTTCGAGGGTCTCCAGTGAAGTAGATAGTAGCTCATGGTCACTCTCTAGTTGTTGGGATCATTCTGTATGTAGATAAAAGATTAAATTATAAAATAGTGGAAAATATGACAACTAATATTGATGATGTGATGGAGATTATTACTGTAGAAATCTACCTGGAAAAAAAAAAAAATGTAATTGTAAGTTGTGTATACAGAGCACCTGGTTCCAATATTGAAATATTCAAGAATAATATGGAAAGATTGTTTGCCAAGAAAGATCACAGAGTTGTGTTCATTTGTGGGGATTTTAATTTAGATCTCTTAAATCCCAACAAGCACAAACAGACTGATGAATTTATCCATGTGTTGTTCAGTATGAGTTTTTTTCCACTTATCACCAAACCAAGTAGAATAACATCTCACTGTGCAACTCTAATAGACAACATATTTACAGTGGGTTATAGACAACATAGAGTGGGTTACTACTAAATGACACCAGTGACCATCTTTGTAATGTTTGTTTGTGATTATGTTAAGTGTAAGGATGTTAATAAGATTAGATACAGGAGAGTAAGAACAGAAGAATCTATAAATAAATTTAGAAATGTATTACTGACCCAAAATTGGAAACAAGTGTTTAAAGGGACTGATACCAACAAAGCGTATGAAACATTCCTGATAATATTTAAATCATTATATGATGAACACTGTCCTTTGAAACAACACAACAAGAAGCAAACATATATAGATAGGCCATGGATGACAAAAGGACTACAAAATGCATGCAAAAAAAAGAATATCTTGTATAAATAATTCATAAAATTCAGAACTATAGAAGCAGAAAGTAAATACAAAAGATACAAAAACAAATTGACTAGTATTATGAGGATATGTAAGAAAGATTATTATAATAAAATATTAAACGATAATAAAAATAATATCAAGGGCATATGGAATGTGTTAAATAATATTATCAGGAATGGATCAATGAATATAAACTACCCTCAGTATTTTAAAGACAATGATACAACTGTAAGCGATATGAATGATGTGGTTAATGGGTTTAACAAATTTTTTGTAAGTGTGGGACCAAAACTGGCAGAAGAAATCGATAATCCACAGTCAGAAGAAGGAGAGGGGAAGGTTGTGGATTTGTTAGACAGCAACCCAAACTCAATGTTTTTGAAAGCAGCTGATGAAAAGGAGATTATTGACATTGTTAGTAATTGTAAGAATAAAAGGTCTACAGACTGGAATGACATTGATATGGCTTTAATCAAGGTAGTCATTGGTGAAATTCTAAAACCCTTAACTTATATTTGCAATTTATCTTTCAAAACTGGTGTATTTCCATGTAAAATGAAAACTGCCAAAGTCATCCCACTATACAAAGCTGGAGACAGAAATCAATTTACAAATTACAGGCCGGTGTCGTTACTCTCTCAGTTCTCAAAAATATTAGAAAAACTGTATGTAAGTAGATTAGATAACTTTATCCAGAAGCACGAATTGCTAGTTGATAGTCAAGTCCAAGGACATCAACAACACCAACATCCTACATTTATCTAGCACCTTTGATGAATCAGAAGCAAGTCTCGAGCGTTCACACATGCATCACTCGGCGGGACAGGCAGCATCTCTGGAGAGAAGGAATGGGTGACGTTTCGGGTCGAGACCATTCTTCAGACTCCTCCTCCTCTCTCTGACGAGATATGGATTCAGGTCAAACAGATCGACATCCATGGCATTAATGGAGTTAATTGAAGACATTACCAGTTCTATAGATAACAAGAAATATGCAGTGGGTGTATTTACAGATTTGAAAAAAGCATTTGATACAATTGATCATCATTTGCTAATCAAAAAACTGGAAAAGTATGGAATCAGAGGGGTTGTACTAGAGTGGATGAGAAGCTACATAAGTAAAAGACATCAGTTTGTGCAAATAGGGGATTGCAAATCAACATGCTTAGAAATAACTTGTGGAGTCCCACAGGGGTTGGTTTTGGGCCCCAAATTATTTATTTTGTATATTAATGATATATGTAGGGTGTCAAACCTCTTGAAATTTGTGTTATTTGCAGATGACACTAATATTTTCTGTGATGGGGACAATTTACAGCAGCTTTTGGTGATCACAGCAGAAATGAGTAAACTAAAAACATGGTTTGATTTGAATAAATTATCATTAAATTTAAACAAAACCAAACTTATGCTGTTTGGAAAACGCAAAATAAATACACAAGTAAAAGTAATGATTAAATAATGTTAAAATAGAAAGAGTGTATGAAAATAAATTTCTGGGTGTGATTCTTGATCACAAAATCTGCTGGAAACCCCATATAAAACATGTGAGAGCAAAAGTAGCACGGAGTATTGGAGTGATGGGGAAAGCAAGGCATGTTTTGAATGAGAGAGCACTGTATATTCTGTACAGCTCACTTGTGTTACCGTATTTAAATTACTGTGTGGAAGTATGGGGCAACACCTACAAAACCACCTTACAATCACTAAGCACACTACAAAAAAGAGCTATTCGTATAGTAAACAATGTAGGATATCATGAACACACCAATATACTGTATTTAAAATTACACACCTTAAAGATTAAGGATCTGGTAGAATTTAAGACTGCACAAATAATTTATAAAGCAAAAAATAAACTGCTACCTGTAAACATACAAAAACTGTTCAAAGACAGAGAGGGGGGTTATAACTTTAGAGGGAAACTAAACTTGAAACAGCATTATGCTCGGACCAATTTAAAAAGTATGTGTATTTCCATTTGTGGGGTGGTTTTGTGGAATGGTCTTGACGAAACGATTAAACAAAGTATGAATATAATGCAATTTTAAAAAATGTACAAAAGATATATCTTTGAAAAGTAGAGTAATGAGGAAGGAGAATGTAAATCTCACAGATGTTAATGGTGCTTGTTCTTTTTGGTCTTTTTTTTTTGTTCTTTTTTTCTTAATAGCTTGATTGGAGCAGTTTTATTTGAATTGCCTGTTTAGTTTATTTTATTGAATTTTGCATTTGTTAATGGTGAAGAATGGGGGTAGGACTTGACAAGCATAGGCTGCTTCCTATCCCTTTTCCAACGAGTCTAATGTGTATTATGTTGAAATTGGCTTTTGATTTTTTAATTTATGTATATACATATATGTTATGTATATGTGTATATGTGTATATGTGTATATGTATGTATGTATATATGTACATGTATATGTATGTATGTGTGTATGTATTTATGTATATATGTATGTATATATATACAATTTTCCTTTTAGTTATTCATTTTCATTTTTTCTTTTCTTCTTTTTTTTTAATCGTTCGAAATAAAGATATAATTAATTCATTCATTCTCTAGTTGCATGTTGCCTGTTGTGGAGAGATGAGCTCTGTTGCAGTTTCAGGGTTAAAAGTTCACTCACTCTACGCCTGTAAGGTTTTTATGCACTCACACAATAGATCCTATAGAGCTAGGGAAGAGACAGGTTATCCTTGATCCTAGAAAAGGATCCTAAAAACACTTAAGAAGGAAATATATTACTTTAATAGAATCATTAAGAATCATTAAGAACTTAGTGTACCGTGTGTTACGACTGTGATACATTATTCTTACTTCTTATCGAGTCCACACACATGATTAACCATATAAACCATATAACAATTACAGCACGGAAACAGGCTATCTCGACCCTTCTAGTCCGTGCCGAACACGTATTCTCCCCTAGTCCCATACACCTGCATTCAGACCATAACCCTCCATACCTTTCCCGTCCATATACCTATCCAATTTATTTTTAAATGATAAAAACGAACCTGCCTCCACCACCTTCACTGGAAGCTCATTCCACACAGCCACCACTCTCTGAGTAAAGAAGTTCCCCCTCATGTTACCCCTAAACTTCTGTCCCTTAATTCTCAAGTCATGTCCCCTTGTTTGAATCTTCCCTACTCTCCGTCGGAAAAGCTTATCCACGTCAACTCTGTCTATCCCTCTCATCATTTTAAAGACCTCTGTCAAGTTCCCCCTTAACCTTCTGCGCTCCAAAGAATAAAGCCCTAACTTGTTCAACCTGAACACACTCCTCGGCATTTGCATACAACGGTGTCTGACTTGCGTTTCTTGTGCTTCTTGTGCGTGGTGGCGGAACGATTGGTGGAAACGGGGCCGCGATGTGAACGCTCTTTCCTTGACCCCATTGATGTACCTGAAATTACTGTCTAATTGGGTGTTAATGCGTACAATAAAGCTAGCTCAGTTTAGGTTTATTATTGTCATGTGTACTGAGGTACAGTGAAAAGCTTTTTGTTTGCATGCTATCCAATCAAATAAGGTAGTACAATACGTGAATACAATCAAGGCAAATGCAAATATTAAAAGGTAGAGTGAAGAGAAAGACACCAGAGTGCAGAATATAGTTTCTCAGCATTGTATCGTTACAGTACCAGAAAAAAGCTCCAATGTCCACAATGAGATAGATTGGAGAATCGGGACTGAACCCTACCTTATGGAAGGATCATTCAGACACCTGATAACAGAGGGGAAGAAGCTGTTCCTGAGTCTGGTGCAGCCGGCTTTCAAGCTTCATTTCTTCTGCCCAACAAGAGCAAAGAGAAGAAGCAAAGACTGGACTGAAAAAGGTATTTGATTGTGTTGGCTACTTTCCTGAGGCAACGTGAAGTGTAGATAGAGTTAACATAGAAACATAGAAACATAGAAAATAGGTGCAGGAGTAGGCCATTCGGCTCTTCGAGCCTGCACCACCATTCAATATGATCATGGCTGATCATCCAACTCAGTATCCTGCACCTGCCTTCTCTCCATACGTCCTGATACCTTTAACCACAAGGGCCACATCTAACTCCCTCTTAAATATAGCCAATGAACTGGCCTCAACTACCTTCTGTGGCAGAGAATTCCAGAGATACACCATTCTGTGTGAAAAATGTTTTTCTCATCTCAGTCCTAAAAGATTTCCTGCTTATCCTTAAACTGTGACCCCTTGTTATGGATTTCCCCAACATCAGGAACAATCTTCCTGCATCTAACCTGTCCAACCCCTTAAGAATTTTGTAAGTTTTGTTAAGTTTCTAACGGTAGGGAGTCTGATCTGTGTGATAGAATGTGAGTTGCTGTAATTCCTTGCAGTCTTGGGCAGAGCTGTTGCCAAATCAAGCTGTGATATATCCCGATAGGATGTTTTGCACAATGCATCTGTAGAAGTTGGTATGTTATTAGAAGCATGCCAGGCTATCTAAAGGGCCTGTCCCACTACACGAGATTACCCAAGAGCTGTCCCGAGTTTATAAAAAAATCAAACTTGTGGTAAGTACATAGAATGTACCTATGTTGTGTGGGCGCCGCGACTCACGTTGCAGCGGCCTCTGCAGTCCGTCTGTCGTTTTTTTGTGTGTTTTTTTTTGTCACGCTTGAATGTTTGAATGTAGTTTAAAGTGCTTTTTTTAAACTGGGTATGTGTGTGGGGGGCGGGGGGTGGGGGAAACTTTTAAAATCTTTCCTCTGTCGGGTCTCCGTTGTCGTTGGGGCCTAGCACCGTGGAGCGGCCTCCAACCGGAACGACTTGGGGCTCCAGTCGCGGAGCTGCGGACTTACCCACCATCGTGGAGCTGGCCGAGTTCCGAGCGGGAGGAGCGGTGGTGGCGCGCTGCTGCGGCCCGACCCAGAAGATTCGGAGGCTCCAACCGCCGGTCCGTGACACCGGAAGCCCGCGAGTCCCTGCTGGGAGACCGCTTTTCGCGACTTCACCCGCCCGAGTCGCGGGGTTGAAAATTACCTGGAGCGGGGCCTTACATCGCCCGGCGCGGCTTTAAATGACCGGGGACTTACTAGTGCTCGCTGGGGCTCCAACATCAAGACCCGGAGCACAGCCTTGCATCGCCCGGCGCGGCTTTAATGGCGGCGGGACACTTACCATCGCCCGCTGGGGGCTTTGACTGACATCGGGAGGAGAATGAGGAGTACAGGGGAGAGATAAGACTTTGCCTTCCATCACAGTGAGGAGGAGATTCACTGTGATAGATGTTTGTGTAAATTGTGTTGTGTCTTGGTTCTTTTTTTTGTGTGTATGACTGCAGAAACCAAATTTCGTTTGAAAATTGTATTGTATTGTATTGTATAGCAGGTACGTCAGAGCTCGGGACGTCTCTTAACGGCTCGTAACGCTAATGGTAGGTACTCGGGAAACGCGGTAAGCTCGTGAAGTTTTTTCAACATGTTGAAAAATGTCCCCGAGAGCCCCGAGTACCTACGAGCGGCTATTACCGTGATTCTCCGAGTTCGAATCAGGTGAAACTCGGGAGAACTCTTGAATTACCTCATACAGTGGGACAGGCCCTTTAGCCTTCTGAGAAAGTAAAGGCATTGGTGTGCTTTCTTGGCCGTAGCTTCAAGATGGTTGATCCAAAACAAATTGTTGATGGTTTAGTTTAGTTTAGTTTAGAGATACAGCACAGAAACGGGCCCTTTGACCCAATGAGTCCGCACCGACCAGCAATCCCCACACATTTACAGTATTCTACACACTCTGGGGACAATTTACATTTATACAAAGCCAATTAAACTACAAACCTGTACGTCTTTGGAGTGTGGGAGGGAACCAGAGATCTCGGAGGAAAATCCACATGGGTCACAGGGAGAACGTACAAACTCCGTACAGACAAACATCCCCTAGTCGGGATCAAATCCAGGTCTCTGGCGCTGTAAAGCAATAGCTCTAACACTACGCCATCTTGCCGCCCCTATTTACACCTGGGAACCTGAAGCTCTTGACCATCTCCATTTGGTCCCATTGATGCCGATTTAGGCTTGCATACGACTTTGTCTCATGACGTCAGCAACCAGTTCTTAACATTAATTGAATGATGAGGCATTTGGGAATAAGCCATGGAAATCCTTAGTCAAACGTTAAGCATGTCAGCACTGGAGAAGCAACAGAGGCACTTGAGGACTGGGCACTTGAGGACTGGTGTAGGCAGGTTCTCTGGATGCTTTCAAGAGAGAGCTAGATAGGGCTCTTAAAAATAGCGGAGTCAGGGGATATGGGGAGAAGGCAGGAACGGGGTACTGAATGGGAATGATCAGCCATGATCACATTGAATGGCGGTGCTGGCTCGAAGGGCCAAATGGCCTACTCCTGCACCTATTGTCTATTGTCTATTGTCTATTGAAATGCAAAGAGGGACTGGTCCCGGCTGGCAACTACCTAAATATTGAGCAAACCTGAGAGGTTTAGGGTCTCACTGAACTCCCGTTGGAAAGAGAAGGAGCAGGAGATCAGCAGGAATTATGAGAGATTTTCACACAACCAGAGGTTGAAAAAATACTGTAAAATGAGATTTACAAAGGCATTTGGTTCCTTGTTTGGTATTGGCAAAGGTATTGGCTTTGACATTGATATTGGTATTGGCATTGGTATTAGTATTGATGTTGATATTGATATTTTTAGTTGACCTTGGTATTGATATTGATATTGATTGATAAACTAAAATGCTTTATTTTGCATCCTATCCATACTATACCATACATAATTACACTCAAACCACACACGAGTACATCAGGTAGTGCAAACAGTGAAAGGAAACAGAGTGCAGAATACAGTATTGCAGCTATAGAGAGAGTGCAGTTCAAAAAAAAAGTGCTAGGGTCCCAACATGGTAGGTTGGGGGATTAGAAATATTTACATTTTGAAGGAAATAGTGATATTCATGTGCCTGTCTTGATGCCTCTTCAATGCAACTGTTGTAGCAGCTACTTCCACCATGACAATGTGTATCAGGCACTTATCACTCTCTGGGACCTCTGAAATTCCAGAGAAAACATTCCAGGTTTGTCTAACTTCAGACTGAAGAAAGGTCTTGACCTGAAACATCACCCATTCCTTCTCTCCAGAGATGCTGCCTGTCCCGCTGAGTTACTCCAGCATTTTGTGTCTATCATCGAATAAATTATATAGAAATTATATATTAAAAAATTAAATAAAATAAAAATAGAAATAATATATATTTTTTTAAATTATTATGGGGTTATGGGGGAAAGGCAGGGGAATGGGTTCAGTAGGGAGAGTTAGATCAGCCATGGTTGAATGGCGGAGTAGACTTGATGGGCCGAATGGCCTATCACTTATGACCTTATGAGATCTTCACTTGACCTCAAAGGAAGCCACGACACCGTTGAATTTTGAGACCAGCGTTACCTCAGGCAAACTGATCCTCTCGTTGAATGCTTCAGTGTCACACTCCACTCTTGTTACATTTTCCCGTTCCCACAATGCCTGCCATGAGTGTTGAATTTGACAGGACAGCAGAGCCACTGCTCAACCCCATCAGGGTCCACGGTATTGAAGACCCACTGGGAGAAAAGTTTAACGTGACTCTTTGCTGGCACTTCTAACAACCGAACAGTCAACAATTTCCACCCCAGCTCATAATTCCTTTCAACGGCCTATTGAATTTCAGTTGCTTTTTATATCAACTCTTATTTTCCACCACCCCTATCAATCCTCCACCCGTCTCTGCCCAGTAACATTAGTAGTGCTTACATAACTGATAACAGCATTTGAAAAAAACAAAGAGATATATTCTTACCTTGCACTGAATGTGATCCTGAAATACAAGGTGTTGTCAAACAGTTACTCCATCGTTTACTCCAGTTAACATATTTCAATGTTTAGGAACTAAAGGGAAATTGGATCAAGGATTTAAAATTGAGGCAAACTGGATGAACTACTTTCAGGTGTCAGTACCATTAATGCAAAAAGTGACGCCTTAAAGCTCATTTCAGAGTCCGTGTGAACAGCTGGAAGGTAAAGGCATTGAAATTTGACTTCCGTGCATCCGTGTTGCATGCGTGGAACATTTACCAGAGGCTCAACGTTTTGCCAGTTACTTGGGTGCCCCCTATAATGAGGTGTCCGCCATGTTGGACTCCGCTCCTTCTGTAGTCTGAAGAAGGGTCCTGAGCCAAAGCATTCCCTCCCCAGGTGCTGCCTGGCCCGCTGAGTTCCTCCAGCTCTTTGTGTTTTGTTTTAAATACAGAACCTGTTCTTCTTGTATAAAACTTTGCTACCTTAATGCCAAGATCAACATGTGATGAATTTACCCCAGCCACTCATTTTGTTGAGGAAGGAACTGCAGAAGCTGGTTTAAACCGAAGGCAGACAAAAAAAAGCTGGAGTAACTCAGTGGGTCAGACAGCTGCCTAACCCCACTGAGTTACTCCAGCTTTTTGTGTCTATACTCGTATAGTTTATTTGAGTTTAGTTTAGAGATAAAGAGTGGAAACAGTCTCTTCAGCCCACCAGCCCTCGCCGACCAATAATCACCCCATACACTAGTTCTATCCTACATACGAGGGACAATTTGAAGTAATGTAATAAAGGCTTCAGTTGTACCTTGAAGTACTCAAGATACAAGATACAAGATACAAGATACATTTAATTGTCATTGTCTCAAGTACTTGTGCAGGGCTAGAAGATGAACATGAAAGAAGCCAATTAACCTACAAACCCGCACGTCTTTGGAGTATGAGAGGAAACTGGAACACCTGGAGGAAACCCACGCAGTCATGGGCAGAACGTGCAAACTCCGTACAGGCAGCACCCGAGGTCAGGATCGTACCCAGGTCTCTGGTGCTGTAATGCAGCCACTCTACCGCTGCGCCACCGGGCTATCAAATGGGTTTTCGGTGACGCTGGGTAAGGGCCAGGGCATTGAGGAAAACTACCAGGCTGTTCCTCTGACATAGAACATGGTACATGGACCAAGAGCACAAGAACAGGCCCTTCGGCTCACAGTGCCCGCGCTAAACATGATACCAAGTTAAACTAATCTCTGCCTGTACGTGAGGCTTATCCCTCTATCCCCTGCATATCCAGGAGCCTGTCCAAATGCCTGTTAAATGTCACTTTTGCATCTGCCTCCACCACCACCTCCAGCTGCACATTCCAGGCACCCACCACTCAATGTCAAAAACTTGCCCCGCACACCGCCTATAAATCTCGCCCCTCTCACCTTAAATCCCATCCCCCCCTCTTCTTTGACATTTACACCCAGGGAAAAAAAAAAGTTTTGACAGTCTACCCTGTTTGTGCCTCTCATGATTTTATATACTTCTATCAGGAGAAGCCAACAGCGTAGAGTTTAGTTTAGTTGAGTTTTAGTTTAGCGTCTCATTAAAAAGGGCGGCGCGGTGGTGCAGCGGTAGAGCTTGCAGGTTCGATCCCGTCTACGGGTGCTGTCTGTACGGAGTCTGTACGTGACCGCGTGGGTTTTAGTACAAGTATGTAGGTGAATTGGCTTGGTAAATGTAAAAATTGTCCCTAATGGGTGTAGGATAGTGTTAATATGCAGGGATCGCTGATCGGCACGGACTCGATGGGCCGAAGGGCCTGTTTCCACGCTGTATCTCTAAATTCTAAACTAAACTAAAAAAAAAAAAAAAAGGAGCAGGGTTCTGATAATCTAGCACCATGTGAGGTATGTTTCTTGAATCCCTGGAGTGGGATTTGAATGCACAGCCATCTGGCGAGGATGTGAAGATCTACACACTGGACTACATTGGCACTGCATTAAAGAATGACGCAATTAGACCCGAACACACGTAAAAATAATTTAACCTTCCGTTTATCACATTTCAGAAAACTCAGCTGCTTACTTCAGTGCAGGAGGTGATCTTCCAGCACAGCACGTAAATAACTGATGAATATCTGCACTTGCAGAGGATTCTTAGAGAGCTAAACAGAACACTTGCATGTTGCAGCAGTTCCTGATGTGTCTCTGCATCCATATTTGACATAAGGAAAACGCACATGCATCACAACAAGAATGCAGTAAAACCTCATTGTAACGGACCATGAGCAGCGGTAGAGTTGCTGCCCTACAGCGCTTGCAGCGCCAGAGACCCTAGTTCGATCCCGACCACGGGTGCTGTCTGTACAGAGTCTGTACGTTCTCCCCGTGACTCCCGTGGATTTCCTCCGAGATCTTTGGTTTCTTCCCACGTTCCAAAGATGTGCATAGAAACATAGAAAATAGGTGCAGGAGGAGGCCATTTGGCCCTTTGAGCCAGCACCACCATTCATTGTGATAATGGCTGATCATCTACAATCAGTAACCCGTGCCTGCCTTCTCACCATATCCTTTGATTCCACTAGCCCCTAGAGCTCTATCTAACTCTCTTTTAAATGTATCCAGTGAATTGGCCTCCACTGCCTTCTGTGGCAGAGAATTCCACAAATTCACAACTCACAGGGTGAAAAAGTTTTTTCTCATCTCAGTTTTAAATGGCCTCCCCTTTATCCTTAGAGGAATACTTATTCTTAGAGGAACCAATGGGTTTGTGGGTTAATTGGCTTGGTATCAATGTCAATTGTTCCTAGTGTGTGTAGGATCGTGTCAATGTGCAGGGATCGCCGGTTCGGCGCGGACTCGGTGGGCAACTGTATCTCCAAACTAAATTAAACTAAATAGGAGTGGGGATGGGAAGTCCATTATTGTCGATTGTCCACTATAATCGAGTGTAATCTTTACGCATTCCATGTGTAAAGACCCAACAATAAAATGCTGAGTGATAACTGCACTGACAGAGGTGCCTTTTTGCAGCTGAAACATTGAAACAAAGCCTTACCTACCCGAGGCTACAAAGCACCATGGGTCAGAGATGCTGTATAGTCAGAGTTACTCCAGCATTTTGTGTCTATTCTCAATACAGTAATACTGGTGGCGTGGACTGGAAGTGGCTGAGCAAGCCGTGTTGTACCACTGGTAGCCTCGGCAGCTTCGGTAGGTCCGTCCCCTATAATCAAAATCCATTACAAAGAGGTCTGTAATAACAAGGGTTTACTTTTGAGATGCGATGCTCCATCCAAATCTTGAGCCATTGTTGTTTATCACCAATAGACAAAGGTCACTTTGGACTTCAGAGATACTGCGTGGGTACAGGACCTTGGGCCCACCGAGTCTGGAAACGCACACAATAGACAATAGACAATAGACAATAGACAATAGACAATAGGTGCAGGAGTAGGTAATTGGCCCTTCGAGCCAGCACCGCCATTCAATGTGATCATGACTGATCATCCCCAATCAGTATCCCGTTCATGCCTTCTCCCCATATCCCCTGACCCCGCTATTTTTAAGAGCCCTATCTAGCTTTCTCTTGAAAGTATCCAGAGAACCGGCCTCCACCGCCCTCTAAGACAAAGAATTCCACAGACTCACCACTCTCTGTGAGAAAAAGTGTTTCCTCATCTCTGTTCTAAATGGCTTGCTCCTTATCCTTAAACTGTGGCCCCTGGTTCTGGACTCCCCCAACATAGGGAACATGTTTCCTGCCTCTTGTGTGTCCAAGCCCTTAACAATCTTATATGTTTCAATGAGAATCCCTGTCATCCGTCTAAACTCGAGAGTGTACAAGCCCACCTGCTCCATTCTCTCAGCATATGACAGTCCCGCCATCCCGGGAATTAACCTTGTAAACCTACGCTGCACCCCCTCAGTAGCAAGAATGTCCTTCCCCAAATTAAGGGACCAAAACCGCACACAATACTCAAGGTGTGGTCTCACTAGGGCTCTGTACAACTGCAGAAAGACCTCTTTGCTCCTATATTCGATTCCTCTTGTTATAAAGGCCAACATGCCATTCGTTTTCTTCACTGCCTGCTGTACCTGCATGCTCACTTTCATAGACTGATGTACATGGACCCTCAGATCCCGTTGTACTTTTTCCCAACTTGACGCCATTTGGGTAGTATTGACGTCATTTAGACACCTCCAGATTCAGGGACAGTTTCTTCCCAGCTGTTATCAGGCAACCGAACCATCCTACCAACAACTAAAGAGCAGTGCTGAGCTACTATCTAACACATCCAAGACCCTCGGACTATCTTTGATCGGACTTTATCTTGCACTTAACATTATTCCCATTATTCCATTCATCATACACCTGTACTTTGTGAATGGCTCGATTGTAATCAGGTATTGTCTTTCCACTGACTGGTTTGCACCCAACCAAAGCAACAAACTAAACTCAACTAAACTAAACTTGTGTGGGGAATAATTTACCACAGGAATTCTGGAGCAGCAAGTTAAAGGGAACAGTCGGAAAGGTACGTGGATAGGAAAGGTTTAGAAAGACATGGCCAAATACCAGCAGGTGGGACCAGTATAGTTGGAGCACCTGGGCCGATGTGGGTAAATAGGGCCGAAGGGCCTGTTTCCATCCTGTGTGACTCCATGACTCAATGACTGACATTTTAGTTTATTGAGGTTGACAAAGGAGTAAAGGAAGTGGATAGCAACAGGGACAGTCCACAAGGGGAAGGGCAGTCATCTTGGACTTCAAAGTTTGTGAAGAACAGAAAAGGAAGGAAATAGGATCAGCTTTCCTTCCCCACCCTACACCACAAGAACAGATTTATTTTTATTTACCTTGACTGGACATTATTTGCTGAGGTGATTCTTCACTGATTATAACATTTCAGTGAAGGAAACC
The DNA here is from genome assembly GCF_028641065.1 of Leucoraja erinaceus. Classification (NCBI taxonomy): domain Eukaryota; kingdom Metazoa; phylum Chordata; class Chondrichthyes; order Rajiformes; family Rajidae; genus Leucoraja; species Leucoraja erinaceus. The sequence continues at coordinate 46,694,668 of NC_073389.1, forward strand.
CCCCCATCCAAGATCTAGCACGGTCCACTACAACTGTCTTAAACTATGAACTACGATAGACACAAAATACTGAAGTAACTTAGCGGGTCAGGCAGCATCTCTGGACAAGACAAATAGGTGGCATTTCAGGTTTGTTTTAGTTTAGTTTAGTTTAGAGATACAGAGCCCACCGAGTCCGCACCGACCAGCGATCTCTGCATATTGTAATTAATTGTAATTAATTGTAATTGTTGTATTTGTAATTTGTAATTAATTTACTAGCCAAGTATGTAAAAACATACAAGGAATTTGATTTGCCATACAGTCATACCAAAAAAGCAACAAGACACACAACTACATAAAAATTAACATAAACATCCACCCCAGCGCACTGAGATGGAAGGTATATAACGTATTATCTTCTTCCCTCCTTTACACCCGCGGTCGGGGCAGTCGAACCATCCACCGTCGGGGCGACCGAAACTCCCACGGTCGGGGCGGCTGAAACTCCCATGTCAGGGCGGTCGAAGCTCCTGCGGTTGGAGCTCCCAAAGTCGATCCCCAGCAAAGGGACCGCTAGCTCCACGATGTTAGGCCGCAATGTGGACGGAGATACGATACGGAAAAAGTCGCATCTCCGTCGAGGATCGAGATTTTAAAAAGTTTCCCCTTCCCCACCCTCCCCCCACATAATACAAAACTAAAGATACACCAAAACATACATTTATCAACAGACTAAAAACACCAAAAGAAGAAAAGGACGAGACAGACTGTCGACGAGGCTGCCATCGTACGGCGCCACCCAGTGTAACACTATCCTTCACACACTAGGGACAATTTACATTTGTACCAAGCCAATTAACATAAAAACCTGGACGTCTTTGGAGTGTGGCAGGAAACCGGAGCACCTGGTGAAAACCCACAGGGAGTCACAGGGAGAAGGTACAAACCCTACACTGACAGCACCTGTAGTCGAAATCGTACCATGGTCTCCTACTTTGTAAGGCAGCAACACTACCGCTGCACCACTGTGCTGCCCCCATATGATCCGTTTACTGTAAATATGTTAATTAAACACATTTGACTCTTGTTTTCTCAGTGGTCTGAGTCTCACCCTGACAAGTCTTCCCGGAGACATGAAATGTATCTCTTCATCACGTGGGGAGAGCCATCTGCAAAACGTCCTGCCACTCTTCACATGGTGGCACCTTTGGTATATTGCCCTGATGTCTCCAAGTCACTTTGCTTACTTTTAATTTATTATTGTCACGTGTACTGAGGTACAGTGAAAGGTATTTTGCTGCGCGCCATACAGTCAAAGAAAAGACGACACATGATTACAATCACACCACCCACAGTGTACGGACAAAGGATTAGTGCAAGGAAAAGTACAATAAATTCTGATTACAAGCTAGTTTGAAGGTCTCCAATGAGATAGATGTGAGGTGAGGATCGCTGGTGAGAGGACAGGTCAGTTGCCTGATAACAGCTGGGAAGAAACTGTCCCTGAATCTGGCGGTGTGCGTTTTGACACTTCTGTATCTTTTGCCTGATGGGAGAGAGGAGAAGAAGAAGCAGCCGGGCTGAGACTGGTCCTTGATTATGCTGCTGGCCTTGCCGAGTCAGCGGGAAGCGTAGATGGAGTCAAGGGAAGGGATGTTGGTTTGGGTGATGGTCTGGGCTGTCTCCTCAACTCCCTGCAATTTCTTGTGGTCTTGGATGGAGCTGTTCCCAAACCATGCTGTGATGCTTCCTGATTTGGAAGAGTGAAGGAGGACCTCACTGAAGCTTAGCGAATAGTGAAAAGCCTGGATAGGGTGGATGCGGAGAGGATGATTGCACTCGTGGACGAGTCCAGAACCAGAGGTCAAAGCCTCAGAATAAAAAGACGTTTCTTTCGGAAGGAGATATGGTTTAATTTCTTGAGTCTGAGGGTGGTGAATCGGTGGAATACTTTGCCACAGAAGGCTGTGGAGGCCGTCAATGGATATTTGTAAAGCAGAGATAGATAGATTCTTGATTAGTACGGGTGTTGGGGTTACAGGGAGAAGGCAGGAGAATGGGGTTCATAGGGGAAGATAGATCAGCCATGATTGAATGGCGGTGGTAGACCAGATGGACTGAATGGCCTAATTCTGCTCCTATCACTTATGAACCTATGACCGTATGCAATGCATTAGAGTGATGGTGGAACACCCCCCGCCCCCACCACTCCTCTGCAGCTCACTCGCCTCCACTGCAGCCACGTTGCAAGTTGCAGCTGTTTGGATCCAGGGGGAATTTGCTTTTAAGGAATGATGCCTCGCTCTGATTAGCACCCAGCAGGTTGTCAGACGATGCATTCAACTGAATCAGTTCTCATCAGGAACCGCACAAATCACAGTTAGTATATTTCTGGGTATTATCCACTGTTTCAAAAGCATTTTTTACCATTTTTATGACTTTCGCAGTGGATTTTGATTAAAGTGAGCATAAAATGGGTCGATTGATGCACTGAAAATGGAGGGAAACCAATCTCTCAGCCATTGTCCAAATGCTGTGGTAATAACCCATTTTTGCTCTATATGTGCACCATTTACCTAAGACAATTTACTCATTCAAATGTCCTTTGAAAATCCCACACAAACTGTGAGGAATGCAGGACAATCACGCAGCCAGTTACAATATAGAGTCCAGAGATAAAACACAGAGAGAGGGAGAAAGAGAGGGAGAGAGAGGGAGGGAGAGAGAGAGTGGGAGAGAGAGAGAGAGAGAGAAGGAGAGAGAGAGAGAGAGAGAGGGAGAGAGAGAGAGGGAGAGAGAGAGAGAGAGAGAGAGAGAGAGAGAGAGAGAGAGGGGGAGAGAGAGAGAGGGAGGGAGGGGGGGGGAGGGAGGGAAGAGGGAGGGGGAGGGAGGGAGAGGGAGAGGGAGGGGGGGGAGGGGGGAGAGGGAAGAGGAGAGGGAGGGAGGGGGGGAGGGGGGGGAGGGGGAGGGGAGAGGGGGGAGGGAGGGGGGGGGGGGGGGGGGGGGGGACAGAGGGAGAGGGGGGGGGGAGGGGGGAGGGAGAGGGAGTTAGAGAGAGAGAGAATATGTACTTTAGCTCGCATCTTCCTCAATAAACCGCACACACCAGAAGTGAAGAGATAATTGGAAGTCATTGCAATTTCCAGATGGATGGGCTTCACTGTGCCGAGATGCCTGGTTGGACCACAATCTGTCAGGGATCCAGGCAACCCGTTGACTGTGTTGTCATAGTGACAGATGAAAGTGCTAATGCTGACGATGGCTGCGATCTAGTCATCCCGTGTATGTCAGCGGGCAAGCTGCAGCGGAAAAGATGTTTGAAGGAGCTTCAAAGACGGAGATTGGACCCGACAGCTAACTTTGACGTGTCGATGTGTACCGCAGGCAACTAACTGTGCAACACTGAGCTCAGTGATGGAAGACAAAATTCCGATCCATCTGGGGGAGTGCAGCCGACCGTGCAAGGTGCAGACATAAAGAGCAAAATGTTGCTTTGCACGCATATCCGCTGAATGCAGCACGTGTTATATTCAGCGCACCTACACTAGCAGTACAGGGGGCATTTCCTTAAAGAAGTGTAAGAACTGCCTCGTCTCCCTTTGAAGCTTGGAACGCTCGCCTCCAACAGATTTTCCAATGGCTGGAATAGATCGGGTAGACGCACAGTATAGGAATGAACTGCAGATTCTGGCTTAAACTGAAGACAGGCGCAAAAAGCTGGAGTAACTCAGCGGGTCAGAGCATCTCTGGAGAAAAGGAACAGCCGAAATATCACCTATTCATTTTCTCCAGAGATGCTGTCTGACCCGTTGAGTTACTCCAGCTTTTTGGGTCTATCTTCGGGTAAATGCAGAGTCTCTTGCCCAGAGTTGGGGAAATCGAGAACCAGAGGACATAGGTTTAAGGTGAGGGGGCGAAGATTTAATAGGAACCTGGGGGGTAACCTTGTCACACAAAGGGTGGTGGGTGTATGAAACGAGCTGCCAGCGCAGCTAGTTGAAGTTGAGACTATCGCAACGCTTAAAAAACAGTTAGGTGCATGGATAGGTTTAGAGGGATATGGGCCAAATGCGGGCGGTGAGACTAGTGTAGATGGGACATGTTGGCCGATTTGGGCAAGTTGGGCTGAAGGACCTGTTTCCATGCTGTAAGACTCTATGAGTCTATGATTCTAAATAAACTTCATAAATTCAGAAGTCCCAGGAGCAGAAATAGGCCATTCGGCCCATCACTGTATATAAAAAAAATCTCTGAATTCCCACTTTAGTCCTTTTATGCCAATGTTCTTAAAATCTGTGGTTCACTCTGATTACCAAGTTAACGAGCAAGAATTTTCCTGATCCATTGTATCAAAATCCGCCATCGTCACAAAATGGCCGGGATGAAAAACATCGTGAGAATTGTGTTGGTTGTTTGAAATGTTGAACTGGCAAAGAAACGGAAACATCAATCAAAGTGGTTTAGATCTTTACACATTTGACATTATCCCCATGGATATTTGGACAGTAGCAGCAAAGCCACAAATCTGGCCAAGAGGAAGATTGTAATGAAAAGTTGTTCTTCAGACTTGACGGAATGATGACATACGCTAATACTGACAAAAAGTCAATATTAGGACCATTTCAATTTTTGATTTGTATTGGCACTGGGATTCCCAATGCTCTTGCATGAAAGCCATGTTTGTTCATGTTCAATAAATTATGCAACCCCCCCGTAAGCCTGCATTGATGTTCTGTCCACTCACTTTGAGGAACAAGGTACCTCCTGGGGATTGTCCGTGGCCAGGGTATCCTCATTCCAAATATCATTTAATACATTTTTGAGCTTTGTAACAAAATTACCTCAATATTATAGTCAAACTCGTGCTCAGATTTCCTTCCCCCATCCCCTATCCAGACCTTCACAAGTTGGATACTTGGCACAACTTGGAAACAACTGTATTAGAGACCTTTCGAAAGTGGCAAGAAGTCGGAAATGTGGGAAACAATGAGAAGACTAGTTATGGACTTCAGAGTGCGAATGACTGGTCGGAAATGTGGGACTGGCAGAAGTAGGTGACACGGTTGCTCAGCGGTAGAGTTGCTGCCTTGCAACGCCAGAGTCCCGGGGTCGACCCTGATTATGTTTGCTGTCTGTGCAGAGTTTGTACGTTCACCCCGTGACCGGCGTGTGTTTTCCCCAAGTGCTCCAGATCCCTCCCACACTCCAAAAAGGTGCAGGTTTGTCGGCTAATTGTCAATTGTCCCTAGTGTGTAGGATAGTGCTAGTCAGTGGGCCGAAGGGCCTGGTTCCGCGCTGTAACTCTAAACTAAACTAAGTGTAACATGACGCAATTTGAGCTGCAGAATGGAAGGTAACATAAACAAAATGCCATAATCAGTGTGCAGTAGAGAGAGATGTGGAGATACATTCACACAAAGTAATCGGATGAGTTAGAAAAGCAGCTTAAGAAAGAATTTGAGATTCTTGGAATTATTAATAGGGACTTTAAAATTCAAAGGCAGATGGGCTGTAGCTTAACAAATACAGATTACAGCTCAGCCGGACAATTGAGTTCAGTTCTGGGCAGCACTTTTAGGAAGAGGACTTTCTTCTTCTTCTTTAGCAGACCCTTAGAATCAAGGATGACTTAATTCCACTCTGATAGGTTTGGTTCAGAGATACAGCGTGGAAACAGGCCCTTCAGCCCACCGTGTCCATGCTGACCAGCGATCCCCGTACACCAACACTATCCAACACAGGACATAATTTACAATTTTACCAAGCCAATTAGTATACAAACCTGTGCATCCTTGGAGTGTGGGGGGAAAACTGGAGCACCAGGATAAAACCCACGCGGTCACATGGTCACATAACATACAAACTCCACACAGACAGCACCCATAGTCAGGATCGATCCCCGGGTCTCTGGCGCTGTAAGGCAACAACTCTACCGCTGCACTATCATGCCGCCCTTTGGGTTGGTGAGTTCAGAGATGGCTAATGAGGCTAAAGGGGGAAACTATAGATTCTTCAACAAGCGGGACTCCAGGTGGCTGATGGGGTCAGAAGATGAGGCAGACAACCTCCATCACTGCTTATGCCCGGCTTCTGAGTGCCCTCGATATATGGCCACTACGAGGAAGGAACTGCAGATGCAGGTTTAAACCAAAGATAGTCGCGAGAAGCTGGAGTAACTTAGTGGGTCAGGCAGCATCTCTGGAGAAAATGAACAGGTGATTTTTCAGGCCGAGACTCTTCTTCAAACCGAGAGTCAGGGGAAAGAGAAATGAGAGATATAGACGGGGACATGGAGAGATATAGAAGAAATGAATGAAAGAGATGCAAAAAGTAACGTTGATCAAGGAAAGGTGGAGCCCACAATGGTGCATATTTTGACCCCGTGGTTTTGATCTAAATTCTCATCCAATAATTTAAATTGTAGATAGACACAAAAAGCTGGAGTAACTCAGCGGGACAGACAGCATCTCTGTAGAAGAGGAACAGGTGACGTTTCGGGTCGAGACCCTTCTCAACCCAAAACGTCACCTATTCCTTTTCTCTTTGGATGCTGCCTGTCCCGTTGAGTGACTCCAGCTTTTTGTGTCTATCCTCGGTTTAAACCAGCATCTGCAGTTCCTTCTTACACAATTTAAATTGTATACGGACAGTAAGAACCAAAGATCCTAGAGTGTGCAGGATAGATCACTCGACAAAAAAGACATAGTACGATCATGGGTAATTTTCGGCCCCATTTCCGTAACCGGCTTCCGTCTCCGCACCAAAGATCTCATAGCAGAGCAAATATACTAGTGCGGAGACGGAAGCCGGTTACGGAAACATCCTCGTAAAAATCTAAGTTCTTTGGTAAAAATCTTCTCCTCATTTTCAGAATCATAATTTATTAACACAAACTGTTCCCTTGCAACGTTGATTATACTGCGCGTCAGGTCGGGTCGGGTTGGGTCGGGTTGGGTCGGGTTATTAAAATGGATGAAAAAAGGCCCACGTTCCGCTCCGTTGCATACTACACGTCAGCCCATTGCATTTAGAAGGAGTGGTCTATCTTGCTAGCTGTAGGATCTTTGGTGAGAACAACGTTTGAATTTGGTGGTACACATAAATGCTGGAGAAACTCAGTGGGTGCAGCAGCATCTATGGAGCGAAGGAAATAGGCAACGTTTCGGGCCGAATCCCTTCTTCAGACTGAAGCTGAAGTTTGAATTTGGTGGTAGGGGATTGATTTGAGGAGCACCAAATTAAGGAGCGTAGACCATATGATGTGGTAATTCTCAGGAGCCCCAACCTGCTGCTGTAAATGCCCTGCAGGAGTGGGATAGCCAGATAGGAGTAGAATCGTTTTAGCTCCTCAGCCTGAACCATCAAAGGCTGAGCAGAGCGCTCGACATGAAGTAGTCATTTTAAAACCCCTCAGCTCCCAGGGGAGCTCGTCTGATCAACTGTGGCCGATCGGTTTACTCTTTTACTGAACTTGGAAGCCGGGAAAGGTGTCATGAGTGGCAATTAAAAACCTATGCCGATTCAAAGTACCAATTAAAATGTGCAAAGAACATCTTCAAGGACATCTTTAACCCAAAAGTGTCAGCAAATTCAGTTTATAACTTTGTATAAATCGCTGCCCCCAGGCCAAAAATGAATGTTAAAATGTTCTTCGCAGAACTAAATTGTTTTCATCTCTTTTTAAGTCCAACACAGTGGAGCATTAAAGAATACAATTGCCGTGCTATGCATAAACAATGAGGCCCGTCAGTCTTCATTAAGTTTTAATATCAGGCGTTGCTGCAGTAACAACTAATTAAAAAGAGATAAATGGTGTTCCACGTGATTGAGAAACGAGACGACTGGGACTGCTGTGTGGTAGGCACACGTCTTCGCCGAGCGTGTATCAAATCTGCCACTCCAGTGATCATCACTCTGGCAGCAGGAACCTGGGACGTAACTGACTCAAAGCCCAGCCACACAAACGTCCCTTTCGAGATGGTCAGGAGCAAAGAGTGTTTTATTGTCCTATGTCGCAGGTAGAACAATGACATTCTTACTTGTAGCAGCACAACAGAATAATGTTAAACATAGTCTGCGTAGGGAGGAACTGCAGATGCTGGTTTAAACCGAGGATAGGTACAAAATGCTGGAGTAACTCAGCGGGACCGGAGGAATCTCGGGAGAGCAGGAATGGGTGACGATTCAGGCCGAGACACTTTTTCCGCCCCCTCGTCCAGAGATGCTGCCTGTCCCGCTGAGTTACTCCAGGATGTTGTGTCTATCTTTGATGCAAACATAGCACACTGTAACCAATACAATAAATAAGAAAAAAAAAGTTCAGTGTGTGTACATATACACATATACATACACACACACACACACATGTACACATACCTACACAAAAAAAGTCAATAATAGTGCAATAATAACAATAATAGTCTGTAATTCAGCAGCTTAATGGAGGTTGCAGTGGTTAATAGCCTGATGGCTGTAGGGAAGAGGCTGTTCATGGACCTGAACATTACAGTTTCCAGTTTCCTGTACCTTCTTCCCGATGGCAGGAGTGAAATGAGTGTGTGGCCTGGGTGGTGTGGTCTTTATAACCCAGCGGGGTTGAATATTGATTTCTCTAATTTCAAGTAACCCTTATATTCCTACTCTCCCCACCCCTCTCTCCCACCCATTCCCTCTCTCCCCATCCTGCTAGTTCTACTGTTCATGCCCCCCTGTTATTACCTCCTCCACAGCCAACAATGGACCATTGTGGGCTCTTTAGTCATTACTGACGGTTCTGATCTGTTCTGTACCTTTCCATACCTCAAGTTTCCCTCTCCTCTGACTTTCAGTCTGAAGAAGGGTCCCATCCCAAAACATCACCTACTCCTTTTCGCCGGAGATGCCGCCTGTCCCGTTAGGTTACTCCAGCTTCTTGCGTCTATCTTTGGTGTAAACCAGCATCTGCAGTTCCTGCCTACACTTTTTTTTTTCATATTCATCCACAGCCAATGGATGCTGTTGGGAAGCTTGTAATGTCCTTCTGTGGTGGTTGATTTATTGGGCTGTTTCAGAGGGGCCTTTGTAAGGCATGGAGTCACATATAGACCATAGCAGACAAGGATAACAAATGGAATCTTCCCCAATAATCTCTCAAAGTGATCCAGGAACAGCCCCATACAGTGGAGGGAAGTGTATCTGTGTACTTCCTTATTACACCATTCAGAAGATGTGGATGTACTCTATAGATAATGAGTTATCTTGAATGTGTGTTTACTGTTATAGTCATAGAATCATAGAGTCATACAGCACGTGAATAGGCCCTTCAGCTCAACTCACCCATTCCAACCAAGATGCCCCATCTAAACTAATTCCATTTTCCTATGTCAGGCCCATATCCCTCCAAACCTGTCCTATCCACGTACCTGCAAGTGTCCTTTAAATGCTGTGTTAAAAGGCGGCTCAGCGGTAGAGTTGCTGCCTTACAGCGCCAGAGACCTGGGTTCGATCCTGACTACGGGTGCTGTCTGTATGGAGTCTGTATGAACATTCTCCCCATGACCTGCATGGGTTTTCTCCGGCAGCTCCGGTTTTCTCCCAGACTACAAAGACCTACAGGTTTGTAGGTTATTTAGCTTGGTAAAATTGTAACTTGTCCCTAGTGTGAGTAGGATAGTGTGGGTGTGCGTGGGTCGTTGATCTGCGCAGACTTGGTGGGCCAAAGGGCCTGTTTCCATGCTGTATCTCTAAAACTAAAACCTGCCTCAACGACCACCTCTAGCAGTTCGTTCCCACCCACCACCCTCTCAGTGAAAATGTTGCCACTCAGGTCCCTATCAAATCTTGTCCCTCTCACCTTAAAACCTGCGTCCTCTGGATCTTGATTCCCCTACTTTCAATTTCCTTCATGATGTTATGCACTTCTTTAAGATTACACTTAGCGCCCCCTGCAAAGGCATAAACCCTATCTTGCCCAACCTTTCCATACAGCTCAGGCAACTTCCTCGTAAATCTTCTCTGCTGTTGTCAAGTATCTATCTACACCCCTGGTGAGGGAGCAGAAAATTAGCTGCCAACTGGCTCGCAGGAACTGCTGATTAAGCACTCGTGGTGTAACCAGGTTGACCTTGACATTCTCCATTAATAGTCTCTCCGACGTGAATGCGAGAGGGAAAAGGCTTGAATTCCCTAAGAGATTTCTAATGAGCGGGTGGTGCCAAATCCCTGGGACTGAGGTGTTCGTAGTTTTAGTTTAGAGATACAGCACGGAAACAGGCCCTTCGGCCCACTGAGTCCGCGCCGACCAGCGATCCCCGTACACTAGCACTATCCTACACACTAGGGAAAATTTACAAATTTTGCTGAAGCCAATTAACCTGCAAACATGTGTTTAAGAAGGAACTGCAGATGCTAGAAAATCGAAGGTACACAAAAATGCTGGAGAAACTCAGCGGGTGCAGCAGCATCTATGGAGCGAAGGAAACAGGCAACGTTTCGGCCCGAAACGTTGCCTATTTCCTTCCCTCCATAGATGCTGCTGCACCCGCTGAGTTTCTCCAGCATTTTTGTGAACCTGCAAACATGTAAGTGTTTGGAATGTGGGAGAAAACCAGAGCACCCGGGGAAAACCCACGCAGGTCACGGGGAGACCGTACAAACTCCGTACAGGCAGCACCCGCAGTCAGGGTTGAACCTGGGTCTCTGATGCTGTAATGCAGCAACTCTACCACTGTGCTACTGTGCTGCCCCATATTCTGTTTATTATGAGAATATATGAATATTAACAAAAAGGTAACCCTGAGACCAATGAGCCGTCTATTTGTACACTTACAATCTATAGTCATTGCTGGCAGTTTTTGCCCCTAAACTACAGACAGTTAATTACCAACCATATTGCCATATCTTGAGTCATGTGTCGGCAAAACTAAATAGGGATGACATATTTCCTTCCCTGAGGAACATTCGTGAAACAGATGGGTAGTTACAACAATCTGGTAGATTTACACTATTTTATTTAATTATTTGACTTTAAAATATGCAGGTGACAGGGCGCAATTCAAATTCATATCTTATGAACAATGGTCTAGAAATTGGCTTAGAGTCCAATAACTTGATCATTGAGTTACCGTGTTTATTAATGCAATGATGTGACATGGGTCAATCTGTAATTCTTGATCAGGACGGCACAGTGGTACAGCTGGTGGAAACGCTGACTCACAGGACCAGAGATCTGGGTTCAATCCTGACCCCGTGTGCTGCCTGTGCGGAGTTTGCACGTTCTCTCTGGGTTTCCTCCGGGTGCTCCAGTTTCTTCCCACATCCCAACAATGGTTAATTGGCCTCTGTAAATTGTCCCCAAATTTGTAAGACGCAGAATTTGAGTGAACGAGTGAACAAATGCTCAGCATGGACTCAGTGGGCCAAAAGGCCTGTTTCCATGCTGTATCCTTTAGTTTTCGGTTAGAGATACAGCGTGGAATTAAGCCCTTCGGCCTACCGAGTACATGCTGGCGAGCTATCCCTGTACACTATCAATACCCTATACACTAGGGACAACTTGCAACCTATACTGAAGCCAATTAACCTACAAACCGCTACGTCTTTGGAGTGTGGGAGGAAACTGGAGCACCCAGGAGAAAACCCAAGCGGTCTCAGGAAGCACCGTATAGACAGCACCTGTAGTCAGGATCGAACCTGGGTTTCTGGCGCAGTAAGGCAGCTACTCTACCACTGTGCCCGCCATCTCTAAACTAAATCCAGAGAGATCCCTCCTGGCAACTAGAAATATCCATGGATGCACAGAAGCAACAAATGCGAGTTAAGTGACAAAGTATTCCTCTTACCAAAGGGAATGCAGACTGAACTTCCTTTTATGAGTTAGACAACCCAGTGGTATGAATATTGATTTTTCTAATTTCAAGTAGTCCCTGCATTCCCTCTCTCCCCACCTCTCCCCCACCCTAGTCGTCCTGTCAGCTCCACTGTTTGCATCCATATATCCCTTCGTTATCACCTCGTCCACAGCCAACAATGGGCCATTGTGGGCTCCACCTTTCCTTTTTCATCGCTGCCGCTCTGATTTGTTCCAAACCTTTTTATACCTCTAGTTTTCCCCTCCCCCGACTCTCAATCTGAGGACAGGTTTCAACCCGAAACATCCCCTCTTCCTTTTCTCCGGAGATGCTGCCTAACCAGCTGAGTTACTCCAGCATTTTGTGTCTAACTTCAATGTAACCCAGTATCTGCAATAGACAATAGACAATAGACAATAGGCAATAGATGCAGGAGTAGGCCATTTGGTCCTTCGAGCCAGCACCACCATTCAATGTGATCATGGCTGATCATCCCCAATCAGTACACTGTTCCTGCCTTCTCCCTATATCCCCTGACTCCGCTATTTTTAAAAGCCCTATCTAATTCTCTCTTGAAAGCATCCAGAGAACCCACCTCCACCGCCCTCTGAGGCAGAGAATTCCACAGACTCACCACTCTCTGTGAGAAAAAGTGTTTCCTCGTCTACGTTCTAAATGGCTTACTCCTTATTCTTAAACTGTGGCCCCTGGTTCTGGACTCCCCGAACATCGGGAACATGTTTCCTGCCTCTAGCGTGTCCAAGCCCTTAACAATCTTATATGTTTCAATGAGATACCCTCTCATCCTTCTAAACTCCAGAGTGTACAAGCCCAGCCGCTCCATTCTCTCGGCATATGACAGTCCCGCCATCCCGGGAATCAACCTTGTAAACCTACGCTGCACTCCCTCAATAGCAAGAATGTCCTTCCTTAAATTAGGGGACCAAAACTGCACACAATACTCCAGGTGTGGTCTCACTAGGGCTCTGTACAACTCCTACCTGCAGTTCCTTCCTACACATTCTTTTCCGGGTTGCTGAGTGGTGAGATCCACAACATCAGTTGCTGAATGGTTCGCGGGCACTTATTGTACTTGAGCTAAAATTGATTGTTCTGATTACAATTAAATTGCAGAACGCATTACTTAAAATGATAATAAAACTCAGGTGGAGGTTAATTTTCCAAATCAATCATACAAACCACCATCATCAGTCAAAATGCAAATATGCACAGTGCAACAAAGGCGTCTGGCAAAAGTCCACGAGTCACTTTTAACATCCCCGAGATACACAGAAAGCAATTATATTGATGGTGCAGATTGTGTTAGAGAAATGAACAGTGACATGGTCTCTCCTGGAAGATGGCAAAGTACTTGTAAATTCCCAGACGAGATGTATTGTTGGATGTTCAATGTTACTCATTTAATTCCTGGTTACTCCCATGAACAAAGCATGGATTAGACTTGCATTTATATCTGTTCTCCCATTTACAAGGCAGTTTACAGCCCGCGTGGTATTTTTGGCAATAGGAACTGTCATAGAGTCAGAAACAGGCCCTTCGGCCCAACTCATCCATGACATTCATGCATTTCACACAAAGGGTGGTGGGTGTATGGAACAAACTGCCAGAGGAGGTAGTTGAGCCTGGGACTATCCCAACATTTAAAAAACAATTAGATGTACATGGATAGGACAGGATTGGAGGGATATGGACTGGTGGGACTAGTGTAGCTGGGACATGTTGGTCGGTATGGGCAGGTTGGGCCGAATGGTCTGTTTCCAAACTGTCTACGAATCTATAACTCTATGACAACCAGGATGACTAATCTCAGTTAGTACCATTTGCCAGCGATTAGCCCGTATCCCTGTAAACCTTTCATATCGATGTACCTGCCCAGGTGTCTTTTAAATGTTGTTATTATACCTATCACAACTACTTCCTCTGGCCATTCGGCCCACCACCCTCTGTGTGAAAGCGTGCCCCTCAGGTTCTTACGACATTTTCCTCCTCTCACCTTAAACCTATGTCCTCTGCTTCTTCATTCCCCTGACCCTCGTCAAGTCAAGTCAAGTCAAGTTTATTCGTCACATTCGTCACATACGTGATGTGCAGTGAAATGAAAAGTGGCGATGCTCGCGGACTTTTGAGCAAAAAGACAAACAAACAAACAACCAAACAAAATACAAACAGAATGGAACAGAATCACATATTCTTTTACATATTAAATATTGTGGGCGGAAGGAAAAAGGGGGAAAAAACAGCAATTTAAAAATAATAAAAAATAAAAAGCAGTAGAGTGGTTCAGTAAAGTTAGTCCCTGGTGAGATAGGAGTTTACAGTCCTAATGGCCTCTGGGAAGAAACTCCTTCTGAACCTCTCCGTTCTCACAGCATGGCAACGGAGGCGTTTGCCTGAACGTAGCAGCTGGAACAGTCCGTTGCAGGGGTGGAAGGGGTCTCCCATGATCTTATTGGCTCTGGAGTTTCACCTCCTGATGTATAGTTCCTGCAGAGGGGCGAGTGAAGTTCCCATAGTGCGTTCGGCCGAACGCACTACTCTCTGCAGAGCCTTCTTGTCCTAGGCAGAGCAATTCCCAAACCAGATTGTAATATTTCCGGACAAGATGCTTTCCACAGCCGCTGAGTAGAAGCACTGGAGGATCCTCAGAGACACTCTGAATTTCCTCAATTGCCTGAGGAGGTAAAGGCGCTGCCTTGCCTTACTCACGAGTGCTGCGGCGTGTGATGTCCATGTCATATCCTCGGAGATGTGGACTCCCAGGTATTTAAAACCCTGGGAAAAAGACTATGCATTCACCCTATCTATTCCACTTGTTGTTTTATACACCTGTATAAGATCACCCCCTCCAAGGAATAAAGAAAGTCCTATCTGACCAAGGTGCCCCATCTAAGTGATTATAGTGCAAAAGATTCAGTGTGATAAAGCTCAGAAGCTTGACCCGAAAATGAATGGTAATGGCTGATGCACAAGGACCATTGAACATTTTGATTAATGCACTCCCAACTGCATGGAGCCCTTAATCCAATGGATGATGTGATTTGAAGGGGAAGTGTCGGCAGAGATTGTTTAGGATTTTTTTTCCATCTAAAAGATGATATCCCGGCTATTGCAGCATTTGACGATGTACCAGAAGTATCATATTGCACACTCAACCCCCTGGTCAATGACACATGCACACGTGCGTGTGCGAACACAAACATGCGCGCTACACACTCGGAGAGCAGCTCCACTATGGGACCTGACCTCTGATTCCATCAAAAAACATCTCCCCCAAGTGGTATAGAGTTTGGGACGAGCATCCTTTCAGCATTGCTGTGTGACGACATCGACAAGAGTGGTTATGAAATGTTCCTTAGGGGCTGAAGCTGATGGAATCAAAGGTGGAACCGCAGATGGTCAACAGTCTGTGATTATTCTGTGAAATCTGCCTCCTGAACCTTTGCCACATTACACAGTTTTACCTATCATCTCTCGAGACAGTCCCCAGTTAGGATGTAGTTCATTCCTGAGGACTGTCCATAACTGTTCAACAAGATGAATGTTCATGCTGTTGGGTTGTAAACCACCCAAAATCTGTGTCTCACCCCTGGTCCCTGCTATTTTCTTTTTCCTTAACAAAGTGATTTTATTCAATTAATCACAGTTACAGAGAGAAACAGATACAGATGAGAGATACAGCACAGAAACAAGCTCTTCGGCCCACTGGGTCTCCGCTGACCAGTGATCACCCTGTACACTAGCACTATCCTACACACTAGGGACAATTTTACAGAAGTCAATTAACCTACAAACCCACATGTCTTTGGAGTGTGGGAGGAAACTGGAGCACCCGATGAAAACCCACGAGGTCACATGGAGAACATACAAATTCTGCACAGACACCACCCGAGGTTAGGATCGAACCCAGGACTCTGGTGCTGGAAGACAACGACGCTACCACTGCGCCACTGTGCCGCCCCCTTCTTCTAATTTGGCATGGACGAGTTGGGCCGAAGGGCTGTCTCACTCTATGACTTTGCCACCTGTTCTAGTCAGAAATGAACAAGGTGTTTGCTCGCTGAATTTCATCAAAAGTAAGTCAATAATGCCTTACTTTTGATGAAATTCAGCGAGCAAACGCGATAATTCCCGATATTTTAGACCTTTAAATCTTCACGGCAAATGTCTGCTAAGCACTTCTGCTGTTTTTCCACCTTCAGTTCCCTCTTGTAATTACCTTACTTTCTATCTTTTTTATTGCCTGAAAATTTAGGTCGCTGTGCTTCACGGTCACCCCGACTAGCACAGAAAATTTCAGCTCAAAAATCGTCCGTTTTCCATGTTTTTAACAGGTGTGAAAGTGCGTGTTTCCCCATTCACTAACATGTACCGAAGTGACATATGTCCTCCAGTTAAATTTTTCGGTCACGTGAGGGGTGATCTACGCTCATTTGACCTTTGGTGAAATCACCCTATATAGAATTCATTCATTCATACTAGGAACAATTTTACATTCATACCAAGCCAATTAACTTACAAACCTGTACGTCTTTGGAGTGTGGGAGGGAACCGAAGATCTCAGAGAAAACCCACGCGGGGAGAATGAACAAACTCAGTACAGACAGCACCCATAGTCGGGATCGAACCCGGGTCTCTGGCACTGCAAGCGCTGTAAGGCAGCAACTCTACAGCTGCGCCACTGTGTAGGTTAATAGGCTTCTGTGAAATTACCCCTAATGTGTAAGATGGGAAAGTGGGATAACGTACATCAAGTGTATGGGTGATCGATGGCCGGTGTGGACTTGGTGGGCCGAACGGTATGTTTCCACGTTGTATCTCTAAAGTAAACTAAAATCATGCGTCCCAAAGCAAACCAAGTAATTCTCTCCACACTCTGACTATTTCCAGTGGGATATGATGGGAGTGTGGACAGAATCAATTGGTTTGTTTGGGGACATGATTTTGTAGAAAGCCAATAATCAGGTCGGGATTTCTTCATCCACTTATTTATAGATCTATCTATATTGATTAATGTAATGATTGAATAATTCCCTGCTCCAATATCTTAAATGGCTGGGTCTAACGCAGGATCCATAAAATGACTGCCTCACAGCTCCGATGACCAGGGTTCAATCCTGACGTCTGGTGCTGTGTGTGTGTGTATTCCGTACGTTCTCCCTGTGTTCTTTCCAGCTCTTAACCATCAGTATCATGAGGCTGGTATAAGCCCTTCCCTCATCACACACAGTTTAATTTCCTTATGAAGGTCATCCTAATTAGTTGTAGACCAAGTGGCTGATCTTGGCTAGATTTAGTTTAGTTTAGTTTAGAGGAACAGCACGGGAACAGACACTTCGGCCCACTGAGTCGGTGCCGACCAGCGATCCCCGTACACTAGCACTATCCTACACACTCTAGGGACAATTAACACACACTAATGACAATCTAGATGAAGAATCACATCTTGGCTCTTACAAGTGAAAGGTACATGGCTCTAACTGTTGCTATTTGTAGATGTTTCAATTGATGCCTGGTCCTCATTTGGAGAATGAAGCGCAGAGATATTTTTCCAGTTAGATATAAAAGTAAACTTTTAGCCAATTAGTCCCACAGACCATTCTGAAAATAATTACATGTCCTAAATGTCTTTTATGTCTAATGCAAGGAATAGAGGGATATGGATTACGTGTCGGCAGATAAGAGTTGCTCTTGGTATCATGTTCGGCACAAACATTATGGGCCGAAGGGCCTGTTCTGGTGCTGTACTGTTCTATGTTCTTTGTTCTGAAAGGTTAGCTTAGTTTAGTTTAGAAATACAGCGTGGAAACAGGCCTTTCGGCCCACCGAGCCCGTGCCGACCAACGATTACCCCGTGCACTTGTTCTATGTTATCCTAGTTTTGCATCCTACACTCTAGAGGGAATTTACAGAAAGCAATTAACCTGCAAACCTGCACGTCTTTGGAATGTGGGAGGAAAACGGAGTACCTGTAGAAAACCCACACAGATACAGGGAGTACGTGCAAGCTCCACACAGACAGCTTCCATAGCCAGGATCGAACTCAGGTCTCAGGCACTGTGAGGCAGCAATAGACAATAGACAATAGATGCAGGAGTAGGCCATTCGGCCCTTCGAGCCAGCACCGCCATTCAATGTGATCATGGTTGATCATCCACAATCAGTACCTCGTTCCTGCCTTCTCCCCATACCCTCTGACTCCGCTATCTTTAAGAGCTCTATTTAACTCTCTCTTGCAAGTATACAGAGAACCGGCCTCCACCGCCCTCTGAGGCAGAGAATTCCACGGACTCACAACTCTCTGTGTGAAAAAGTGTTTCCTCATCTCCGTTCTAAATGGCTTACCCCTTATTCTTAAACTGTGGCCCCTAGTTCTGGACCCCCTCAACATCGGGAACATGTTTCCTGCGTCTAGCGTGACCAAACCCTTAATAATCTTATATGTTTCACTAAGATCCGCTCTCAACCTTCTAAATTCTAGAGTATACAAGCTCTACCAGCTGTGCCACTGTTGAACTTTGACCATGAGGTAATTAGTAACCATCTCCAAAATAAGCAAATCAGTCCGATAACAAAGTATAGATAATTGCTAAAGATGCTGTTGTTTCCGGTGTTGGGGAAGGCAATTAAGTTAAAATACTAGGTGTGCCCACCATTAGCTCAAAGGTAGATACAATATGCTGGAGTAGCTCAGCGGGACAGGCAGCATCTCTGGAGAGGAGGAATGGGTGACGTTTTGGGTTGAGGCCCTTCTTCAAACTCCATCCAGACTCTTCTTCAGTGTATATTAACTCTCTGCTTCAGCCCAATGTATCGAGTTTTTTAAAATCATTTTAGCTGAGAGATGCCACAAATGAATGGCATCATTTTATCAGCTATTTCCTAAACCAATAAACCATTTAACATAATTATTAAAATAACTCAAATGGCTAAAATACTTGCATGATAATGTCACATGCAGTCATTTCTGGGCTTTGATGGAGATATTTCATTGCAATGCTCCTTACCACAAGGCACATACCATACATTTATAAAAACAAGTTACTATTTAATGGAATTGTTTCAGAATGTACATTCAACATTTGTCTTGGAATGAAATTCTAATTTATTATTTAGCTGCTCTGTCACACTCGAACTTTGATGCATTGTACCCATCTTATAATCATGCATAATACAGCTTCCCTTCCATTCTTAATGGTCACGCGTTAAATTAAAAATAACACGGTGTGGAATGAAAGACCATTTGCTAGATTATTTTAACTAGAAAGCCCAATAGACTTCCTCCAACCTGGTAAAACTGGGGCTACCTCTGTTTAAAAAATGCACTGCTGTCTTTTGAAGATTAACACACATATTATTAACCTCATCCTACTGAGTTGTAGACCAAGTGGCTGATCTTGGCTAGATTTAGTTTAGTTAAGTGATAACAGGCAACAGACCAATCAGCCCACTGTGTCCGTGCCGACCAGTGATCCCTGCAAACTTGCACTATCCGACACACTAGGGACAATTTACAATTTAACCAAAGCCAATTAACCTACAGACTTGTACTTCTTTGGAGTGTGGGAGGAAACCGGAGCACCAGGGGAAAACCCACGCGGTCAAAGTGAGAACGTACAAATTCCATAGAGACAGCGCCCGTAGTCAGGATCGAACCCGGGTCTCTGGCACTGTAAGGCAGCAACTCTACCGCTGCGCCATTGTGGCGAGGCAAGTGGAGGGAGAATAGACCAGTTCCCACTGGTGGCCATTAATCAGTAGATCCTGTAGAAAGCATGTGTGCACAGTTTGGTCTTTCATTATTGCTCTTCCAAAGCTGAAATAAGTCACAAGACTTAAAATTTCAACTTGCAAGTGCAAATTAAATCTTGGATGAGACTCTGAAATGTAACCAAGCCCCTTCAAAGTACTTAATAGGAGGCCAGTGGCAAAAGTTGCAGAGGTCTTAGATCCAAAGACGAGTCGTATACATTAGCCAGAATAAGTGGCAACTCTAAGAATTGGCAGTTTAAAATACAGCAAAAAAAATCAAGAATTTGAGTAGGAGTTGAAGAATAGGAGTATGAGAAAACTTGCAAGGATCATAAAGGCAAATTGTAAAAGTTTCTACAAGTATGTAAAGAGAAAAATGATTAATGAACACAGATGTGATTCCCTCACAGTCAAAATGGAAGACATTTTAATGGGAAACAAAAAGTTCCAGTGTAATTAAACAAATAATTTGGCTCTGTCTTCATTGATGAAGATGCAAATAACTCAAGTAATGAAAAATGACATGCAAGTGCAGAATTAGTTATGAAGACAAATGGTATGATAGTCTTCATTGCAAGAGATCTTAAGCATTACAATAAGATGTACTACAATAATTATACAGGGAGTTGGTGAGTCTACACCTAGATATAGTGAACAATTTTAGTCACCATATCTAAGAAAATATATTTTGCCAATGAGTTGTCCAACAACGGTTCATCAAACCAATTGATATGATATCATATGCTGAGAGATTTGGTGGATATAGCCTGTATTCACCAGAGTTTTAAAGAATAAGAGGGGATTTCATTGAAACATACAAACGGTTGAGAGAGGTTCTTAGACTAGATGTAGACAGGATTTTTCTTCCTGGCAAGGTATCTACAACAAGAAGTCACAATCTCAAGGTATGGATAAGACATTTAGGACTGAGATGGAATTCTCTACCACAAGAGGAAATCTTTACCACAAATCGCACAATATATGTAAGTCAGTGACAGAATAATGTCCAGTGTGACAGATAGATGTTGAAAGAGTAAGAAACTGGTATTGAAATACAGAATCAACCATGATCTTATTGAAAGATGGAGCAGGCTTGAAGGGCCAAATGGCCTTGTCTTCCTAGTTTTTTAAGCTGCTGTGTTAAGTTTAGTTTAGCTTATTATTGTCACCTGGTACAGTGAAAAGCATTTTTTGTTGTTGCGTGCTATCCAGTCAGCGAAAAGGCTATACATGATTACGATCAAGCAATCCACAGTGTATAAATACAGGATAACGGCTATATCGTTTAGTGCAAGATAAAGTCCAGTAAAGACCGACTGAAGATAGTTCAATGATTCCAGTGAGGTAGACGGGAGGTCAGGACCGCTCTCTAGTTCGCGAGAGGACAGTTTCTGCAGAGTGGAACATTTGGCAAAACAAGGATGTACTACAACATACAACATTCGGCAAGATATACAGCGGAATCAGACTTTATTTTTAATGAAATCAGATTATAGTTTTTCAAATTCTTGCAGTTGATGCCATAGAAAATCTGAAAACATCAGTCTTGAAGAGTGAAGAGGCAAGGGTGTTTATCTGCCACATGCATCAGATATCAACCAGGACAATTACATTCTTACTTGCTGCAGTTTTACAGGCACGTTTGATGCATCATTGTTGTGAGTCTCAGATACCTCACCATAGGATGTCGAATAACCATGAATCCAGGACGGCACAGAGCTGCTGCCTTATGCCCCTGTCCCACTTAGGAAACCTGAACGGAAACCTCTGGAGACTTTGCGCCCCAAACAAGGTTTCCGTGCGGTTCCCGGAGGTTGCAGGTAGTGGAAGCAGGTAGGGAGACTGACAAAAACCTCTAGGAAACTCCGGGAACCGCACGGAAACCTTGGGTGGGGCGCAAATTCTCCAGAGGTTTCCGTTCAGGTTTCCTAAGTGGGACAGGGGCATAAAGTGCCTGTCCCACATTCACAACCTAATTCACGACCTGTTTTACTCGTGGACATTTTTCATCAGGCTAGAAAAACACCCCCGACCTACTTGATGCCACGAGTACCTACGACCTCCTACGACCTCGTGACGGCCATGCTACGAGTATGAGTCAATGGCAAACTCAGCAGAGGCCATGAATTAGGTCGTGAAAGTGGGACAGGCTCTTTACAGCGCTAAAGACTTGGGTTCAATCCTGACCTTGGGCGTTGTCGTTGTCTATCTCGAGTTTGCATGTTCTCCCTGTGATCGCTTGGGTTTTCCTCCAGGTACTGCATTTTAGCTGTCCCACATCCCAAAGATGTGCGGGTTTGTAGGTTAATTGGCCTCTGTAAATTGCCCTCGGCGCATGGGGAGTGGATGAGAAAGTCGGACAACATAGGACTAGTGTGAACGAGTGATCAATGCCCAGCCTGGACGAAGTGGGCCAAAGGGACTTTTTCCATGCTGTGTCTTTCAATTCAATTCAACTCAATTCAACCAGAACACGTATACACTGTGAAACCTAAAACATCTCACAGTGTTAGGATGACGCAGGTTTGCAATGGAATCCAGCAGTGACCAGCTCACAGATCCTCTGTGACATACGCAGTGAGGTTCAATATCTCAGTGAAATGCTGGTTAATAGCAACTCACTGTTTCTGTAAATGTGGCCAACTTCTTCAGTTTCACTGACAAAGGAGCATATGAAGTGGGTGCAAGAATAGGCCACTGAGCTATTTTGCCATGTAATGAGATTGTGGCTTATCTGCTTTTAATCTCCACTTTACTTTCTCACTGCTATCCCGGGTGAACTTCGGTTATCAAGTATCAGTTTGCCTCTACCGCCACCATGTTTTGCCGCACGGTGGTGCTGCCTCACCACTCCAGGGACCTGGATTCAGTCCCGACCCTGACCCTGGTCTGAAGAAGGGTCTCGACCCGAAACGTCACCTATTTCTTCTCTCCAGAGAAGCTGCCTGTCCCGCTGAGTTACTCCAGCATTTTGTGTCTATCTTCTGACCCTGACTATTGTCTGTGAAGAGCTTTCCCTGTGACCATAAGACATAGGAATGGAAATAGGCCATTTGGCCCATTGAGTCTACTTTGCCATTCATTCATGGCTGATCTATTTTTTCCCACTCAATTCCATAATTGTTAAAGGGCATTTGAGAGAGAATAGTTTAAAGAAAAGAGGTGGGGGTATAGAATTGATGAGATTGCTCTGGCTTCCTTCCATGGTGTAACGAAATACAAGGTAAAAATGGAGTTCCTAATGACTGAGAGAAATAACTGAGGTAAATGTAGGTTCCTCTCCATCTTAATTGGATTGTCCCCCGTTTTTAGTTATCCGCACTAATAGATTTGCCCTGTCAAGATCCCTTGGCAATCTTATAGATTTCTATCAAATTCTTTTTTATTCGTCTAAACTCAAGCCTTGCCTGCCGAATGGACTTCGCATTGCCCAGAGGTAGATACACAAAATGCTGGAGTAACTCAGCGGGGACTGGCAGCATCTCTAGAGAGAAGGAATGGGTGACGTTTCTGGGCAAAACCCTTATTCAGACTGGAGAAGCTGCTTGTCCCGCTGAGTTACTCCAGCGTTTGGTGTCTGTCTTCGGTGTAAACCAGCATCTGCAGTTCCTTCCGACACATTTCATATCTCCCATACTGTATCCAATGTGGTAGATCTGGACCCACACACTGAGCCTATCTATATCCCGCTACAGACTCACACCTTGCTCTCTTCACAATTTACTTTCTTGCCTACTTTTACAGTGTATCAGTAGTAAATTTAGAAGCAATACCTTCAGCGCCTTCTTCCAAGAATGAATATAAATTGAAAAGTATAAAAGATTGAGACTCCAGCACACCACTCGTTGCTTCTTGCCAAATAGAAAAAGACACACTTCTGTTTAATCTATTTCCTTTTGCCAGCCAAATATCTGTGTGCCAATGTGTTACCTTTTTACTGTGAGCTGTTATTTCCCCACAATAATGTTTGATATGACATCTTCCAGCAATCTATTGATTGGAACATATTATTTCTTGAAAGGACAATAAATTGACCAAACCTGGTTCTTCTTTCACAAATTACCGAATGATAGAGCTAGAAAGGTGCCTTTCAGCCCATCGTGTCCATGCCTTATCTCCACACATCCTATTTTTCTGCTTAAGACTATGTCCCTCTGTATTCTATCCGAGCATCTGTCCACGTGCCTTTCCAAAGGTTGCATTGTTTCTACCTCTATTACCATCTGTGGCAGATTGTTGCATTTATCCACCACCCTCTGTGTGAAAAGTGTGCCACTCAGATCTCCTTTAAATTCCTCCTCTCTCACCTTAAACCTGTGCCCTCTAATTCTAAATTCCCCCATCCTGAGAGAAAAAAAACCCAGACTATCTGTGCTACTATCTATGCCCTTCATTACTATATAAACATCGATACTCCATTCCCTTTGTCCTGTTTTCAAACCTTCTCCATTCCCTTTGTGCCTTTTTCACACCTTACACTTCCTTATCTATGTATTCTCCTCTCCCCTGACGAAGAAGGGTGTCGACCTGAAACATCACCCACTCCTTCTCTCCAGAAATGCTGCCTGTCCCACTGAGTTACTCCAGCATTTTTGTGTCTATCTAAAGAGAAACAGTCTTTTGACTCGAGAGATCTTGTATACTCTCTCGGGAATCAAAGGACATGTTTATCTTTGCCCTACCACAAAGATTCTCATTTTACACCTGTCACAGCCACCTCCCCTTCTCTCCTGACCTGTGGTGAGCTCAGATTATCAGAAAGCCATGGTTTATTTACATCAATTAATTTAATCAAACTCTGTAAAGCACTTTGGTTCAAATACTGGTTTTGTTGAAAAGTGCTATATAAATAAAGATTATTATTATTATTATATTAATTACACACCCCTGTCCGACCAGCATTTAGCCAGTGGCGCCCACTAGTGGTGAGATGGGATTTAAACTTCAAGTTAGGAATTGAGGGTTTGACAAACTAATAGACTGTGAGAACGATGGGCAAGGAGGATTTATGCCTGAATCGGAAGAGTGTAAATTATAGAAGGAAAGGGAAGGGGACAGATGAGGAGAGCTCTGGAATAATTGTCTGGAGAAGGCAAAGATGGGTGAATATAAAAGATGGGTTTTATAACAGTTTTACGTGAAACCACAGGTATATCGACGTGTTTTCAGATTCAGATTCAGATTCAATTTTAATTGTCATTGTCAGTGTACAGTACAGAGACAACGAAATGCATTTAGCATCTCCCTTGAAGAGCGACATAGCAAACGATTTGAATAAAAAATAAAATAAATAAATAATAAGTAATCCGTGGGGGGGGGTGGTGATTGGCAGTCACCGAGGTACGTTGTTTAGTAGAGTGACAGCCGCCGGAAAGAAGCTGTTCCTCGACCTGCTGGTTCGGCAACGGGAGAGACCTGTAGCGCCTCCCGGATGGTAGGAGGGTAAACAGTCCATGGTTGGGGTGAGAGCAGTCCTTGGCGATGCTGAGCGCCCTCCGCAGACAGCGCTTGCTTTGGACAGACTCAATGGAGGGGAGCGTGGAACCGGTGATGCGTTGGGCAATTTTCACCACTCTCTGTAATGCCTTCCGGTCGGAGACAGAGCAGTTGCCATACCATACTGTGATGCAGTTGGTAAGGATGCTCTCGATGGTGAAGCGGTAGAAGTTCACCAGGATCTGAGGAGACAGATGGACCTTCTTCAGTCTCCTCAGGAAGAAGAGACGCTGATGAGCCTTCTTGATCAAGTGACACATTACTTGAAGAGTATATCTGCAACTTGCCACAATAATTCAAATGGATTGTGTTGGGAAAATCTGCCAACGTAGAAGATGGAACAGTATATTTGGCCCACAATGTCTGTGCCAAACATGATGCCAAGTTCAACTGATCTAATTTGCCTGCACTTCTATGTGCCTATCTAAAAGCCTCTGAAACACCGCTATTGTATCTGCCTCTACCACTGCCACTGGCAATGCGTTCCAGGCCCACACCACTCTCTGTGTAAAAAACGAATCCCCATTAAACTTTCCCCTCTCACCTTATGGTCAAGTATTGGACTTTTCCACCCTGGAAAAAGGTTCTGACTGTCTACCCTATGATGCTTCATAATTATATTACAATATAAATGTATAATTTTATGTCTTTTTTTCCCCTCGTCACTGTATAACATAGTAAATCACTAATCTTAGTCTGAAGAAGGGTTTCGGCCTGAAACGTTGCCTATTTCCTTCGCTCCGTAGATGCAGCTGCACCCGCTGAGTTTCTCCAGCATTTGTGTCTATCTACGATTTTCCAGCATCTGCAGTTCCTTCTTAAACACTAATCTTAGTCATGTCCAATTGAGAGAGGTCCACACACAGCAAGTATACAAAATATATTTATTAACTACTCAATAGCTCAGTAGGAAATACAGTACATTGGAATAAACATTAACGTTGATTTTTCAGGCAACCCTGACAACATACTGACAATCAACAGGAAGCCAAGGACTAAACCAACCAGGTATTTTTCCCTCGTCTTTATCGCCTGAGCTGGATAATCTGAAGGCGGGCGCCGACTTTTCAAAGCAGAGCTTTCTACATAATGCCAGGGCTGCTTCTTCTCAACAGCACTAAGGCAGCTCAGCCAAGAGCTCCACCCTGGAGCATGGATGCAAAACAACTGTGATGCAGGAGCCTTTACGAATGGTACTTCCTGTCCGTTGACTTAGGCAAAAGCAGGGAACAACACCATGGGGCATATTCCGAGCTGGCAGCCAGGGAACGATTATTGTCCACAGTTCTCTGGTCATTGTGATCATTTCTGTTAGCAGATACTTACATAGAAACATAGAAAATAGGTGCAGGAGTAGGCCATTTGGCCCCTCGAGCCTGCACCGCCATTCAATATGATCATGGCTGATCATCCAACTCAGTATCCTGTACCTGCCTTCTCTCCATACCCCCTGATCCCTTTAGCCACAAGGGCCACATCTAACCCTCTTAAATATAGCCAATGAACTGGCCTCAACTACCTTCTGTGGCAGAGAATTCCAGAGATTCACCAC
Source organism: Leucoraja erinaceus (assembly GCF_028641065.1). Taxonomy (NCBI): domain Eukaryota; kingdom Metazoa; phylum Chordata; class Chondrichthyes; order Rajiformes; family Rajidae; genus Leucoraja; species Leucoraja erinaceus. Next base: position 46,721,296 of record NC_073389.1, read on the forward strand.
TCTCTGTGTGAATTTTTTTTTTTCTCATCTCAGTCCTAAAAGATTTTCCCTTTATCCTTAAACTGTGACCCCTTGTTCTGGACTTCCCCAACATCAGGAACAATCTTTCTGCATCTAGCCTGTCCAACCCCTTAAGAATTTTGTAAGTTTCTATAAGATCCCCCCTCAATCTTCTAAATTCTAGCGAGTACAAGCCGAGTCTATCCAGTCTTTCCTCATATGCAAGTCCTGACATCCCAGGAATCAGTCTGGTGAACCTCCTCTGTACTACCTCTATGGCAAGAATGTCTTTCCTCAGATTAGGAGACTGACAGATTAGGAGATTACAATGGCTGCACCTCCAAAATTATGAGTGACCGTATTTCAAAAGGTTCTTCACAGGCTGATGCACAGAGCTAGTGAAAGGCATTGTATAAATGGAATCTGGTTCCACAGTTTGCAAACCTACTGTGGGGTGTGGGGAGATGGAGCGGCACTTATAACGAAGTGGATCCTGCAACTGGTTATCTCTGTAGATGGGAAAGGCAAAGAAATAGGTGCAGCTAAAGCGAGGTTAGTTTAGAGATATAGCATGGAAACAGGCCTTTCGGCCCATCTGGTCCATGACGGCCATCTGTTCACTCCAGTTTTTTATCTTATCCCACTTTCTCATCTATTCCCTATATACCAGGGGCAATTAATTTATCTTGCATTAAACATGATGCCCTTTATCCTGTATCTGTACACTGTGAACAGCATGATTGTAATCATGTAGAATCTTTTCGCTGACTGAATAGTAAATAACAAAAAAACGTTATACTGTACACGTGACAATAATAATCTAAATTCATAAACTAAACTACATTTATTGGGCCAATTCACCCACAAACCCCCACCTCTTTGAAGTGTGGGAGGAAACCAAAGCACCTGGAGAAACCCACACGGTCACAGGGAGAACATGCAAACTCCACACAGGCAGCATCCGAGGTCAGGATCGAACCCAGATCTTTGGCGCTGTGAGGTCGCAGCTCTGCCACTGTGCCACCGTACGGCCCTGTTGTCAGGGTGATAAATAGATCAAAGGATTTGAGTTTGAATGTGCAGGAAAGAACCAAAGATAAGACACACATAAAGACGAAATAGCTCAGCGGGTCAGGCAGCATCTCTGGAGAAAAAGAGTAGGTGGCATTGTCTTTGGATCTGAAGAAAGCTCTCAACCTGAAACGTCACCCATTCCTTGTTTCCAGAGTTGGTGCCTGACCCGCTGAGTTACTCCAGCTTTTTGTGTCTCTCAAAGAGTTTGAATGTTAGTGTCAGGGTAATAAGAGTCTGGAGGCAGCCAACCCGATCAGGAGTGGATGTGGAGGCAGTAACAAGAGTTAAGCTTTAAGGCAGGGATGACATTCCTCCTACTGGAGGACAGTGCTGGCTGACAGTCTGACAGTGCAAGTGGACCATGGAATTGATTCTGCAAGTGAAAGTGCAAGGTCAACTTGAATCCCTTTTCTTCAGCAGCAGGGCACTGTGATTAACGAACAATTTAAATAAATTACACTCCAAAGAACACAAGCGATATAGAAGCGGGTTTTGTCCTTCATTCAAGAAACCGCTTTGTGGGAGAGAAAATAAATCACTATCCCTGAGTTTAGTTTTTGTTTCTGTCAAACAGCTGCGGTGGAGAGCGTCAGTTTTATTCTGCTCTGGCTGGGAATCCATCGTTTCAACCCAGCGAGTGAGTGACCAGGAAATATTCAGATTCGAAATACTTCCAGTGCAAGTTAGATTACTATTGACAAAACAAAAATAAAAATCCTAAATAAAAACGAAATTCCTCTCTGGCACAATCCATCATACGGTAGTCATGTGTCTTATTTTCCGTGGGTTTCCGGGAACGTTCATCGGTTGCCTTTGTGTTCTCTCCTGGACTGCGTAATTATCCGCTGGAGCTGGAGGGGTCTGTTTGACAAGAGAGAAATGACACAATAACTAAGGCTTTCCAGACAAGGAATGAACCTATTTGCCTTAGAAGGGATGGAATACAATTTTATTGGATTGGTTCCTGGAAAATGTTACACTTTGCAGCTGTGTGTGCGTGTTTGTGCGCGCATGCGTGTTTGTGTGTGTGGGGTATGTATGTGTGAGTGTGTGCGTGAGTACGTGTATTAGTGTGTGTGGGTGTGTGGGTGTGAGAGAGTGTGAAGGAGTGTGTGTATATGTGTGTGTTTGTACGTATGTGAGTGTGTGTGCATTTGTGGGCGTGTGTTTGTGTGCGCACATGCACATGCGGCGGCATGTGTACACGAGAGAGATGTGGTACATATACAGTATGTGTGGGTTTAATGCTTCTACCTATTTCCAAGATGTATGAGTGCGTGCGTGTGCACAAGCATACGATATATGCATGTAAATGGTGTGCAGGTGTGGGGCATTTCTGGGTCTGGAATGTGGTATATGTGTGCATGTGTGTGTGCGTCTGTGCGTGCGTGTGCACATGATATGGTATATGCATGTGTGGGTTTTATGTCTCAATGTTTGTCGTAGGTGCATGAATGTATGTATGTGTGTATGTGTGGCATTTCCTTTTTTTTGTTTTAATGTACTCTTTTATTGGCATTCCACAACAAACACATTTCCATAAAAACGGGTTTCAGGTATAATACTATATGTATACATCATCCACTTATGTTTGTCTTGAATTGCCTCTTTATGTGATTTGTACAAAACAAATATAGAAACAGAAACACAGTAAAATACAAACACTTGGGCAGTGATCTTTCTTTACCATATAATCAAAAATTTGTAAAAAATAAAATCTGGCCTACGAGGCGTTACATATAGTTAACCCAATTTTCCCAGCATGACACAAATAAATGCAATTTAGAGTTAGCATTTGCTGTTATTTACTCCATTGTGATGTCCATCCATGCATTCAGAGTTGGACTCTCCTGTGATAACCATTTCTTTGTGAGAGCTTTTTTGCCAGCTAATGTGTGGCATTTCCATGTGTGGTACGTGTGCGTGGGAGGAGTCGAGGCCTGGTGTGTGGGCTATCTCTGTATGGGTAAGTTGTATGTGAAAAGGCACAAAGTGCTGGAGTAACTCAGCAGGTCAGGCAGCATCTCTGGACAACATAGATAGGTGATGATTTGGGTCAAGATCCTTCTTCAAACTGATTGTGAAGAGGGGGGAGAAGTCAGCTGGAAGACATGAGGGGCAGGAAAAAGCCTGGCAGATCGATACAGATGAGGGTTTTTTTTTTCGAGACCCAAAATGTCAGCTATCCATGGTCTCCAGAGATGCTGCCTGAGCCACTGAGTTACTCCAGTTTTTTGTGTCTATGTACATCAGTATGTTGCATGTGAGAGAGAGCTTATCTGTGGGGTACTTCATTGTGGTATTGCATCACAGTATCATCGATCTCATGGATAATAGGTGCGCCATTCTGCAAGCCAGCCTTCTGAAGCTTTGTTAGAGCTGTCTGCTTCAGTCTGACCCACAGCAAGTTACATGTAACCCGGCAAATAAGTTCAATAGACAATAGGTGCAGGAGTAGACCATTCGGCCCTTCGAGCTAGCACCGTCAAGGGGATCAGAGGGTATGGAGAGAAGGCAGGTACGGGATACTGAGTTGGATGATCAGCCATGATCATATTGAATGGCGGTGCAGGCTCGAAGGGCCGAATGGCCTACTCCTGCACCTAATTTCTATGTTTCTATGATCATGGCTGATCATCCACAATCAGTACCCCGTTCCTGCCTTCTCCCCATATCCCTTGACTCCGCTATCTTTAAGAGCCCTATCTTACTCTCTTGAAAGCATCCAGATAATCGGCTTCCACTGCCCTCTAAGGCAGAGAATTCCACAGATTCACAACTCTGGGTGAAAATTTTTACCCTCACTACGTTCTAAATGGCCTACCCCTTATTCTTAAACTGTGGCCCTGGGTTCTGGACTCCCCCAACATCGGATCATGTTTTCTGTCTCTAGCATGTCCAATCCCTTAATAATCTTATATGTTTCAATAGGATCTCCTCTCACCCAGTCGATCCATTCAACATATGTCAGCACCGCCATCCCAGGAATTAGCCTCGTGTACCTAAGCTGCACGCGCTCAAATTTGAGGACCAAAAATGCACACAGTACTCCAGGTGTGGTCTCACCAGAGCCCTGTACAACTGCAGAAGGACCTCTTTGCTCCTATACTCAACTCCTCATGTTATGAAGGCCAACATGCCATTAGCTTTCTTCACTGCCTGCTGTACCTGCATGCTTAGTTTCAGTGACTGATGTACAAGGACACCCAGATCCCGTTGTACTTCCCCTTTTCCTAACTCGACATCATTCAGATAATAATCTGCCTTCCCATTCTTGCCACCAAAGTGGATAACCTCACATTTATCCACATTAAACTGCATCTGCCATGCAACTGCTTCTGCAAGTCACCCTGCATCCTCATAGCATCCTTCTCACAGTTCACACTGCCACCCAGCTTTGTGTTGTCTGCAAATTTGCTAATGTTACTTTTAAACCCTTCATGTACATTGTAAATAGCTGCGGTCCAGGCACCGAGCCTTGCGGCATCTGTGAAAGAAAATGGACAGACAACTTTTGGGATCAGGTCCCTTCCTCACACTGAAGACGTGTCCCGACCCGAAATGCCGCCTGTCCATTTCCTTCCACAGATGTTGCCTAACCTGTGGAGTTCCTCCAACAGAAGAGTTTGCCCTCGTTGCCTGGGCTGTAACGTGACACAGTGAATTGTCTCAGCCTTTTCGTCATCAGCCCGTTTCACAAAGAGGTGGATACACTCCGTGAGCCTTCTCTCTCTGAGACTGCAGGGGGATTAGAAACATAAACATAGAAATTAGGTGCAGGAGTAGGCCATTCGGCCCTTCGAGCCTGCACCGCAATATGATGATCTGATCATCCAACTCAGTATCCCGTACCTGCCTTCTCTCCATACCCCCTGATCCCCTTAGCCACAAGGGCCACATCTAACTCCCTCTTAAATATAGCCAATGAACTGGCCTCAACTACCCTCTGTGGCAGAGAGTTCCAGAGATTCACCACTCTCTGTGTGAAAAAAGTTCTTCTCATCTCGGTTTTAAAGGATTTCCCCCTTATCCTTAAGCTGTGACCCCTTGTCCTGGACTTCCCTAACATCGGGAACAATCTTCCTGCATCTAGCCTGTCCAACCCCTTAAGAATTTTGTAAGTTTCTATAAGATCCCCTCTCAATCTCCTAAATTCTATTAGGTTGCAGATGCTGGTTTAAACTGAAGATAGGCACAAAAGATACAAAGATAAGGAAGCGTAAGGTGTGAAAATAGGACAGAGGGAATGGAGATCAAGGGCAGTGCCACGTCGGCAGGCAGAAATAAAAAGGTCTAAAGAGGGTAGAGGGCTGTCTGGGAGAGTCCAATGTGAGGGGGATCAGTGGAGACGGGAGAAGGGGTCATCACTGGGTGGTGAGGACTCCTTCCCATAGAAGAGGCGGAGGCGAGCGATTCTGGGTTAAAACGTGGTCGTAGAGTCGGAGAGCAGGAGGAATCACAGAGGGGGGAGCACCGAGAGAGGATGTTGCTGATCTCTCATTGGAGAGAGGACGAGAACATCTTCAAAGGAGACATACCTTGAGGAGATTTTGCAGTGGAGCAGACGAAATATGTAGGAAAGGAACTGCAGATGCTGTTATAAACCGAAGATAGGCACAAAATGCTGGAGTAACGCAGAGGGACAGGCAGCATCTCAGATAGAAGGAATGAGTGACGTTTCGGGTTGAGACCCTTCTCCAGATTGAGTCAGGGAAGAGGGAGATACAGTGATAAGGAAGTGTAAGGCGTGAAAAGGAAAATGGATTGCTTGCTACCAGTTACATAGCCTGTGGAAAGGCAATGATAATGCGTGGGATCAAGATAACTCTCTGTGATATTCTTGGTCACTCCAGCCCTCAGGATGGAGCTTCAGATAGAGCACTGTTCAATCTCTTTGAATGTAAGCTGATTTTGCTTGAGGCTACAGTATAGCTGGTGTTATAAGCCTGTCATCTAACAGTGCATTCACAGCCAGAAGAGCATTTTACCATCTTAAGAGGAATCCTGGCCTTAGAGAGCAGTGGTTTCCAAGAGGACTTTCATTGCACCACTTTCCATTGCTTTCTACCTCCCATCCTATGGTTGGGACACTGGAATGACAGGGACCGGCCCACAACTCACAGTCAAAGAGCCTCCCACCAGGCACGGTCTAAGATCTAATCTAATCAACATCTAATGAATGGCCTCAAGAGTGAGGTCTTGCAGCATGGGCCCGTACCCGAGATGGGGCCTTTTGACACCCGAGGGTTGTAATCTCATCTAAGTGTGAGGAAATGTTCCGACCCGAAACGTGACCTATTCTTCTTCTTCAGAGATGCTGCCTGATCCGCTGAGGTGCTCCAGCATTTTGTGCCTATCTTTCTTCTAATCAGCCCATTATTCCCACACTAGTTCTTTGAAACAGAGCCCCGACCAAAAACAACGTCACCTATCCATGTTCTCCGGGGATGTTGCCTGTCCTGCTGAGTTACTCCAGCACTTTGTGTCTTTTTTATTTTGCAAAGCAGCATCTGCAGATCCTGATGCCTTCTCTCCAGAGATACTGCCAGAGTTACTCCAGCTTGTTTGTGTCTATCTTCGGTGTAAACCAGCATCTACAGTTCCTTCCTACACATTCCCCCCCCCCAAATACCTCTGACTGCCCCACCATTCCCCACCCTCCCACCAAGTCTACCAAATACCTGACGGCCATGTTGCCCCTCCCCTCCCCTCCCCACACCTCCACTTGTTGACGATGCCAGACTCACACATCTCATCGTCTGAAAGCTCCGGCCTGTTTCGTTGCTATGGAAACGGCTTTGGAGCAAAACAGTGTGCAATCTTAGGTGCCTGAGTCCTCCTGAGAATGGAGGGGCTGACACAACAACTGAAGGTGTCCTTAGTGCCTCTTCTGTGTCAGCGGTGTGGCAAGTCTGTGGGGGGGGGGGGGGGGGGGGGGGGAAAGCCCACAAGCTGCTCGGAATTTATTCCCTAAATGTCACGGTCAGATTTGCATTTTCGCTTGGTCCTGCAGCAAGAATTATGCGCCAAGCGATATCCATTCATTTGCATATATTGGGCATAACACAAACAGTAATTTAAAATGTAATTTTGAATTTCTAAATTACAGCCAGATTTGGTGTCCTTCATTCAGGAACAGGGGTGGGAGGAAGGATGAATCCTTTGGGGTAAAGCAACCATCGGGCTATTGAACACCGAAGGTAGGCACAAAATGCTGGAGTAACTCAGCGGGGTCAGGCAGCATTTCTGGAGAAAAGGAATAGGTGGCGTTTCGAGTTGAGACCCTTCTTCGGACTGAGATTCAGGGAGGGAGACACTTTGACTATTAAACACTACAACCTCCTCATCAGCTCAGAACTACATAGACCTGCCGCATACAGCAGCAGGCTGTGCGGTGTTGCAGAGATCAGCAGCAGCCCAGGATGTATGAGGTTAGCCATACAGAGTGACCACGACACGGGGCAGCACAGTGACTCAGCGGTAGAGTTGCTGCCTGAGCCCCAGGTTCAATCCTGACTACGGGTGCTGTCTGTATGGAGTTTGTACGTTCTCCCCAGTGACCACGTGGGTTTTCTACGGGTCCTCCGGTTTCCTTCCACACTCCAAACACGTCCACGGTTTGTAGGTTAATTGGCTTCGGTAAAATTGTAAATTGTCTCTAGTGTGTAGGTTAGTACTACTGTAGAGTCTATTAAATCCCACGACAGAAAGTAAAGAACAAACGATACTTAGCTGAGCCAGAGACCTTGTGTCTTGTTTATTCCAGAAGCCTCTTTATACCTTCATTCACACTAATCATAGCCCGTGTGCAGATAAGGCCAATTAGTGCATCTGACCTTGGAGTTGTAATTGAGCTCTTGTGGCTGGACCTTCTCGTGAGGTTGCTGGTGAGTCGCCAGCGGTAACTGGCTGTATGCAAATCCAACATGGGCTTGAGGTAGGCATGCAGGTGCAGCAGGCAGTGAAGAAAGCGAATGGTATGTTAGCATTCATAGCAAAAGGATTTGAGTATAGCAGCAGGGAGGTTCTACTGCAGTTGTACAGGGTCTTGGTGAGACCACACCTGGAGTATTGCAGGTTACACAAAAAAGCTGGAGAAACTCAGTGGGTGCAGCAGCATCTATGGAGCGAAGGAAACAGGCAACGTTTCGGGCCGAAACCCTTCTTCAGTCTGAAGAAGGGTTTCGGCCCGAAACGTTGCCTATTTCCTTCGCTCCATAGATGCTGCTGCACCCGCTGAGTTTCTCCAGCTTTTTTGTGTAACCTTCGATTCTCCAGCATCTGCAGTTCCCTCTTAAACCCTGGAGTATTGCATACAGTTTTGGTCTCCTTATCTGAGGAAAGACATTCTTGCCATAGAGGGAGTACAGAGAAGGTTCACCAGACTGATTCCTGGGATGTCAGGATTTTCATATGAAGAAAGACTGGATAGACTCGGGTTGTACTCCCTAGAATTTAGAAGATTGAGGGGGGATCTTATACAAACTTACAAAATTCTTAAGGGGTTGGACAGACTAGATGCAGGAAGATTGTTCCCGATGTTGGGGAAGTCCAGAACAAGGGGTCACAGTTTAAGGATAAGGGGGAAATCTTTTGGGACCGAGATGAGGAAAAAAAATTTCACGCAGAGAGTGGTGAATCTCTGGAATTCTCTGCCACAGAAGGTAGTTGAGGCCAGTTCATTGGCTATTTTTAAGAGGGAGTTAGATGTGGCCCTTGTGGCTAAAGGGATCAGGGGGTATGGAGAGAAGGCAGGTACGGGATACTGAGTTGGATGATCAGCCATGATCATATTGAATGGCGGTGCAGGCTCGAAGGGCCGAATGGCCTACTCCTGCACCTATTTTCTATGTTTCTATGTGAAGGCGTCACACTACTGTAGGAGGTGGCTGCTGGTCGGCACAAACTTTTTGAGCCAAGAGGCTGTATCTCTAAAGTTTAAAGTCTATATGGGAGAATATTAAGTCGGAGTAAAAGCGTTCCAACGAGGAATAAAAATAATTTGTTGACTGGAGTTAAGGTGGCCAGAAATGTGAGTAAGATTTCCCTAATCCAGGTTAACATGATGTTCTGCAGCACAGCACCACTTGTTATGGAAATGTGGCGCCTTCACGCCCACGTTGGTTTTGCATACAGCCTGTTACCGCTGTATGCAACAAGAGCTTAATAACAACTCCAAGGTCAGACGCACTAATTGGCCTTTTCTGCACATGGGTTATGATTGCGGAGAATTTAGACAAAAGGTGCATCTGGAATAATTGAAAATGCTGGGCTTTTAAACTGTTGGAGGCACAAATCCTACAGTGAATCAACCAAAAGCCCACACCCCACAGGACAGTCCTTTCCTCCTCCAGAGGGCACATTTGCCCCATTTCACACTACGTTGCCAGATCATCTCCAAGGCACTTCAGGAGGCCCTTCAACTCCGCTGAGCTTCCCACCACTTCAGGTATTGATTGGAGAGTTCTTCTGATGTGCTCCATCAGGTTGTACAGCTTGTCCACCTCGGCCTCTGCTCTCTGATTGTTCTCAGGCAGTGCAGCGTAGGTTTACAAGGTTAATTCCAGGGATGGCGGGACTGTCATATGTACATAGAGAATGGAGCGGCTGGGCTTGTACACTCTGGAGTTTAGAAGGATGAGAGGGGATCTGATTGAAACATATAAGATTATTGAGGGTTTGGACACGATAGAGGCAGGAAACGTGTTCCCGATGTTGGGGAATCCAGAACAAGGGGCCACAGTTTAAGAATAAGGGGTAAGCTATTTAGATCGGAGACGAGGAAACACTTTTTCTCACAGAGAGTTGCAAGTCTGTGGAATTCTCTGCCTCAGAAGGCAGTGGAGGCCAGTTCTCTGGATACGTTCAAGAGAGAGCTAGATAGGGCTCTTAAAGATAGCAGAGTCAGAGGATATGGGGAGAAGGCAGGAACGAGGTACTGATTAGGGATGATCAGCCATGATCACACTGAATGGCGGCGCTGGCTCGAAGAACCGAATGGCCTACTCATGCACCTATTGTCTATTGTCCTCCAGGATGGCTCTGTGTCTGATCATCTTCTCCAGCTGCTGGATATCGCTGTCCTTCTGCAAGTAAGCCCCTCGCAACCTCCGCACCTGCTGCTGGAGATCCACCTTCTCCTGAAGCCAGTTCTTGCCCAGAGCATCCCCGGGGGCCTGGGGTTTGGCAAACTCCTCGCGGAAAGTGCCGGCCTCTGTCTCCACCTGCTGCAGCTGCCGCCTCACATCAGTCACCTCCTGTTTCATCGCCAGAAATTGTTTGTGCTCCTCGAGATTGGAATTTATTAAATTTGTGGATGATCTCATTCTGACTCCTCAAGGCTTGCTCCAGTTCACATTTACTCTTGACTTGTGCCTGTATCTCCCGTGCCTGCTGCAGGTTCTCAGCCTCCAGCTCGCCAACCCATGCCCTGCAGGCTGCGCAGATCCAGCAGCTTCTTGTTGCTCTTGGCCTCCTGCTGCTCTCGCCCCACCGAGGTCTCCCGCTGCGGCTCCTGCACCTGCAGCCTCATTGCGCTCTCGATTTGCGAGCGGACGGCCTGCAGCTTCTGCAGCGCCTGGTGCAGCCTGCACATTCGCTGCTGCTGCAGGGTGTCCTCAACGCCTGCTGCGTCGGTGCCCGTGGGTTTGAGTGGAGCGAAGGCACTCTGCTCACTCCTGATGACACTCGTAGCTGCTTCCTTATGTTTGTCACCGGCCTGAGTCGTCTCCCCCCTCAGCAGCCTCGTGCTTGTCTGCACAGCCGCGCCCGGTGGTTTTTTCTTGACTTCAGCAATGGTCTTGGGAAGATGCCGCTGCCAAATCTTCCGAGTGGTCTTAGCCGACCTGGTGACCTTCTGCAATTGACCTTCCATTTTCATGATCTCGACGATGGCCTTGTTTATCCGCTCTACCATCTCCATCAACATCTCTCGTGCATCCTTCTTAACCTTAACCATGACCAGCTCCTCACATTGCAGGTTACGATGGTGTAGGCAGCGGTTCTGCTCGCCGAGCTGCCCCTCCGTCTCCGACAGCTGCTCCCGGGATATCATCAGCTCCTGCTCCCTGAACTCGAAGTAGTCGGAGACGCCGGAACGGTAAGCCGAGGTGTTTCTAGTGTTCGTCTTTACTGGAGCTCGCTACACGACACCGTCTGCCGACCTCTTCAGCGAGCATACGATGGCCCTTACCAAGTCATCCAACGCCCACCCAAAAGTTTTGTGATCTATCAGAACGGAAAAACTGACACCGTATCCGTCGACCGGTTAAACCCAGCATACGTCGAGAACCAACCGACTGCCTCACCCACCGAACTGGCAAGACCCCAACACTTCCTGTCAAAGACGCCCCACACTGCAGTACCAAACAAGATCAGGCCGTAAAATCAACCCGCCAGACCGGTACGGGGCAGGACAAAGCCAGGCAGCCGCCATCTTGTATGACTCGGTGGCTAAGCGGACAGCTGTGGCGCCTTCACGCCCACGTTGGTTTTGCGTACAGCCTGTTACCGCTGGTGACTGCTCACCAACAGCCTCACAAGAAGGTCCAGCCACAAGAGCTCAATAGCAACTCCAAGGTCAGACGCATTAATTGGCCTTATCTGCACACGGGTTATGATTGAGGGGAATGTAGGTAAAAGGGGCTTCTGAGTCAAGACACTAGGTCGCTGGCTCAGCTAGGTGTCGTTTGTTCTTTGCTCTCTGTCACGGGATTCAGTGGATTCTACAGAAATGTAGTTGAATTTGAAGACCAATGCATCTAAACGGCAGATGAGCCAGGCAAAATTGGGCTGCCGTGTCCTGCAAACATTGTGATAAGATTTGAGTGAAATCACAGCAAACTAACTCCCACAGATTGCCATGTCAGCAACTGGGATCTGTGTTGTATGTCACTGAGGAGCATTACTATCTACAATTTGTGGACTGCAGTTGATCTGATTAACTGCGGCGGCAGGAAGGATGCTCCACAACTCACACAAACAAATTTGCCCGTCAGGATTTTAAGTGCAAACATTCATCAGACTTCCCTGCCATTCAAGACAAATTGCAATATAATGCAAACTTTGTGGATCGTGTAGAAGAGATGGTTTGAGCATCTTGCCTGCACTGCAAATCGAACATTCCCCTCTGAAATTTAGCTACAAATCCATTGCAGTCTACAGGGATGAGGATCTATGGATTGTGTTCTCTGGAGTGCCAGACTCTGAGAGGAGACCTGATAGAAGTTTATAAAATTATGTGAGGCATAGATATGTAGACAGTCAGAACCTCTTTTCCCTGGGTAGAAACGTCAAAGTCTAGAGAGAATAGCTTTAGTTTAGTTTAGTTTAGTTTACTGTCATGTCACAGTGAAAAGCTTTTTGTTGTGAGCTAACAAACCCGCACAGAGCCAAGATAGTCGCCCAACTCAGGCGACTATTTGCTTGCTAGACACAGAAGCAGATGTACAAACTCACATTACAGTCGCTTCACACTGTATTCCTACAGCAGTATTTCCTACTTTATTCCCTTATCCTTTATCTGTACACTTCAAATGGAGTGATTGTAATCATGTATTTTCCTTCCGCTGACTGGGGGTTAGTCCACAGCAAAAAGCTTTTCACTGTACCCGTGACATAAACTTAACTGAACTGAACCGTCTTTGGGATGTGGATGGAGACTGGAGCACCCGGAATAAACCCACACACGGTTACAGGAAGAACGTGCAAACTCCGCGCAGATAGCGCCGGAGGTCAGGATGGAACCCAGGTCTCTGGCATTGTGAGGCGGTAGCTCTACTGCTGGGCCAATGTTCCACCCTTAATTAGGGTAACGAGGAGATTTCCATAGTTTAGATGCTGGCCACTGCTAAAGGAACAATGAAAGCCGGGTTTGAAGCAAAACAGACCTTCAGGGGTAATGTTGTTGCAAGAGGTTACAGAGAGAGGCATCCTCGTCTTCTTCTTCTTGCGTATGGCGGGCACAGCCCAAAGTTGTAGGACAACTTGTTCTATTTGTTCTTATTTGATTGTGCAGACCAGTTTGATTGCATTCTTCTAACCAGGGCAGACCAAGTGAAGGTAGCAATCTCCCACCCCAGAGAAAGGCATGATGAAGTGATAGTGCCATTGTGCATGAAAACATGGGCAAGGTAACCAGATTGGCACATGAAAGGTCTGCCCTGTGGTGTTTTAATATGTTCTCTCTAACCTTTTCCGATTCCTATCCTCAGATAAACTAATGCACCTTTTTAATAGACGCAAAAAGCTGGAGTAACTCAGTGGGTCAAGCAGCATCTCCGGAGAAAAAGAAAAGGTGATGTTTCGGGTTGAGACCCTTCTTATTTGGCTTCTTGCATTTGGGTAAATTACTGAGAGTTATTCCATGTGCCAGGAAAATGATATTCCTATTCCATCCATATAAAAATGAGAATTGTAACATAATAAGCAGAAGTTCTTCTATTTATTACTGTGGGCCTTGAAATTCTTCACAAAATGAATTGCAATTTGAAGTGCGGAGACAATTACGTGGGAAATGTGGGCACCGTTCCCACCAAAGGCAAAGAGGTGAACTGGCAAAATTTGCCAATGTGTTGGAAGGAACTGCAGATGCTGGTTTAAACCAGGGGTCGGCAATCTACGGCCCCCGGGCCGAATGCGGCCCGTAACCTGAAATCATCCGGCCCGCAGGCGTTTTTTTTTCTGTAGACATCCAGCCCGCAGACTTCCTTCATCTCTGGTACCTTCCCGGGCCCGAGGCGCCCAGGCGCGGTGGTGCAAGAACGAAATTGCTGAGCCACCGTGTGCCCGAACGGGGGCCGAGCGCTGAGCTCTGGCTGCACCGCATCCTGCGCAAAGCCACCGGCACGGCCGCACACCTTCTGTGTCTGGGCTTCACTGTCGGGTTCGGGGTTGTCAATTAGGCCGGGGACAAATGAGTGTGAGTATTTGAGCCACCGTCTTCAGGACAGAGCCAAGGCAATGGTCCGTAGGTGCGCAATGTTTGTGAGCGCCCGTAACTAGGGGCCAGTGCTCCGGGTGGCATCCTCGAAGGGGCGGGATCTATGTGAACACGTGATTTGATGCGGGATGGGATGGGATCTATGTAACAATGTAGTAGATGTGGTCCGCCATCCACTCACAGACATGCCACCCGGCCCCAATGCAGGACAAGGTTGCCGACCCCTGGTTTGAACTGAAGATAGACACAAAAAGCTGGAGTAGCTCAGCGGGTCAGACAGCATCTCTGGAGAAGAGGAATAGGTGACGTTTCGGGTCGAGACCCTTCATCAGACCCTGACCCTGACACCAACCCTGTCAATGCTCTCAATTATTGTCCATCCACAATTAGTGCTACATTGAGAACGCCGCTAAAACCCCATCATATTTGTGAACAGTCATGTTTAGCCAAACCAGGGAAGGATAGTTTCTTTCTCTGAAATGCATTCATGGACCAGCTAGGTTCTACAACAATCTAGTAGTTTAGCGGTACACCATGGAAACAGGCCCTTTAGTCCATGCTGATTATCGCTCGCCTGTTCACCCTATTTCTATGCCAAACCCCACTTTCCCATCCACTCTACTCAGCAGGGGCAATTTACAGAGGGCCAATTAGCTGACAAACCAGAGCACCCGGAGGAAAGCCAGGGAGAACGTGCAAACTCCCCGCAGACAGCACCCGAGGTCAGGATCGAACCAGAGTCTCTGGTGCTGTGAAGCAGTGGCTCTACCAGCTGAGCCACAGGGCCACCATGTAGTTTCATGGTTTCCATTCCTTCAGTGCAAGCGTCATTTGATTAATTGGATTAAAGTTCCCTGTCGTCCATAGTGGAATTTAGACATGTCCCTGATTCATTGATCCATGCCTCATTCCCCTAACTTAATTATTATGCTACTCTAGCCTCTTTGCATCTTTGTCCATGTTATTTGTGAGGCTTATCTAATAAATATGCATACATTGACTTCCACAATCATGGTCTGCTCCCCCTAGAATAACCGATAATTTATTTATTGTTCATTTCTTAATTCTGTTGTTGCATTTTATGTGCATGCAAAGCTGCAGTGAGTATGAATTCCATTGTTCCAGTCACAAAGTTTATGGCATTTAACTCTCCTGACTCGTAAATGTATAGTTGAACATCCTCATTACATGGCTCATCCATACTCTCTGGGCTGGTGGTGAGTGAGTGATGGCTGGTGGGGGGACCCATCTGTGAAAGCCAGTGAGTGTTGGCACTGTTTCTTGACCGGCTCTCTGCTATTTCACCAAATCTGCCCATTTCTGTGCCCATAACAGCATCTGTTTCAAAAAAAAACCTGCAGCTGAATCCTGCAGCCAAGATTTTATTCTTTGCAGATTTTGGCCTGTTCTGGTCGGCCTCCATAAATGTGAGCAGCAGAATCTTTTTATTGCATGTCCCCAGCTCATGCCGTTCATTCACTCATCTCTCCTGAACTCACTGACCATGATTGGCTTGAGCTCCAATGGATAAAAAAGATTAAGACGACCTCAGCCATGCCTTCGGGTATTCACAGCAATTCAAGAGGTATTAAAAGAGCAATGAAAACATTTGAAATAAATTTAAACATGAGAAAAAACGTTTGCCTAAAACAACTTCAAATTGGGAAGTTGCAGTTATATAAGATGCAATGGTGAGGCCACATTGAGAGTATTGTATTCAATTTTGGGGCACCATTTTACAGGAAAGATGTTGCCAAGCTGGAAGGTGTGCAGAGAAGATTTACGAGTATGTTGCCAGGACTTGAGGGGCCGAGCTATACGGAGAGGTTGAGCAGGCGAGAAATCTTATAGAAGTGTACAAAATCGGGAGAGGAATAGCTCCGGTAATCGCACAGTCTCTTGCTCAGAATAGGGAAATCAAGAACCAGAAGACACAGGTTTAAGGTGGGGGATGGGGGTGGGGGGGGGTTGGATTTAATAGGAACCTGAGGGGTAACTGATTTATACAAAGGGTGGTAGGTGTATGGAATGATCAGCCAGAGGAGGTAGTTGAGGCCGGTACTATCACAACGTTGAATAAACAGTTGGCAACAAGCATTTCACTACACCTATGGTGTATGTGACCAATAAATAACCTTTGAACCTTTGAACATTTAGACAGGTACTTGGATTGGATAGGATAGGTTTGGAAGGATGTGGGCCAAATGCAGTCAGGTGAGACTTGGGTAGATGGGACATGTTGGTCGGTGTGGGCAAATTGGTCCGATGGACCTGTTTCCATGCTGTATAAATCCATGACATGGGGTCTGCAATGCAATAGTGGTACACAATTACAATTTAAAATGATCTGAGCCATGGGATTTTAGTCCCAGGCCCTCACTGCCAGAAGCCTAATGTTACATCTCCCAATTGTTTCCAATTTGTGAATAACCTTACACATTTTTAGTGCCTATATCCAAATATCTTTACTCAGTCTATTCTCACAAACAGACTTCACCGATTCAGAAGTTACATTATACATGATCTTTTATGCTTAGCCGACTGATTACAAAGGCTTCCTGAGGATGGTCTGCCTTTGCTAAACAAGTCTGCTTCACCTACCTCTAAAACGTTGCTGTTCATTTCTCTAGA
This sequence comes from Leucoraja erinaceus, assembly GCF_028641065.1. Classification (NCBI taxonomy): domain Eukaryota; kingdom Metazoa; phylum Chordata; class Chondrichthyes; order Rajiformes; family Rajidae; genus Leucoraja; species Leucoraja erinaceus. Next base: position 46,737,941 of record NC_073389.1, read on the forward strand.
CCTCATATCCATCCAGTAAGGTGAAGTTAAACCTGACCAGGAAACAATAACAAGAACAATTAAATCTAGTTTGCACTGTTGTATGTTAACAAGCAGCTTTAATAATCTTCGCCTTTATAATCACTGGTTACAAATTATGATTTGGCCATTATTATTTGTTATGGCAGTTACTTGAGTCTTCATTGTAACCAGGATGGAATTATCCAGCTTTGCCAAGCATCTTTACTTTAGGCTTTAGAATATGTCAAGGAAACTGGCCGTTCGGCCCACTGAGTCCGTGCTGACCAGTGATCTCCCTGCACTAGCACCATTCTACACACAAGGGACAACGTACAATTTACAGAAGCCAATTAACCTACAAACCTGCATGTCTTTGGAGTGTGGGAGAAAACCGGAGTACCTGGAGAAAACCCACACAGTCACAGGGGAGACCGTGCAAACTCCACACAGACAGCACCCGTAGTCAGGAACAAACTGGATCACTGGCGCGGTAAGACAGCAACTCTACCGCTGCACTGCTGTGCCGCCTGATGCAGCATCTCCTGCATCAGTCCACATCGCCACTCTGTGCTAATTTTCCATCCCACTCTTGCTCTGACTCTTCTGTTTGTGGCTCCCTGCACTGATATTAATGATGTCCAGTGTAATCTTGAGGACCATCTTCCATCATCTTCCATCTTAAGGAGGTAGTTGAGGCAGGTACTAAAATTGTATTTAAGAGACACTTGGACGGGTGCATGGATAGGAAAGGTTTAGAGGGATATGGGCCAAATATGGGCAAATGGGAGTAACTTAGATGGGCCATCCTGGTTGGCAAGGACGAGATGGACTGAAGGACCCTGTTTCTCAGCAGTATGATCCTATGGCTCAATGATAGGAAAGGTTTAGAGGGATAGAAACATAGAAACATAGAAAATAGGTGCAGGAGTAGGCCATTCGGCCCTTCAAGCCTGCACCGCCATTCGATATGATCATGGCTGATCATCCAACTCAGTATCCCATCCCTGTCTTCTCTCCATACCCCCTGAACCCTTTAGCCACAAGGGCCACATCTAACTCCCTCTTAAATATAGCCAATGAACTGGCCTCAACTACCTTCTGTGGCAGAGAATTCCACAGATTCACCACTCTCTGTGTAAAAAATGATTTTCTCATCTCAGTCCTAAAAGACTTCCCTCTTATCCTTAAACTGTGTCCCCTAGTTCTGGACTTCCCCAACATTGGGAATAATCTTCCTGCATCTAGCCTGTCCAACCCCTTAAGAATTTTGTAAGTTTCTATAAGATCCCCCCTCAATCTTCTAAACTCTAGCGTGTACAAGCCGAGTCTATCCAGTCTTTCTTCATATGAAAGTCCTGCCATCCCTGGAATCAGTCTGGTGAACCTTCCCTGTACTCCCTCTATGGCAAGAATGTCTTTCCTCAGATTAGGAGACCAAAACTGTACGCCATACTCCAGGTGTGGTCTCACCAAGACCCTGTACAACTGCAGTATAACCTCCCTGCTCTTATACTCCAAATCTTTTTGCTATGACTTGTTGCAATCGTCAATACTGAACTCTCCAGCTTCAGGTGACTTGCTTTCTCTGCCTGCATCAAATATGGCCATTTCTCCTGGAAATTATCTGGCTCGGTTTTCTCTTTACTTTCACAGCACAACCTGCCCTACAGCCCAGTATTTTTGCAACTGGTAACGTTTCTTTGCTGGCGTTATCATTCCCTCACTGTGCTTAACTCAAGTCTTTTGTCTATTTTCTCCAATTGCCCCCATTAACCCATCGATTGGATGAGCTTGAGAACTTATCCCCACATTAACCCTGGCCTCATCCTATCATGGACGTTTCCTTTGTCCTATCCATCTAACATCCACACCCAACCAACCAACACTCTGCCCACTCCTCTTGCTATTCCCTTTCCCATCTCTGACGAAGGGTCTTATGTTAACTGTCTTGCTCTTTCCACAGATGCTTCCCCGCCTGCTGTTTGCTTCCAGTACTTTCAGTTGATATTTTAGATTGCCAACAGTTTTTTAAAACATTTAATTTACTGTTGAATTCCCTATTTTGTTTTTTGAAGCTGCATTCTTATTTGCAGTGTTTCTACCCAAATCCAGTAGATATGAAAGGCAAATCAGTCCCAAAGCAACCACTGTTATATTTGAAAGCAGCCTATTGAATTGAATGATGCCAAAGAATCATTGAACCATGATACAATGCTGTACAGAAGGAGATGATTTGATCTATTTACCTAAGTCAGCTCCTTGTAAGAGATATTTATTCTTATTTTATTCATCCACAGGATATAGACAAGGGCATGATTTATTGGCCATCCCTACTTGCCTCTGTTTATTTTCAGGCCTTTTAAAGTGTTTTTATAAGTTACCCACAGCCACTGCTATCACATTATGCGATTAGTTCTCCATATAAAGGAAGCTAATGGACCTGTAAGGTTTTTATGACAATCTAATAGTTTGATCTTCTTCCCAGCAGAGGCAACTCGAACTCGACCACTGCTACAATGCGGGTGGTACAGTGGCGCAGTGGTAGAGTTGCTGCCTTACAGCACCAGAGAACTGGGTTCGATCCTGACATATTCAATTAGTTCTATGTTACCCTACTTTTGCATCCACCGCCTACACACTAGGGGCAATTTATAGAGGCCAATTAACCTACAAGCCTGCATATCTTTGGGATGTGCGAGGAAACTGGAACGCCCGCAGGAAACCCACACGGTCACGGGTAGAACATGCAAACTCCACACAGACAGCACCCGAGGTCAGGATCGAACCCAGGTCTCTGGCAAAGTGCAGCAGTGGCTCTATTGGCTGCACCTTGCTGGTTCTCATGTTTGGTGTGCTTTGCCTGCATTGCATGCAGAACAAAGCATGCAGAACACGAGAGAATAATGAACAAAAATAGCAATTAATAATACAAAATTTAATTCCAGAATATATTTAATTATCTGAATTGAAACATGTTGCTGGATCCTCAGGTCATCGGTTGCTAGTCCAATAACTCCTTCACCAGCCTCTTGTGCTGCCCTATTACATACTTTGCCCTGTCCTTTTCCCCATACGCTCTGTGAATGCTTCCTGTTAACATATTTATCCAATTCCTTTTGAAAGTCACTGCTACCTCTACCCTTTCTGGCAGCGTGCTCCAAATCATACCAGAGAGGTATTTCTTATCTCACTGCTGGAGCTTCTGACCTGAATGCAGTGTCCAGTAATAATTAACTCTTCCGCAACTAGAAAATTGGTTCTCCTTGTTTACTCAAAATGAAAATGTTTTGCCCGTCAAGTTGACACCCCAGTGTTTCCAGGTATCTGAAGACCTTCACCCGTGATATTATTGAATGTCTTCCCACACTTTCTATCTAAAATGTAATGCACAGAGCTGGTCTCTCTGGGAGAAGTCTAATGGGTAAACCCTCTCATTTTGTTAGAAGCCAATGGATAATTTAAGAAGCGTAGGAAGGAACTGCAGATACTGGTTTAAACCGAAGATGGACACAGAATTCTGGAATAACTCAGCTGGACAGGCAGCATCTCTCGAATGAAGGAATGGGTGACGTTTCGGGTCGAGACCCTTCTTCTGGACTTGAAGGTTCAGTTTAACTTTCTTGTTTTTATAATCAGTCATTTTATAATATTGGATTTTGATTCAGTGTTTTTTCATTAAACATTATCCAGCTTGTTAAGAAAGTCACAAGTCACAATTACCCTCTCATTTTGCTGGATGTAATTAGAATAACCTGCTAGATGCAGGCACTATCACAAAGTTTAAGCAGGTACTATTGCAATGTTAGGGTCGTTTTTGATGGATATAGGCTAAAAGCAGGCAGGTAGGACTAGTGTAGATGGGGCATGTTGTTCGGCATGGGCAAGTTGGGCCGAAGTGATTCCACACTGCATGGCTCTATGACCCTAACCTGGTATAACCCAGTACACGCCTTCCTGTTTCCATTCCTCCTGCGATGGGAAGCAAGCACCATTTTGTGTGATCAACTTATTTAAATGATTTGTTTATGGCAACAGTGTCCCTGAACCTGTTATCCAAAAAAAGACACAAAGTGCTGGAGTAACTCAACAGGTCAGGCAGCATCCCTGGAGAACGTGGGTAAACAACATTTTGGGTACTCTAGCCTTTCTTCAGTACTTCACCACCATAAAGCAGCATCTGCAGTTCCTTGTTTCAATATGCTATCCAATGTGTGTAGGAAAGGACTGCAGATCCCGGCATTATGTGAGGTAAGGGAAACAAGTAGAGTAGTTATGGAAACTATGAGATTCAAAGAAGAGGAAGTACTGACACTGAGAAATATAAAAGTGGATAAGTCTCCAAGTCCGGACAGGATATTCCCTAGGACATTGAGGGAAGTTAGTGTAGAAATAGCAGGGGCTATGACAGAAATATTTCAAATGTCATTAGAAATGGGAATAGTGCCGGAGGATTGGAGTACTGCGCATGTTGTTCCATTGTTTAAAAAGGGGTCCAAGAGTAAACCTAGCAATGATAGACCTGTTGGTTTGATGTTAGTGGTGGGCAAATTAATGGAAAGGATACTTAGAGACAATATATATAAGCATCTGGATAAACAGGGTCTGATTAGGAACAGTCAACATGGATTTGTGCCTGGAAGGTCATGTTTGACTAATCTTCTTGAATTTTTTGAAGAGGTTACTCTGGAAATTGATGAGGGTAAAGCAGTGGATGTTGTATATATGGACTTCAGTAAAGCCTTTGACAAGGTTCCTCATGGAAGGTTGGTTAAGAAGGTTCAATGGTTGGGTATTAATGGTGGAGTAGCAAGATGGATTCAACAGTGGCTGAATGGGAGATGCCAGAGAGTAATGGTGGATGGTTGTTTGTCAGGTTGGAGGCCAGTGACTAGTGGGGTGCCACAGGGATCTGTGTTGGGTCCACTGTTGTTTGTCATGTACATCAATGATCTGGATGATGGTGTGGTAAATTGGATTAGTAAGTATGCAGATGATACTAAGATAGGAGGGGTTGTGGATAATGAAGTAGATTTTCAAAGTCTACAGAGAGATTTATGCCAGTTGGAAGAGTGGGCTGAAAGATGGCAGATGGAGTTTAATGCTGATAAGTGTGAGGTGCTACATCTTGGCAGGACAAATCGAAATAGGACGTACATGGTAAACGGTAGGGAATTGAAGAATGCAGGTGAACAGAGGGATCTAGGAATAACTGTGCACAGCTCCCTGAAAGTGGAATCTCATGTAGATAGGGTGGTAGAGAAAGCTTTTGGTGTGCTGGCCTTTATAAATCAGAGCATTGAGTATAGAAGTTGGGATGTAATGTTAAAATTGTACTAGGCATTGGTGAGGCCAATTCTGGAGTATGGGGTACAATTTTGGTCGCCTAATTATAGGAAGGATGTCAACAAAATAGAGAGAGTACAGAGGAGATTTACTAGAATGTTGCCTGGGTTTCAGCAACTAAGTTACAGAGAAAGGTTGAACAAGTTAGGGCTTTATTCTTTGGAGCGCAGAAGGTTAAGGGGGGGACTTGATAGAGGTCTTTAAAATGATGAGCGGGATAGGCAGAGTTGACGTGGATAAGCTTTTCCCACTGAGAGGAGGGAAGATGCAAACAAGGGGACATGAGAATTAAGGGACAGAAGTTTAGGGGTAACATGAGGGGGAACTTCTTTACTCAGAGAGTGGTGGCTGTGTGGAATGAGCTTCCAGTGAAGGTGGTGGAGGCAGGTTCATTTTTATCATTTAAAAATAAATTGGATAGTTATATGGACGAGAAAGGAATGGAGGGTTATGGTCTGAGCGCAGGTATATGGGATTAGGGGAGAATACGTGTTCGGCACGGACTAGAAGGGTCGAGATGGCCTGTTTCCGTGCTGTAATTGTTATATGGTTATATTATATGGTTAGATGCTGGTCTGCACCTAAGATAAACACAAAATGCTGGAGCCTATTTTGTGTTATCCAAAATGTTGGCAATCTCAAACGAAGATCAATACAAGATCTCCAAATCGATGTGAGAGGTCACAGGAGGAGAGGGACATATTTTCAACTGAGAAATAGTTGAGTACTTACTTGGGGAAAGTCGATAATCATTTTCACTTCCAATGGACATTCCAATGTTATCCACTCCGTATATTTCTTTACCATTTGTGGACATCTCTTGTGGAGTCTTTGGTGACCTTTTGCTTTGAATGGTAAATGCAGGTTGAAATTATTAAACAACAGGAAATGTAGCTTTAACAGAGGCAAAGAATTTTATGTGGAGAAAGTGCATGTGGATTTCTTCTAAGTGAGGATAAAGCCTGTTGTTTTCTCACTACTGGAAGGGAGCAGATGGGATCAGTGCTAAATCACAGTTTAAGTGTGAAAGACCCCGTGATTCAAAACACGTGAGAAGGTTTTTTTTTATACAACACTACAGAGAGGGGAAAAAAAAAAACAAGTTTCAATTCATAATTTATCTGATGAAGTAACAACATAAAATTTACATCACATTAATGGCCGTCGCTGTGGTGGGATTTATACTTCACAGAAACTTTCTCTCACCTTGTCTCATCCAATTCCTCACCTTCAGATTTATTTTTTTCTCAGCCAAAGTATTTTATTTTCTACATGACTGCCTAAAGCGGCTGACAGCAGAGCAAGTCAAAGGACTGCAGTTTCTCCACATCCACCCACGGATGTGCTGAACAATTAAGCAGCCTCAGTGTGAGAAGGTTGTTCCATTTTGTTCGTTCATCACCTGGGCACTGAACATTTCACCATGTTATTCATAAGGGAACAGAGTGCTCACCCACATCTCTAGGCTATATTCCTCCCTCATTAACAATCGGTAAAAGGTGACTTTGACTATAAACATTAACTTGACTATTTATCTCCCCTCGTTGTGGAGCCTATTGACTCTACTCCCTTAGCACGACGATAGCCACTCCATTTTAAGTTAAGAGGCAGCACGGTGTCGCAGTGGTAGAATTGCTGCCCTTCAGCGCCAGAGACCCGGGTTCGACCCTGACTACGGGTGCTATCTGTACGGCGTTTGTACATTCTCCCCGTGACTGCAAGTATTTTCTCCGAGTGCTCTGGTTTTCCTCCCACATTCCAAAGCCATACAGGTTTATAGATTAATTGGCTTTGGTAAACATTTTTGTTCCTAGTGTGTAGGATAGTGCTAGTGTACGGAGATCGCTATTCAGCATGGACTCAGTGGGCAGAAGGGCCTGTTTCCACGCTGTGCCTCTAATCTAAACTAAACTAAAATTTCAATACTATTTAAATTGAAGAACTGTGAAATGACTCACATTTTTGTTCCTCATCTTATGCTGGAGATTGTAATACAGATCGGCATTAAAGAACGTTAGGATTTAGAACAAGTCCATCACATTACACATACTGGATTAAGTTACTAGACCGGTACTCAAGAGTCAGGGATCTATTAATCTGTGGACACGTGTTTGGAATCCGCCCACAGGAGCTGGGGCTTTTAAATTCAAGTAAATATTAAATATGATGAGAAAACTGCTTGACTTGCTGAAGTCATGAGGGAAGGAAATGTGCCATCTTCGTTGAGCCTGGTCTTTATGCGGCTCCAAACCCGGTCATTGATTTAGGATAGGAGGCTATACGAGGACCTAACCAGTGAACCACTAAACTACTACATACCTGAAGACACTTCATAGGAGCATTATCGGGAAAAAAAGCCACTGTGGTACATAAGGAACGTGATGGGAAGATGATTCCATCGTTGAGGAGCAGTGTCAGTAGATTCTAACCAGTAACTCAAACATCTTCATTGATCAGTTTACTTTTGTCATTTTTTACAGGCCTGCGTAACCATTGACTGCATCACAGACGAGTTTGATCGGACCTCTATTTAAAAAAATAACCATTATGGAATCGGGAGTAGGCCATTCGGCCCCTTGTTTCTGCTCTGCTATTCAATAGAATATTGACAATCTTCCATGGAGAAGATGGAAAATCTCTCTTTTTTATCTCAATACCATAATTCTGCATTAATCCAATATCCTTTGTTCTTTTGATACCTAAAAATCTACCAATATCTGTCTCGAATACACTCAGTATCTGAATTCCACTGCCCTCTTAGATTAAGAATTCCAAAGATTCACCATCCTCTGGATGAAGAAATTACTTCTCTTTTTTGACTTGAATGACTGATCCTTGAATGGCTGATTGTGATTCTTGATTCCAGATGCTACATCCAAGGATAATATTAACTCTGCAGCAGTCCTGTCAAGACCCCTACGAATTCTGTAAGTGATAAGAAGATCACCTCTCCTTCTTCTATAGATAGTGCAGGTTCAGTAGAATTTATATTGTATCCATTTTCCACTAGAAATTACAGGGTAGCGATATGGAAGAGAAGCACAGGCTGATTTTTCTCCTTCTGGTGATGGAGACAATGATACTAGGTGGTCTACTGACATCCTAACCAATACTATCTAACATATTAAAAAGGACACAAAGTGCTGGAGTGGACCCATCATCAGTGGGTCAGGCAGCATTTCTGGAGAACATGGATAGGTGACGTTTTGGGTCGCGATCCTTGTTCAGACTGATTGTCGACTCAAAATGTCACCTATCCCTATTCGCCAGGATGTTGCCTGAACCATTGAGCTACTTCAGCACCTTGTGTCCTTTCATGTAAACCAGCATCTGCAGTTCCTTATTTCCACTGTCTAACTCATTACCATGTCTTTATATACAATGCTGCACCACGTCAGGTATTCCAGCAGATAAAATATTTCTAAAGATTTACCAATTTTGGAATGTATATATCATTAAAAAAACGAATGCATGCTTACTTACCTCAACTCATTCCGATAGCGAGTTTCTAAAAAGTAAAGAAAAACAGTTATTAACGAGGAAATTCTGCAATAGCATAATTTTTCCATTAGGTTGTTACAAGCAGACAATTTTTTAGTAAAGAGTGATATTTTAACTGCACAGCATGTGTGGGAAAGAACTTCAGATGCTGGTTTAAATGGAAGGTAGACACAAAATGCTGGAGTAACTGAGCGGGACCAGTTGCTCAGCACTTTAACTCCTCCTCCCATTCCCAATCTGACCTTTCTGTCCTGGGCCTCCTCCATTGTCAGAGTGAGGCCCAGTGAAAATTGGATGAACAGCCCACCCTTTCTCTCTCTCTCCATCCTCTCCCCCTTCCCAGTTCTCCCATCAGTCTTACTACTGTCTCCGACTACATTCTATCTCTGTATGGCCCACTCCCCTGAAGAAGGGTCTCGACCCGAAACGTCACCCATTCCTAATCTCCAGAGATGCTGCCTGTCCTGCTGAGTTACTCCAGCATTTTGTGTCTATCTTTTATTTTAACTGTGTACCAGTTTAATTCATCCACAGTGCACATATTGTTTAACCAGTATTTTTTATTTCTACTATCTTGCACTCTGACCAGACGCTAAACTGGATTTTGTTGTACCTGTACTCGTATTTGTGCAATGACAATAAAGTTGAATTAAATCAAATCAAATACTCATACAGTGTGGAAACAGGCCCAAATTGCCCATACCACCCAACATGTCATGTCTACACTAGTCGCACCTGCCTGCTTTTGCCCATATCCTTCTAAACCTGTCCTATCCATCCATGTACCTGTCTAATTGATATATCTCCAGAAGGGTTAGCGGAAGAGGGGGATAAAGTGTCTGTTCTTTCAGGTATATCTTCCAGTTGAATGAGCAAAGACATTAATGCAGGAGACCACTGGAGCTGAAAAACACGGGATATTGTGGTCTAAAGGTTGGAAGATCCTGAGCTTGGGTCATAGTAACCTGTGAAATGGACATAGAATGGCTTCCCAGGGGAGTTCCACATATAGGGGTGAAACATGATGGAGGGAAGACCACACAATGGATTTTAAAAGACATAGTAGCATTTGCTATTGTGGTTTTTAGCCAACGTAACAACCCCAATGTGCTGCACAGAAGTTAGTGCAATCCCTTTTAGCCCATCTTGGGACACCATTTGAAATGCAGCTTATACGGTATCTTCTTTTAACAAAATTAATTCATAAGTTCATAAGTTGCAGGAGCAGAATTAGGCCGATCGGCCCATCAAGTCTCCTCCGTCATTCAATCACGGCTGATCTATCTTTCCCTCTCAACCCCATACTCCTGCCTTCTCCCCACAACCCCTGACACCCGTACTAATCAACAATCAATCAATCTCCACCTTAAAAACATCCATTGACCTGACCTCCACAGCCCACAGTGGTAATTATCTCCAGTTCTTTTGACAATTTCTGGAGAATCTGAATCATCTAGGTTTGATTATTTCACACACAGAGCTATAAACAAACGAAACACATTACCCACAAAGAAATGTATAACGCAGGATAGTTTATAACCTTGGCAAACTCAAGGTAAGTATTTAACAGAGGGATCAATTGAGAATTAGTTTCTCAAGGACATCACAAGGCTTTTCCTCCCCCATGCCTTTACTTGTTATTATCATTCTTGGAATTTAATTTCTTACGGTAAAGTCAAATAATATAAATCACTCCAGCTCACTTGATTAGATAGCCTTCAATGACTCAGTTAGCACAGATACAATCCGTCAAATACTGGCCCAAAGTCTGGCATTGTCTGGTCTAAGACCCTCGAGTAACATGCCAAATCACTCTGCACATTTATGAATATAATTCAAAACATATACAAAAGAACCGCAGATAGACACAAAAAGCTGGAGTAACTCAGCGGGACTGGCAGCATCCCTGGAGAGGAGGCATGTGTGACGTTTCGGATCGAGACCCTTCTTCAGAGTTCTCGACCCGAAACTTCACCCATTCCTTCTCTCCAGAGATGCTGCCTGTCCCGCTGAGTTACTCCAGCTTTTTTGGGTCGATCTTTGGTTTAAACCAGCATCTGCAGTTCCTTCTTATACAAAACAACCGCATTCGCCTACGCGATCTCCTGGTTGCTAAACATTTTAACTCGCCCTTCCCATTCTGTCCTGGGCCTCCCCCGCTGTCAGTGTGCGGTCACATGCAAATTGGAAGAACAGCACCTCATATTTCGCTTGGGCTGGTTACAACCCAGCAGTATGAACTTCTCTGATTTCAAGTAACTCCTGCATTTCCTCCCCCTTTCGTTTCCTTTTCCCCTGACTAGTCTGAAGAAGGGTCTTGACCCGAAACGTCATCCATTCCTTCTCTCCAGGGATGTTGCCTGTCCCCCTGTGTTACTCAAGCATTTTGTGTCCATCTTCAGTTTAAACCAGCAACTGCAGTTCCTTCCTACACATTCCCTCCCCCTCCCTCTCTTACCTACACCACCTCCTCCACCCCTAGTCGTTCTGCGAGTTCCATTGTTCACATCCTTATGTCCCTCTCTCTTCCCCAGCCAACAATGGGCCATTATGGACCCCACCCATCCCAAGGTCATCTGTTGCTGGCCCATGATTTGTTCTGGCCTTTCCTCGCCACCAGTTTTTTCTTCCACCCCCCCCCCCACCCCCGCAATCCCCCACGTGTATCTTTCAGTCGGAAGTAGGGACCCGACTCGAGACGTCACCTATTCCTTTTCTCCAGAGATGCTGCCTGACCCGTTGTGTTAATCCAACATTTTGTGTACATCTTTAAAATTAAATTAAAGCTGTATGTAAATAAAGGATAAAGAGAATGTTGGCACTGACCATAGCGTTTTCTTCGTTTTAGGCAGATAACAATCACAATGATGAGTATTATAAGCAGGATGGCCACAGCAATGGGCACCACAATGGCAATAATTAGCCAAGACTGATTCCCGTCAGCAGCTGAAGTCAAATATTTCAATGAATTAGTGAACAGTCGATAACCAGTGGCGCCATCGTTCCTGACAATAGAACCTTTTTGAGGTTAATAGACAAAATAGTACACGTAGTCCAAGTAGGGCAGTATGGTGGCGCAGCGGTAGAGTTGCTGCTTTGCAGCGCCAGAGACCCGGGTTCGATCCCGGCCACGGGTGCTACCTGTACGCATTTTGTAGGTTCTCACCATGACCACATGGGTTCTTTCTGAAATCTTTGGTTTCCTCCTACACTCCAAATAGGTACAGGTTTGTACGTTTGTGGCTTGATATCAGTGTAAAATTGTCCCTAGTGTGTGTAGTATAGTGTTAGTTGTCACATCTTCGCCTAAGATGTGGAATAATAATACTGGCACAATATCTACAGGTTACATTCCTTTGTCTCTGTGTTTATTATCTCCCCCGGCCATGGCCTCCTGCCTTGGCTTACACAGTGCACACACGACCTGTCCTCCAAGTTGCAGCCTGCAGCCTCTGGAATGGTCACCACCTCGGAAATGCTGGTTGTCTCAGGAGCACTGGTCACTGCCTCAGGGATGTCGTCTGGCCCCTCTGAATCGGAAGCTCTCGGTGGATTTTGGGCCACCTCGCTTTGAGTGTCTCTGGACATGTACTTTTTGCCACTCGATACATTTTTGTAGATAACACCTTCTGGAGACTTGACTGCCACCACGCTGCCACTCCTCGATCCAGTAATGGTAAGGAGTGTCCACCTTACCGCCATCATCTCGCCTCACAAGCACGTCATCACCAGTCATTATTTCAGAGTGCCTGGCTCCTTGTTTCAAGTCGGCATAACATTTTACCGCACCTTTCTTTTCGGCATCACAGTCTCTCAGCTCCTGGTCCTCCGTGATCACTCGCACTTCTGGTATTTTTGTGCATATTTTCCTTCCAATCAAGGCTTCTGCTGGGCCTTTCCCTGACGTTGAGTGAGTGATCGCCCGATATACAGGTACGTATGCTACCAGTGCCTCCTTCCAGTTTTTCCCTTCAGCATGGGGGATTCGTATCTTCTTCTCTATGGACTGGTTTTGTCTCTCTACTTCTCCGTTAGCTTGTGGCCATTTAGGAGACCTTGTGATGATGGATGCCTGTGATTCTTATGTATTCAGCAAACATCTCAGAAGCAAACTGTGGCCCATTGTCGGAGTACAGTGTAACTGGCAACCCGTGTCTGGCGAAGATCTCTGCTAATGCCTGTACCGTCTTTTCTGCTGTAGTTGACTTCATCACTGCATACTCGTAGAACCTACTATAGTAGTCTACCACAACCATAATTGATTCACCTGTTGGAAGTGGTCCAAGAAAGTCAACAGCTATGTCAACCCTTGGTCCTGTTGTCAACTTTGTACTTCTAATTGGTTCTGGTGGGTTGCTCCTGCTTAGTTAAACCTTAATGATGCTTTGTCGATTGCAGCGGCACTGGAATCTGTTGAGGGGTAATTTCACAGCATGAAATTGAAAGATTCAAAGACTGGGCAAGTTAACTGGTTGTCCTACGGTAGTCCAAGAAGTTAGCCTGAACAAGAGATCGAGTGTTACAGGTGTTGCAACAAGGGTCACATAGGGAAAGATGCATGTTGACAGCAAAAGGTAGAAGATGTAGGAAATGTGGAGATAAAGATCATTTTGCAAAGAAATGTAAAAGTCAGGCCAGGGACAAGACAAGTGATTACAACAAGGGAAGTCCAGTGAAAAGAAAGATAGACCTTGGCAGAAAAAGAAGGGTCACGTCCGTCACGTGGAAGATGATTTTGGACGTGATGAAGACAGTGATGAAGCTGGTGAGCATGCTGTTAAAATGAATTATCAGTTTGCATTGAATGATAAGCCATCACGTGAAAGTTGCAGTGACCATCGGAAGTGTTACAGTGCCAGTGATTGTAGATTCTGGTAGCGACAGTAACATAATTGGCAGATTACTTTGGGAATGCTTGAAAAAGCAGAAGATCAAGTGCACGTCAAGGAGGTGTAGCAGGAAGTTATATCCATACGCCGCAACTAAACCATTGCAGACGATTGGATGTTTCACGGCTAAAGTAGAAGTCGGAGATAGAAAAACTGAAGCAGAATTCATGTTGATAGAGAAGGGAGAACCTTCGCTGAGTAGCAATACAGCTCGAGAGCTGGGACTGCCTCACATCGGAGTGCAAGTCAATTCAGTGCAGTCATATGATGACATGAGGCAGGAATTTCACTCAGTATTCCAAGGGGTTGGAAAATTGAAAGGCCGGCAAGTGAAGTTTGCCATTGATGAAAATGTCAAGCCGATAGCTCAACTGGTGATGAAAACGCCATTTGGACTTTGGGGAAAAGTAGAAGCTAAACTCAGGGAGTTGATTGATCAGGTCATTATTGAGCCAGTTGAACGTTCGACACCATGGATGGGTCCAGTGGTGATTGTGCCGAAAACCAATGATGACATCAGACTGTGCGTTGACATGAGGAGAGCCAATGAGGTAATAATCAGAGAAAGACAAAGCCAATTCCTAAGGTTGATGAGGTGCTACAAGAGTTATCAACCAGTAAAGTGGTCTCCAAAATTGATCTCAAGTGGGGATATCATCAATTGGAATAACATCCAGAGTCAAGAGAGGTGACAACATACGTCACTCACTGTGGATTGTATCGGTTCAAAAGACTGATGTTCGGAATCAATGCTGCCCCCGAGATCTATCAGTACGAAATCCACAGAGTGATTCAAGGTGTACCAGGAGCAGCAAACGTATCAGATGACATCATCGTCCATGCACTAATTCGTGAAGAGCATGACAGGAGGTTGAAGCTAGTGTTGACTAAACTTCAAGAAGCAGGACTCACCGTGAATGAAGAAAAGTACAAGTTTGACGTCTCTAAGATCGATTTCATGGGTCACGGACTCACAAGTGAAGGGCTGCATCCGGCCAAGGCTAAAGTGAAATCGAATTCGAACTCGTTACAAATCACAAGCCGCTGGAAGTGATCTATTTGACAAGGTCGAAGCCATGTGCCAGAATAAAACGATGGGTGCTAAGACTCCAACAGTACAGTAGCTGGGAAAGCAAACATCGCAGACCCGCCATCGAGACTGTTGAAGGATGAACAGCTGGGAGCAACATCCACGCTAGAGATGGAAGCAGAGAACTTTGTGCACTTCGTCATAATTCAGTCAACGCCAAGAGCCGTGACAATGAAGGAAGTTGAAAGGGAATCGGAACATGATCCTGAACTCAAAGATATCAGAGAGCGTATACACAGTGGGCAATGGGATCAATGCCCTTACAAATTACATGTTCCCATAAAAGATGAATTTAGTCTAATTGGTCAGTGTGTGCTGAGAGGAAGCAGATTGAAGATCCCGCAGGCACTACGACCAAGGATCATGTCATTGGCTCATGACAGACATTTAGGCATCGTCTGTACCAAACAGAATTTACAGAGCAAAGTGTGGTGGCCAGGTTGTGAGAAAGATGCCAAAAGATTAGTCAAGATCTGTCACAGGTGCGCTGTGTAAGCCAAGGCAGGAGGCCATGGCCGGGGGAGATAATAAACATAGAGACAAAGGAATGTAACCTGTAAATATTGTGTCAGTATTATTATTCCACATCGTAAGCGAAGATGTGGCATTAGTGTGCGGGGATCGCCGGTCGGTATGGACTCGGTGTGCCGAAGGGCCTGTTTCCGCCCTGTTTCTCGAAACTAATAATAAGCTAACTACAAGGGTACAACAGGCAAACTATGAGAATGAAATACAAGTCATGATTTAATTCCCCCCCTATCTTACCCGAACTTTTGCCTCGGACTTGGATTTCAGTCACAGACTCTGAGGTTTCTTTTCTGTGCATTTTTATCTAAACCTGATTTTCGGGAGGTTGACTGGCATTGAGTTTGCAATTAGAGGCTCCAAACTGTTGTTGCCCAATGTCTACATGCACAGCCTTGATATCGGTCGATAGTCAGGCTCCCTCTAAGGAGGTTCAGATCAATTCTTGTAGCTTCACCATCACACATCTGACATACTATCAAACAGAATCCAAAATCATCTTGGTCTGGCTGCACCTATCCCCTGAGCTACTGGAATAATTTATATTATGCATTTATTAAGAAATTATCCAGTTTAGTGCCGACTAATAATTTAAAAATAATAGTAATGTCAATATGCCTTGAAATGTTCTCAGATCAAGGCATTCTATGGCCATTTATAACAATCGTAATAATAACATTATAAATCTTTTTTTTTCCTGAATATTGCAGGCTTGATATGTCTTCAGTAAAATATTCTGCAATAACTGTAGTTTGACATGATCATAATGTAAGGAGATTTGGCTGTTAAAGTAAACTATAACATTAGAAATATTTTATAAAAGTCATATATTACCAATTAATGTATTCTACTATCATACATGTTGATAGATTTTGATATTAATCAGAGTTATATTGGAGCAATTACTAGTATCTTAGTTTAGTTTAAAGATATAGTGCGGAAACAAGCCCTTCGGCCCACCGACTTCATGCCGACCAGCGATCCCCGCATGCTTACACTATCCTTCACACACTGGAGACAATTTACGATTATACCAAGCCTGTCTGTCTTTGGAATGTGGGAAGAAACCGGAGATCCCGGAGAAAACCCACGTAGATCACAGGCAGTACATACAAACTCCGTACAGATAGCACCGTTAAGATCGAACCCGAGTCTCAGGTGCTGTAAGGCTACACCTCTACCACTGCACCACCATACCGTGTCATTGTCAATGTGGAGGCCACTATTGTTAATTTTATCACAGACATATTTTTCATATTTCAACAGATTGATTAGTTTTGAAGTTTGTCCATAACTCACCCCCTTTTTATGGGAATACAATTTATTGGAGAATTAGCAAATTGTTGTTAAACACTATCAATTGATTTTAGATTTGGGAAAAGACGAACAAACTATAAGACTGCAAAATTCGAGTACATCAAGAGAGTAAGCCTACAAAAATTGTATCGATTACCTCATACCATTATAAGGGAGAGAGGACTGATTGATTGATAACTTTAATGGGGAACATTTCATTACTGATAAACAAAATACTTCTGCCATAACATCAGGATAAGCGCTTATCAAAAAAAAAAACCAAGCTAAATGCCAAAGTAGTATCTAAACTGCCGACATAGACTTATACTATGGGACAATAACTAACTCCATATTCCGTAATAAGCTATCTACATGTTAATAAGCATATACAAATTAAGCATGCAGATATATATTCAGTAATAATAATAATAATAATAATAATAATAATAATAATAATGACGATAATAATAATATATTTTATTGTTATTGCACATAAGTACAACATGATTTGGGTTTGCTGCTTCCATCCGATGTCATACTTAAATAACTAATAAAATTTAGATTTAGATACCCCGAGAAACATGGTTTGTAAAAATAACATTATAACAGTAAAACAGTTCAAACTGTTGTTTGAAACAAGGCGACTGAGTGTTTTAGATGCCTTCTTGATTTTGGAGAAGGACAATGGATTCACCTGACCTTTTCCAGCAACCTCATTTAGCTCTAGTGGTTCATTGATACACACCTCTAAAAAATTGTACCAATTAAAATAGTTACAGAATTCTTTGAAGTATGAATATTAAAAATCAGGGTCAAAATCATTAATGGTCACCAATTAGTGTTTTAGAATTGTGTATTTAAGAAATATGGTTCTATTGTCCTCATTATGAGGTGGAGCTTACTTTAAATAGACAACCCATTATAAATCAATCCAAAGTCTGAAATAGGTTTCTACAATTGTCTGTAGAAACAGGCAACTGCAGATGCTAGTTCGAAGAAGGGTCCTGACCCGATACGTCACCTATCCATGTTCTCCAGAGATACTGCCTGACTCACTGAGACACTTCAGCATGTGTGTCTTTCCTTATACAAATGTCTCCTTTGTCAACAAGGTCACAATTTAATACTGTGGACACCTGTTCCTTCTGTAAACTATTTTTTATTTGTTAACTCAGAGGGAAAATGGTGGCAGGAGGCTTGGATAAACATGGACCTAATTCTGCCGTTAGTTTAGTTTAGAGATTCAGCATGGAAACAGGCCCTTCAGTCCACCATGTCCGTGCAGACCAGCGATCCCCATACTCTAGCACTCCGCTACACACTAGGGACAATTTACAATTTTCCCCAAATCCAATTAACCTACAAAGCTGTCCATCTTTGGAATGTGGGAGGAAATTGGAGCCAGCTGGTGAAAACGTACAAACTCCA
The DNA here is from genome assembly GCF_028641065.1 of Leucoraja erinaceus. Classification (NCBI taxonomy): domain Eukaryota; kingdom Metazoa; phylum Chordata; class Chondrichthyes; order Rajiformes; family Rajidae; genus Leucoraja; species Leucoraja erinaceus. The sequence goes on from NC_073389.1 coordinate 46,756,013, forward strand.
TTTAGACAGCACCCGAAGTCAGGCTCGAACCCGGGTCTCTGCCATTGTAAGGCAGCAACTCTACTACTGCGCCACTGGTCACCATATTGCTGTTAGTTATTGTCCCCCCCACACCATGTAAACACTTCAGAAAAATTAATATTCTTCATTTCCCTGGTCCAAGGACACCACAGCCCACAAACGAGTCTACTACAATAATTGAGACATCCCTGCTCAGTATTACTCCCAACATGACATCTATCTGTAACCTTCTCACGGACTGCGTTTGATATAAATTGTGACCCATCAGTAAATCGTGGCATTAAATAAACCCTGCTTCACTCCAGTACACAAGGCATTTATACTTACTTGGCTTCACTGTGATGAATAGCGCAGTAGTTCTAGGCTGAGGAAGAGCTTTAATGTTGGCCAGACACGTAATGTTAGAGCTGACACTAAGGGTAAGGTTTAAAGTGCTGAAGGTATTGTAGTGATTTTCTGAAGACTGATGGACAGTGGTGGAGTACATTTTTGAATCAATGGTTGTGCTGTTTTTTTTCCATAGGATAGCTGGTGCAGGATACCAGCCTTCTGCCTTACAGACAATGATGAAGACACGGTTTTGCTCAATAGATGAAATGTCCGTCGCAAAAGATAGCTGGCCTTCAACTGTGGGGATAATAAGAACAGACATTGTGTTTTATGCACTGCCTTAATAGTGATGAACATGTCCTTTAAGCTGATAAATGCCCATGAATTAAAACAACTCTTAAAATGTCTTATTTTTCTTTACTTTAGACTGTGGAGATGTAGTACGGAAACAGGCCCTTCGTCCATCGAGTCGGCGCCGATCAGCGATCACCCTGTACACTAGCACAATCCTACAATTTATAATTTAACCAAAGCCGATTAACCTACAACTTTCACGTCTTTGGAATGTGGGGGGAAACTGGAGCACCCGGAGAAAACCCAGGGAGAACATAAAAATTCTGTCCAGGCAGCACCCGTAGTCAGGATCGAACCCGGCTCTCGCGCTGTAAGGCAGCAACTCTAATTTCCCTTGTTATAGAACACAGTTATGGTGGCACAGTGGTGCAAATGGTAGAGTTCCTGCCTCACATCACCAGATACCCAGGTTCGATACTAACCTCGGGGACTGTCTGTATGGAGTTTGCACGTTCTCCCTGTGACCACTTCAAGCACTCCATAGTACTTGGATATAACTGAGTGACAAGCTGAATGTCTTCAGATGGTGGTTTAGAGTCAATTGCCTTATTGTGGGCGTGGGGTCATACGTAACCCCAGTGTCATGTAGGATAAAAGATTTCTCTCCTTAAACAGACGGAAGGATTGTTAGAATCCAACACTTTTATGGTCGCATTTCCAAATTCTTATTTCTAGATATTTAAGAATGCAATGCTAATTCTTAACCTGCCTTGGGAACTGACGCATATCGACAATGAGTTGGTGAATGGGGCATCAGGACTGCCTGGCTGAACACTGGAGATAACAAGGAGCATCGAGGAGCTAAGCTCTATGTTCTTGCAGGAGGTTCGACAGCAATGGGAGACCATGGACTCCATTCTGAAGGTCATGTGTATTTCTTTGTAAGGGGTCCACACCCATCCCATCACACAGCAACTACTGGTTCAGGCAATGGGCAGAGGTGGCCCATATACAGGCCACAGAAGACCTTTCTGTGTCCATCAGATCTCACTAGCTGGGGGTCAGCATTGGCTGGCATGGATTAGTAGGGCTGAAGGGCCTGTTTCCATGCTGAATAACTCCATGACTCTATGGCAAGCAAGACGCTCGAAAGGAAGACAGCGGAGATATCAAGGAACACAAAAATGCTGGAAAAAACTCAGCGGGTGCAGCAGCATCTACAGAGCGAAGGAAATAGGCAATGTTTCGGGCCGAAACCCTTCTTCAGACTGATGGGGGTTGGGGGTCGGGCGGGGAGAAGAAAGGAAAAAGGAGGAGGAGGAGCCCGAGGGCTGAGGGAGAGGTGGGAAGGGGAGGAAACAGCAAGGGCTAACAAAATTGGGAGAATTCAATGTTCATGCCCCCAGGATGCAGACTCCCCAAGCAGAATATGAGGTGCTGTTCCTCCAATTTCCGGTGTTGCTCGCTCTGGCCATGGAGGAGACCCAGGACTTGCCGTCTGTCTGAGCGGGGAGACAGCAATCATGTGCAAACCATTCCTCTAGTTCAATTGCTGCTCTGATTGATCTCAGGTGTGTAGCCATGAGGAGTTCATGGTCCTAGAGGAGCAAGGTGAAGCTGCTCGTCTAGTAACAGGATGCTACTGATGTATTAGAAGACATGGCATGTCGAGAGATTACCACCCAGGAGCGGAATGCTCTGCCACAAAAGTGAATTACGGAAATGTCTGAGACCTTATTAGACTTGTCTTAATTGATAAATCAGAACTATTTGCTAGAATATGGTCTCCATTTATTGCTTTTCTAAAAAGGTAAATTGGTTCAACACGGAAGCCGGACTGAAACTTGAAACTTGACCGAAACTGAAACTTGAAACTTGAAACTGGATGAATCTTATAATGACACCTTATAATCTACCGACCTATCTCCAAAATTGTGCTACTGGTAATTTCCTTTGTTTTTTCCCTCCCCTCTCAATTAGTTTAAAATTAGTTTCTTTTTTTTCTCTCTCTTACTTCTTTTTCTCTCTACAGCTCTATCTTTCAAAACATTTTTTCTAAAAAATAGAAGCTTTGTATATATGTAATTGGTAAGCAAATCGCGTTTTGCTATTATATGTATATGCTTCTAATAAAAGTATATCTTTTTTAAACCAAAAGAAAAAAAAAATCATTGTGGCTCCTTTTTGCCCTTCTATTAAATACATGAGGTGTATATAGGGTAGGTATTCTTTCCCATGATAGCGGGTATAAAAAAAACAGGATGGCACAGGTTTAAGATGAGAGGAAAGAGATTTGAAAGGATGTGATGAGGAAGTGTTTTGAACAGAGAGTGATTGGCATGCTGGTGGAGCTGGTGTGATGCATTCACTACAATCAAGAGGCACCTAGAAAGGCACATGAGTAGATAAGGCACAGAACATAGAACTGTACAGGAACAGGTCCATCGACCCACAGTGTCCAAGGCGAACATGGTGTCAAGTTAAACTAATCTGCTCTTCCTGCATGTGATCCATATCCTTCCATTCACTGCATATCCATGCGCCTGTCTGTAAGCCTCTTAATTGCCCCTATCGTATCGACCTCCACCGCCACCCGTCACCCACCACTCTCTGTGTAAAAAATCCTTTCCTGCACATCTTCTTTAAGCTTTGCACCTCTCATCTTAAAGCCTTGCCTTCTGGTCTTGGACATTCCCACCCAGGAACAAGGTTCTGACTATTAACCTCTCTGTGCCAATCTATACCCTATCTACACCTGTTTAAATATATTTGAAACATTGTGATTGTACCAGTCATTACCACTTCCTCTGGCATCTTGTTCCACACCCCACCAGGGTATGTACGTTGCCCTTCAGGTCCCCTTTAAATCTTTCCTTTTTCACCTTAAATGTCCTCTAATTTCAAACTCTCTTAACCTGCAAAATGAGCAGTGACCATCCATCTCATTTATGTTCCTCATGACTTTACATACCTCCATAAGGTCTCCTACATTCCAGGAAGAAGTTGTCCAGACTATCGAGACTCCCATTATAATGCAAGCCACAATAGTCCAAGTGTGGTCTCACCAATGGCTTGTACAAATGTAATCAGGAATATCCCAACTCCTATACTCAATGCCTCTGAGTAGTCTCATCAATGACTACACTACAACCTCCAATAAGCCCTGAACTACATAGACTATTATAGACTATTATTGGTATTACTGAACTATTATGTTTTTGTTTGCTTTTATGTGTGCTTTTATGTGTGTTTTTGTTTGCTTTTATGTGCACGTATGTGTGCGTTTGTGAGTGTGTATGTGTGTGTGTATATATATGTGTATATATATGTATGTAACACTTTCTGCACCATCCTGTCATAAGGTCACAAGGTCATAAGTGATAGGAGTAGAATTAGGCCATTCGGACCTAAGTTTACTTCGCCATTCAATCATGGCTGATCTATCTTTCCCTTCTAACCCTATTCTCCTGCCTTCTCCCAATAACATCTGACACCCGTACTAATCAAGAATCTATCGCTGCCTTAAAAATATCCACTGACTTGGCCTCCACAGCCTTATGTGGCAAAGAATTCCACAGATTCACCACCCTCCAACAAAATAAATTTCTCCTCATCACCTTACTAAAAGAGCATCCTTTAATTCTGAGGCCATGACCCCCAGTCCCAGAATCTCCCATTAGTGAAAACATCCTCTCCACATCTGTCTACCGGTGTCACCAATGATTTATGTGTATTTTATATATATCTTCAACATAAAACAAAAATCAAGGTAAAAAAGTGGGCAAGCCATAGCTAACAAGAAATCAAACGTGTATTTTTTGCTTGAATTCACGGAAGAGACACAAAGCTTTTTGAGAACAGTAAATAATTGTATGTCTACAATGAATGAGGAGCTCAAGGTAAATAGTAAAAACCAAGCAGCGGAGACATTAATGAGACTTAACAATGATGGATCTGCAGTAGTTGCATCCAAGAAAATTGAAGGATGTCGCCATGGTGATAGTGGAGGTCCTGGTTGTCATCTTCTAAAATTCCATAAATTCTGAAATAACTCTGTCAGACGGGGCCGCACAGTGGCGCAGTGGTAGAGGTGCTGCCTAGCGCTAGAGATCCTGACTGCGGGTTCCATCTGTAAGGAGTTTGTACGTTCTCCCTGTGACCACGTGGGTTTTCTCTAGGTGCTCCGGTTTTCTCCCACGCTCCCAAGACGTACAGGTTTGTGGGTTAATTGGCTTCGGTAAAGATTGTAAATTATCCCTAGTGTGTAGGACAGTGCTAGTGTATGGGGTGATACGTTGGTGCGGACTCAGTGGACTGAAGTGCCTGTTTTTGTGCTGTATCTCTAAATTACAACTAAGGACTGGAAGGCAGCAAACATAACACACTTATAGAAAGGCAAGAGAGGGAACTTCAGATCAGTCAGTCTCATGTCAGCTGTGGGAAACATGCTGAAATCGGTTACTAAAGAAGCAACACTAGGGCATCTAGAAAATAATAATAAGATTGCTCAGAGTCACTGTGGATTTATGAAAGGGAAAACATGTTTGACAAGTCTCAAAGTATTTTGAGGTAGTAACTGGCAGAATAGACAAGGGCAAACGAGTTGATCTGGAGCATTTGATATTTCAGAGGCCTTCACGAAGTTGTCACATAGAGAGTATTAAAAGAGATAAAGATTGCACAGTATTGCAGGATAACATACTTGGACGGATTGAGGATTGGTTAGCTGACAGAACACAGGGAGTGGAAATAAACAAGTCCTTTCAGGGTTGGGAGGCTACGAGAGTGTCACAAGGATAAGAGGGTTTGCAATGCCTTACCTAGAAAGGATACAAAGGTTATAATGTCAGGAGCTCAACATGCTCATGAGAAAACCTGGTCGCCTTCAGACATAGCAGACTGCAAACAGAGGGAAAGAAGCTGTTCCTTGGTCTGGTGATGAGTGCTTTCAAGGTTCTGTACTTTCTGCCGATCAGGACAAAGGAGAAGAAGGAATGACTGGCGTGGGACATTTGGACAGGTGAGTGCAATCCGTATCTTTTTTGCATTCATGGGAAGCCATCAAATCCCATTTTCTGAGGTGCCGCTGGGTGCTCAGTGAAGCCAAAGGGGATGGATAAAAAAAATCACTTCCTTGGGTGACCTGTTCGAATTTGTGCTTAGTAGAAAATGGTGGGACGCAGAAGAGATCTAACGTGGTCACTTGGGCAGATCTGATGGCAAGGAATCTGAGAATCCCTTTGACCTTGACGATGGAGAGAGAAGTTCAGTCACAGGTGCGGAATGCCACATTTGGCGTTGAAAAAGAGCAATCTCTGGAATCTGCCACAGAGGGTAGTTGAGGCCAGTTCATTGGCTATATTTAAGAGGGAGTTAGATGTGGCCCTTGTGGCTAAGGGGGTCAGGGGGTATGGAGAGAAGGCAGGTACGGGATACTGAGTTGGATGATCAGCCATGATCATATTGAATGGCGGTGCAGGCTCGAAGGGCCGAATGGCCTACTCCTGCACCTAATTTCTATGTTTCTATGTTTCTATGAAAGTAGACACAAAATGGTGGAGTAACAGCGGATCAGGCAACATCACTGGAGAGAAGGAATGGGTGACATTTTGGGTCGAGACCCTTCTTCAGACTGAGAGTCAGGGGAGAGGGAGGCATAGAGATTTTGAAGGGTAAGGTGTGGAGGAACAGCAGCTCAAATTTCACGAGCAGCTTACAACCCAGCGATATGAATATTGACTTCTCTAACTTCAAGTAACCCTTGCTTTCCCGCTCAATCTCTTGATCTCTCGCTTTCACACCATTCCCTTCCATATCTCTATGTCTCCCTCTCCCCTGACTCTCAGTGTGAGAAAGGGTCTCAACCCAAAATAGCACCCATTCCTTTTCTCCAGAGATGCTGCCCGCCCCGCTGAGTCAATCAGCATTTTGTGTCCAACTTCTGTGTCAACCAGCCTCTGCAGTTCCATCCTACACACAGCTTTGAATTAATAATTCATCAGTGAGGTCCAGGTAGGTTATACCGTCTCTTGAGATTTTCTAAAAGTTGCAACTGATATGATATTGCTTCCTGCCACATCACCACTGACCCACACAGTTTGGTTTCTCCCTCAGTGCTGCCAACAGTGGAACTGCTGAATAGCTCAGCAGATATGTGACGTGTGAAATACTCCTTGGTAGCTCTGGAGCACGCTGTGAATTTTAGAATACATTTGTGCGACTCGCAATCAATTCCGAAATAACACCATGCCAGCACAGTGTCCACTAAATAACAAGTAGACCAGCGATGTGCTCAAGCTCAAAGGAGACTATTCCATAACCATCACAATTTGGAACTTTGAGCTCCAATTTCTGCCTTTATTGGCAAAAGACACCAGCTGCTAGTGCAGCCATGTCATCATGGTGTATTGAATGTTGGCAAATGTCAGGAGTGTTTGTATGGATCACACAGCTAAGTGCCCAGTTCTTTAGGCTTTAAATTTTTCTAGATACAGTGCGGAAACAGGCCCTTCAGTCCATCAGGTCCGCGCTGCCTACCGATCAACCCATACACTAGCACTAAGCACTAAGGACAATTTACAATTTTTACCGAAGCCAAATTAACCTCCAAACCTGCACATCTTTTGAGTGTGGGAGGAAACCAAAGCATCTGGATAAAACCCAGGCGGCCACAGGGAGAACGTACAAACTCCGTACAGACAGCATCTGTAGTCAGGATCAAACCCGGTTCTCTCTGGCGCTGTAAGGCAGCAACTCTACCACTGCGCCACTGTGGCAACAGTAGAGAGGCAGTATTATTTTGCAGATGGTACAATTTCACCTTGAAATGATTGTCAGCACAATCTACTCCAAAGTAAAAATAGGATACGAAGTGCTGGTGTAACTCAGCGGGTAATGCAGCACCTCTGAAGAACATGGGTAGGTGACGTTTTGGGGTCAGGACTGAAGAAGGTTTTCAATCTCAAGAAGAGTCCCAACTCAAAACATTACCAATCCATTTTCTCCAGAGATGCTGCCTGACTTGTTGAGTTACTCCAGCACTTTATGTATTTTTGTTTTATAACCAGCATCTACAGTTCCTTTTCTTTTTACTCCAGATTAAATTTGGGAAAAAATGTGATTTTGACATCTAAAAAGTGTGGATACATCATCCAATTTTCAAGCATAATTGTTCAACTTATGTCGGCACAGTGTGGTGTGGTGTGCTGGTGCAGTGGCAGAGTTGCTGCCTTACAGCGCCAGACACTGGAGTTCGATCCTGACTACGGATGCTGTCTGTACAGAGTTGTACGTTCTCCACGTGACCACATGGGTTTTCCCTGGGTGTTCTGGTTTTGTCTCACACTCCAAAAACGTGCAGGTTTGTAGGCTAAGTGACTTTGGTAAAAATCGCAAATTGTCCCCAATGTGTTGGTTGGGGCTAGTGTATGGGGATCGCTGGTCAGCGCGGACTCAGTGGTCCGAAGGGCTTGCTTTAGCACTATCTCTGAACTAAAAAAATCTAAACGTTCCACTTCCTTAACCATGCTTAATGCACCCTTATGTAGTTCCGGGTTTAACGTTCCCACAAAGCACCTTAGACCTCCTTACTGCATTAATGCAAGCTGCGAGTGGAAACATATAGCGCTGCTTGCGTACCCACTGGGGAATGGATGTTTGTGATTGTGTATGTGAGAGTAAATAAAAAGGACAAAGTAGGATTTAAAAAAAAAAACCTTCTCATGTGTCTGGAGAGTGTGAACAGAACTGTACACACACACACACAAAATCAAAGCACAAAAGATGAAAAGCAAACCAAGGGGGCGATTGCAAAGGATTGCCATCAGTCTAGTACAGGCAACTGTCATGATGCATTTCTTTTGATATTTCGGATAGTCCCTGTAACCCCCCCTGTTTTTGCTCCCTTCTCTACTACATCTTCCACTCGAACCTCTGATCTTGTTAGATGAAAGAGCGGTTTGATCGTCACATCACATTTGAACTGCGGGTCGGCCGCAACGCAGAACCTAAAATAATGAGCTCACGTTGCCGCTTATCTTTAAGCCATCCTGACACAAATAATGAGGAGGTGCTTTGTTGGTTCGAAGCAGAGGTCAAAACAATTTACAAGACAGAACCAAAGCTGTATTAGAAATAATGAACAAGATGAAAGAAGAGAAAATATTTTAACAGCCAAGTAAAATGTTGTAAAATTAGTTTTTAAGCCACAGAAGGAATCCAGGGTGAACTTTATTTGAAACGTTGATGCAGCGGAGGAGTTGGTGCCTTACAGCGTCAGATCTCCGGGTCAGATCCTGACTACGGGTGCTTGTCTGCACGGAGTATTACCTCCTCCTCCTGACCTGTATGGTTTTTCTCCGAGATCTTCGGGTTCCTCCCACACTCCAAAGGCGTCCAGGTTTGTAGGTTAATTGGCTTGGTATAAATGTAAATTGTCCTTAGTGTTTGTAGGATAGTGTTAATGTGCTGGAATCGCGGGCAAAAAGGGCCTGTTTCCACACTGTATCTCTAAATTCAGAGCTGCAATTGAATGTTCTTTTCTCAAAGCATAAAGTGCTGGAATAATTCAGCGGGTCAGGCAGCAAATACGATGGGTACACAAAAATGCTGGAGAAACTCAGCGGGTGCAGCAGCATCTATGGAACGAAGGAAATAGGCAACGTTTCGGCCCGAAACGTTGTCTATTTCCTTCGCTCCATAGATGCTGCTGCACCTGCTGAGTTTCTCCAGCATTTTTGTGCACCTTAAATTTTCCAGCATCTGCAGTTCCTTCTTAAACAACAAATATGATTGAAATGGACGGACAATATTACAGGTTGGGACCCTTCTTCAGACCCTTCCACAGTCCCATCCCAAAATGCGTCTGTCCATTTCCTCCGCAGACGCCGCCTGACCCGCTGAGTTGCTCCTGTACTTTGTATTTCACTCAGGATTCCAGTATCTGCAATTCCTTGTGTCTCCAATGTTCTTTTCTGTTGGTTGGTACAGATCAGCCACGAAGTTATAAAATGGCTGAGCAGGCAAGAGGGTCTGAGTATCTTTTGCCTGCTCCCTATTCATACGCAATAACAAAAAAGAGGGAAGGAGAGAGAATTGGAATGAAATACACAAGGAAATATCATGCTGAAAATACTAAGAGGTGGCATATCATCAAAACTAGTAAATTGTGTATTTCCAACCTTTGCCTGACTTTCCAAACATACAGCAATGCTCCTGTGATCATTGTCACATTCTCTGCATCCATCTTTTTATCATTTCCTTTTTTCCTGTCCCTTTCTCCTGCATCAGCATGCCTTCGGTCAATTAATCACATCTAATCAACCCTTTTGTTCTTTCCTCCCTTTATAGAGTGGAGAAATGAGCACATAAACTACAACCTTTTTTCTAATAAAATAACTTGGTAATTCTTTCAGAAAATGTGTCGAAAATAATGATAGTCATATGGAAACCAAGTACATAAAATTAATGTGAGCCGTTTGTAGCCACCAAGCTTGATTAAAAGGATAATTACTCAATCATCTCCCCTCTGCAGGCCATCGTGCCCTTGGACCATGCAGTCTTGTTGAAACTTGTTCAAATCAAATAGCTTTTATTTCCAATGAAAGGATATAGTCACCAAATCTGAAATCTCTTTCCTATCAATGCTCTCTGATCTCCAAATCTAATTGCATTTTCAGTTTTCCAGGAATCATACAATTTTCCGACCCGACATGAAACGTCACCTATCCATGTTCCCCAGCGGTGCTGCATGTGTGTCTTTTTATTTAAGGGGTGTCAGAGGTTATGGGGAGAAGGCAGGAGAATGGGGTTAAGAGGGAGAGATAGATCAGCCATGATTAAATGGAGGAGTAGACTTGATGGGCCGAATGGCCTAATTCTGCCCCTATCATTTATGAACTTATGAAAACAGCATCTGTAGGTCTTTGTTCCTACTTTCACCAATTGTTCCTTTCAGGAAAAAAAATTGTCCCAATCCACTCCACTCAATACTCTGAAAATGGTTTCTTAAGAATTTCTCCAATTCCCTTTGGAAAATATTATTTAAGCTGCTCCAAACACTCGTTCAGGTAACGTGTTCAGATCAAACAACATACTTTAGTAAAAAAAATCCGGTCCTCTTATTAAAATATTCATCATTGATGACCCTGTCTTCTCTGTTAAACCCTTCACAATTTGAACAGCGATTGTTAAAAAGGGGGTTGAATAGATTATTAATCATTCCATTAACTATCTCTGGTCAACAGACAACAGTCCCAGATTCCAGATTCTGACTCAAGAAATACTGTGCATCTACACTATCTATTCTGGAATAGATATGTTGAATGCACAGAGTCCTTTACCCAAAATAGGGGAATCAAGAACCAGAGAATATGGTGAGTGGGGAAAGATTTAATAGGAGGTACACAAAAATGCTGCAGAAACTCAGCAGGTGCAGCAGCATCTATGGAGTGAAGGAAATAGGCAACGTTTCGGGCCGAAACCCACAACTATATTTCATCTGCCGGAAGATCCTCTTCAATCAAAAATTCCTGGCCAGCCTACTTTAAAGATTTAATAGGAACCTGAGGGGAAACTTCTTCACATAGATGGTGGTGGGAACATGCTGCCAGAGGAGGTGGTCGATGCAAGTACCATAAGAACATTTAACAGACATTTGGACAGGTACACAGATAAGAAGGGTTTAGAGGGATATGGGCTAAACACGGGACGATGGGACTAGTATAGATGGCGCATCTTGGTTGGCCTGGGCAAGTTGGGACAAAGAGCCTTCTCACATGCTGTATGACTCTATGACTCTATAACTCTAAGTTTAGAAAGTAGAAGTTGTTTATTTGCACCAAAGAATTACACTGACCTGGATACAAAATGCTGGAGTAACTCAGCAGGTCAGGCAGCATCTCTGGAGAGAAGGAATGGGCGCCGTTTCAGGTCGAGACCCTTCTTCAGACTGATGTCAGGGGAAGGGGTGGGACAAAGATAGAATGTAGTTGGAGACAGTAAGACTAGTGGGAGAACTGTGAAGGGGAAGGAGATGGAGAGAGAAAGCAAGGGCTATCTGAAGTTAGAGAAGTCAATGTTGATACCACCGGGGTCTAAACTACGCAAGTGAAATATGAGGTGCTGTTCCTCCAATTTTCACTGGGCCTCACTCTAACAATGGAGGAGGCCCAGGACTGAAAGGTCAGATTGGGAATGGGAGGAGGAGTTGAAGTGCTGGGCCACCGGGACATCGGGTAGGTTCATGCGGACTGAGCGGAGGTGTGCAGTGAAAATTATACTGACCTTGTACAAACAGAAATGCCTGTCGAATTTCGTCGGTTTGAATGTTGCACTGTACTGTCGTATTGTTTCGCATGGTTACCCTTGAGATGATGAGTTCGGAAATAAATGTGGTCGTAGTTGAGTAGTTCTGATGTCCAAACTGGGGATTTGTTTCAATTGGTCCTTCTTTTACAACGGTAAGGATGGGTATGCGCCCTATCATCCAGATGATAATTTTCCAATTCAATGATACTGTGCAGTTGAATGCGGCATCAGAGTGAACCAAAGCAAAGGCATCTTTTGGACCTTCTATGATTGTAGCCGATAAACACACACCTAAAAGATAAACAGTTGATAGTGAGTAACAGTACAATTCAGTCAATCTACAGGATGAATCTGAAAGAAAGGGGGAAAAAAATTGACATTAAAAGTACTCTTGACTTTCAAGTCCATAACAGTCGTACTGCACTCGTAAATTTTCCACAGGGTCTGGGTATCATTAAGTGGAGACTTCAAAGGCAATGTGAATCTAACTACACTACTGTGAAATGTAGCCAATGTCAAATATATAAGATTGTCTAATTTTAAGAGAGGAAAGCTATTCAAGCACAGAGGCCTATAAATAGGCCTGTGACAATTTTTTGGTGTATGGGAGTATCTGGTGATGTCTGAACGCAACTCACATCTGAAAGGCAACGTAACCTATTGGGAAATGTAAAGGAAGGAACTGCAGATGTTGGTTTACACCGAAGATAGACACAAAATGCTGGAGTAACTAAGCGGGACAGGCAGCATCTCTGGATAGAAGGAATGGGTGACATTTTTGGGTCGAGACCCTTCTTCATCTCAGTCCCCAATAAATAACAGGATGTGACATTTGCACTTGATAGTAGGTTACACAACACCCACAACGCATTGTCTCCAATGGAATAATGTGATGAAGGAGAAATGGACATTGAAGATCAAAGAATCTGAACTATTAAGACCAGTTATAGTTCAGTTGGGAACACTCTCGCCTCTGACTCAGAAAATGTATTTCAAGTCTTATTGCAGGGAAATAAACACAGAAGTCTAGACCCTGACAATTCTATGTAATTTCCCTGGGGAGAGATAACTGTTGACAATACTTACCTGGAAATATTAGGCACTGTACAGGGCGTTATAAATGGATAGATTAAAAATAATTACTGTTTCGTTTTTAGGGATACAGCGTGGAAACAGCCTATATCCACGGTGTATTCAAGAGAGAGTTATATAGAGCTCTTAGGGCTAATGGAATCAAGGGATATGGGGAGAAGGTAGACAAAATTGCTGGTGAAACTCAGCGGGTGCGGCAGCACCTATGGAGCGAAGGAAATAGGCAATGTTTTGGGCCAAAACCCTTCTAGGAGAAAGTAGGAACGGGTTACTGATTGTCGATGATCAGCCATGATCATATTTAATGGCGGTGCTGGCTCAAAGGGAGGAATGGCCTACTCCTGCACCTATTTTCTATGTATCTCTAAAACTAAAAAAACTAAAACTAAAAAAACTAAATTCTTCCCAATTTTCAGCTTAGCACCTGACATTTCCCAGGTCAAATACAGTTCGCAGATCAAACCTATGCTTATTCTCCACACCCTCTAATTTGGAAGAAGTTCTTGTATTGTTCCAGTGTGACACTTATATTCACTGCCCACGCTTAGTACCTTAGGCCTATCGGCGACATTGCCAAGAGTGAGCAGTGTACTGCCACAGCCCTCTATCCCCTTAGAAGCAGATTGGGATAGTCAAGCCTTATTTAACATATGATTGTAGCTGACAGATTGGACTCCCATCACACCAGTGTAGGTTGAATGTTGACACAGAACTAAATGATGAATCACTGGTAACTAACAGCACAAACACTTTCTAGTGTAAACCCTTTAATGTAACAAAATATTTGAGATGTTTCGTAGGCTGTTAATGCCCCAAAGTTGCTATTAAACAAAATAAGTCATGCATTAGATGTTTTAGGAGACATTTCTGAGGAAAGAGAGCAAAGTGGACAGATTTATGGAAGGGATTCCAGATATTCAAATAAAGGCAATCAAAAGTGTAACTGTCGGTGAAGAATACTTGAATTTACTTTACTTTAGAGATACAGCGTGGAAACAGGCCCTATGGGTCCACGCTGACCAGCGATCACCCCACACACACTACGGACAATTTACAATTTTACCAAAGCCAATTAACCTACAAATCTGTACGTCTTCGGAATGTGGGAGGAAACCGGAGCACCAGGAGAAATCCAACGCAGTCACAGGGAGGACGTACAAAGTCCATACAGACAGTACCCACAGTCAGAATCAAACTCGGGTCTCTGGTGCTACGAGGCAGAAGCTCTACCGCTGCGCCACTGTGCTGCCCAAAAGTAGTGAGGAACGTTTCCACCCAGAAAGATGTTCATGACCAGAGGGCGCAGGTTTAAGTTGAGGGGGTCGAAGATTTCGAGGTGACTTGAAGGAAAACGTTTACAACACCCACTGTGCTGTTGAGATCTGGTACACACTGGCTGCAGGGATGGGGAAATCATAACATTTAGGAAGTATTCACAGAGTCCAGGCCGACCATCGGCCACCCATCCACACAATATCCATGTTATCCCACTTATGCATCTACACCAGGCACAATTTATAAGAGCTAATTAACCTACAAACCTGCACATCTTTGGGATATGGGAGGAAAACGGAGCACCCAGTGAAAACCTACACGGTCACACGAAACACACACAGACAGCACCCGTGTTAACATCAGGGTCTCTAGCACTGTGAGCCAGCAGTGCTACCAATGTGCAACTGCGTTTGCATTTAAAAAATATGTTACCTCATAATCAGGGAGAGATCATAAGATCATAAGTGACAGGAGTAGAATTAGGCCATTCGACCCATCGTCTATTCTGCCATTCAATCATGGCTGATCTATCTCTCCCTCCTAACCCCATTCTCCTGACTTCTCCCCATAACCTCCGACACCCATACTAATCAAGAATCTATCTATCTCAGCCTTAAATATATCCACTGACTTGGCCTCCACAGGCAAAGAATTTCACAGATTCACCACCCTCTGACTAAAGAAATTTCTCCTCATCTCCTTCCTAAAAGAATGTTCTTTAATTTTGAGGCTAGGACTTCTAGTCCTAGACTCTCCCACTCTCCCTCTCCGCATCCACTGTATTCAAGCCTTTCACAATTCTAGGAGAGCAAAAAATAAATGTTTTGTTTTCTGGCCTTTGTTTGATTAAGCTGGTTGCATAATTATTTATTAATTTACACACAGAAGGTGAACATCACTGACTAAACCAGATTCACTGTACCAGTCCTAGCTGAGCTGCTGGAGAGGAAGAGTGAATCACATTAATGGACCTGGAGTTACAGGTACAGTGGCTTGCAAAAGTATTCATACCCCTTGAACTTTTCCACATTTAGTCACGTTAAAACCACAAACGTAAATGTATTTTATTGGGATTTTATGTGATAGACCAACACAAAGTGGCGCATAATTGTGAAGTGGGAGGAAAAATGATACATGGTTTTCAAATTTTTTTACAAATAAAAAACTGAAAAGTGTGGCGTGCAAAAGTATTCAGCCCGCTTTACTCTGATACCCCTAAATAAAATCCAGTGCAACCAATTGCCTTCAGAAGTCACCTAATTAGTAAATAGAGTCCACTTGTGTGTAATCTAATCTCAGTATAAATACAGCTGTTCTGTGAAGATCTCAGAGGTTTGTTAGTGAACATTAGTGAACAAACAGCATCATGAAGCCCAAGGAACACACCAGACAGGTCAGGGATAAAGTTGTAGAGAAGTTTAAAGCAGGGTTAGATTATAAAAAAATATCCCAAGCTTTGAACATCTCACGGAGCACTGTTCAATCCATCATCCGAAAATGGAAAGAGTATGGCACAACTGCAAACCTACCAAGACATGGCCGTCCACCTAAACTGACAGGCCGGGCAAGGAGAGCATTGATCAGAGAAGCAGCCATGAGACCCATGGTAACTCTGGAGGAGCTGCAGAGATCCACAGCTCAGGTGGGAGAATCTGTCCACAGGACAACTATTAGTCGTGCACTCCACAAATCGGGCCTTTATGGAAGAGTGGCAAGAAGAAAGCCATTGTTGAAAAAAAGCCATAAGAAGTCCCGTTTGCAGTTTGCCACAAGCCATGTGGGGGACACAGCAAACATGTGGAGGAAGGTGCTCTGGTCAGATGAGACCAAAATTGAAGTTTTTGGCCTAAATGCAAAACGCTATGTGTGGCGGAAAACTAACACTGCACATCACCCTGAACACACCATCCCCACTGTGAAACATGGTGGTGGCAGCATCATGCTGTGGGGATGCTTTTCTTCAGCAGGGACAGGGAAGCTGGTCAGAGTTGATGGGAAGATGGATGGAGCCAAATACAGGGCAATCTTGGAAGAAAACCTGTTAGAGTCTGCAAAAGGCTTGAGACTGGGGCGGAGGTTCGCCCTCCAGCAGGACAACGACCCTAAACATACAGCCAGAGCTACAATGGAATGGTTTAGATCAAAGCATATTCATGTGTTAGAATGGCCCAGTCAAAGTCCAGACCTAAATCCAATTGAGAATCTCTGGCAAGACTTGAAAATTGCTGTTCGCAGACGCTCTCCATCCAATCTGACTGAGCTTGAGCTATTTTGCAAAGAAGAATGGGCAAAAATTTCAGTCTCTATATGTGCAAAGCTCGTAGAGACATACCCCAAAAGACTTGCAGCTGTAATTGCAGCGAAAGGTGGTTCTACAAAGTATTAACTCAGGGGGGCTGAATACTTTTGCATGCCACACTTTTCAGTTTTTTATTTGTAAAAAAATTTGAAAACCATGTATCATTTTCCTTCCACTTCACAATTATGCACCACTTTGTGTTGGTCTATCACATAAAATCCCAATAAAATACATTTACGTTTGTGGTTGTAACGTGACAAAATGGGGAAAAGTTCAAGGGGTATGAAAACGTTTGCAAGCCACTGTATATGTAGGCCAGGCAATGCAAGGGCAGCAGAGATCGTCTCTGAAGGATGTCGGTGAGCTGGCAATCTGCTGATCTGATCAATCTATTTAAAGTCTCACCTGAGACTATAGCCACTTAAGGATGCTTTGGAATTTTTGGAACCTATAACATAACCAGAAGGACGGCACAGTGGCGCACTGGTAGAGTTGTTGCCTTACAGCGCCTGAGTCCCGGGTTCAATTCTGACTATGGGTGCTGTCAGTACAGAGTTTGTACGTTCTCTCTGTGACTGCGTGGGTTTTCTCCAGGTGCTCCGGCTTCCTCCCACAGTCCAAAGACTTACAAGTTTGTATATTAATTGGCTTCTGTAAATTGTCCCTGCTATGTAGGGCAGTGTTAGTGTACGGAGTGATCGCTGACCAGCATGGACTCGGTGGAGCGAAGGGCCTGTTTCCATGCTGTATCTCTCAGAGGAACGTTAGAGAGATACAGCATTCCACATTCCAAAGGCAAGCAGATTTGTAGGTCAATTCTCCTCTTGCAAATTGCCCTTAGTGTGTAGGATGCGAAAGTGGGATAACATAGAACTAGTGACAACAGGTGATCGATGGTCAGCATGGACTTAGTGGACCAAAGGGCCTGTTTCCACGCTGTATCTCTATAAAGCCTGAAGTCTAAAGGAGGGGGAAATTTGAAGGGATGAGTTTCAAGGAAGGAATTTCATTTGAAGGAATTTATTTCACTGCAGCCGTATAAAAAGTGCTTCTATGGGCAGACTACTTACCTAATGATATGCTAAATAATGCTAGTACTCTTCGAACAGTCACCATGATGTACCATGAACTTCACGTCAAAGGCTGTGCCTGAAATACAATAAAAACCTGGATTATTAAAAGAAATATAACAATAACCTACACTAATGCTCAATTACATCATAATTTTGGCTCGTTAAAAAAAAATTGCCATAACTCAAGATAAACAATGCACGCAGGAAGTTTGTCTTTGGCAAGAATTACCGAATATTAATTTAACAGGACAAATCTCATTCCCCAGACAGAGTAGCAGATAAGTAATCTGCAGTGAACTCTAGTGTTCAGACAAGACTCCCTACTGAGTAAAGTAGATAGAGAGGGGGTCAGTCCTGCCATCCGGCTGTATATTGTAGAACAGGTGAACAGATATCCAACATGTGGATAGGCAGCACATACACATACCATAAAAACCCACAAGCTGTAGATCCTGTATGTTAAATAAAAGGAGAAATTCCAGAATTCACAAAGATGTTGCCAGGACAAGAGGGTCTGAGCTTTACAGAGAGGTTGAGTGGGCTGGGTCTCTATTCCTTGGAGAGCTGGAGGATGAGGGGTAATCTTATAGAGGTGTATAAGATCAAGACAGGAATAGATGCACAGAATTTCTTGCCCAGAGTAGGGGAATCGAGGACCAGAGGACATAGATTCAAGGTGAAGGGGAAAAGATTGAATAGGAATCTGAGGGGTTACTTTTTCACACATGAGTATGGAACAATGTTCCAGGTGGGTGTATGGAACAAGCTGCCAGAAGAGGTAATTGATGCTGGGACTATCCCAAAGTTTAAGAAACAGTTAGACAGGTATATGGATAGGTCAAGTTTGGAGGGATATGGACCAAGTACAGGCAGGTGGGACTAGTGTAGCTGGGACATGTTGGCCGGTGTGGGCAAGTTGGGCCGAAGGGCCTGTTTCCACACGGTATCACTCTATGATCTAAATGATCGGCAGATCAGGCAGTGTCAGCAGAAACAGAAATAGAACTAATGTTTCAGGTTGAAGATTTCTTGTCGGGCAACTCTGTTTAACTCTGTTTTTCTTTCTACTGATCTGGCCAGTCTTGCTGAGTTTCATTTTCTGTTTGCATTATACTCTAAAACTGGAATGCTGTATCCGATCAGGCATCTGAACTTAATGCAGACAAAGTAACCGTGCTGCACTCATCAATATATCTTGCGATTTTTTTTTCAAAATACTCATTGAAGGTAGGCAGGAAATTTCACCAACGACATTGTGCTATCCCTGACTACCCTTTGTTTAGTTTAGTTTAGTTTAGAGATACAGCAAGGAAACAGGCCCTTCGGCCCACAGGGTCCGCGCCGACCAGCGATCCCTGCACATTAACACTATCCTATAGGGACAAATTTTTTTTACGTTCACCAAGCCAATTAATCTACAAACCTGTACGCCTTTGGAGTGTGGGAGGAAACCGAAGATCTCGGAGAAAACACACGCAGATCACGGGGAAACCATACAAACTCCGTACAGACAGCACCCGTCTTCGGGATCGAACCCGGGTCTCCAGCGCTGCATTCGCTGTAAGGCAGCATTTCTACCACTGCGCCACCATGACCGCAGTATTTCCTGGTGCAGATTAATTTGTCCTTCAGCATTTTTTATCAATAAATTCCTTTCCACTAACATTCAACTCACTGGACTGTAATTACCTGGCTTAACTCTGCTGCCCTGTTTCAATAAAGACAATGATATTTACTGTCATTCAGTCATCTAGCACCTCACCTGCGTGCAGCAAAGACTTACAAAATCTTGGTCCAAGTACAACCATTGGCCTCAACCCAACAATTTGGAAAACTGCCCAGGTATCTTCTGTTTCCAGAAGCAGAACATATCTAACCTGGCTAATTACCAATTTATTTGTCTCATTCATCAACAAAGTGATGGAAATTTTCATCAAACAGCACTTATCCATCACCTGCTCAGCGATGCCAAGTTTGGATATCTCTCAGGCCATGATCACAGTCTTGGACCAAGGCCCAAAGAGCTAAATTCCAGAGATGAACTGTGGCTAATGCCTTTGACATCAAGGACGCATTTGATTGAGTGCAGCATCAAGGATCCCTGGTAGAATGGAATTCAATGGACACCAAGAGGAAGATGCTTCTATAACAGGGTTTATACTTCGCACAAGGGAAAATGCTTTTGGTTGTTGGAGGGCCAACATCGCAACTCAGGACAGCACTTCAGCTGTTCCTCAGGGCAGTGCGCTGGGCTCAAACATCTTCAGCTGATTCTCAATGATGTTCCTCCCATCTTAAGGTCAGAAGTGGGGTGCTTCATTGATGATTGCACAATTTTCACTTCCATTTTCAAAACCTCAGCAAATTAGGCTGTCTATGCCTATATGCAGCAAGACCCATGGCAACACAGTGGAATGGCACAGCAGCACAGTAGTGGAGTTGCTGCCTTACAACGCCAGAGGAGGGAGTTCGATCCTGACTACAGGTGTTGGCTATGTGGAGTTTGTACGTTCTCCCTGTGACCATGTGGGTTTCTTCTAGGTGTTCTGCTTTCCTTCCACATTCCAAAAACGTTTATAGGTTTGCAGGTTTGTGGATTTTGTAAATTGTCCCTAATGGATAAGATAGAACTAACGTACTGGTGATTGCTGGTCAGCGTTGACTCATTGGGCCAAAGTGCCTGTTTCCATGCTGTATCTCTCTGGTCAATTCGTCCCTTCCCACTGAAACCACCCACCCCCTCCCTCCCCCCGGTACTTTCCCTTGCAATCGCACAAAATGCTACACTTGTCGCTTTACCTCCCCCCTCAACTCCATCCAAGGACCCAAGCAGTCTTTCCAGGTGAGGCAGAGGTTTACCTGCACCTCTTCCAACCTCATCTACTGCATCTGCTGTTCCAGGTGTCAACTTCGCTACATCGGCGGGACCAAGCGCAGGCTCGGCGATCGCTTTGCCCAACACCTCCGCTCAGTTCGCACTAACCAATTGCATCTCCCGGTGGCTCAGCACTTCAACTCCCTCTCCGATTCCGAATCTGACCTTTCTGGCCTGGGCCTCCTCCATGGCCAGAGTGAGGCCCAGCGCAATTTGGAGGAACAGCACCTCATATTTCGCTTAAGTAGTTTACACCCCAGCGGTATGAACATTGACTTCTCCAATTTCAGATAGTCCTTGCATTCTCCCTTCTTCCCCTCCCCCTTCCCAGTTCTCCCACAAGCCTACTGTCTCTGCCTCTTCCTTTCTTCCCCCCCCACCCCCCCAACATCAGTCTGAAGAAGGGTCTCGACCCAAAACGTTGCCTATTTCTTCTTTCCATAGATGCTGCCTCACCCGCTGAGTTCCTCCAGCATTTTTGTCTACCTTAAACTAAACTAAACATTGGCTAATAAGTAGCAGGTAATCTTTGCAAAGTAAAAGTGTCAGACAAGGTGTGTTTTCAACAAGAGTGAATCAAACCACCTACACTTAACATTGAATATTGCGATCAAGACTTCCAACGTTAACATCTTAGAGATTCAGTTTGGATAGGCATATGGATGAGAAGGGAATGGAGGGTTATAACCATATAACCATATAACAATTACAGCACGGAAACAGGCCATCTCGGCCCTACAAGTCCATGCCGAACAAATTTTTTTCCCCCTTAGTCCCACCTGCCTGCACTCGTACCATAACCCTCCATTCCCTTCTCATCCATATGCCTATCCAATTTATTTTTAAATGATACCAATGAACCTGCCTCCACCACTTCCACTGGTTATGGTATGAATGCAGGCAGGTGGGACTAAGGGGGAAAAAAAATTTGTTCGGCACGGACTTGTAGGGCCGAGATGGCCTGTTTCCGTGCTGTTATTGTTATATGGTTATATGGTTATATGGTTATATGGTTATATGGTTATATGACCCACGTGTCGACTGTGGTTACAAGAGCAGGTCGGAGGCTGGGAATTCTATTGTGAGTGACTCACTTCGAGACACCCTAACGTCTTTCCAGCATCTAGTGACGCAGTGGTAGAGTTGCTGCCTTACAGCTCCAGAGACCCGGGTTCGATCCTGTCTACGGGTGCTTGTCTGTGTGGAGTTTGAACGTTCTCCCTATGACCGCATAGGCTTCCTCCGCGCGCTCCGGTTCCCTCCCACTTTCAAAAGACGTGCGGGTTCGTAGGTTAATTGGCTTCTGTAGATCATCACTATTGTCTAAGATAGAAGTAGCGTAGCGGTGATCGTTGGTCAGTGCGGACTCGGTGGGCCGAAGGGCCAGTTTCCGCACAGTATCTCTGAAACTAAAAACTAAAACTATCTGTTGGGCATGCCACAAATGTGGTCAGTATTCTCCACTTGCTCGAATGAATACAGCTCCAACAATTCTTGAGAAGCTCAACACCATCTTGGAGAAATAAGCCCATCTATCTACCATCTATGAAATGTGCTGGTATGGCCCAGGCTGCGAGCCTGAGATCCTGAGAGCGATGCCGTCTGGAGCTACGCTCCTGGTAGGGCCACCTATGGTGGTAAGGTCGAGGGAGAGGTCCCTGACGAAGAGCAATCCAACCAAAACCTTAACAGTGGACAGGCAGAGGACGATGGCTGACCTTAGTGGAGCTTCACAACAGCTGGGAAGGCGGATGAAGGCTGCAGCAGAAAAGGGTCTCCGGTCGTCTTGGACTCTGTGCCACTGGATCCTGACCCAGATCTGTCAAGGACCGTGTGGTGGCTGTCTGTCCATCAGTCTCCCCACGTTAAACAAAGTCATGCACAGGCGTCCCCTAACCCTGGACACACCCATGGTCAGCCATGACCGAGGGGGGCCTAAGAAGGCCCAGGTTGCTCTGACGGCACCACCCAAACCCACAATCTCCACCACCAACAATGGCAAGGGCATTGGACCCAATCCGAACACCACCACCTACAGCAAGGGTTCCCAACCTGGGGTAAATTTACCCCGGGGGGTAAATTTTGCTTACCCAGGGGGTAAATTTGTTGATCTGGATTTGTACATATTTTTTCTCATTGACTGACTGTGTTTGGTTCTGGTATACCGGTATCTGTTCATCATTAGTTGTTCATGAATAAGTGAAATAACATTGTTATGTGCTATTAAAGTTGCCAGGAGTAAACGGGATGAAAAAGGTTGGGAACCCCTGACCTACAGCTTCTCTCCAAGTTGCACACCATCCTTAACTGGAAATATATAGCTGTTCCTTTAGCGTCTTTCAGTTTAAATACTAAGTCTCCCTCCCAAAGGTCATTGTCAGAGTATCTTCATCTGAAGGACTGCGGTGGACAAAAAATGTTGGCCTTGCCGGGGACACCCAGATCACAGAGAATGACTTTATCGAGAAAATAAAAAGCATTCGGGAAGGGTAAGGAAGACAAGAGGATGAGTGATAAAATATTAAGTAGACAAACAAACCGACTTTGTTCATGAATCTCTGGGGATAGCAGAACAGATGGATAAAGTTATAAAAAAGGACACACAGGATTCTTGCTTCATTGGTGGGGATTAAAGCACTTGGACACAGCGGCACAGCTAGCAGGGCTGCTGCCTCTATCTGGGTTCAATCCTGACCTCGAGTTTTTATGTCCACCCTGTATCACGTGGGTTTCTTCCTTGCGCTTCAGTTTCTTCTCACGTAACAAAGGCATGCCGCCAATCTGTCATGAAAAGAACACTGTGAAGCTGCTGAAGAAGGTCGGCTATTGTAAGTTGCCGTTATTGCCTAGTTGTGTGGTAGAATCTGGAGGGAGTTAGAGTCATACAGTATAGCAGTCTGGAAACAGGCCCTTCGGCCCAACTTGCCCATGCTAACCAACATGCCCCACCTAGACTGTGTAAAATCTGTGCAAAATGTGGAGGCACATGGAACTGCAAAGGCTGGAATCTTGTGTATATTATAAAGTGCTGGAGTAACTAAGTGAATCAGGCAGCATGTCTGGAAGACATGCATAGGTGACCTTTCGGATTGGGGCCCTTCCACAGAGTCTAAAAAAAGGGTTCCGACCTAAAACATCGAAATGGACAGGTCTGACGTTAGGTCTTGACCCAAAATGTTGCCTATTCATGTGCTCCAGAGATGCTGCCTGATTCACTGAGTTACTCCAGCACTTTATGATATTCACTGAGTTACTCGAGCATTTTGGGTCTACTGTGATAAATGTGTGTGTACTGCAAAGTACAATGCGGAATTACTGCGCACCAGTATGGCCACTGCATTTCAGGAAGGATGTGATGGTACTGGGGTGGGTAGCATGGAAACGTAATAGATGTAATGAAGTCTGGAACTCACAGTCTGAGGGCATGAGTGTGGCCATAAGCGGCAGGGTCAGTGAGGAATAGGTGGAAATTCAGAGTGGTGTTATCCATTTCCTGCCAGCATGGGCAAGATGGGCAGAGTAGCCTTTGCACGCTCTACATTTCTATTATTAATACAGTCAGATCTCCCAACCATCAACTGGACAGTGCCTCACAATTAACAAACTGGACAGCAGTCAGTAGCCTACCACAGGCAAGACCTCCCCTCCTGGTCATCACTGGACACCTACAGACTGTTTACTATGGCCATGATCCAAACAGCCCCTCTAGATTCTAGGTACCAACCGAGGGTCCAAATAGCCTCAGGCCTGGATAGAGTGAATGTGGAGAGGATGTTTCCACTAGTGGGAGAGTCTAGGGCCAGAGGCCATAGAATAAAAGGACGGAACTTTAGAAAGGAGCTGAGGAGGAATTTCTTTAGTCAGAAGGTGGTGAATCTGTGGAAGGCTGTGAAGGTCGTCAATATATATTTTTAAGGCAGAGATTGATAGATTCTTGATTAATAAGGGTGTCAGGGATTATGGGGAGAAGGCAGGAGAATGGGATTGAGAGGGAACGATACATCAGTCATGACTGAATGCCCCTATAACTTATTAACATGAACCTTCTTCCTACCTACCTTCTCTTCCAGCGTTTAGATTAATGAAAAGGTTTCATGCCGGGAAGGCTTCCAGCTTGTCAATCAGCTCCTAACGTTCTTTGAACCTTGCTGAGGAGCACCTTCAGTTAAATCCTGAGGGACCTTTGGAAAATCATCCCCCTCCTCTCCAGCATAAAATCCAGGCCAAATATAACTGATCCATTTATTTCCTCAGGCGGAGCCTTGCCGAACTCCATCCCCCGCTGCAGATCTACCAGACGACAAACCAGAGAATCGACTGAACTGCTTCCAGCTGTCAAGGTCACCACGGCCCTTAACTTTCAGACTCCAACTGGTGACAGCATTGTCGACTCCCAGTTAGGTTCATTCGGGAGAGGAGCCACACCCTCCACACAATGACTGGAGATTTTGACGTTTAAATCCGCCCTTTTTTCCTCAAAACTGCAGTGTTGTTATCAGGCAACTGAACCATCCTATTACCAACTAGAGAGCAGTCCTGACCTCCCATCTATCTTCAATCGGACTTTATTATACTTTATCTTATAGTAAACGTTATACCCCTTCTCCTGTATCTGCACACCGTGGAGTATCTGATTGTAACTGTCGACTGGATAGCAGGCAACAAAAAAACGTTTGACTGCACCTCGGTACACGTGACAATAATAAACAAAATTAAACTAAGCTAAACAAATGAGGGCAAAAACACCAACAGTAGCAACTTGCACTTGCACTTGCATATCATTGTTAACATAGAAAAATAAAGGCTGAATGTATTTATTTCATGCAATAAAACTCCCACAGCTACCAAACAACTTTTGGAGCATTGGCACTGTTGCAATGTAGGAAACACAGCAGCCAAATTGTGCCCAGAAAGCTTCCACAGGCAGCAATATGACAACAACACTGGCAAGCTCGGTTGTGGAGTTTTCCGCAAAGTTAAGAGAGGGCTATGTATATTCTAGGTGCAGGTATAATGCCCCAGCTCCTTTTCAAAGACCAAAAGGTTAGGAGGAATGACCAACTATTTAGTCAAAGAGATAGGTCTCAAGGAGGGCCTTAAACCTATGATGAACATTTGTCGGCACTGGGCCTGTACTCGCTGGAGTTTAGAAGAATGAGGGGGACCTCATTAAAACATACAGAATAGTGAAAGGCTTGGATATAGTGGATGTGGAGAGGAATTTTCCACGAGTGGGAGAGTCTAGCAATAGAAGGTATAGCCTCAGAAGTAACAGATGTTCTTTTAGGAAGGAGATGAGGAGAAAAACTGTGTTCAACATAATCAACCCCTACAAACTCATGACCAAGTTTCAAGACCTCTGAACGTGCCTTTGCAACCGCTTCCTTCACTTCCTCAGGAAGATACTCCTCCTTACTGACCATCAACACAGGTGCACTTCAAGGCTACGTGCTCAGCCTCCTGCACCGGGGCCGAGTATAGGCCCAGATCCAATTGCTTCTACGTCCCACCTTTTTTGTTAAAGAATTAACTGCATTCCAAACAGTAGGGAACTGGTGAGAAAATTAAGTGTACCTCTGATCTGTTCAATGGCCTGGATATGGAGGAAGTCCTTTGCTAAAGCTTCAGCACAATATTCCTGCAACTCATTCAAGAACGTCCCAGTCCACTCCCGGTTGAGCCACGAGCAGCAATCATCCGTAAACCTTGGGTGAAAGCCTGGCCTTTTTCAAAAAAAAAATTGCAGGCAGAAACAAGAGCAGTTTTCAGCCACACGGAAAAGTGTAGACAGTCCACAGAATAAACAAAGTCAAATCACAAGGCAACAAATATCGGACAGAGGGGGAAAAATACTCCTAGGACTGGAAATGAGTTTTGACTTAACAGGCTACTCCAATGACGTGTGAAAACTGAATCTTATCAACATCTGATATAAAGTGATTATTTGTGTGAGTATGTTAGAGGCTAAAGTCTACAGAAACTAAATCAAGGTTTAATATTTAACTAACCACCCACTAAGTGCATGACAGACACCAATACCTACTGGTAATACTGTTCAAGAAGGAACTGCAGATGCTGGAAGATCGAAGGTACATAAAAATGCTGGAGAAACTCAGCGGGTGCAGCAGCATCTATGGAGCGAAGGAAATAGGCGACGTTTCGGGCCAAAACACTTCTTCAGACTGATGGGGGGTGGGGGGGAGAAGGAAGGATAAAGGGAGGAGGAGGAGCCCAAGGGCGGGGGGATGGGAGGAGACAGCTCGAGGGTTAAGGAAGGGGAGGAGACAGCAAGGGCTAGCAAAACTGGGAGAATTCAACGTTCATGCCATCCGGACGCAAGCAACCCAGGCGGAATATAAGGTGCTGTTCCTCCAGTTTTCCGGTGTTGCTCACTCTGGCAATGGAGGAGACCCAGGACAGAGAGGTCGGATTGGGAATGGGAGGGGGAGTTGAAGTGCTGAGCCACCGGGAGTTCAGGTAGGTTATTGCGGACTAAGCAGAGGTGTTCGGCGAAACGATTACCCAACCTCCGCTTAGTCTCCCCGATGTAAATCAGCTGACATCTAGATACAGGTGTATCTCCTCCAACTTCATCTACTGCATCCGCTGCTCTAGATGTCAGCTGATTTACATCGGTCCGACCTCTCTGTCCTGGGTCTCCTCCATTGCCAGAGTGAGCAGCACCGGACATTGGAGGAATAGCACCTCATATTCCGCCTGGGTTGCTTGCGTCCGGATGGCATGAACGTTGAATTCTCCCAATTTTGCTAGCCCTTGCTGTCTCCTCCCCTTCCTTAACCCTCGAGCTGTCTCCTCCCATCCCCCCGCCCTCAGGCTCCTCCTCCTCCCTTTTTCCTTCCTTCTCCCCCCCACCCCCCATCAGTCTGAAGAAGGGTTTCGGCCCGAAACGTCGCCTATTTCCTTCGCTCCATAGATGCTGCTGCACCTACTGGTAATACCTTCCCTTCCTTTGATGTAATAAGTGCTTGAGCTGATTTTGTTTTGATTGATAACTCACGAATGAAAAGTAGAAAATAAGTGCTTTTCAAATGTGCTATTCCCAAGGATCCAGATAATGAAAAAAAAAAGCATTGGCTACTGACAATTGCCTTCAACAATCATCTTTCCTTCCAGTAAAGCAATAACTACATTTAAAAATGGATCATAAAATCATTCAAACCATTCCAAAAGGGGTGTGAAGCCTCAGTTGTTTATTTTAATCCTTGCTAAAGAGCCTCTGCATTATTTGGGAGAGAAGGAATTGGTTACAACAAACTGAAGAAACGTCACTCATTTCTTCTCTCCAGAGATACTGTCTGTCCCGCTGAGTTACTCCAGCATGTTATGTCCATCTTCGGTGTAAACCAGCATCTGCAGTTCCTTCCTGCACCCTGCATTACTTAACTGGAGCCAACATTGGCTTAGTATTGGAGGCAAGGGTTAGTGGTGGATGGATATTTTCTCGACTATTCTTATTACCCTAGCCTATGAAGGCATTTACAGTATATATATTACAAATGGCGATGAACCACTGAGATTGTTGCAGGTACTATAGCTGTGGTAAAAGCCTTCATAGGCATCAAGGATAGAAGTCTGGACGTCATGTTGCAGTTGTACAAAACATTGTATAAATTATCCTAAACACGAGATAACTCGCTAGGTCAGGCAGCATCTGTGGAGGGAATGGATGGGTGATGTTTTGGGCTAGGGTTCCTCTTCAGACTGATCGTAGCAGGGGAGGGAAAACGGGAAAAGATTGTTTGGAGGTACACAAAATTGCTGGAGAAACTTAGCGGGTGCAGCAGCATCTATGGAGCGAAGGAAATAGGCGACGTTTCGGGCCGAAACCCTTCTTCAAAAGATTGTTTGGATTGCGTTTGAAGTATTTTGCTCATTACAGGGCAGGGAGGAGGTGTGGCAATGGAGGCAATGTAGAGGAGATTCATTGGGATGTCATCGGGAATGAAGAACTGCAGTTGTAAGGAGAGATTAAATAGGCTGAGGTTCCTTTCACTGGAACCTAGGAAGTTGAGGAATGATCTTGTAAAGGCGTAGAAAATTATGAACGGTACAGATAGGATAGTTAAATTCTTTTTTCTAGGGCAGTATTGTCTAGAACTAGAGGACACAGGTTTAAGATGAGAGGGACATAATTTAAAGGAGTCTGAGGAGTAGGTTTTTCACACACAGAGTGGGTGGCTATCTGGGATGAGCTGCTGCAGGAGGTAGTAAAGGCAGATACGTCTGCAGTGTTTAAAATGCACATGAACAGATACAGACAGGAAAGGCATAGAGGGATATGAGCCTGAGGCAGGCAAGAGGGATTGGTGAAGAGAGGCATCATGATCGGTATGGACAAGATGAGCCGGAAGGGCCCATTTCTGTGCTCTACAGTTCGGTGCAACAAATATTTGAAGATCTTTTATTCTACCCCTGGAGTACACAGTTGGCCCTGGTGTGAATATTTATGGGATAAGGCCTCATTGTTGCAAAGTTGAAGATGTATAGCTTTCCCATTAATTCTCCTTTAACTGAGGGAGAATTTCACGTCCCAGAAGTCTTTTTTAGTGCTGTACAACTCACTTTCTCACTCAGAAAGTGGTAATTGAATCGCAAAAACTCAAGTCAAGGTCTACGGCTGCCCCATTGACACGGAGGATTCATTCCCACGCAAACCAGAGCCATGGCCATCCCATTAGCACACAGGCCAAAAACACATCATGCCTGAGCCACATCACAATTCTATTAACTTGCCTTATCACTCAATACCAAAGTACCTGGAAGTGTCAGAGACTAGAGGCCACAGCTTAAAGGTGAGAGGGGCAACGTTTAAAGGAGTTGTGCTCGGCAAGTTCTTTTACAGAGTGTGGTGGAACGTGCTTCTAAGTGTTGGTGGTGGAGGCAGATATGATAGTCGCATTTAAAAGAGTTTTAGATAGGCACATGTATATGCAGGGAAAGGAGGGATATGGATCACGTGCAGGCAGACGAGATTAGTTTAAATGTGTAGGAAGGATCTGCAGATGCTGGTTTAAACTGGAAACAGACACAATAAAATGGAGTAAATCAGTGGGTTTCGACCCAAAACGTCACCTATTTCTTTTCTACAGGGATGCTGCCTGACCTGCTGAGTTACTCCAGCTTTCTGTGTCTGTCTTCGGAGATTAGTTTAACTTGGCATCATATTTGATGCAAATATTCCAGGACCAAGGGCCTGTTTCTGTGCTGTACTTTTCTATGTTAATATCACAATCTTCTCAAACATCACAGTATAAGTTGACCTAGCGTGAGGTGAGAGGAGCAACGTTTAAAGGAGTTGTACTCGGCAAAGGTTTTCTCTTTGGTAGTTGGCTAGCAGCCTGGCCCTTATTTCCCCATGCCTTTTGTGTGGAAAATGTAGATTTTGATTGTGCTGTTACATACATGGGTGCCCAAACAACCTTGCTCCTCAATGGTTCCTGGTTTCTCACCATTTATTCTGATTCTGATATGTTCAGATTCCAGGGACCACAGTGAGATAGTTGACTAGTTATTCTGATTTTGGTCAGATTGCCAAAGGAGGTTCAGTTTCGTTTAGTTTAGTGTTGAGATACAGCGCGGAAACAGGCCCTTTGCCCCACAGAGTCCGCGCTGACCAGCAACCCCTGCACACTAACACTATGCTGTACACTCTAGGGACAATTTGCATTTATACCAAGATAATTAGCCTACAAACCTGTCTGACTTTGGAGTGTTGGAAGAAACCGGAACTTCTTGGAGAAAACCCACGCAGGTCATGGGGAGCACGTTCAAACCCTGTGCAGATGAGCATCCGTAGTCGGGATCGAACCCAGGTCCCTGGCGCAGTAATGCAGCAACTCTGCTGCTGCACTGTCGTTACACCGCATCTTGAAGGCACAAGGAAATGTTGGCAATGGGATCCTGAGCAAAACACAAAGTGTCAAGCAGCAGCCATAGGGGATGTTTTGGTGTCAGCATCCTTCTTTTCAGACGGAGGAGACTTGAATGGCACGCCGGAAAAAACTCCTGTCTTGCATCAAGAAATTTCCAGGGAATCGTTCCACATCTACAGTGAATGACAACACTTTCCCTTGCGATTACAGGAGAAGAGTTTGAGCGAGTGATATATCTCGACTTGGAAACGAGAGCCAAGCTGATGCCATAATGCCATAAAACTTCCGCTGAAAAAACTGTCTTGCTTTGTTGAGCTCATGATAAAACTCATAATAAATCCACTGCTGCAGAACCTTGTCACGAACTTGTTGCAAAACAACAATCACTCTTAAAGAAATTGCACTCATCATACCCAGATGAAGGGGAAATATTTCAGCTTGTCAGGTGGTCCAGGTATCAGGCCTATAAATATAAGATAGTCAATAATAAATCACTATCAGATTAAAAATGAACTTCTTAACCCAGTTAGTAGTCCAAGTATAAGACATGTTATCACAATTAGTAATTCTCATATTTTCTTACGACTTAGGACATTTGGTCTATTCAGGCAATGCCAACTCTCAAAACAATCCTAATCTCCAACTGGCTTAGTTTTATTTAGTTTAGAGATACAGCGCGTAAACAGGCCAATTCCCAATCACTAACACTATCTAACACTAACACGCCTACTTCAATTACTTCCTCTGGCCGTTCGGTCCATATACCCACTACCCTCTGTGTGAAAAAGTTGTTGTTTAGGTTCTTTATACATTTTTCCCCTCTGACCTTAAACCTATGTTCTCAGCTTCTTGATTCCCCCCACCCTCAGAAAAAGACTTTGCATTCAACCTTTCTATTCCCCTCGATTTTACATGCCTGTATAAGATCACTCCTCGAAGGAATAAAGTCCTAGCCCACACCAAGGAATAAAGTCCTAGCCTGCCCAGCCTTCCCCTATAGCTAGGCCCTCAAGCCCTGGCAACATTCTCTGTAAATCTCCTCTGCCCTTTTTCCAGCTTAATGGCATCTTTCCTGTCACAGTATGACTAAAACTGAACATAATACTCGAAGTGCGGCCTCACCGATGTCTTGTATAGCTGCGTGGTACCCCAACCAGTGGGAGGCACAGTGGCACAGCAGGTAGAGCTGCTGCCTCACAGCAACCAGAGACCTGAGTCCGATCCTGACCTCGGCTGCTGGTTGTGTGCAATTTCCACATTCTCCCTGTGATGTGTTCCCTGTGAAAACATGAAGAAACAACTGCAGTTGCTGGAAATCTGAAATAAAGACAAGAAATGCTATGAATGCTCAATAAGTCGGGGAATGTCTGTGGAAAGAATAAATGCTTCAGATCAAAGACCTCATGTCAGATCAGCAGACTTGGTAGAACTGCCGCCTCACGGCGCCAGAGACACGGGTTTGATCTTGACCTCCGATTATGTATGTGTGGAGTTTGCATGTTCTCCGTATGACCGCATGGGTTTCCTCCGGGTGCTCTGGGTTTACTCCCAAATCTCAAAGACGTGCAGATTTATGGGTTAACTAGCCTCTGTAAATTGCCCCTCATACGTGGGGAGTGGATGAGAAAATTAGATGAAATAGAACTAGTGTAAATGAGTCAGCATGGATTTGGTGGCTGAAGGCCCTGTTTTCATGCAGTATCTCTAAACTCTAAAACTCTTGCCAAAGAAGACGCCAGGAAACTCTTTGCACATCAGATTTTCAAAATAGTGTCAGAGAAATCAATAAAGCTGCATCCAAGGGGGATCAAGGTGACAGTTTGCTGCATACTTTGCTAAATAGCAAGATTGTGGGCTTGTTCGAAGGTCTGTATTTTGCTTAGCATTGCTGATTTAGAGTATGAGATTAGAAGATAACCTCTGAAGTCTCGGAGTGCAACATTAGCAAAAAGCTGTGTTAATCCTAATGTATTAGTAAATATGCTGAAGGAAATTCTGTCCATTATTTTTACGGCAACGTTAATCAGAATTTGAATGGAAAAGGCCAAGACCTTTATTTAATAATGGCGATTTAGCGCATACATCCCATTCACTATTAATAACACACAATGTAATTTCAACCCATAATTCAAGAAACATGGCAGCTTGAAGGTTTTTCTTTTTACTGATTTTACCTTCAGGTCAAATTCTTGCAACATGAAGATTTCTACAAATCATTGCAAAGCCCCTCCTAATCCAAAGGAAAGCACCATTGCAAGCTCCCATCACACATTTCTTTGCCTAAAAACAATTATAAGGACTGAATTTCTCCCTGGAAAGACTCTAACCTATAGGTAATTCCAAACCCACGGCAACATGGTTGATTCTTGAGCAGAGCATGAAAAGCTGACGGAACTCAAAGGGTCAGGCGACATCTATGGAGGGAATGGCCAGGCAATGTTTCGTGTTGGGACCCTTCTTTAAACTGATAGGACTAGGGAATAGAAAGCTGAAAAAGAGAGGTGGGAGCAGGACAAAGCCAGGTAGGTATTAGGTGAGTACAGGTGAGAGGGCTTTGAACGGCAAATGGATGGATTGAGTGACAAAATGGTGAAAAGGAGATAAAAGGAGAGAAGAGGAGGAATGTAGTGTAAAGTTGGAGAGTAATGGGTGGAAAGGATCAGTGGAGGGGAAAGAGAGGGATACGGGAATGTGCGCAGGAGGGGAAAGGAGTTGGATGACTTGGAGGTGGGTGGGGAAATGGTGGGACAAAGGGGAGGGAAAGTGATTACAGGAAATTGCAAAATCCAATGTTCATGTTGTTGGGTTGTAAGATGAGAATGTGAATATGAGGAAGTGGAATATGAGATGCTGTTCCTCCAGTAAGCGCATGGCCTCACTCTGGCAATGGAGGAGACCAAGGATGGAAAGATCAGTGTGGGAATGGGGAGGGGAGTTAACATAATGGTTGACAACAGTGTGTCTTCACGGTTAGTTCTTAACTACCCTCTGAAAAGCTTAATCAACTTATCCAATTCAAGGATACTACCTAGAATTAAAAGAATAAAAATAAATTGCTGTTGAGATGGCATGACGCAAGAACAACAAAGACAGGTTAGTAGAATCAAAGCAGCAGAGTTTAATGTTACATGGAACAAGGTCTTTCTCACCCAATGTCTGAGCCAGTTCTTTGATATAGCTTGCTCCCATTGCACAGTTCTCTACCTCTACCACCAGAGAGTGGTGAATCTCTGGAATTCTCTGCCACAGAAGGTAGTTGAGGCCAGTTCATTGGCTATATTTAAGAGGGAGTTAGATGTGGCCCTTGTGGCTAAAGGGATCAGGGGGTATGGAGAGGAGGCAGGTACAGGATACTGAGTTGGATGATCAGTCATGATCATATTGAATGGTGGTGCAGGCTCGAAGGGCCGAATGGCCTACTCCTGCACCTATTTTCTATGTTTCTATACTATCTACATACTATTTTTTTCCTTCAGGTTTTTATAAAGCTTTCTCCAGTGCTGAATTTCCCCAGGGTCAAAATTGCAATAGTTGTGCCAACTCAATGGTGCCCTCTGATGATCATCTTGCTGTAATTCTTCTGGTTGACATTGGGATAGAGGTTATAATAATCAAGGCAAATGCATGGATCTTCCAGCTTTCATTTCCAGTGACCTATCTGTCCTTATTCCGGCACCCATGGTACAGAACATTATATATATGGAATAGAATATAAGACTAGACAAAAATCTTCAAATACTCTTTTCCTCAGGCAACGGATAACAATTCCTGTAGTGGGTTTTGTCAACAGTGGTTGTCCTCCATGACATAAGAAGGACAAATTCCAAAATCAGCGAACTTGTCCCAATTAATCAGGATCTCGTCATGAATCTTCAATATTGTGGAGTGGCCTCGTGCCATGGAGTCAGATTGGTCAAGGGCCTTTATCTATTGAATGCTGAATGTAAAGCCTATCCTCTCACAAGCTTTGGTGAAGGAATCAGCAATGGTTTGAGCTTGGCCTCCAATTATGAACAAATATAAGTGACACTTGCATGTTACAACCTGAGGAATAAATTGTTATGATCTTGGTTCAATGGTTTAATGGTACTTTATTGTCACATGTACAGAGGTACAGTGATTTTTTTTGTATACAGTTCAGTACAAGTATCACTGTACATGAACACTTAGATGCCTCTTAGATAAGCATCTCTGATACACTACAAGTGTATCACTGTACGCTGAGACAGTGTACACAGTTGCCAGTTTTGGGGCCATTTTCAAGTCCCAGTTGTATGTGCAGGGTTCTTGGCCTGTCCATGAAGGCCTGTTGTCTTGTCAGCATTGTAGAGTCGGCCTGGCCAAGCGTAGCCATGGTGCCCTCCACCACTGCAGGCCACGTCCGGCCCACGAGCTAGGCCTCGTCCAGCCAAGCCCCTGGCTGTTGCAGGATGTCCGGCGGCCCACTCCACCATCGTGGCACTGCACTGGCTCCCACAGCCGGTCTGCTGAGCGGCCCTCCATCCGACTTCCTCCTCTACGGGCAGGTGAGCCAGGCCTTCTGCCGTGAAGAGATGATCAGCCTTGCACCTCTCGACCACCTTCGCCAACTCTCGCCTCTTCTGGGCGGGCCCCCGGTCCGCAGCAGGCAAAACGGGCTTTCCAGGCGGGTCGAAAATGTAACTTTCTCTTTTATTATGTATATTAGTCTCTCGTGACAGGGAGCTCACTGAAAACGAGGTGTAGCCTTGCAGTGAAAAAGATTCAGAAGGGTGGTAGGTGCAGGAGCACAGCCTTACTTGACCCCAATATACAGAGGTTGGGTCCCTGCAAAATCCAGAACTGATTATGCGTTACTTGTTATCATGGGGCAGAAAAAGCTTGATGATACATTTTTGAGGCCAAGAAGTTTGAGGTGGATCTTCCTTAGTCCCTTATATTTGTTAGAGTCAATAATTTTGGAATCGCCTGGAACAGATCTTTGTATGGTGGTATGCAACATATTCACAGATAGAAACGGTTCAGTAACAGTAAGAAAGATGGCTACAGGTGAGTTTATCATTCACCCATTAAAAAGGTATTGCATTTATGCTCATCTTTCACAATCTCAGGATGTCAGAAAAGCTTCTTGCAGGTAATTGTGTACATTGAAAGGGTAATCACAGTGCATTTCAGGAAACAATCACAGACCTGGCAGTGGAAGTACTTAGCTTTGAAGAAATCCAGAATTGTGATCAGATATTATATGGCACTTTGTGCTGAACAAAGTGCAAGCCAGGAATTGGAAAATTAAAACCCAGGTAATTAGGGTTCACCTGGGCTTTATGACGTTCTGCTAATTGAAGTAAAGTCAGACCATGTTGCATACCTTCCTTCACCAGGGTCTAATTTGCCTTGCTCCTTCTGGATTGCTTCATTTTTTCTCCAGAGCTCTCCCTAAATACACCCTGGTGACCTCTCAGCTTAGTCTAACATATAATGTGTGCTCGTTACAAGCTAAATGATCTCTCTGGACTCGGAGGAAGCCTCTTTGGTGAGAACTGTACTTGTAAGTCAATGTCTGTCCAGAAAACAGACAGAAACATGAATTGCACAGTACAGTTAACAATAAATATAGTGTTGGGAAATGGAGTGCCAGCAATATTATTTAATTTAGAGATACAGCATGGAAACAGGGCACTTGGCCCACCAAGTCACACCAACCATCAATTACCCATTCACTTCCTGCACACCAGGGAGCAATGGTGCAGAGACCAATGAACCTACAAACATGCACATCTTTGGGATGTGAGAGACAGCTGGTTGCAATCCCACGTGGACACAGGAAGAACATGTAAACTTCACACAGACAGCACCCAAAGGCCTGGATAGTGGATGCTGAGAGGATGTTTCCACAAGTGGGAGAGTCTAGGGTCATAAGGCATACTCAGAGGAAAAGGACATATCTTTAGAAAGGAGATGAGGACAAATTTCTATAGTCAGAGGGTAGTGAATCTGTGGAATTCATTGCCACAGACGGCTGTGGAAGCCAAGTCATTGGGTATTTATATAGATTCTTGATTAGTAAGTGTGTCAGGGGTTATGGGAAGAAGGCGAGAATGTGGTTGAGAGGGAAAGATAGATCTGCCATAATTGAATAGTGGAGTAGACTTGATGGGCTGAATGGCCTAATTCTGCTCCTATGACTTATGAACTTATGAAGGTCAGGATCAAACCCAGATGTCTGGCACTGTGAGGTTGCAGTTCTACACGCTGTGTTACTGTGCCACCCAGCATAGATGATAATCAGAAGAATGTTTTATTGGGTTGAGGGAGAGTTAATTTGAAAGGCAGATTTTCTTAAACTACTGACCTCATCAACGCTCCAGTGATGCGTCCACGTGGGGAACAGTTCTCTGGAAGGGTCTTGAATACAAAACGTTCTGACACAGAGGCCAGATCACCACCGCTGAGAAGCAGCCAACGGGAGCCATCATTCGCCAGTATTATCAGTATTGATGAGAGACAATCTAAAAGCGATCTGGACAATTGAGCATCCCTGTGGATCTTCAGCCATCACATCGACCTAATGATGCTAGGACTTTATTTAATTCCTGCCTTGATGCAGTGATTCACTTACCTTCAGCAAACGCCTGCTAAGCATTCCATCGCCAATAATCTATCTGTAATAATTGTGTGCACCCATCCTTGTATTAGTAATGCACTGAGCACAGTAATTCTGTACAAGGCCTCAGTCAAAGGAAGCGGATGGCAGTGAACATAAATATATTATTTTCTACATCAGCAGTACTAAGCAATGTGCGTTCTTTAATCAATTTGGGAATTGGCACATGTAAAGTGCAGTCAACAGGAGTACAGCGCTCCCTTCTCCCACTCCATTGTCATTAAGTATATTAAGGATGAATGCATTTGCACTTATGTGTATAATATGCATCTGTTTAACATTCACCACTGTCAGCAGTCAAATTTAAATCCCTGTGCAGAGTAGAGGAATCGAGAACCAGAGGGCATAGGCTTAAGGTGAAGGGGGAAAGATTTAATAGGAATCTGAAAGGTAACCTTTTCACACAAAGAGTGGTGGGTGTATGGAATGAGCTGCGAGCAAGTAACTGAGGCAGGGACAATTGCAATGTTTAAGAAACAACTAGTCAGGTACATGAATATGACAGGTTTAGAGAGTTATGGGCCAAACACAGGCAAGTGGGACTAGTGTAGATGGGACACGTTGGTCGGTGTGGGTAAATTGGGTCGAAGGGCCTGTTTCCATGCTGTTTGACTCTATGGCTCTCTCCTGGAATCTGGGTTTAGCTGAAATATATCACATCAGTGTAACAATAATAGTAATGTTTAGTTTGGCCAATCCTTGGCAATGTGAACCATTCAACCATTATGGGCGGCACAGTGGCGCAGCGGTAGAGTTGCTGCCTTACAGCGCCAGGCACACAGATTCAATTCTAACTATGGGTGTTCTCTGTATGTAATTGGTATTTTCTCCCTGTGACCACATGGGTTGTCTTCGGTTGCTCCGGTTTCCTCCCACATCCCAAAGACGTCGAGGTTTGTAGGTTAATTGCCTTCTGTAAATTGTGAATTGTCCCTAGTGTTGGATAGAACCAATTGGTCGTTGGCATGGACCCAGTGGCCTGAAGGTCCTGTTTCCATACAGTATTTCTAGACTGAACTTAAAAAAACGTTACAGAAAAATCCAACGTAGACAAAAATGCTGGGGGAATGAAGCAGGTGAGGCATCATCTATGGAGAGAAGGAATAGGTAATGTTTCGGGTCGAGACCCTTCTTCAGACTGATGTCAGGGGGGAGGGTGACAGGAAAAAGAAAGAAAGAGGCGGAGACAGTAGGTTGTGGGAGAGCTGGGAAGGGGAGGGGAAGGAAGTAGAAAGCAAGGACCATCTGAAATTGGAGAAGTCAATGTTCATACCGCTGGGTAATTTCTCTAATTTACACAAAATACCAAAGTAACTCAGCGGGTCAGGCAGCAATCCTGGAGAGAACATGGATAAGTGACATTTCAGATCAGGGCTTTTATTCAGACTGGGATAGGTAACGTTTCAGGTCAGGACCCTTCTTATTCATTTTACCAGACGTGTGCATCTCTGGCCAGACAAGCATTTATTGCTTATCCCCAATTGGCCTTG
This sequence comes from Leucoraja erinaceus, assembly GCF_028641065.1. Taxonomy (NCBI): domain Eukaryota; kingdom Metazoa; phylum Chordata; class Chondrichthyes; order Rajiformes; family Rajidae; genus Leucoraja; species Leucoraja erinaceus. The sequence goes on from NC_073389.1 coordinate 46,794,605, forward strand.
AGAAGGTGGAGATGAGCTAAGCGCTATTATGCTTTTGGAGGAAGTGTTCTGAAAATGGCGACAGGCAGGGATTTGCAGGAGTTAAACTTAGACACAAAATAATATGAATATGGTTCAATTTAAGACTGGAAGCTCTTCACCCTGGTGCCGGGGTAGTTAGGGCTTTAGGAGCTTTTGTTGGTTTAGGCCATTAACTGCAGTAAATCGTATGGATGGTGCGTACTGTAGCTACTGTGCACAAGTGATGGAGCAAGTGTGAGTTGTGGGCAATGGCAGCGTGCCAATCAAACAGGCTGCTTTGTCTTGGATGTTATTAAACTGATATACTGTAATTATATGAAGCATTACGTGTGCTGTGGAACAGAAGGATTGCCCGCGTTAAGCCATTTAGTTTTTTAATTTAAACTTTTCCAAATTTAAATTGGGGAAGATTTGAATGGGAAGCAATTTTCAGCAATCTTGGAGCTATTGAGGCGTTTCACTCCAGCAGTGGATTGAGAATACTCCCACTCAGCCATGTCAGCAGATAGCAAAGCGTGGAAGCAGTGCATCTGAATTGCCCACACGTCCCCAGGGAGAAGATTTCATAAATTGACCTCTGGTATAACACAAGCTGGATGCAAAGTTAAGCTTGTCCTACGCTGCTGCAGCATGGAAAGAATGCCCTCTGCTGTACTGGTAAGAATTTCACCATAAGATTAAATTATATAGTACACTAATTCCATACTTCCAGCTGAAATGTGTGCTTAAGACTGTAACACTGTTTTCTATTATATTTCAACCTCGCACCTGCAGTATGAACCACTTAAGCACCAATTTATGGTATAGGTTTAATATAGGCATAGAATTATAGCCATACAGCATGGAAACAGACCCTTCAGTCCAATTTGCCCACACCGACCATCATGTCCCATCTGCATGTTCCACTTGCCTGTGTTTGGCCCTTGCCCTTCGAAACTTATCCTATCCATGTATCTGTCTAAATGATAGTACCTGCCTCAACTACCTCCACCGGCACTCTTTCCACAGACCCACCACCCTTTGTTTAAAAAAGTTAGCCATCAGGTTCCTATAAAATCTTCCCCCCCCCTTACACTCCAGTTCTCGATTCTCCTACTCTGGGCAAGAGACTGTGCATTTACCCGATCTATTCCTCTCATGATTTTGTATGCAGTCCCTGATAAGATTTCTTTTTTTCACTCAGACTTTAAATTAGGTTCCTTCAATATGAAGATTTTTCGTAGATGCAGTACACACCTTAAAGTGACGTCATAAAAACTGATATCACCTTCCAATTGTTGATATGAATACATAAGGAACAGGAATGGGATATGGCCCTTGGAGCCTGCTCTGCTAGTCAATAAAATTGTGGCTGATAGGATAATTGGTCCTAACTGTATCCCCCCCCCCCCCCCCCCCAAACACTTTCAGCAATGCAACATATGGAAATTACTGGTAGTCAAAAGAGCCCTGGTGACAGGAAACCAGACTGCGTTCTGCAGAGTTAATGATGTTTACCTTTCTGCAATGACCTTCGCGCACTAAATATATGTTGCGGAAGAACATTCCTCCTCGTGGAGAGGGTCAAGGGAAATATTAATGTTAGCAATGCTTATTCATTCAGGGGCAAGGGGAAAGATTGAAAACTTGAAATTAAAATTATGCGTCGGGAATGTTTGCAAAAAGTATTAAAGGACTAATTTAAGATAGGCACAAAAAGCTGGAGTAACTTAGCGGGACAGGCAGCATCTCTGGGAGAAGGAATGGGTGACATTTCAGGTTGAGACCCTTCCTCAGACTTAATTTAGTTTAGTTTAGGGATACAGTGCGGAAACAGGCCCTTCAGTCCACGGCGACCAGCGATCGCTGTACACTAACACTATACCACACACTGGGGACAATTTACTGAAGCCAATTCATCTACAAACGTGTACGTCTTTGGAGTGTGGGAGGAAACTGAAGCACCCGGAGGAAACCCACGTGGTCACAGGGAGAATGTACAAAAACTCCGCACTGACAGCACCCGTAGTCAGGGTCGAACCCGGATCTCTGGCCCTGCACCACCATGCCGCCTCAGTGTGAAGGTGTGAACCATGGTGGAAAAGTAAAATATCTCCTATCTCACTTGACTACGTCTCATAAAGTGTGCGCCCTTGAGCTGAATCAAAGCAACGAGGCCACCGCGGGGTTAAAACCCGTGGTAATTCGGGAATTAAAAAATCCAGTCAAGTCCTATGTAACCCACTCCGTTCAGAAGATCATTGAAAGGACTTGAAAAATTACCCTTTTCAGATATTGTTGGCTTCAATCTAGACACAGATTTAGCTTTCATTTGAAAGAATAAACCTTCCCAATATGCAGCATGGCTCCTTGCCACTGCTTCGTTGACTGGATTTTAGGACAGAAAGATCAGACATTTGGCTCTCACAGGCCTGATCTGCCAGTGAATTGAATACGGCTAAGCTGAGCAGCTACTCAACCTTCTCATGATTGACAGTGGTGCATGATAGTCAGAGGGTGGTGAATCTGTGGGATTCATTGTTCAAGCCAATGGATATTTTTGATGCAGAGATTGATAGATTCTTGATTAGTATGGGTGTCAGGGGTGATGGCGAGAAGGCAGGAGAATGGGGTTGAGAGGGAAAAATAGATAGATCAGCCATGATTGAATAGCGGAGTAGAATTAATGGGCCGAATGGCCTAATTCTGCTCCGATAACATGATCTTATGAGGATACAGCTGCTGTCTCACAGCATCAGAGATCCAGGTTTGATCCTGACTTCAGAAGCAGTATGAAGTTTGTACATTTGCTGATGCTAATATATAGTTTGTGCTACATTACAGAAAATATGTTTTTTAGGAAAGGTTTTAGCGTTATATGAAAGATGTCGTCAAGCTGGAAAGCATGCAGAGAAGATTTGCCAGGATGTTGCCAGGACTCAAGAGCCTGAGCTATAGGGAGTGGTTGGGCAGCTACGACTTTATTCCTTGGAGCGTAAGAGGGTGAGAGGTGATCTTATAGGGGTCATAAGAACATGAGAGGAGCAGATAGGATAAATGCACAGAGTCTTTTATCCAGAGTGGGGAATTAAAAACGATAGGCCTTTGGTTAAAGGTGAGGGGGGAAAGATTTAATATGAACCAGAAGGGCAATTTTTTTTCATAAATGGTGGTAAGTTTTTGGAACAAGCTACCAGACGTAGTTGAGGTGAGTACTATCACAATGTATAAACACATTTGGACAGTATATGGATACAATAGGTTTAAAAGGATATGAGCCAAATGTGGGCAAGTGGGACCAGAGTAAATGAGACATGTTTGCCGGCATGGGCAAGTTGGGCTGAAGGAACCACTTCTGCAACTTATAACTCTATAACTTATAGAGTCATAGAGCAAGGAAACAGGGCCCCAGCTGATCAATGCTCAGCAAGATGCCTTAATATGCTAGTCCCATTTATCACTGTTAATAAACTATCCAAATTGTTCATCCCAGTTTGGCAAAATAATAAATCAGGGAAGGTAGTGCATCTGTGGATAACAAGGGAAATCAGGGATAGTATCAAAGCAAAAGATAAAGCGTACAAATTAGCCAGAAAAAACAGCCTACCAGAGGACTGGGAGAAGTTCAGAGACCAGCAGAGGAGGACAAAGGTCTTAATTAGGAAAGGGAAAATAGATTATGAAAGAAAACGGGCAGGGAACATAAAAACTGACTGCAAATGTTTTTATAGATATGTGAAGAGAAAGAGATTAGTAAAAACAAATGTTTTGCAGTCAGGAACAGGTGAATTGATCATGGGGAACAAGAACATGGTGGACCAATTGAATAACTACTTTGGTTCCGTCTTCACCAAGGAAGACATAAATAATTTGCCGGAAATGGCAGGGGACAGCGGGTCAAATGAGATGGAGGAATTGAGTGAAATCCAGGTTAGCCGGGAATTGGTGTTAGGTAAATTGAATGGATTAAAGGCCGATAAATCCCCAGGGCCAGATAAGATGCATCCCAGATTACTTAAGGAAGTAGCTCCAGAAATAGTGGATGCATTAGTGATAATTTTTCAAAACTCTTTCGATTCTGGAGTAGTTCCTGAGGATTGGAGCGTAGCTAATGTAACCCCACTTTTTAAAAAGGGAGGGAGAGAGAAAACGGGGAATTACAGTCTAACATCGGTTTTGGTTTGTCTAACATCGGTAGTGGGGAAACTGGTAGTCAGTTATTAAAGATGGGATAGCAGCACATTTGGAAAGTGGTGAAATCATTTGACAAAGTCAGCATGGATTTACGAAAGGTAAATCATGTCTGACGAATCTTATAGAATTTTTCGAGGATGTAACTAGTAGAATGGATAGGGGAGAACCAGTGGATGTGTTATATCTGGCCTTTCAGAAAGCTTTCGACAAGGTCCCACATAAGAGATTAGTATACAAACTTAAAGCACACGGTATTAGGGGTTCAGTATTGATGTGGATAGAGAACTGGCTGGCAAACAGGAAGCAAAGAGTAGTAGTAAACGGGTCCTTTTCACAATGGCAGGCAGTGACTAATGACGTACCGCAAGGCTCAGTGCTGGGACCCCAGCTATTTACAATATATATTAATGATTTGGACGAGGGAATTGAATGCAACATCTCCAAGTTTGCGGATGACACAAAGCTAGGGAGCAGTGTTAGCTGTGAGGAGGATGCTAGGAGGCTGCAAGGTGACTTGGATAGGCTGGATGAGTGGGCAAATGCATGGCAAATGCAGTATTATGTGGATAAATGTGAGATTATACACTTTGGTGGCAAAAACAGGAAAGCTGACTATTATCTAAATGGTGGCCGATTAGGAAAAGGGGAGATGCAACGAGACCTGGGTGTCATGGTACACCAGTCAATGAAAGTAGGCATGCTGGTGCAGCAGGCAGTAAAGAAAGCGAATGGTATGTTGGCATTCATAGCAAAATAATTTGAGTATAAGAACAGGGAGGTTCTGCTGCAGTTGTACAGGGTCTTGGTGAGACCACACCTGGAGTATTGTGTACAGTTTTGGTCTTCAAATCTGAGGAAGGACATTATTGCCATAGAGGGAGTGCAGAGAAGGTTCACCAGATTGATACCTGGGATGTCAGGACTTTCTTATGAAGAAAGACTGGATAGACTCGGATTGTTCTCGATAGAATTTAGGTGAATGAGGATCTTATAGAAACTTACAAAATTCTTAAGGGGTTGGACAGGCTAGATGCAGGAAGATTGTTCCCGATGTTGGGGAAGTCCAGGACAAGGGGTCACAGCTTAAGGATAGAGGGGAAATCCTTTATAACCAAGATGAGAAGAACATTTTTCACGCAGAGAGGGTGAATCTCTGAAACTCTCTGCCACAGAAGGTAGTTGAGGCCAGTTCATTGGCTATATTTAAGAGGGAGTTGAATGTGGCCCTTGTGGCTAGAGGGATCAGGGGGTATGGAGAGAAGGCAGGTACGGGATACTGAGTTGGATGATCAGCCATGATCATATTGAATGGCTGTCAGGCTCAAAGGGCCGAATGCCCTACCCCTGCACCTATGTTCTATATTTCTATGTTTCTATCCCTCCAAACCTTTCCCATCATTGAGCCATAGAATCATACTGCTGAGAAACAGGGTCCTTCAGTCCATCTCGTCCTTGCCAACCAGGATGGCCCATCTAAGTTATTCCCATTTGCCCATATTTGGCCCATATCCCTCTAAACCTTTCCTATCCATGCACCCGTCCAAGTGCCTTTTAAATACAATTTTAGTACCTGCCTCAACTACCTCCTTTGGCAGCACATACCATACACCCATTGTCCTCTGAGTGACAAAGTTGCCCCTCAGGTATGTCTTAAATCTCACTGACCTGAAACATATGGCCTCGTGTTCGTGATTCCCCTTTCATGGGTAAAATATATTGCATTCACTCTATCTATTCCCCGCATGATTTTATACCCTTCTATATGAAGATAGAAACAAGGGTGGTCCTTTGATCTTGGCTGATGGGTCTAACTGTATTCAACCAAACTCTAACCTAAGGAATGCATGTAGAAACTTCAGGGGCATCTTGTGTTGGTTTATTAGTAAACACAATGCAAAAGAAGATTATTCCTCAATATTGAAACAAAACCTTCAGTACAGCAGCAAAGAGTCGATCTAATTTCTAATGTTGTTATATTAATGGATAACTCTATTGGTCATTTTAAAATAAACAAGCCTCTTTCTTTAAAAGAAGGGCAGTAGAGCTAATAGGACTTGATGTTTCAATCGCTTTAGTAAGTCGGCACTCTTGATATTGGCAGTGGGATTGGAGTGGTGAAAGGTAAGGTAGGTACTTCATCAGTGTCATCAGGTGGGCACTCTCCTTCGTGACGTTTCATTGATAAGCCCACAACGCTTCCAGAGGGCTCAACGGTGATATCTGGCATCCCAGGTACTCAGTTCCATACCCTCCTGTCTTCATCTTGCAGCCCAATTGTTGAAGACAACGACACAGCAATATTATACCACCGGCTTACATGTTCAGCTACCAATATTATTAATTTTTCGGTAATGAAATCCACCACCAGCACACCACGTGCATCTTGACCAAGTATAAGATTGAAGACTAAGTCATCATACAGTACATATCGTTCACACTTTGGAAATGGTGCCACAAGATGGCGGCGCCTGCATGTGTAATATATGCAAAAAGAATTTTGCTATGTAGTTGCATATGTGACAAATAAGCACCATTGAACCAATGAAGCATTGAAGTGACCACCTTGTGCCTAGGTTTATTATAATTTAAATTGGAAGCTTTAGGGTTTGATGTGTTACATAATGATGCTGCTCCCAGTGAAAACATCTCTCCTAATCTTCCCTCCCTCAATCCCCCTTTGCCAGCCTATACCATGTCACCCAGTTTTGTTCCATTCCACCACCCCCACCTCGTCTGCAGTTCACCCATTTACAAAACCAACTCCATTTCCTACCATAGACACAAAAAGCTGGAGTAATTCAGCGGGACAGGTAGCATCTCTGGAGAGAAGGAATGGGTGTCGTTTCGGGTCGAGACCCTTCTTCAGGCTGAGTTCCACCATCAGTTTTATTTTTGCAAGCAGAGATGTTGACTTTAAAATATGGAACTAACAATTTTTTTTTCTGCATCCATGTGTTTATTTATGTTGCCATTTTTTTTGGACAGTTTATTCATCTGGTATGTTTGTTTCTAAAACACTCCTTCAAACATTAAGCTTGCATCAAGAGTTTACATTAAATAGTAATCATGCTGTCATACAAATAAACCTCTACGATTTTGCTTATATATTGTCTGACTCAATGGATTTTGAAAAAAAAAAGATTTTAGATGATTCACATGCATATCAGACTGTCCCTTTAAGAAAACAGACCCACAAATACATCTTGTGACACTTAATTGCCCTTTGATTCAGCACATATGGAAGGAAGCACACAGTGGCACAATTTCTCTGCATCTCTGATTTTCCTGATATTAACACTGCAACAATGGCAAGTATTCGCTTAATAATGTATCTATCTGTACTCTCCACTCATTGTGCTTTTCTGTTCACTTTCCACACTGAACACAACTAAAAATGATAAAGTGTGAGATGCATAACAACGGACCTTTCCTTTGAGGACTTAAAACTCCTATCAAACATGCGTCCGACTAAGTATATCGCTGACTGGAGACTCAAATGTAAATGATTAATATGACTGAAATCAGAGGTTGACACGCGACTGAATGCTGCTACGTAAATATGTTTGCTTTAGTTGCCCTTATTCAGTTATTAAATACATTAACTTTTTCCAGCATTGTGGTGATGCAAACAAATTAAAAACAGTCTGATCAGCTATCTAACCCCTTTTAAAAATAGACTGTCAAGGGGCATTAATGCCTAATGTTTTAATCACATGCTGAATCAATTCCTTCATTGGTTTTATTTTTCACATTCATTAAACAATTTTGGTTGTTATGTCTCATTTCCAACCCCATCCAACATTCTCCTGCATGGGTGGAAAAAATTGTCTTTATAGGTTTTCCACAAAAGTGATTTCACCTTATCTGAGTCCTGCAGATGTTTGACAATGTAAGATCACAAAAGCACTAGTAATAATTAATTGCATTTATATTGTGGCTTTAGCTTTCCAAGGCTTTTAATTGGAACATTTACAGACAAACATGGATGCCCAATGCATAATTTACCATTGTTGATGCACTTATGACCCTGCAATGCTGCAGCGAGTAAGAATTTAATTGTTTCCATTCATATCCGATGCATGTGACAAATAAAAACGCTTGATTCTAGACAAACACAATATTAAGGAAAGCATACAAATATCAAAGTAGAGCAAAAAGTACTGATAGTACTCAGAAGAATTTGTGTATAGAGACAAAGTTAGCTTGAAGACACAAAGAACTGAATATGCAGGTTTACCAACAAAAGACACAAAGTGCTGGAGTAACTCAGCAGGTCGGGCAGCATCTGTGAAGAAAATAGAGAGGTGACATTTCAAGTTGGGGACTCATCGGCAGAATGATTGTTTTTGGGGTGGGGTGGGGAAGAGAAAACTGGAATAGAGGAGGGGCAAGACAAAGCCTGGTGAGTGATAGTTGAGGGGGTATGATAGGTAGATAGTTTGACCAAGGCCAGAAATGAAAAGCCAAAGAGTTTGAAATAAGGATGGAAGCTAGCGGATGAGTGAGGAAGAGGGATTGTCTGATAGGGTAAATCTAGGATGACCATGGATATAAATTGTGAACAAGATTATCTGTTCAACAGAAGAAACAGCAGTTGATGGAATCCTGAGCAAAACACACAATGCTGGAGGAACTCAATGGGTCAGGCCCAAAGATACCAGAGGAGCAGGCCTGTGGAGGAACCAGGCTTCAGTCTCAGGTTAGTGGTTAGATTATCGGGGGGGATTATCGGGGGGGGGTTAGCTGACCAGGAAGACCCGTCTGGCATGACCTGCTGTATATTTCCAGCATTTTCGTCTTTATTTTACTTCCAGCATCTGCAGTATTTTTATTTTTGATTGTATTATACATATTCGAACCAACTGGAATAAGCGTTATGCAGTCATTTGAGGGCATTTAAGCGTAATCAGAAGGGTATTGATTGTATTGAAAGTAGTCATGGATAGGTGATATTATTTAACTGTAATTAAGTGCTCATGCATACCTGCCTTCAATGAGTTTGAATTCAATGAGTTCTCGCACCCACATCATCCATACCTCTAAATTGAATGCTTTACTTGTGGACCTCTTCACTCTCTGCAACCAGGAACTCTACCCCTACCCACCTAACGCAGCAAATCTCCTTCATCCTTCATCCTTGTGCTCACTAACCTACGTCGGTTCATGATTGGATTTCAAAATCCTTTTCAACATTATAAAATCACCCCACTGTCATGACCTTTTCTGTTTTTGTGATCGCCAACATAAATATATGTGATTTATACATGTGTATTGTCCCCTGGGAGGTTGTTTTAACTTCATCAGAGGTTGGGGAGAGGGTAAGGAAGAGAGTAACATAGTGATATTGTGCTGATAGTGGCGAACTTCCACCCATTCTCCACCTGTAACCTTGACAGGGGGGGGTTGGGAAAATCCCTAAAGAAATGTTGCAATCTGCAGATTTATTCCTTTTCAGTAGGTTGAATCACAGGCATGGGAATGATAATTGGATCTTACATACATTGTGAGATTGAGTTTTTCAGTGTCTGAAGAAGGGTCCTGACCTAAAACATCACCTGTCCATGTTCTCCAGAGATGCTGCCTGACCCGCTAAATTACTCCAGCACTTTATGCTTTTCTCTGGGAAAAACTAGCATCTACAGTTTCTTGTTACTGCTTTATCCTGGATGTTGGAGCTACACTAATCCAGCCAATTATACCATCACACTACTTGCAGGTGGTGGAAAGGTTCAGGGGTATTTGGAGTGAGTCACTTCTGGCAGAATACCCAGCCTCTGACTTGCTTTTGCTCTTGTTAGTCTTAGAGATGCAGCATGGAAACCAGCCCTTCGGCCCATCGAGTCCATGCTGACCATCACAAAGATTCCATATTATCTAATTTACACATCCACTCCTTACAAGAGGCAATTTACAGAGGCCAACTAACCTACAAGCCTGCGTATCTTTGGGATGTCGGAGGAAAGTGGAGCACCCGGAGGAAACCCATGCAGTCACCGGGAGAATGTGCAAACTCCACACAGGCAGCACCCGAGGTCAGAATCGAACAGGGTCTCTGGCACTGTGAGGCAGCAACTCTACTAGCTATGCCCCAGTGCTGATTTTTGTACCCATGGTATTTATGAAGCTGGTGTAGTTGGTTTTCTGGTCAATGGTGATACCTCAGATATTGATAATCAGGGTGATTGAAATATCTTCGAATATCAGTGATGGCTTCGACTATAGTCAACGACAGGCACAGAATTCTTATAAATTATTTTCCACATCAGTTCACGACTGAAAGTTATCCAGGTCATGTATTTAGTTCTTGTTTTGAGAATCAAAAAGCTGTGTACTGTATATTGAATTAAAATAGAAAATGCTGGAAATACGCAGCAGGTCAGGCAGCATCTGAGGAAAGAAAAACAGAGTCAACTGTAATGTGACGTCCCAACGCCCATACTCATTACCCCGACCGATTAAAGCAAGAGTGCCAAATGCTTTCTTCACTGCCCTGTCTCCCTGCGATGCACTTTCATGCAACTACGTGAGAGATCCTCCAGGTGGTGGACTCCAATCAAGTTGTAGAAACATCTCAAGGATAATCAATGGAAACAGGACGAACCTATGCTCTGCGTCTTCTTGCGTATGGCGGGCACAGCCTAAAGTTGTAGGACAACTTGTTCTATTTGATTGTGCATGCCAGGTTGATTGCATACCTCTAGGTGTCTCGTTTTCCAAGATTCCCCAAGGCCCCATCATTTACAGTGTAAATCCTGCCCTGGTCTGGCCTACCAAAATGCAACCGCTCACATTTATCCGAATTAAACTCCATTTGCCATTCTTCAGCCCATTGGCCCAGTTGACCACAATCCCGTTTTAATCTTAGATAACCTATTTCACTGCTCGATATGCCACTAATATTAGATTCATCCACAAATTTACTAACCATGGCATCTTCGGTCACATTCAAATTGCACAGAGAACAATTAGGGACGGCACTGTGGTAGAGTTGCTGTCTTACAGCACCAGAGACCCAGGTTCGATCCTTACTACGGGTGCTGTCTGTATGGAGTTTGTACGGTGACTGCTTGTGTTTTATCCGGGTGCTCCAGTTTCCTCCCACATTCCAAAGATGTGCAGATTTGTAGGTTAATTGGCTTCTGTAAATTTCTGTAGGTTAATTGGCTTCTGCGTAGAATAGAACTAGTGTATAGGTGATTGCTAGTTGGCGCGGACTCGGTCGGCCAAAGAGCCTGTTTCCAAGCTGTGTATCTAAAAACTAAACTAAACATAGATCAATACAGTACTGGAACAGGCACCTCAGCCCACGATATCTGTGTTGAACATGATGCCAAATTAAACTAATCTCATCTGCCTGTACATGATCCATAACCCTCTATTACTGGCACTCCCACATGCCTATCTATAAACCTCTTACAGTAAGTGCCATTATGGCATCTGCCCCCACCTCTACAGCAGGCACCCACTACTATGCATAACGAAACTTGCCCCACACATCTCAATTAAGCTTTCCCCCTCTCACCTTATAGCTATGCCCTCTAGTGTTGGATCCTCGAGATGTTCAGTTATTTCGAATTCCGTCTCTTCATTCCTTCTGGGCGTACGCGTGGATACCGGGCCTGGCAACCCTCCCCGAACTGTGCAGGCGGGGGTGACAGGCCCGGCAAGTGGGAGCGCACTGCGCATGCTCGACTGCCACATTGAAACTTGTTCCATTCACAATATAAAGTTCATTAAAGTTTATTAAGTGAATTACCTTTTAAAATATAACAAAACTGCACACCGCAGGCGAATGGTGAGTAAGGCACCCCTAAAATTGTTGCGCTATCGTTTACCGTTTTGGCTATATTTTGGGAACATAAATACATACATACAAAATGAGACTTTTAGAGATGGGTAGATGGATAAATGGATAGAAAAGGGAGACACAAAATGCTGGAGTAACTCAGTGGGACAGGCAGCATCTCTGGAATGAATGAATGGGTGACGTTTCGGGTCGGGACCCTTTTTCAGTCTGAAGTCCCGCTGAGTTACTCCAGCATTTTATGTCTTCATTTGATTTAAACCAGCATCTGCAGTTCTTTCCTACGTATATAAAACATTAGTTAGGCCACACCTGAAGTAATATATGCTGTTCTGGCTGGGACACTCTAGGAGAGACATGGTTACAATGGAGAGGGTGCCAAGGGAATTCATCAAGACTGCCTGGGATGGAGCATTTCGAATGACAGGCTTGATCGGCAAGGTTTGTTTTCCATGGAGCTGAGGGGGGACCTCACTGAGGTTTACGACATTATGAGGGGCATAAATAGGATAGAGACTGAAAAAAACTTCTTGACAGAGGTGGTTAGAACCAGAGGGCACAGATTTACATTAAGGAGTAAAAGATTAGAGGGGATTTGAGGAAGGAGTTCTTCATCCATAGAATGTTTGAAATGTGGAATGCACTTCTCAGGGATACAAGATAAAAGATACAAGATACATTTATTTGTCACATGTACCAATTGGTACAGTGAAATGTGTGGTCACCCTACAGCCATACAAATAATCAAGAACACAGAACACGATAGTCTTTAACACAGACATCCCCACACAGCGGAATCAAAGTTTCCCACTGTGAGGGAAGGCTCCAAAATTCAGTCATCATCCTCTGTCCTCTGTTGTTCACCCGTGGTTAGGGGACTCCCGAATCCCTCGCAGTCGCCGCTACAGGCCCTCTCGCTGGAATGATGGAACTCCGACGTCGGAACGGGAGAACCACCTCAACGGCTTGGACATCCGAATCGGCCACTTCCTATCGGAGACAGCAGCTCCCGAAGTCCACCGGCTGCGCTGGGCAGACATTCACGTTGGCGGCCCTCGGCAAAAGGTCCCAGAACTCCGCGATGTTGAGGTCAGCGCCGCCCGCGCTGTGAGCTCTACAAACCCCAGCTCTGCGATGTTGAAACAGCAGGCCCAGCACTCCGGAGCTTCAAACGGCGATCCAGGTAGGCATCGCCTGCGCCGCCACAGCTGAAGCTTTGGCTGGTCCCCGGCAGGAAAGGCCACACCAATCCAGTTGGTAGGCCACGAGGGGGGGGGGGGGGCGAGGACACGACTCGGAGAATAGTCGCATCCTCGCCAGGAAGTGACTGGGAAACGGTTTCCCCCTTACCCTACCTCCCTCCCCCACATAGAAAAACTAAAGAAACCTCCAAAACACACTTTTAAAACAAATTTTTAATTTTTTTTAGAAGATAGAAAGACTGTAGGCAGAGGCTGCCATCAACTGCCCTTAGTGGACAGTAGCTGAAGTCCTCTCACAACTTTTAAGAAGCATTTAGACGAGCACCAAATAGGAATATTACAGGTTGGTACTTAACCTCTGGTATGGACTAAGTGGGCCAAAGGGCCTGTTTCCCGGCTGTATATGACATTATGGCATAAATATTCAATGAGTCACTGATATCATTAAAAAAAGATGCAATCCTACCAGTCATTTAAATTCCAGCGTTGAGCCAAACTGAACCCTCTTGTTTGGCCAGTTCCACCTAGCTTCCTCATCTGTACTGTTAGGCGCTTCCCCCTTCTGGTGAATGCTATGTACTTACCTTTCTCTGTTTCTCTCCCGAGTACAGGCCTCGTGGCTGTGAGTCTGGAATCAAGGGGTTATAGGCTCCTGTACCCGATTGGCCAAGACGGGTGACTCATCTGAAGCTTAAATACCAGAGCTTCTCAGGATTCTCTCTCTTCTTCGTCGACCCTGACTGATGAGCAGACGGCTGGTGTGAGCCGAGGGAGGCCTGGCCACATGGCATAGAACTTTGTGTACTTTCACCATTCCTTGGTAACAAATATTGAATTAACCACCATATAACCATATAACAATTACAGCACGGAAACAATTACAGCACGGAATTGGGACGGATAAGGTTTTAGAGTCTCCGGTTCGACGGTCCATCATGTGGCTGGCTGGAGCATTGTTAAATTGTTTGTCAGTTCATCCATATCCCTGACTGGGTTGTTTAAATCAGGTTTGGGTTTTGTGTTCCATTGAATAATTAAAACTATTTTTGAACTTGAACCTGGTTTTTGCCTTGTGTTACGCGGCTCTGAAGTACTTGCATTCGGGAGTCGTAACATGTACAGTAAGGCGTAGCATGTTTATACAGGCTGATCAGGTCATTACTGCAAACTATTGCAGCCATCAATCCAGCAGCCAGCAATTAATCAAGTATCACATCACGCAGAATGATAACTACAATGTTTACCATAAAATCCAGTATTAATCCTATAAGAATAAACCCCCTGATCCCTACTTAATGATGTGGAGATTACATGTTCACATTTAACTCATGACCAAGGAACTACACAAAATGCTGGAGTAACCCAGCGGGTCGGGTTGCATTTCTGGAGAAAATAAATAGGTGACGTTTTGGATCAGAACCCTTCTTCCCCACCTGAAACGTCACCTCTTCCGTGGCTGAGAAATCAACAGCTCATGTGAGTTCAAAAGGCCAGAAGGCATAAGGAATTTATTACAAATGTTTTATGGCATAAGGTATTTATTACTTTTATTCTTGTTATCAATATTATTGAAACATTGAATTTTAAATGATGGTGCCTGTACCAGCTGAGAACATTTCCTGCTCCACCCATTATTCTGACATTTCCTTATACCCTTTAATGTCTTCTTTATCAAATATTTATTGACTTGCCTTTTGGAAAGTAATACCAAACTTGTCATCTTTCAGTTTGTAACAATTCTTTGCATAAATAAAGTTCTCCAAACATTCTTTTCATTTTTTTTAGCTGATAGTTAAAAATGTATTCTGAGTCGGGATAATTTTCTCTGTATAATTCTCTCATAATATTGAAAACATCAGTCCATGGTCTTATCTGTCATAATTAATAATCTGCTACCATCTTGCCAAACTGTAGAACCTACTCCTGCACTATAATTTGACTGCAAGTTAATTATTTTGTATTTTTTGGGTTAAATCTAACTGAGACTGCATTTTGCAAATGAATGAGTTGGGCTAGTTTGAGCTGAAGAACCTGTTTCTGTGCTGTGTGTCTCCTAATTCATAATGGTGATTTGATTTATTTGTGGACTTTTCTTACCAGGTTTTGTCATAAAATACCATTGCTTTAAGACGACAGTGCATCATATTCTTTAGTGTAGGACGGAACTGAAGATGCTGGTTTCTACTGAAGATAGACACAATGTGCTAGAGTCAGTGGGTCAGGCTGCATCATTGGAGAAAAGTAAACACAAAATGTTGGAGTAACTCAGCGGGACAGGCGGCATCTCTGGAGAGAAGGAATGGGTGATGTTTCGGGTTGAGACCTTCTTCAGACTGATGTCAGGGGAGGGGGCGGGACAAAGATAGAATGTAGTCGGAGACAGTGAGACTAGTGGGAGAACTGGAAAGGGGGAGGGGTTAGAGAGGGAAGGTAAGAGCTACCTGGTTAGAGAAGTCAATGTTGATACCGCTGGGGTGTAAACCACCCATGCAAAATATGAGGTGCTGTTCCTCCAATTTACGCTGGGCCTCACTCTGACAATGGAGGAGGCCCAGGACAGAAAGGTCAGATTGGGAATGGAAGGGGAGTTGAAGTGCTGGGCCACCCATGAAATCAGGTAGGTTAAGACGGACTGAGCGGAGGTGTTCAGCAAAACGATTGCTGAGCCTCTGTCTTTGGTACAAATGGGAGGAGAGGGACAAAGTGCGGAGCTGCGAGATATCGAGGAGACCCTAGTGAGAGCCTCATCTATAATGGAAGAGGAGAACCCCCATTTCCTAAGGAATGAGGACATCTCCGATGCCCTGGTATGAAACACCTCATTCTGGACGCAGATGAGGTGCAGACGGAGGAATTGGGAGTAGGGGATAGAGTCTTTATAGGAAGAACAGTAATGTGTGACATTTCGGGTTGGAACCCTTCTTCAGTCTGAAGAAGTTCCGAACCGAAACTTCACCTATTCCTTTTCTCCAGAGATGCTGCCTCAGTCGCTGAGTTACTCCAGCACTTTGTGTCCATCTTCATCACACACTTTTGTTCATTGCATTTATAATTAATATAGGAAAACATTACAAGCATTTCTCAGAAGTAAGAGATTGGAAGATTCTGATGAACAGCTATTGATCTGAATAATGATTTGATCCACACTTTCTGTTCTTTTTATCTCTGGCCTTTGTCCAACATTCTGCCTATCAAAACCCCCACTTGCTTGTGTCCATCTATTGCCTAACATGCTTTGTCCTGCCCCTCCTATCTTCCAGTTCCCCCCACCTCTCCCTCCCCCTACAATCATTCTGAAGGGTCCCAATCTGAAACATCATCTATTCATGACTTTTAGAGATGCTGCCTGACCGGCTGAGTTACTCCAGCACTTTGTCTTTTTTTAATCTGAAATGTTGACTCTGTTTCGCTCTCCACAGATTGTGTCTGACCTGTTAAGTGATTTTTTTCTGATTTTATTTTGCGTAATATAATGAAACTTTGTCCCAAAGTGGTGTCTGAAGTGGATCGATGTTTCCAATGGAATAAATGGTTAATTGTTTTAAACCTTGGTTTCCTTAGGAATTAATCTGATGACAGTTTTGCAAGCAGGCCATGTTCTTTAAGCATTGGAGATAAATCAAACTATTATTTAAAATTTTTGGGAATCAAAGCCCGAACAGAACAGTGAAAATTCCAGAAAGATTTCATTTAACACTTGAGCCTACCGCACTATTATGGTATTTGAAATAAGCAGACTTCCTCAATATTTTGCTAAAATTATCAATAAGACCCAACTTCTAATCAGAACCAAATAATTTATGTTATTTAATTCTTGAGCGTTTAAAGGCAAACAATTGCAAAATTGATAGGCACTAATTTACACACAGCTTGCTAAATTCTAGACATAGGTTCAACAAACCTGGATTGAAAGATAACAGAGAATAAAGGCAGATAATGTCCTTTGAGAAGAGATTTAGAATGAAGATCCAAACATAACAGCATGTAACTTAGGAGCAGCAGTAGACTACTTTGCCCCACGAGTTTGCTCCACCATTAAATAAGATCATCGCTGATCTGCTTGAAACCTCAAATCCATATTCCTCTCTAACAATGAATGTGGAGAACAAAGGAATCCCAGGTTCTAGTTGGAATCCCTTCAGCAAACTATATCCACACTGACCATTGATCACCCGTTCACACACTAGTTCTATGATATCTAATTTCGGCATCCACTCCCTACACTCATGGGATAATTTAGAGGTGAATTTACAATTTACAAACCCGCATGTCTTTGGGATATGGGAGGAAACTGGAGGACTTGGAGGAAACCCACGCGATCACAGTGAGAACACACAAATTCGACTCAGAAAGCACCTAGGGTCAGGATTCAACTCTATTAGCTGAACTACTGTTACTAAATCTATGGCAACCTTCATCTCATACTCTAATTTTTTTTTACTGATTAGTCTTTCAGACATGCTTTGCTGTTTGGTATATTCTATCGAGTTCTTTTCACTTGCACGCTTTTAGACTTTGTAGATACAGCATACAAACAGATCCTTTAAGGCAGCAACTCCACCACTGCACCACTGTGCTGCCCTGTTGTACATAATCCCATGGCTATTTTTCCCTCAGCAAAATGCCACACAGCATGAAAAAGCTACTGTAAAGGAGTGGCCATCCAACATGCTTGACAAAACGAATTGTTTAGGTCAATTCCAATTTCCAGCTCTTGGCCTCTACCTTGTAGCTTAGGACATATCAAATACTCCTTCATATTCCCATGTTCCATATGTCCTTATGAATAGGAGGGGGATGTTTGATCCATAAGGTCAATTCCAGCTCGCAGTTCTACACCCCACTAATTTTCCCGATAGCTTATTCTGTGCAATCTATAATGGTTAGATGTGAAGAATTCATTGAATGAACACACTTCATATCCACAATCCAGCTTTTTAATTAGAGGACATATTTCACACAGAAGGTGGTGGGTATATGGAACGAGCTGCTAGAGGAGGTACTTGTGGCAGGCACTATAGCAATATTTAAAAGACATTTGGACAGGCGCATGGATAGGAAAGATTTAGAGGGATATGTGTAGATAGGGTATCTTGGTCGGCATGTTAAGTTGGGCTGAAGGGCCTGTTTTGGTACTGTATGACTATGACACAGCCTATATTCTGGTGCAGTAAAAACACAATTTTTACTTGAGATTTTGTGTGCAACTAGCAAGCATTGATTGGAGCTATGTTGCCATGCCCTCCATTTTGGCTTTTCAAAGTGAAGTTTTTTGAATGTATAAATATTTAATGAAACAAGGTACATTTGGTTGGAAGTTCAATTGCATTTTTCAGGATTAAGCCACTCAAAATTGATTTTATTTTCATCAGTGAAACACAATATGGACTTCCTCCAATTCACTTCGAAAAATCAACTACAAGCTTATTATTATTAGTCAGCGGATATGGGAAGATGCAAAGATGAACACTGTTGGGGCAATTGGGTGCATTGTTTTGGATGCACCTACCAGTTGTACTCCAGGGCACCATGATTTTACCAGTGCAGCAATAAACTGCTTAGTTAACTTCTTGTCCCATTCCTTCATCAGTATTAAACCAACCTCCCTCAAACCCCTGATCTCCAGTCATATAGCCATACAGCACGGAAAAAGGCCCATCGGCCCAACTTCTCCATGCCGACCAAGGTGCCCCGTTAAAGCTAGTCCCACTTGCCATCATCTGTTCCATGTCTCTCTAAATGTTAGCTTCATTGTTGAGGGAGCTCTTCACCTTCCCTCAGAATGCATCCCATCCCTTATTCCCAAACCCCATCCTGTTGATTACCCCAATCCCTGCCACCAACCAGTCCCCTAAGTTCATTCTCCCCAACATTACAACACCAATACCAGTGCAATCACTTCCACCCACACCCAGTGCTAGCAGCTTCTTGATCCATCATCCCTCGACACAAGCCCTGATTTGGGAGAGGAGGACTGGAGATACTTGTTTGAATGCAATAACGTGTATTGCTCATTTTATTGCCAATGAGTCCCGGAGTCACTACTGATGCTTGGTGCTGCTGTAACCACACCTCATCTATCCCCTTCCTGACACCTAATGGGTTGCCTGAGCTTTCTCGTGGTATAATTTGTAAAGTGAAGAGAGATATTCTATTCCACATGGTAATTTATAAAGGTATGTATTTTAATTTGCCTGTCATGCTTGGTCCTGCCCCTCCACTCTTCTAGCTCTCTTTTCCTCTCACCCCACTGCAATCAATCTGAAGAAGGATCCCGACCTGAAATGCCACTTATCCATGTTCTCCAGGGATGCTGCCTGGCCCGCATTTTGTGTCTGTCTTCGGTAAAAATCAAAAACCTGCATTTCCTTTCCTACACGTTCTCCGAAGATGCTGTCTGGCATTTTGTGTCTGTCTTTGGTAGAAACCAAAAATCTGCAGTTCTTTCCTGCACATGTTGCCTGACAAAAATGCTCCTGCAGATGGATGCTGCCTGGCAAAAATATAGAAACATAACTACAAAACAAGAACAGTGCAAACCTTCATACTCTTTCACCATTTTCAGAGTTTATACATTCGTCAGTGATTATATATTCGGTAGTGTTGGCAAACCATCCTTATTATTTCAGCACTTTTATGTATTATTTCAGCACTTGAAAGGGGAAGTATTTCAGCACTTTTATCGCAGTTGCTGCCTCAAAAAGGCTGGCAGTATCATCAAAGACCCACACCATCCTGGCCACACACTCATCTCCCTGCTACCTTCAGGTAGAAGGTACAGGAGCCTGAAGACTGCAACAACCAGGTTCAGGAATAGTTACTTCCCCACAGCCATCAGGCTATTAAACCTGGCTCAGACAAAACTCTGATTATTAATAACCACTTTCTGCTATTTGCACTTTATCAGTTTATTTATTCATGTGTGTATATATTTATATCATGGTATATGGACACATTTATCTGTTTTGTAGTAAATGCCTACTATTTTCTGTGTGCTTAAGCAAAGCAAGAATTTCATTGTTTTATACAGGGGCACATGACAATAAACTCACTTGAACTTGAAGTCGATTTTGCTCTAATGTCCTGTACCTTGGTCAGAGCCTGACGACGATGACTCCAACGTGGTGGGACGTCTTTGACGTCGTTGCCTGGGAAGTGGCGTCGATGCGTATTTGCGTGTTTACGTAATGTACGTTCTCGTGCTCACCAACCGCCCGCCCAAAGATCCTATAGTAGAGCTCTGCTATAGAATCGTTGGCAGAATCAAAGATCGTAGAGGGACAAGATAGACCACTCCTCGAAAAACGCGTAGTATGACGTGTGTGACCGTCGACGCCATATTGTTAAGCATTTATTGGGCTGTAATGGCGTCCTCAGCTAAATCTACATCTCACTGCTCCGCTATCAACTGTTCTAATCGTAAATCTAAACGACCCGACCTGTCATTCTTTAGGTTCCCCAATAAAAAAGAAAGGTAAGAATATATTATTATAATTTTCAGTCGATATTCTGTCGTGAAAATGTTATTTTCTGTTCTCCCATCAACAGCCATTGGGAAATGGGTTTGTCGGTACATTATAAAGTTATTAGACTTATGTTTAATAGATCTTTACTTACCATAATAATAAAGACAGTTTTAACACTTCTGTACATTTTAGGTTTTGTTCTTGTAAGGGATTTATTTCCAAAATATGGCCCGCGGACACATTAGGCCCAGTGGCCACGGGATTTTTCGAGCTCAGATTCGTGTCCGAGAATGCGGCGGCTGTTACCTATTATATCCCTCGAATTGTCGAGACATCACAAGCAAAGATCACAAGCCCGCCGTGATCACAAGCCCGCCCATTCAAATATTATACAACTCTGCTCTATCATCTTTGGGTGCAATGGTGGGTCGGGGGGTTCGGTGGCGGCGGCCGCAATCAAAGATACGAGAGCAGCTCTGCTCTATAATCTTTGGTCGGAATGGGACGGCTGCGCGTTATAATGTGCTATCGTTCCACTCTGTCCCCCCTTCTCCCTCTCCCCCTTCTCCCTCTCCCCCCTTTTCCCCCTCCCTCTCCCCTCTCTCCCTCTCCCCATCTCCCCTCTCCCCCTTCTCCCTCTCTTCTGTCTCCCCTCTCTCTTTCGATCTCTCTCTCCCCTCTTTTCTCTCGATCTCTCTCTCTCCCTCTCTTCTCTCGATCTCCCTCCCTTCCCCCTCTCCCTCCCTTTCCTCTTCGTGAGAGTTGGCAGCTCTGCTATGCCTTGGGTCCTAAAGAGGTTAGAAAGAAAATACTTAATGGTCTTTGTAAGAAGATTTTAATAAGCTCTTCTACATTTAAGGTAAATTGACATATTAGAGGCAAAATACATCTTCAACATACAGATCTCCACACAACTGAAAACAATTGCATTTAAGTGATATATCATCCATTGTTCAGGCATGTGGTTATGATCATCTTTCTACTTATTAGTTAATCCTAAATGATATCTCCTGTAATTTCAGATGTCAACAGTGGGTCCAGAATACTCATCGACAAGATCTCCTGCACCGAACTGCAGAGTATTTGTCAAATAACTGCCGTCTTATGTACATTGTGTGAAATTGTGATTTGTTAACTGCACAAAACTAATGCAAATGGCGATACATGCCTGCATTTGGCCCATACCCCTCTAAACCTGTCCTAACCATCAAATAACCTAACAGAACTGTCATGAGGAAAGATTTAAAAGACTAGGCTTGTATTCACTGGAGTTTAGAAGGATGAGGGGGATCTTATCATATTGTTTACAGTGTACTATGTTTACAGATTCTGTTGTGCTGCTGAAAGTAAGAATTTAATTGTTCTATCTGGGACAAGCTAGATGCAGGAAAATTGTTCTACATGACAATAAAACCCTCTTGTTAGATGCAAGGGGATCTTATAGAAACATCTAAATGAATAAAAGGACTGAACAAGCTAGATACAGGAAAAATGTTCCCAATGTTGGGCGAGTCCAGAACCAGGGGCCACAGTCTTAGAACAAAGGGGAGGCCATTTAAGACTGAGGTGAGAAAAAACCTTTTCACCCAGAGAGTTGTGAATTTGTGGAATTCCCTGCCACAGAGGGCAGTGGAGGCCAAATCACTGGGTGGATTTAAGAGAGAGTTAGATAGATCTCTAGGGGCTAGTGGAATCAAGGGGTATGGGGAGAAGGCAGGCATGGGTTATCGATTGGGGCTGATCAGCCATGATCACAATGAATGGCGGTGTTGGGTCGAAGTGCCAAATGGCCTCCTCCTGCACCTATTTTCTATATTTCTAAAACACTCATCCAGCAATCCTCGAGCCCACCAGCTCATCCCGTAGTCAATTCATCAGCTTTTCCATAAGATCTTCCATCAGTTCTTGCAAAAGAATGACAATCAGCCAATCTCGATTACCCTCAGCCCATCAAGCAGTCCCTTAATTCGCACAGAAGTCTGAACTATTGAATGCTCACTGCATCTCTTTCCATGTCAGCAAGTTAATATCCAGCTGCATATGAACCATGTGAAAAATGAATAAATAGATGCATGTGGTGCAGTGATTTGTGCAGCACTATAGGCCTGGAGACCAAGAGGAGTTCACCATTGAACGGAGTTTGAACAGGGGGCTTGAGGCCCCCGACCGAGGAAGAACAAAAGGAAGGGACTTGAACTTTATTTCGCCTTCCATCACAGTGAGGAATGTGTAGGAGTCACTTTGGTGAATGTCCGTATTAAAATGTGTTTTTGAGTGCTGTTGCTTTTAATTGTATGACTGACCTGGCCAATGAAATTCCTCGTATATTGCAAAACATACTTGGAAAATAAAATCTGATTATGATTCTGAAAAGCCTTTCCCTTCCATACTCTTTCCTCTCTTTGATCTTTTTGCAGCTGACTGCCTTTCTGTACATGTTGCAAGAGATTGTCGCGGCATCCAGCATCCTCGGAGAATGTAGAATTAAAGGCAGTTTTAAAGATGGTTATTTGCCTCAAAATTGGGTTATTGTATCTCCAGAACCTCCCCAGAGGCTCTGGGAGACACAAGGTTCAAGAGGGAACACAAAAAGCCTAATTAGGAAGAATATTAAGAGTAAGATTTTCAATTAAAATACTGTAATTGATGGAAACTTGCCTTTAAATTGGTTCCTGGATGAAACCCTGATGGTTCTCACATTGTCTCTTTAAATTTACTCTCCTTTTCACACTTGCATTAAAACACACAGCCACCACCATTCACAGTGATACTGCCCGGCAGTCTCATAATTACAGTCTACACAGCTACCTTGACAGCCACACAAAATGATGTAAATAAAAATTGTTTTCCTTTTTAAGAAGTTCAATTGAGAATTATTTGAAATTGTGGGGGTTGATACAAAATACTGTTGACCCACAAATGTGTTGATATGAGACATTCACATTTAAAAAATCCATGTCGCAAAAAAAGCAAGAAGGTGCCCATGTTATTTGACCAACTTGCCAGAATAATTTAAATATACACAATACACAATACAATTTATTTGTCACTTGAACCTCATAGAGGTTGTTGGAGCCCCTGGCGTGCGCTAGAAAAGTGCCGCAGCCATTTAAGCCACGCCGGGCGATGATGTAAGGTCCCGCTCCAGGTCATCCTCGACCCCCGCTACTCGGGCGGAATAATTTGCCGTTGCGGAAGCCCCGAAAAGCGGTCTCCCAGCAGGGACCCGCAGGCTCCGATATTACTGTCTGCCAGGCCTGCGGTTGGAGCCTCCGAATCTCCGGGGCTCGGGTCACAGCAGCGCATGGGTACATATGTAGGTATGTATGCATTAGTTTTGCTCCTAATTCCCTTTTCAAAATCATTAATATATATGGTAAACAGTTGCAGCCCCAACACCAAGCCTTGTGGCAAAAAAATCCAGAAGATTAGTCAAACATGATTTTCCTTTCATAAATCCATGTTGACTTGGACAGATCCTTTTACAGCTATCCAAATGCCCCATTATTGCATCTTTAATAATTGACTCCAGCATCTTTCACACCACCAAAGTCGGGCTAACTGGTCTGTAATTTTCCGTTTTCTCTCACGCTCCTTTCTTGAAAAGTGGGATAGCATTAGCTATCCTCCAATCCACAGGAGCTGATCGTAAATCTATTGATCGTTGGAAAATGATAATATATATAAATATATATGTATGTGTATATATGCATGTATATGTGTGTAAATACGTATGTGTATATATATATGTTTATATATGTGTATATATGTATGCATATAAATGTATCAATATGTATGTGCATTTGTGTATGTGTGTGTATATATGTGTGTGTATAAATATATATATATGCATATATTTATTATTACTATATAATTATATATATAATTGCCTTTATGGTTTATGTATATCATCTTACAAGACAAATAAATTAATAGTGATGATTTAAATCAAAGTTGCTTCTGATACATGAGAATAAACTATTATCTCTAACTTGCCTCTCACACACAGACACACATTCATATAAATATATTAAATATATATACGTTAAATTTAATTTTTTGCAGTGTGTGTTAAAGCAATACAATGCAAGGGAAACTACACAAAGGAGGGGTCTGTTCCCGCTACAAGATACTTGAGGATCTTTGCTTTGGATCAAAGATTATAGCGGAGCTCTCTAATCTTTGCTTTGAATCACAGCGGGTGGAATACCGGAAGTCGAGTGTCGCTGTAACAAATGGCGGCCGTGACGTTCCGTTGCGTACTACACGTCAGCCCATTGAATTTCGAAGGAGTGGTCTATCTTGTCCCTCTCCAAAGATCCTATAGTAGAGCTCGGCTATAGAATCGTTGGCAGAATCTTTGCGCCCGCCTGCGCCTTCAGCGGGTCGTCCGTCGGCGGTCGCTTGCTCGGTCTGGCAGGGACGGCGAGGGCTAAAGGTGAGTGAGTGCCAGACACACAATGCTCGAGTAACTCAGGGGCTTAGACAGCATCTCTGGAGAAAAGGAATAGGCGACGTTGCGGCTTCTTCACACCCGCGATGGTCTCCGCGGGCCTGATGCGACGCTTTCTCTCCGGAGGGACCCCCATCGTCGCCAGCCTCTGCTGCCTTGTCTGACTGCCGTGTTAAGGGCGCTTCATGTCAGGAGCGGGAGCTGAGGGCTGCGATCTCCTCTGCTCACTCCATCTCCTCACTCCTACTCTTCACTTCGTCCCTCTCTCCCGCCATCTCCTCTCCCCCCCCCCCCCCCCCCCCCCCCCCCATCCCTCCCCCCTCTCCCCCTCCCCACCAACTTGATAGTTGTGGATTTAATGATGAGAATGCATTGAATTTTATGGGAAGGTAGTTGAATATTTGTAAAGAATGTCACTGCTGTTTTAATGTATTCATTGTTGTGGCA
This sequence comes from Leucoraja erinaceus, assembly GCF_028641065.1. Taxonomy (NCBI): domain Eukaryota; kingdom Metazoa; phylum Chordata; class Chondrichthyes; order Rajiformes; family Rajidae; genus Leucoraja; species Leucoraja erinaceus. The sequence continues at coordinate 46,820,171 of NC_073389.1, forward strand.
AGAGGCTATTACTGGCTAGGCCAGGATTTGTTATCCATTTCTAATTTCCCTTGGGAAAAGGTTGTGTTGAGCCTCTTCTTTAAACCATGACAGTCCTGGTAAAGCTACAAGAAAGTTCAGTACTTGTTAAGAGCAGTAAGTAGACAACTTGTGCGTCAGCAACAGCAAGAAATTTTATAATGTCACACTGCTGTCTGTCCACTATTGCAAAATGTCATTCGTTTCTAAAGAATGATTCACTGAAGAATTACATTCCATTAATTGTTACTCCTAAGCCTCAGGCACACTGTTCTGATTACTCTTTTTGCATTGTATTCTCAGAACTTTTTAGATTTGTTCCCTTACCATTATGTTCTCTGTCTTTTGCAAAGGTGTTCTCTGCATAATTGTACGCTCTTAAACATCAACATTTAGTATCATCATATTATTTGTTACTCATTTGACTCTCATCAACTTTCATGCCTGAATGTTAGACTCTTACCATTCATATAGGATCCATTGGAAAGAGTTCAAAATAATAATTAATGAAACTGCCACGTTTTATTTAACCATATAACAATTACAGCACGGAAACGGGCCATCTCGGCCCTTCTAGTCCGTGCCGAACACGTATTCTCCCCTAGTCCCATCTACCTGCACTCAGACCATAACCCTCCATTCCTTTCCCGTCCATATAACTATCCAATTTATTTTTAAATGATAAAATCGAACCTGCCTCCACCACCTTCACTGGAAGCTCATTCCACACAGCTACCACTCTCTTGAGTAAAGATGTTACCCCTAGACTTCTGTCCTTTAATTATTTAGAATTATTAATTCTTGATTCCGCCATCAAAATTTGCCCATTGTCTATTTAATGCGAATTTCACAATCAGGAGTTTAGTTACTCTTTTGCATTCTTTTCAGAAAAACTATTTTGATCTCTTTTAATCCTTATAATGGTTGTGTAAGTAATCGTATATTTTAAGACTTGTGAGAAAATTGGTATTTTCGGTATATTACGCAGTGGTCACCTGACCATTTTATAAATGCCTTGTATTAACAAACATACAGCTAAGTGAAACTGAAAGGATAAGTAGTTCCAGTTTCTGTTTGAGCAGAAACGAAATCAGTCATCACAACGGACGTGATGTAATATGAATATGAAATAAACTAATATATTTAGTTGAATCAGATATCCATGATTTAATTGTTTTTAATGTGCAATGACAATATGCAACATGTATCTTGTGACTGCTAAAATATTATTTCACATACTCCAGCTTTTGTACTCTATTAGGTGTGCTTTAAATATTGTGGAAATATAAAGGATAAGGGTTTTGGGAAATAAGGTTGAGGGTAGAGCCCGCAAAAAATGAAATGGTCTTGTACAGGCTGATGAAATGGCAGTGCCACCTGATGACCATCTTTTGGCAGTTCCATTGCCAAATTCCTCACTTGTACAAGATGTGTAGGAAGGAACTGCAGATGCTGGTGTAAACCGAAGAAAGATACAAAAAGCTGTAGTAACACAGTGAAAATCAGGCAGCATCGCTGGAAAGAAGGAATGGGTGTTGTTTCGGGAAGAAGGGTCTCATCCCGAATCGTCACCCATTACTTCTCTCCAGCGATGCTGCATGTCCCGCTGAGTTACTCCAGCTTTTTGTGTCTACCCTCACTTGTAGAATCCTGGGCGAATGGATGTGGGTGTCACCAAGAATGAGAACTAGCTAGTATGTGTGGTTGGTCCAGCTACGAGAACCAGGGTATAAGGCTTCCACCATCTTCAAGGTATGAGTAAGCGTGACTGTAGCTCCCTTCATAAAGTACACATGAACAAATTAACGAGAAGCAGAAATAGGTCACGAAGCCCCAAGCATGTTCTCTGCCATTTAATTTTCATGATTATCTCATCTCCACATTCTTGTGGTAATTTTTCACCCCCTTGCTTATGAAGAATTTATCTACCTGTGCTTAAAAGACTTCTCGCCTTATGAGAATGGAAAAAAAAGTCCATCTGACTTAAAAGGTTGACCCAAACCCACTGCAGCGCTAGATTTTTCAACAAGAAGCATACACAGGTTAGGTTTACAATCAGATCATGATTATCTTGAATCGCAAAGGCGACTCTTAATGTGTATGTTCTTTATACTGGATTAGGAATTTCCATCTCCAGACCAGGAATGCATGATTGCGATTGTGTAACTGCAGCAGAAGATGTTAATAGATAATAAAAAGGAGAGGTGGAGTTTTGTTGTCCATACCATTTCTGAGTCATAGTGCACAGGAAGAAACAGATCAAAATATATTTTAGGCACTATCTTAAATCTTCCAGAGAACTGCGAATTATGAATATTTGTAATGCAACAAATGTTATTTTGGGATCAACAGTCATGGATGATTCCAGTTCAGACTTGTATGATGTTAAACCCTCAACATCCTCATCCTCCTCGACCTGAGCGCAGCCTTCGATACAGTGAACCATAACATCCTGCTCACCAGACTCAAAGACCTCGGCATTGAAGGCTCTGCACTCAGCTGGCTCCGTTCCTACCTTTCCAACAGATCCCACTTCATCTCTCTCCACAACCACACCTCTGCTACACCCACAGTCACTCAAGGCGTTCCCCAAGCCTCCGTACTCGGACCCCTCCTCTTCATCATCTACATCCTCCCCCTTAGTCAGATACTCCGCCACTTCAACCTGGACTTCCACTGTTACGCTGATGACACCCAGATCCACCTCGGCACCAAATCCCCCCACAACCCCCCCCCCTCTCCCATATCAACTCTTGTTTGTCAGCTATAAAAACCTGGATGCAACATAATTTCCTCAAACTCAACAGCGATAAGACAGAATTCCTCCTCATAGGCTCCAAAGCCACACTCACCAAAATCAATAACCCCACTCTCACCATCGACGGCACCACTGTCTCCCCATCTCCCCAGGCCCGCAACCTTGGCATGATCTTTGATTCCACCCTCTCCCTTGAGCCTTACATCCGCCATGTCATTAAAACCTCCTTCTTTCATCTCCGCAACATCGCCAAACTCAGACCCTCTCTCACACCTCCCGCTGCTGAAAGACTCATCCATGCCTTCATCTCCTCCCGACTGGACTACTGCAACTCACTTCTCCTTGGCATCAACTCCACCTACATCAACCGACTCCAACTGGTCCAGAACGCAGCCGCCCGACTCATCACCCACACCAAATCCTGGCATCGCATCACTCCAGTCCTCAAACAACCTCACTGGCTTCCCATCACCCACCGGATCAACTACAAAATCCTGATCCTCACCTACAAAGCCCTCCACCATCTGGCCCCCCACCATATCTCACTGACCTCCTCTACCCCTACCAACCCTCACGGACCCTCAGATCCGCATCAGCCGGTCACCTCTCCATCCACAAATCCAACATCCGCAGTTTTGGGGACAGAGCCTTCTCATGGGCAGCTCCCAGGCTCTGGAACTCCCTCCCCCAACTGATCCGCAATTCTGTGTCCCTCACCGTCTTCCAGTCCTGCCTCAAGACCCATCTCTTCACCTCTACCTATCCTTAGCCCCACGTCCCCCTCCCTTTTCATCTGTGCATTAATTGCTTCATATTGTGTTTTGTATTGAAGTCTGTCTTTACTTTGTGTACTAGTCATGTCTCTACTATTTATTTCATTCCCCTTACATGCTTTTCCTCTACCTGCTAAATTTTTGTACGGTGTCCTTGAGACTCTTGAAAGGCGCCCATAAATAAAATGTATTATTATTATTATTATTATTAAACTCTTCGCCTATCTTTACAACTGCACATCATGTTCATCGAAAACTTGAAACGGAAACATTTGCTTACAAAATACTGAACAAATATTGGTAGCTTTTAGTTAAGTTGTATATAAACTGTTATTATGCTATAAGCTGCCGATTATGAAATTTTGAACACTTTTGGGAAACTTGTGGAAATACTGAACTGGTCAGGCAACAGATATTAATTAAAATGTGAATGAAAGTGCAGATATTAATTAATAAAATTCCAGAATCTTCCATTCTTTGTCTCCATCAAAATTATCATTTGATTATGTGCGGTGTCGTGAGCAGTTAACTTTAAAAGTTTGCACATTAATTAGCAGCTCATGATGAATTTTAAAAAATGAAGAAATCGGAAGCCATAAAACCAAACTGTTCCATTAATGAAAGGAGGTGCCTTTTTCTGCTGTTTGTTTATTGTCATGCATATAATTAATAAATAAACCAAAAGTTTTCTAATCACATTAAATATCCCCATTATATTTAGCAATGTAAATATGAAAATTTACAAGTTTTGGAAATATGAGAAAAATAAAATGTTAGAAAGCAGATCAAACGGCATCCAGATAGTGAAACTGCATGAATACTTTAGATGTTCTAATGATTATTTAAATAATCTAATTGTTTCTTGGACGTTTTTGTGGATGCATGTTTTCTACCAACATGCAATTGGACTCCTTGTTCTAGATCTTTCAAAGTCTCTTTGGAGCAGTAAAAGCAAAGCAAATTATTTAGCTTTCCTGACTTGCTCATACCAGATAACTTGATTTCAAATGTTCAATTAAACATAGGCCAACCTGCAAGGGAATAATAGATGCACAGTGGTAGTTTACATTACACTTGCATTGGAGCATGTACATTCTAACCTGCATGTTTGAATAACATGCTACTTAATAAAATAGTGTTAAAATAGAGTTTTTTGCTGTTGTTCCCTACTCCCTCCAGGTCACGGGCGTTGCCCGGCCCTAAATACCAACTCGGGTACCGACCTCGTGACTAGCGCCACCCACACCAAGATGCCGCCCTCTAGAGCTGATGGTTCGTTGTGCCCTTGGGTTGCCACCAGGTGCCACCACACCTTAAATATATCCACTGACTTTTCCTCCACAGCCTTCTGTGGCAAAGAATTCCACAGATTCACCACCCTTTTGCCTTAGAAATTCCTTCTCACCACCATTTTGAAGGTACCATCTTTTATTCTAAGGATCTGCCCTTGGGTGTGGACTCTCATTACTGTAGACATCCTTGCTGAGGCCACTCCATCTAGGCCTTTCATTATCCGGTAGGTTCCAGCGAGATCACTCCTCATCCTTCTAAACTACAGCAAGTCCGGGCCCAGAGCATTCAAACGCTCCTCGTGCATTAACCCAATCGTCCGCAGGATCATCCTCTGGACGCTCACCGAAGCCAGCACATCCTGCCTCAAATATGCGGCCCAAACGGTTTACAATATTCCCTGTGGCCTCACCAGCGCCTGATAAAGCCTCAGCATTACGTCTCCTTGAAATGAATCCTAACATTGCATTTGCCATCCTTACCGTTGACTGCAAATTAACCTTTTGGGAATCCTGCACCAGCAATCCCGAGTCCCTTTGCACCTCCAATTCCTGAATCCTCTCCCTATTTAGAAAGTAGTCAACACCTTTATTTTTTCTACCAAAGTACATGACTGTGCTGTGTTCCATTTGCCACTTTGCCCACTCTTGCAACCTGTCCAATTCCTTCTGCAGCCTCCCTGCTCCCTCAACACTACCTGCCCTTCCACCTATCTTCGTATCATCTGCAAACATGGCCACAAAGCCATCAAATCCCTCATCCAGATCATTAACATATAATGTTAAAAGTAGCAGACCCAACACCAAACCCTGCAGAACATCACTGGCAGCCAACCAGAAAAGCCCCCTTATTCCCACTCTTTGCCTTCTGCCAGTCAGCAAATCTTTTATCCATGCAAGACAAAAATGCTGGAGAAACTCAGCGGGTGAGGCGGCATCTGTGGAGCGAAGGAATGGGTGACGTTTCGGGTCGAGGCCCTTCTAACCATGCTTGTACCTTCTAATGTCATGGACTCCTATGTTTAGCAGCCTCATGTAAGGCACCTTATCAATGGCTTCCTGAAAATCCAACTAAACAACATCCATTGACTCTCCTTTGTCCATCCTGCTTGTTAACGCCTCAAAAACTCCAATATGTTTATCATGTAAGATTTCCCCTTAAACTGACTTTGGCTGATTTTATCATTGCACCAATTACCCTGAAATCTCATCCTTAATAATGGACACAAATTTTACTCACCATAGAAGTATAATTGGCCCCTAATTTCCTTTCTTTTGCCTCACACCCATTGTAAACAATGCAGTCAAATTTGTGATTTTTCCAGTCCTCTGAAACAATTCCTGATGTTTAGTTTAGAGATTCAGCACGGAAGCAGGCCATTCGGTTCACCGAGTCTGCACCAACCAGCGATCCCCACACATTCACACTATCCTGCACACCGGGACAATTTTACATTCTAGTGAATCTTGAAAGATCATTACTAATTCCTCCACAGTCTCTACAACTATCTCTTACCTCTCAGCTACAGCTACCTTGAGATGTAGTCCCTCAGGTCTAAGTGACATCCACTTTCAGACCTTTCAACATCCCAGGCACCACCTCTTCAGCAATAGTGGTTACACACAGTTCTGTCCCCTGACCCTCTTGAATTTGTAGCTCATTGCTTGTGTCTTACACTGTGAAGACCGGCGCAAAAAACGTAATCAGTTGATCCGCCATTTCTCTGCTCCCCATTACTACTACTCCAGTATTATTGTCCTCTTTTGCTCTTGTTAGTATGTTAAGACATTATTTAACATTTTACAAGATACATTTCTCATTAAGGAGCTAGGAAGGGAAAGATAGGGAGAACATGAGCTGAGAAGAGGATTAAATGTTTTGGAAGATAGGATAGGTTTAGCAAACAAATGTTTCTAGAAAACCAATGGATTGAGAAATTTAGAGAGGTCCCAAATAAATAATCTTATCAGAGTGCAGAATAGTCATAGGAAGAGGCAGTGTTGTCATTGGGAGTTAGAAGCACATGAGTTATGCCAAAGGCCAGGATGCTTGCCTATTAAAAGTCACTGATAATTGCAACTGTACAAATAATTGCTTTTAAAGGACTAGTTTAATCCGTTGCAAGCACTTAAAACGGAGCTATGATCTTTTAACAGAATGTTTGAGAATTGCTATCCGGAAGAGGACCGGCAGCATCAAAGATGCTTTCTATTTATTTATTTATTATCTGTCCGTTTTATCTGTTTATTATTTATTTATTTTATTTATTGCTCATATTCTATGTCGCTCTTCTAGGGAGATGCTAACTGCATTTTGTTGTCTCTGTACTGTACGTTGCACAATGACAATTAAACTTGAATCTGAATCTTAGCACGAATATTAGTATTTCAGGCCAAGAAGAAATTTAAAACTTTACATCAAATGTACATTATTCATTTAAATTATTTTTTAAGAGTGCATGACTCCCAACTGGCCTGCATTTTCTTAGAACCAACAAAATGAGAGCAGAAAAATACAATCCTAAATCATGAATAATTGCCTGTGAAGAAGAAACTTCAGATCAAGTGTGTCTATGTTACTAAATGTATATGTAAATGGTAAAAGTAAATGTCAAAGTGCACAGGTGTTGTTGTTTTATTAAACCAATTCACTAATGAAACCTTATGAATGCCTCTCCAATTTGTCAGTGATAATAAAAATTATTAAATGAATGAATGAATGCAAGCGTTATTTAAAACTCAATTTTCAATATTAAAGAATTATTTTAGTAAGTATGCCTCAAATGCCATGTGTGTATTCACTTCCTAAAATGTTTCCCAACAAATAAGGTAATAAAGATAAGTAAACGAGTTATGAATGAATGGTCAAACTTACAATTAGTACCAAATGTTCCCATTGACAAGAAATGGCATAATGTTTCCACGAACAAATAGCTTCTGTTGAATGATTGATATTATATATTAACCTATGAACAAAATTGTAACAGCGTGCTTATTTTTTTTCAGAGTAAAAAATATTTGAAGATCTCTGTTGTAAAATGAACCAAAAAAAGAATAGTAAGTACATCCAGGGGAATTGCTGATGAATGGTATAGTAGACTTTTTTTCTGGCTTTGTTTCTCATTCTTGCCTATTAAAATGTAATGTGGCTTAACAGATCTTCACCGTGAGTTGTGAATTTTGTCAAGATGTTTATGGAATTCTTGCAGCAAGTATAAGGCTTTTCTTCATCAATGTTGTCTGGAGTGCAAATAGGCATAATCTGTGCCATTTTTGTTCATGTTGCAAGCCTGGTTCCCATCTGAATGTCAAGATAGGAAACTGAATTGTCAATTTCCTTGGTCTGTGAAACCATGCTATATCACATTGCTGATATAGAGATTAAGATTTCAGGACTTCTGATAAAGAGATTAATATTTCAGGACTTTGTTTTTTTTTTCTTCTGCCGTTTTCAGTCTTAGATTTGCTAGACATTTGGGTTATTTCCTAATGTTGGTTAACAACAGCATTGATGGCAATATGTTCTTTTTGTGTGTAGGAAAGAACTGCAGATGCTAGTTTAAATCAAAGGTAGGCATAAAGTGCTGGAGTAACTCAGCGGGTCAGGCAGCTTCTCTGGAGAGAAGGAATGGGTGACGTTTCGGGTCGAGATCCGTCAGACCCTTTGTTCGTCTGAAGAAGGGTCTTGACCCGAAACGTTACCCATTCTTTCTCTCCAGAGATGCTGCCTGATCCGTTGAGTTACTCCAGGATTTTGTGTCTACCTGTTCATTTTAGGTGGTCCTAATGACCCAAGACATTTCATAGAAGCATAAAGAGTGGAATAAGCTGGCATGTCATAGAGGAACTGCAGATGCCAAGGACAGGTGCAAATACTGGTGTCATTCAGCAGGTCAGGCAGCATGTCTAGAGAAAATGGATAGGTCTGAAGAAGGATCTCGACCTAAAACTTCACCTTTTCTCCAGTGATGCTGTGTCTTTTGTGTCTGGATTTTGTGTCTACAATAAATTGACACCAACTTTAAGAAAAACATAGAAGAGGTGGCACAGTGGCACAACAGTAGAGTTGCTGCTTTACAGCACCAGAATCCAACGTTCGATCCTAACTGTGGGTGCTGTCATTGCAGAGTTTGTACGTTCTCCCAATGACCATGTGGGTTTTCTCCCACACTCCAAAGATGTACAGGTTTGTAGGTTAATTGATAAATTGTAAAATTGTCCCTAATGTGTGCAAGTTATGGTATGGCGTGATTGCTGGTCGGCATGCATTCGGTGGGTCGAAGGGCCTGTTTCTGAGCTGTATCTCAAGTTTAAACATCTAAAGGGTGATGCAAAACTTAGTCAAAACAGTAGGCTATAACCAAGATATTTAAAGATTGAATTGTGATAAGGGTTTTGGAGGGAATTCCAGAGTTAGTTTGAAAACAGGGCCTAAGAAGCGACAGTGTACAATAAACAGTGTTGAAGGAATATGAAGGGTTTTGGAATTGGAAGAGAACATAGTGGCAAGAAATATTGATGCCATGGAAGAATTTGAACACAAAGCTGAAACTTTGAAATATTGTTGACTCAGAACCAATACCACTGACCTGAGGGGTGAAGCATAAATGGTGTCAATGAAATGAAAGATTGTAGGAATAGCATAGACTTGGATTTTTGGTTTCAGCAATAGAATGGCTAAGGCCTATGATCCTGTTGTCTAGGGTTGTTGCAGGACAAGTTATTTAGAGGCTTGGACTAATTATTGCCAAATCCAATATTAAAAAGCATAAAATTAGATGGTGAAATTTCCAGGTTGGCCAATAAAATTGTGCTGATGGTTCTGTTAATCAAATGTTTCAAGGGATGTGGAGCAAAGATGAGTACATGAAATTCCCTATCACCCATCACTAAATGAATGGTTGGAAGAGTTCAATGGCCAACTCCCAGCTATATTTTTACAGCTCAGACTTGTACGTAAAAGCTACTGATAAAGTATGGTGTGAATCTTTCTGTGCCCCCGTACAAGCACGCGTGGACACATTGTGGGGGGAAAAATAAAATGCATTGTTGATGTGCTTTGTTTCTTTTTCCTTTTCCCTCTTTCAGTGGAAACGGCTGAGATTTGGTGTTCTGATATTGAAACTATTCATGAACGCTATAACCAGCGTTGGCATATAATAAAGATGCACATCTTATGGCCCTATTTATTTGTTCAGAAGAAAGACCATGATCGCTATCTACAGTGGGCTATTGCAGCCAAATTCATAGATCCAGAGTAAGTTTCTACATTTTTCTGGCCCGGTTTCTTTAATCTTTCAGGCCTTTGCATGATCTTGATAATGTGCATTGTAACAATAAATTACCCTTGCTGTTTGCTGAGTGAAGTGTGAGTACCAAGCCATACTTCCAGTTTAAAACAGAAAAGGAAAGGAGGAAAGAGTTTTAGAAAGCTCCAACCATATCTTGATAATATTTTAAAGTTCCAGTTAAGTACATTTGTCCTGCTGTCATTGTTAAAAAAGCAGGTAAATATGCTTGAAGGTACTTGCTCAACAAGATCCCATAAACAGCAATCCAATATTTTCCTTGTGTTGATTGAGGGAAATAATGCTGGAGTTAAGGTCCTTTCCCGAGTTATTCACAAATTCTCCCGGGTTATTTACGAATTCTCCCGAGTTTTCCCCATGATTCAAACTCGCAGAACGTTTGTAACGAGTCCGTAGGAGTCCGTAGATATATTGTAGCGGCTCGTTATGCCAGCCGTAGGTACTCGGGGCATCAGGTAAGTCGGAACGTTTTTTCCAGCCTGATAAAAAATGTCCACGAGTAAAAAAAATTGTCCCGAATACCTACGGCTGGCATAACGAACCGCTACGATATATCCCCATTCTCCTAAGGCCTCCTGCGGACTCGTTACGAACAATCTGCGAGTTTGAATCAAGGGGAAAGCTCGGGAGAATTTGTGAATAACTCGGAAATTGGGACAGGCCCTTAACTCATTGGATCGGGCAGCATATCTGCTGGATAAGAGATGTTTCAGGTTGGAGCTTCAGTAGGGTCCCAAACCAAAACATCGCCTATCCATGTCCTTGACTGATGCCTTCTTACACACTGAGTTATTCTGGCATTTGGTTCGGATAAGTATAGGTCACTGAAGCAGAAATTAAGGCAGGAATGAATTTATTGCAATCAAATTGCTGTTGGGTATGAGGTATAGTATGGTGCTGAGTTAAATTTGGTAATAGTTCTCGAGTTCATTCACAAACTGTTTGGGTGACAGGTGTGCACTAAAACACCAGTACTCTGATGAATTTAGGACATACCATTACAGTGTTGTTCTCTCGGAGCCCAAAGGGATGTTAAGCTGCATAAAATTTGCCTATATTCCACTGCTATTTTTTGAAGTGATTTTCAAAAGTTAAGACATTAAAGTTAATGGTTGTAGATTGCAGCATCTTCAATCTTAATTTTTATTTTCAGGAATTATGACATCTTTGAATTAAATATGATAAAGCTAAAAAATATTGAGCTCCTAGAAGAAGTGCTTCACGCACTAAAGAAACGCAATGTAAGTGCACTTATGTAAATTGAACCTTTGACGGTTGGTTAAAAAAATATGTTCATTTAAATTTAATGAATAAATACGGAATGATTCATTCTGATGCTTTGGTGCAGCAGCATCTGTTTCTTGGGAATTACACAATTCTCCAAACAAGGAAAGGGAAATGGAAGTCTTGGTGGGAGATGGTTGGAAAGCAGCAAGTCTGCCCAGAATTATAATTATTTAGTTTAGTTTAGAGATACAGCGCGGAAACAGGCCCTTCAGCCCACCAAGTCCATGCCGGCCAGTGATCGCCGTACGCTAGCCCTATCCCACACACTCGGGACAATTTACAATTTTTTACCAAAGCTAATTAACCTACAAACCTGTACATCTTTGGAATGTGGGAGGAAACCGGAGCACCCGGGGAAAACCCACACGGTCATGTGGAGAACACACAACCTCTGTACAGACAATCACCCATAGTCAGGATTGAACCCAGGTCTCATGGGAATTTTCATGAATTAAATCCAGGGCAAAGAAATATTCACATCTTGTGTGCATCCATCAAAGTCATGGGTTTTTCTGTTGCTGTGCAAAGTTGTACTGGTTTGCACAGTGAATGATAGTATCCAGTCCTGTCCTGCATTAATGTGGTTGATTGTGTATAACTGTTCTCTGAAATATCCCAAGCAAAGCAATCCCAAACTCAGTAATTTTCCCTGGGTAGAGAATTCTAAAAGTAGAGGGCATAAGCTTAAGGTGAGCTGGAAGAGATTTAAGATGGGCCTCAGGGAACTTGAGTTGTTATGAACTCTGTACTTCCCTTTATTCCAGTGCAGTGAGTTGCTAGAGGAAGCTATACAAGTGGATACAATTATCACTTTTAAAAGATATTTGGATAGATATATGGGTAGGAAGGATTTTGATGTTTCTGTGCCAAATGCAGGCCAATGGGGTTAGCCCACGGCACCTAAACCCAATCCCATTTTTATCCCTATCACACTTTTTGGCTTTTTATCGCTGGGCTTTGTCCAACCATCTGCCCATCAAAAGCCTCCTCCCTCATCTATATCCACTATCACTCGCCAAGCTGCCCATGCTCTCTTCCATCTTTCTCTCTCCTCACCCCCGCCAATCTGAAGTGTCCCAACCCAAAATGTCACCCATCCATGTTCTCCAGAGAAACTGACTGACCCGATAAGCTACTCCAGCACTTTGCGTCTTTTGTTAAAAATCATATTTAATGAAACACTTGCTATTATTCAATTGTTAGTCATAGTATCATACAGCACAGAAACCGATCCTGCAGCTGACCAAGATGCCCCATCTAAACTAGTCCCACTTGCCTGCCTGTGGCCCATATCCCTCTAAACCTTTTCTATCCATGTACCTGTCTTTTAAATGTTGTTATTGTACCAGCCTCGACTCTTCTATGGCAGCTCTTTCTCCACCCTCTGTGTGAAAAAGTTGCCCTCTGATTCCTATTACATCTTTCAACTCACGCTTTAAACATACATTCTCTGGTTCTTGATTTCCCATACCCTGGATAAAATACCTGTCCATTCACCCTATAAATTCTCGCGATTTTAAACACCTTTAGTAAATCATCCCCATGCCTCCTGTATTCCTAAGTACTAAGTTTTATTATTAAAGTTACTGCAAGTGAATTTGGGAACCTCAATTACATTTCAACTTTTCTTTTGTAGCACTCTATAACATTTCTGGAGCGTTTATTGGACTTGTTGGATAAAGTAGATGCGGTAAGTAAAATAACAAAACATTGAATTTTAATGCAATAGATTGTTAATCTTTATCTGTTTGAACAAGGAATGATGTGGTTTTGTTCTAGCCCAAATCATAGCATTGAATAGAAATTTTAAGAGGATCTTATGAATTTTTGAATACTTCAGGACATTTTGTTGCTGGAATTATCGTAATGGGCATTTGGGTGTCAACCATTTATTGAAGTAACGGAGGTGATGTTAAGAAACCCTCTTTTTACTTGTTTAGTTACAATAGGTAAATCAGCATCTATGTGAATATCCTTTAGTGAAATATGTGTAATGTATATTTTTTCTAATAAAGACTTAGATTTTAAATAAAAAATATATAAATTCATGCCAAGTCACTTTTATTTACCCACCACAAGCTATTACAAGCTAACCTGCCTAGCCTCTTGTATTTTAAACCACAGCAAGCTCTGCAGTACTCCCACCTCCCCATATTCCTGAAACCTTAACTACCTCTAAATTTGGCAACTTGTTTGTTCTTTCCCATTCTCCCCATGATTGACAGCCATGAGCTGTCTTGTCCTTGGACTTGAAATTTCAATCCTGAAAATCCATGGCTTCTCAATCTATTTTTCCCTAGAAAGCATTCTTTAAAATGACAACTTTACCAAGATGATCTCTATCCAAAATGCCTTTGGATACTTGTGCTTTTGTATCCCTTGGATATTTCTTTTCATTTAGTGTTAAATACATACTATGTTTGATAACAAGCTCTATTTATATGAATGCATTTGGGATACATACTTCAAAGGTGGGAGGAGAAGAAAAATGTAATTTCAGTCCAGTTCTCACTTTTTTTCTTTCTACAGATTAATTGTGACCTTGATGAGGCCATTGCTATGATAGAAAAGACGGAAGAAATTAATGCCTTGCAAATGGAGGTGAAATCTGGAACAAGACGTTCCAGAATGGCAGCTATTGCAATTGGGTGTTTTCAATGTAAGTAATCTTAATGGGGAAATAATATTAGATGCTGCAAATTATTGCATTTTTTTTCCATAGTCATTGAGTGAAATTATTTGGTTTACTTCTTTGCATCTTTTTGCCAGTAACTTTAAATCTGCGACTGCTTACCAGGAAATAGAATTTCTCTATTCTTTTCAAAAACTTCTCGCCATATAAAAACCTCCATTAGGTTACCCATTGACTTTCTCTGTTCCGCAGCCAATAATCTTAACTTTCTAATCTTTATCCCTGGTAAACCGCTTCTTGTATCTTTTCTACGACCTTCATATCTTGTACCCAGTATCAACCTCAATAATCCATCTGAAGCCTAATCTCACATTTGTAAAAGACAAATTAGATTTTTCTATTGTAGCTTGCTAAGCATGCTCTGTATGACTGAATTTCCTAGTGAGAACTTCCTCAGGAAGATGGCTTCATTGGAGATTAGCTCATACTCAGAATTGGCTGTCAAGATTGTGTTATTATTTTCAAATATGCCAAATATGACCCAAAAACTACGTAAATCATTTGCAGCTTCTCTCTCCACTTAAATTAACGGAGTCACTGAAGTGTGAGTTTAGCTGGCAGATTATCCAGTGCCGTAACTGGGAATTATAAAATTCATGTTCCATCACTGAATTCAATGGGAAGTCTGGCATCAGAACATGAATGATTCGGTGGCTTTCAGCTGTGTTGACTTGTGAGATTAATTCATTTCAAATTATTTCATGCAGAACTGGAGGGTGCTTTTGTGAAAGTTTGGACCCTGTCATATTCTAAACCATTGTAATATGTATTTTTTATCAATTCGTCTTGTCAACTTTTAAAGATTTGTTTACATGGACACTGGAGTCTCTTTACTTTAAAAAAAATAAATAAAAAATTGCAGTGTATTTCCACAATTTTCTTCCTTTCATGCTGAACTACAAGGTCATAATTCGACCATACAATTGCACTGCCAGTGTTATGCTGAACTATACTCAGCTCTGTCTGCTACATAGGTATATCTTGTGTAGGCTGTACATTTTTATATTCCAGATCATTTCAAAAAAAGAAACTGTAACAGAGCTAAAATAGATATTTGGTGCACACTGCGGTGAACCATATTCTGCTCTAAAAAAAACATTCTACTGCCACCCTCTGCTTCTGGCTCTCTTCTGCCGATTCTTCAATGATTTGTTGGTGTCTTAGACTTGTCCCAATGGAAAGTTCTTGACCTGAAATGTTAATTCTGGTCTCTCTCAATAGATGTTGGTTGAGTGGCTGTGTTTTTTCTGTGGGGGGGAAAAAAAAGTGCAGGTCCTGGAAGTCTAATGTTAAAACAGAAAATGCAATAAATAGGCAGCAGATCAGACGGCATCTGTAGGAAGAGAAGCAGAGTGTACATTTCAGGCCGGAGACTCTTGGTGAGAACTGAAAAAGAGAGAAAAGAAGCTTGTGAAGCTATAGCAACAGAAGAGGAGGGGGATGTCTCTGAAACTGTGATTTGAGGAATGAGGAATTAAAGTGGCTGGCAACAGGTCACCCCTGTGAACTGAACGCAGAGTGAACACCCAATCCACATTTGTTTCACTTCACTTCTCAGCCAATTTAGCTTAGAATATTTTGTGGGACATATCTCCGCCACTTAACTTTAGATAAAATTTTACGGCTTATTTTATCTTTTTTTTCCTCACAGATGCATATTTTCTTAAGCTGTTTATGTGTCCTGAAAATCTTCCTCATATAGTACCAAACATAGATGCCGAGGTATGTAAAAAGGAAAAGGTTATAATGTAAGGTTTTGCTCTGCAGAAACATAGAAAATATGTGCAGGAGTAGGCCATTCGGCCCTTCGAATCTGCACCGCCATTCAATATGATCATGGCTGATCATCCAACCCAGTATCCTGTACCTGCATTCTCTCCATACCCCCTGATCCCTTTAGCCACAAAGGCCACATCTAACTCCCTCTTAAATATAGCCAATGAACTGGCCTCAACTACCTTTTGTGGCAGAGAATTCCAGAAATCCAGAGAGTGTGAAAAATGTTTTCCTCATCTTGGTCCTAAACGATTTCCCCCTTATCCTTAAACTGTGACCCCTTGTTCTGGACTTTCCCAACATCGGGAACAATCTTCCTGCATCTAGCCTGTTCAACCCCTTAAGAATTTTGTAAGTTTCTATAAGATCCCCCCTCAATCTTCTAAATTCTAGCAAGTACAAACCAAGTCTATCCAGTCTTTCTTCATATGAAAGTCCTGACATCCCAGGAATCAGTCTGGTGAACCTTCTCTGTACTCCCTTTATGGCAAGAATGTCTTTCCTCAGATTAGGAGACCAAAACTGTACGCAATACTCCAGATGTGGTCTCACCAAGACCCTGTACAACTGCAGTAGAACCTCCCTGCTCCGATACTCAAATCCTTTTGCTATGAACGGTGACCTTCTCATACCTCACTACTTTGACATTATTGCTGAGGAAGCATTGTACTTTATTTCATTGCATTTATTTTGGAATATATCTGTGAACCCTTTTTATTAAGAAACCTAGTGAAATATTCAATGATTCAATGGTACATTGCCGCCACATGTACCAAGGTACAATGAAAGTATTTGGTTTGCATAAAATACGCAAAGTACACAAAGATTTGCCACGTTTCTGGCACTGACAAATTTACAAAAGTACTCAGACTCATTTGGCCTCATTTGCACAAAGATTTTTTATATTGCAAAATAAAGTTGAGGTAAAAATTTGGATGCAAGTCAACAATTATTGTGAATTTACTGGTTTAAAGATTAATGTTCAGGTTGAAGCTTTTTAAAATGTAAAATAATTGCAAAAAATGGTGACAGCAGATCAAATCTGTCTGGTCATATTGCTGCCCTCTGGGCTTGATGGTGAATTCAGCAGTTAGCTTTCCGTCTGAGTGTGCAGAGCTCCGATCGCCTGAGTCTGAAGAAGAGTCTCGACCGTCACCCATTTCTTCTCTCAAGGGATGCAGCCTGTCCCGTTGAGTTACTCTGCCATTATGTGTCTATCCGATCATCTCACCTATGCAATAATTTTTAGTATCTACTAAATTCAACCTACATTGCCACTAATTGTTATGAAGTGGTCTTTAAGGGGCACATTTTGTGTTTCTATGGATGCATATATTACAGATAGAAACTTTTTAAAGCATAATTCTGAAATAAACTCAAATGCATCCTATTCTCCTGGATGATTACCGAGTATAACACAATCTGGCACTTTGCTTATGAAACTACACAAAGGTTTGGGTGTTGCAGTGCTCGAGGAGACTGACGTGAGCAAATCTCAAAAATTACATCACGGCTGATTGCCCACATGCAATCCTGTATTAACATGTATTAACAAAAACAAGTGCTTAGAAATTTGAATGCATAATGGTTTTTAAGCATCATTCAACTGGAAATTAATTCTGTTTTCCCTGGTATGAAATTCTAGGTTGAATTGTGGCACTTCAAAAATTCTACAGGAACTTCCTGACTAGAACCACTATTGTGTCCCTGACGTGCACGAGATGATATCATTCCTTATGCAACATATCCATTTGTTTTGGGTATCTGTCATTGGGCACTCCCAGCTGTTGAGAACACTGTCATGTTCTCAACAGTGAAGCATCAGATTGAGATGCCTTTCAGCAAAATGATTGATTTATCTTGGAGGGCTATGCCCTCATCCTGGTTCTAATCTTCTTTCACCCCACACCCCTTTCCAACCCTGCAGTTACAAAGTTCCTTCTTGCATAAACCATGGTCTCATAAAGCACTTTGTGACCCTCCCTACTACCTCCTCTGCACCGCCCCCCCCTTCTCCTCACCCGTCCCAACTGATCACATCCCATCCCATCACAAGTCCCAACTGATGGCCTCGTGCATTTTCTTTCCTCCATCCTGATGCACAGCGCTCCAATTACCTTGCCTATACAATCCAGAAGAAACATTGAATTACATATATGAGGTTTCATCAATTGTTTTTTAGAGTTTTTCAGCAGTCAATTGTTTTTTAGAGTTTTTAAACATGGGTAGCCACTGCTGCAGCTAACACGCTGCTTAGTGTGCAGTGGAATAACAAGGCAAAATGTTTTTGGTGAGACAGTCAATCAATCAATCAGATTTATTCATCACATACACAATAAAGTGCAGTGAAATGAACTTGCCAGCAGAGGTATAATAAAAAAGAACACACAATTTACAATAAAATGTAACACAAATATGGTGTTACATTACAAATATTCCGGTAGGCGGCGCGACTCTGGTCAGCAGCGGCCTCTGCAGCCTGTCCGCGTTTTTATTATTTTTTGTCTGTGTTTTCATGTAGTTTTTGTTATTTTATGTTGGTGTGTGTGTGTGGGGGGGGGGGGTGGGGTGGAAGGGGGGGGGGGGAAACTTTTGAAATCTCTCCCTGCACTGGGAGACCCGACCTTTTCTCGTCGGGTCTCAGCTGTCGTTGGGGCCGCAACGAGGAGCGGCCTCCAACAGGAAGAAGCCGGGGACTCGGGTGCCGACTCACCTCACCGTCGTGGAGCTGGCCGAGACCGGAGCGGGTGGAGCGGTGGAGGAGCGTTGCCGCTGCTGCTGCTGCTGCTGAGTCGGAGGCTGCTGCTGCGGGTCTGCGGACGGCGGCACGGGGAGCCCGCGGCTCCCTGGAGGGAGACCGCTTTTCGGGGCTCCTGCAACGGCGACTTCTCCCGCCCGAGTTGCGGGGTCGAAGAGCTCCTGGAGCGGGGCTTAGCACCACTGCCCCGCGCGGCTTGGAATGCGGGACTTTGCGAGCGCACGCCGGGGGCTCCAACATCAAGACCCGGTGTGCGACCTCGCACCACCCGGCGTGGCTTCAATGGCCGCGGGACAATCGCCATCGCCAGCCGGGGGCTTTGACTTTGACTCTGACATCGGGGGGGAGAGAGTGCAGTGGAGAGATAAGTTTATTTGGCCTTCCATCACAGCTATGTGATGGATGTTTATGTAAAATGTAATTATGTTGTGTCTGGGGTCTATTTGTGTGTAATGTATGGCTGCAGAAACGGCATTTCATTTGGACCTCCAGGGGTCCAAATGACAATTAAATATACTCTTGACTCTCTCTTGAAATATCCACCCCATCATCCACCACAGTGAAGACCCTAAAAAAGAATCCTGATATAGTGCAGTTCCAATGTTGTTGCATTTTTTTTAATATGGGGGACTGCTGAGATCTAATTTAGATTTACATACCGTGCCCTCCATAATGTTTGGGACAAAGACCCATCATTTATTTATTTGACTGTACTCCACAATTTGAGATTTGTAATAGAAAAAAATCACATGTGGTTAAAGTGCACATTGTCAGATTTTAATAAAGGCCGTTTTTATACATTTTCATTTCACCATGTAGAAATTACATCAGTGTTTATACATAGAGCCCCCATTTCAGGGCACCACAATGTTTGGGACACAGCAATGTCATGTGAATGAAAGTAGTCATGTTTAGTATTTTGGTGCATGTCCTTTGCATGCAATGACTGCTTGAAGTCTGTGATTCATGGGCATCACCAGTTGTTGGGTGTCTTCTGTGGTGATGTTCTGCCAGGCCTGTATTACAGCCATCTTTAGCTTATGCTTGTTTTGGGGCTGGTCCCATTCAGTTTTCTCTTCAGCATATAAAAGGCATGTTCAGTTGGGTTCAGATCGGGTGATTGACTTGGCTACTCAAGAATTTACAATTTTTTTTTTAGCTTTGGAAAAACTCCTTTGTTGCTTTAGCATTATGTTTGGGATCATTGTCTTGCTGTAGGTTGAACTGCCAGTCAATGAGTTTTGAGGCATTTGTTTGAACTTGAGCAGATAGGATGTGTCTATACACTTCAGAATTCATTATGCTACTACCATCAGCAGTTGTATCATCAATGAAGATAAGTGAACCAGTACCTTCAGCAGCCATAAATGCCCAGGCCATAACACCACTGTTTCACAGATGAGGTGGTAGGCTTTGGCATCTTGGGCAGTTCCTTCTCTCCTCCATACTTCGATCTTGCCATCACTCTGATATATGTTAATCTTCATCTCATCTGTCCACAAGACCTTTTTCCAAAACTGTGGTAGCTCTTTTAAGTGCTTCTTGGCAAACTGTAACCTGGCCATCCTATTTTTGCCTCGAACCAGTGGTGTAACCCCTGTATTTCTGATCTGTTGGACAGGTGTTTGGGGATTTTTCTTTATTATAGAGAAAGTTCTTCTGTCATCTTCCTTGTTCTTCTGGAGGTCTTCCTTGGCCTGCCAGTACCTTTGCGATTAGTAAACTCACCAGTGCTCTCTTTCAAAACTCTTTAGATTCTGGAGTAGTTCCTGAAGATTGGCGGGTAGCAAACGTAACCCCACTTTTTAAGAAGGGAGGGAGAGAGAAAATGGGGAATTACAGACCAGTTAGTCTAACATCGGTCGTGGGGAAACTCCTAGAGTCAGTTATTAAAGATGGGATAGCAGCACATTTGGAAAGTGGTGAAATCATTGGACAAAGTCAGCATGGATTTACGAAAGGTAAATCATGTCTGACGACTCTTATAGAATTTTTCGAGGATGTAACTAGTAGCGTGGATAGGGGAGAACCAGTGGATGTGGTGTATCTGGACTTCCAGAAGGCATTTCGACAAGGTCCCACATAAGAGATTAGTATACAAACTTAAAGCACAAGGCATTGGGGGTTCAGTATTGATGTGGATAGAGAACTGGCTGGCAAACAGGAAGCAAAGAGTAGGAGTAAACGGGTCCTTTTCACAATGGCAGGCAGTGACTAGTGGGGTACCCCAAGGCTCAGTACTGGGACCGCAGCTATTTACAATATATATTAATGATCTGGATGAGGGAATTGAAGGCAATATAGGTATCTCCAAGTTTGCGGATGACACTAAGCTGGGGGGCAGTGTTAGCTGTGAGGAGGATGCTAGGAGACTGCAGGGTGACTTGGATAGGCTGGGTGAGTGGGCAAATGTTTGGCAGATGCAGTATAATGTGGATAAATGTGAGGTTATCCTTTTTGGCAAAAAACCTCGAAAGCAGCTTTTATTATCTAAATGGTGGCCGATTGGGAAAGGGGGAGATGCAGCGAGACCTGGGTGTCATGGTACACCAGTCATTGAAGGTAGGCCATCTTTAGGTGCAGCAGGCAGTAAAGAAAGCGAATGGTATGTTTTGTATATTTATTGCTTTCATTGCAAAAGGATTTGAGTATAGGAGCAGAGAGGTTCTACTGCAGTTGTACAGGGTCTTGGTGAGACCACACCTGGAGTATTGCGTTAGCATTATGTTTGGGATCCAAATCTTGCTGTAGACATTATTGCCATCAGAGAGGGAGTTTTGAGAAGGTTCACCAACCTGAGCAGATAGGATGTGTCAGGACACTTCAGAAGAAATTATGGATACTACCATCAGGTTTTGTATCTCAATGAATTTAGAACCATTACCTTCAGCAGCTATATAGCCCAGGCCTTACACCAAATTCTTCACAGATGGGTTGGTAGGCTAGATCAGGAAGATTGTTCCCCTTCTCTCCTCCAGTCTTCGATCTTGCCATCACTCTTAAGGATAAGGTTAATCTTCATCTCATCTGATGACAAGACTTTTTTTCACACAAGAGTGGTAGCTCTTTAAGAACTCTCTGGCAACTGTAACCTGGCCAGTCCTATTTTTGCTATAAACCAGTGGGAGTTACCCCTGTATTTGGCCCTGTGGCTAAGGGGATCAGGGGGTTTGGAGAGAAGGCAGGTACGGGATACTGAGTTGGATGATCAGCCATGATCATATTGAATGGCGGTGCAGGCTCGGAGGTCTTCCTTGGCCTGCCAGTACCTTTGCGATTGGTAAACTCACCAGTGCTCTCTTCTTAAATGACTCCAAACATTTGATTTTGGTAAGTATCAGGTTAGGCTGATGTCTCTAACAGTGTTATTATTGTTTCTCAGTCTCATAATGGCTTATTTGACTTTCATTGGCACAACTTTGGTCCTCGTGTTGATAAACAGTAATAAAAGTTTCCAAAGGTGATGGAAAGACTGGAGGAAAGACTAGGTGCTGAGAGCTCTCTTATACCTGCAATAAGGAGGCATTTAAACACGCCTGAGCAATTACAAACGCCTGTGAAGCCATGTGGTGCCCTGAAATATGGGGGGGGGGGGATATGTATAAACACAGCTATAATTTCTACATGGTGAAACCAAAATGTATAAAAATTGCTTTAATAAAATCTGACAATATGCACTTTAACCACATATGATTTTTTTCCTATTACAAATCTCAAATTGTGGAGTTTCGAGGCAAATGAATAAATGATGTGTCTTTGTCCCAAACATTATGGAGGGCACTGTAATATATGCATCAAATATGTAATAATTTGATATTTCATTTCTATTATTGTCTCCAAAAAAAACGCTTGAAGACTTAGAGTGTATATTTGCATAAAGCAGGAATGCTGGTAATGGTTTTAAATATGGGGAAAACATAATATTTTCTTTAATGTTCTACATTTGTTTAACATGAGAATCTCAATTCTGTTAGTCATTTCTGGAAAGCAAAGACTGCAGAGAGAGAGGAAACAAGGAATTTAAAAAGGAGAACTATGAAGCTGCTGTGAACTTGTACTCCAGGGCAATTGATTTAAGGTATGTCAATTTCAGAGGAAGGGCTGAGACCTTCACCTCAACTGCATCTTAAATTGTGCAGATTGTTAGTTGTATCAAATGCAATCATCTAAGTTAGAAGCAGGAGAAGGTAGCTTGAGCCCTCGATGTGCAGTAAAATCGTGCTGATATGTTGGTAACCTCAATTTATCATTCCCACCTTCCTCCGTAATCTTTCACTCCTTATGAAGCATCAATCAAACTGACTTCAAAATATTCAAATACCGCTTCCACTGCCCTTTCAGGAATAGAGTTCCAAAGACAGTTCTTTGAGATCATTTTGGCTCTTTGTTCTAAACGGAAACCTTTAGTTCTAGATTCTCACACACGGTTCACCCTACCAAGAACCATCAGGTTGTTGTGTGTGTCAATCAAGTACATTTCTCAGCTGAAGAACATCTTTGCATCATTACCCATGGGAGAGAAACTGAAAGATTGATAGGTAGTTAACGTTGTTCCCGTATTTGATAATGGCGGTAGGTTAAGTCGGGAAACTACAACACAGAGTCTTGCATCAGTGATAAGGAGACTGTTGAAAGCATTTTCTTTAGCTGTAGGATTTATGTTGACTTGGTATAGCAAGGAAGTCAGCATGTATTGGAGCATGGGAAATCCCACCTCACGAATCTTGAGTTTTTTTTAGGTTACCATGAAAATTGATGTATGCAAAGCACTAGGCCTGGTGAACATGGTCTTCAAGGCTTTTCACACTATCCCGTATGGGCACCTGGTCAGAAAATGGGATCCAAGTTGTTATGGCAAACTGGATCCCAAATTGTCGTGGTGGTGGGGCAGGGTTGTTTTTCTAACTGGATGTATGTACCACAGAGATGTTGTACTGCGTGAAGTTGTTGATAGCGAGGATGGTCGCATCAGGATGTAGAAGTACATAGATCGGCTGGAAAGATGGGCTCAGCAGTGGCAGGCAGAATTTAATCCAAACTAGTATGAGGTAATGCATTTTGCGCCAGTTAATACTGGCCAAGCACATACAATAAACAGCAGGAGCATTTGTGCAACGAGGGATTTTGGGTGAAAGTTTATAACTCCCTGATAATAGCGACATAGATGTTGGGCAGTAAGAAAATGTTTAGCTTCTTTGCCTTCGTAGGCAGAGGTTTTGAGTACAAAAGTTGAAACGTTATGTTGTAGCTGTACAAATCACTAGTTAGGCCACATCTGGTATATTCTGTGCAGTTCAGGCCACCACAATAGGAAAAGGATATGGTAATGTTGGCAAAAGTGCAGAAGGGATTCATTAGGATGTTACCTAGAATTGGAGGGCTTTAGTTTGAAGGAGAGATTGGATGGGCTGGGATTGTACTTACTGGAGCATAGGAGGTATGATCTTGTACAATATTGAGGGGCATAGGATAGGATAGATAATCACAGTTTATTTTCCAGTAGTAGGGAATCTAAAATTATAGGACATGGGTTTAAGACACGAGAAGAAATATGTAAAGAGAATCTGAAGGGCAAGTTTTTCCCGTAGAAAATGATGGGTATATTAAACAAGCTGCTACAGGAGGTAGTAGAGGCAGGTAAAATTACAGTGTTTAAAAATCCTTTAGGCAGGTGCATAGATACGAAACGAATAGAGGCTAAATGCAAAAAAAAGAGTCTATGGCAGGTAGGCTTCATGGTCAGTGTGGATGAGTAGGGCTGAAGGGCCTGTTTCAATGCTGTATCACTCTAAACCATGAATTAAGGTGTGCTTTCATTTTCAATATGTTTCAGTCCTGACAATGAAATACTGTATGGAAACAGAGCGTTCTGCTTTTTTACGTATTGAAAATTACAAGTAAGTATGAGAAAGATTATGACATAGTTATATTTTCATTTGTCTGCAGATAACGAGAAGGTAATGCTAATTTATTTTTTATATTGGGTACAAGGTACGGATGTCGTATTTGAGAACCACACTGATTTTGACTGGATTAAAGGAGGTGCCGGACCACCAGTTACTGGAAAATCGGTGGTGGACCTGTATTTAATATTGTTGAATTACAAAACATGCTACTGTAGTATAATAATTTATTGTACTACTTCAAATACTTGTGCAACTCTTTACTTTGCCAACATTTTTCCTTCCACTTCATCTGGTGTTGATTTCTTGCCAATGATGGATCTTGTGGAAAGTAGTGCCCACCAGTATCAAGTGTCCTCCGATAATCTGAATTATTTTTGTTTCATATAAAATTGTTTATCGTTAAAATTATCGCACTTTTATCGTAACTATATTTTCAATTGATAGGTTATTTAAAATATTTCTATTTTCCTCCTTAGAAAAGCTCTTGGTGATGGAAAAAGAGCCATAATCTTGTGCCCAGCTTGGACGAAGGTGGGTTTTTTCTGTTTGCACATTATTTCCCCCCCTCCCCAAAAAAAACCCATCTCTGAGGTTTTTATCATCTTATCCCACTTCATATCAAACTTCTCAAATTTCATGTGATGGTTCATTGAGAACAAATGTATATGAAAATGTATGCTTCAATGTTATTACAGAGACCTATATGCAAAACAGTGAACTAATTCAGATGTTTATTATATTTGCATAATATTCCAATTTTATTGATACAGTTCATGATTAGTATGGATAGATTATGTATTTGAGAGACAATTAGAGCCTTTTATTTATACTTGTTTTGGTTGTAACCTCTAATGATTTTTCACTTGCAGGATAATTGTGCTAAATCTCACGGTTCTGTCATGTTTCAAATTATCCTTAACGATAGTGATGTTTACAATTCTCAGAATTGATGACTTTCATCTAACTTTGAATAACACCATTTTATTCAAGACCACTTTGCTTTATTTCAGTACATACAAATAAAATCATAGTTTAACTATCTAAAGCTTGCCACATGACCTTGACGTGCCTGCATAGATGGTACCTCATTTAATGCCCAAGATGCTTCCCCAGAAATAAATACTAATGTGTAATTAGCACCTAAAAAGGTAATTACGGCATTATCCATATTGAAAGCTGCTGCAAACCATTAATCTAGTATTGTTTTGAGCTGCTGTACCAGGAACACTCAGTAGCAAATTCTCCGACTTGCTGCTGTGCTAGTAACCTGAAAGCCGGAGACCTGGCATAATTTTAACAAAATGACTGCCACAGTTCAGTGTGGAGGGTTGGTATTGTGTGCAAGGAGCAAGGTGGTTCAACGATGAGTTGTGAGCCATTGCTGGGAAGTGGAGTTATATTCGCTTTGATGTCTATACGTGCTAACCTGTATTTCAATAAGAAATCTCATTTTCTTAAATGACATAAAAAGTATTGCTCTCTCAAACCTACGTTTCTTAGGCTGGCAGTCTCTTGGACTTGTGCATCATAGGAATTAGCACAGCACAAGAACAGGCTCTTCAGCTCTTAATGTTTGTGCTGAACATAATGCCCAGTTAAACTAATCTCATCTACCTGCACATGATCCATACCCCTCCATTCCCTTCATATCCATGTGCCGATCCAAAAGGCTCTTAAAATCCCACTATTGTACCTGTCTCCGACACCCACCTTGGCTGAACATTCATGGCATCCACCATCTTCCATAAGAAAAAAAACTTGCCCCGCACATCTCAATTAAATGTGCCCCTCTTGCCTTTATAGCTACATCTAGTATTTTATATTTCTATCCTGGGAAAAAGGTTCTGACTGTCTATCCTATCTATGCCTTTCATAATTTTTATATACTTCTACCAGGTCTCCTCTCAACCTCTGATGTTCCAGAGAAAACAAGCCAAGTCTGTCCAACCCCTCCTGTAAGAGAACAAAATATATTTGTTACATAAATTAAAAATATCTCACTTTAGTCATAGTTTGTTAGCAATCTTGAGTTGAGTTTAGATTGTCATGTGTACCGAGGTATAGTGAAAGGCTTTTGTTGTGTGCAATCCAATCAGTGGAAAGACAATACATGATTGCAATCAAGCCATCCACACTGTACAGATACATGATAAAGGCAAAAAACGTTTGTCACATTAAATAAATGGCAAGTTTACATGCTTACATAATCTGATCGGTAACTGAATATTGTTTACCTTTGTCTTTTATTGCAAAAAGATTCTAGGTTCCAATTTCGTTTTTTGAATCCTTATTTTAATTTGGCAGGGTCATTATCGCTTTTGTGATGCCTTGTTTTCGATGGGAGAACATAAGCATGCTATTGAAGCTAATGCCAAGGCTCAAGAATTATGCAGGAGCGATCCAAATGGAATTCGGGATTTAATTCAGCAGAAATCAAAATTCGTTAGACTGCAGGATGAAAGTAACCATTCTTTTATTTGTTTAAAAAAAATGTCAATTAGCAATTCTTTCTGAAAAGACTGCTGCTGACGTGATTTTTTAAAATATGTTCACCATTGATATTTGATATTTAAATTGTTTTATAAATATACATATCATTTGTATGGGTTTTTAGCGCAATTCTTCTTTTTAATGTGATTTCCTTCAGATGCTGAGAAACTAAAGACTGATACAATAAAGAAAGAATTAAGCACCAAAAAGTAAGTGTGAAATTGTAATGTGATGTAGATTGTAGACCATCTTTTCTTCAGCTGAAATAAAATTTGGCGAGATGTCAATTTAATTTTTTAGTTTAGAGATACAGCGCGGAAACAGGCCCTTCGGCCCACTGAGTCCGTACCGACCGACGATACCCGCACTTTAACACTATCCTACCTACATACACTAGGGACAATTGATACTTGTAGCAAACCAATTAACCAACACATTTTTTGATTCTAATTATTTTAAAATCCACCCTAGCCTGAGACTGCTTGCATTGTTGAACCTTAAGAGTGGATTTTCTTGTTTCATCAACGCTCAAAGTGTATGGAGTTTGTGTTTTGTACTACAAATACTGGAGATGCTATTAATGAATCTCGGGAACCCTTCAATTTATTTTCCCTCAAGTACTCATCTAATTCTCTTTTGAAACTTCTAATTGACTCTGCACCAATTCCCCATACAATGAAGGGTTCAAGGAGGAACTTCGGATGCTGGAAGATCAAAGGTACACAAAAATGCTGGAGAAACTCAGTGGGTGCAGCAGCATCTATGGAGCGAAGGAAATAGGCGACGTTTCGGGCCGAGCCCCTGAAGAAAGGTTTCGGCCCGAAACGTCGCCTATTTCCTTCGCTCCATAGATGCTGCTGCACCCGCTGAGTTTCTCCAGCATTTTTGTGTACCCCCCATACAATTAATCCCAGTCGGTAACCATCCTTGAGTGGACAACATTTTCCTCGCATCCTTCGTTTGTCACTTCAAATTTGAGTGCCCTGGTCTGTGAAGCATTTGCTATTTAGGCACCACCTCATCAAATAAAAGTCTGGATTTTATTTGTATAGTTTTATAAACCTTTGTTTTCCAGAGAGCAAACCCAATTAGCCACTCAACCTGTAAATGAATGTCATAAGAATGAGTCCACTCGGCCACTGAGTGAAGGTCATAAGACTGAGTCCAAGAGGAACCAGGAAAGAAATGTTTTAAAGCGTCATCAGTCACCACGGCCAAAGATGGTAAGATATTTAAATATAACATTGTTAAGTACTAATAGCATCAATGTGTTGATTCAGAATCTGGTTGCAGTACCTAAAATGAGCTATATTAAAAATGTGCTGGAAACGTTGGACTTGTCAGCCAACATCCTACAAAGATGGCTCACCTGCTTTTTCTTTGTTTTACGTAGAACAGTACAGCACAAGAATGGACCTTTCAGCCCATATTGTCTGTGTAGAGCATGATGTCAAGACCATCTCTTGTATCCCTGCAAATAATTTGTATCTCACCATTCCCTGCATATTCATGCCGCTATCCAAAGATCTCTCAAATGCCATTATCATATCTGCCTCAACCACCAACCACAGCAGCGCGTTCCAGGCACTCGATATCCTCTGTAAAAAATAAAAAATAAATTGTCCTGCACATCTCCTTAAATCTTTGTCCCTCTCACATGAAACCTATGTTCTATTGTATTTCATTTTAGATTTCAAGCATCACCAGCTTTTTTTATTTTTTACTAAAATGAATTCTGTCGTATGGGATTATGGTACTATTAATACATGAAATATAGGCTGCCATTTTAAATAGGTCGGCTTCGTGCCTCTGATGGTGGTTAAATCATAGTATGTTTTTCAGCGCATAATACACAGCGTAATTCTTTATTACGGAAAGTAACTTTACTTCTATTGTTTTTGTGCCTAGTACATTTGAACAGAGGATTGCCTGGTACATGTTGACTGCGGCAAAGAACCCATAATTTTGAATGATGATAAAGGTGCCTACAATTATATGAAATTGTTTTTTTCAGACGTCAACGCCTTTAAACAGCTCAGATAATTTAATGGACAAATTGACATCTCTGATTCAAGATGGACATGTAGCCTTATCGGAACAGCGAGCCCGCAATGCTGAACGTGCCTTCTTTCAGGTCCTGAAGTTCGTGAATCCAGAAAAGCTTGAGGTTGGTTGACTGTGATTATGTTTTCTTTTTAATTAAATTTCATAAGGATTGGAGTTTTATTTGCTTTTCATTTTGTAAATATGTAGAAGGCATTACCTTGGTTGGAGGTAGTGGGGAAGAAAGGTGTGTCCCTTTGTACAAAGCATGATATATAGTTTTTGACATTGTTTGTTGTGGAAGCTTGATATTTTGATTTCCATTGCAATCTGATTCTTTTACCAGCTGTAGAGCCTTTTTTAGAAGTCTTCAGTATTGATCAAATCTTTGCTGTATGTGGTTAAATTATATAAGGGAAAAACAGTGGCCTTTGGCATTATTCTGTCCGAGCTGAATCCCTACCTAAACAACCTTCAACTATTTCTAAAAACTTTATTTTGGGGATAGCTTTGAAACAAAAATAAAGGTCACCAGACATTTATAGTTTTAATTAATAATTAAAGGCGCAAACTGGAAATGTTAATTCATCAAATGTACTTACAATCTGCATCTTCATTTCATCGACCCATTCATTGTTTTGTCTTTTATTAGGAAGTATCTTTGTCCACCATGGACTATGTGATAATAATCTATGGTCATGCCTCTGCCCTCCTTGGCATTGGACAGCCTGAGGTGAGAACTATCATTTAAGATGTTTAGTTTTGTGAGTTCTTAATTATTGATATAAATGAGCAATTTTAAAATGCGAGGCATTGTGATAAAGTTGCCATGACTTTCTGACGCATAAACTTTAATCAATGGACTGCCTAGATTAGAGTTTGTTTCTACCCACCTGCCCCCCCCCCCCCCCCCCCCCCCCCCCCCCCCCCCCCCCCCTCCACTAATTTCTGGTAATGATTGCATGGTTGTGCCATTGCTCAATTCATTTTTTCAGCTTTTCATATTTTAATCAAAATATTGATTGTTACTGTACTGCTTAGTCCTGAGAGTAGGGTTAACTGAAACAGACATGAAGGGTTATGACCTATTTCTGTGAAACTTGCCAATATATAATTGGCATTCTAAATATCTCTACTGCTGACTTTATTTTGGAGCCACTGATTTTTGTTTGTTTGACCAGGAGTTGACTGAGGCTGAAAATCAATTTAATAAAATCTTGGAGCGGTTTCCAGAACAAAGGCTTGATTGTTTGGCATTCTATGGACTTGGCAAAGCATACTTTCAGCAGAACAGGTATCTAGATTTTTTTTTAATCCAGAATTATATAATAGAAACATGGAGCCTCCCAAAAGTTGACGTTTCCAAAACTTCCCTGCCTGTGTTCCAATATATGTCAAGTATCACTCACCCTTTATCTCTCATTTCAGTGTTCACACAGTTAACAGAGTAGAGAAGCAGGCCATTCATGTTATTAAACTCTTGGTAGAGCATCCCTTCAGTCCCATTCCATGCTCTTTCCCATATACCTGCAAAATATTCCCTTGTTTAGCTAATTTTAGTTTAGTATAGATATACAGCACAGAAACAGGCCCTTCGGCCCACCGAGTAGGTGCCGACCAGCGATCCCCGCTCATTAACACTATCCTCTACACACTAGGGACAATTTTTACATTTACCAAGCCAATTAACCTACAAACCTGTACTTCTTTGGAGTGTGTGAGGAAATCGAAGATCTTGGAGAAAACCCAGGGAGAACATACCAACTCCGTACAGACAGCACCCATAGTCAGGATCGACACCGGGTCTCCAGCACTAAGGCAGCAACTCTACCGCTGCGCCACCGTGGCACCCTAATACTACATTTAAAGGCTTTAATTCTGAGCCACTCTCCACGGAGGCAGTACATTTCTAAATCTTAACCGCCCTCTGAATAACAATACTTATTCCATGCATCCTCCTTGTATCTTCTGCCGTAATCTTTATGCACCTCCACCCATAGACTTTGAACCATCTACGAATGGGAATATTTTCCCTCAAGCTTTCCTATCTCAACTCGTTATTTTATACACCTCCATCAAATTACTTCTCGGCAGCCTTTGCTCCAAGGAGAAAATCCGCAACAATTTCAGTTCAACCTCCAATTACAGCTGCTTATGTGTCCCTGATTTTAATTATTCTTTGGTTCTCAAGCTCTGAAATTCCAGCCCCTCTGCCTCTCTACTTCTGCTTTAAGACACCTCAACATTTTAACCAAGCCGCTGATATTTGTCTTAATGTTTTCTCGTATCTGAATCTTTATTTTTGATTTAAAAAATACTGTGAAATGCAATTAGACGGTTTGTGATGTAAATACGTTACAGGTAGGTAGTTGCAAACAAATTGAGTAAAACTACGGCCAGATTTGGGGATATGAAGGTGTTGGGTTATTAACTTCGGCTTTGATGAAAACTAACCCGGATATTTTCATTATGATAAGGGACATAGTGTGGAGAGGTACCCCGAACACTAAAATTAAGTGTCCACGATCAAAAAAGCAATCAACTGAATTAATAAAACATTGGCCTTTATACCAAGGACTTGAATTACCCTTGAGGTTATCCTTCAGTTTCAAAAGGCTTTGGGTTTACTTCATCTAGAGTAATGTGGTACATTTTTTTTTGGAATGGGACCTTCAAGCCTGAGAGGAGCAAGAGTGCAAATTTACCAGAATGTTGCTGGAGCTTAAAGGGTTAAATTTCAATCCAATATTCAGAATAAGGCTCAATGCAGTATTCAGAAAACAGCTCCAACATACAGGAACACACATTATTGATTTTATCTCTGATAATTCCTCTCCCTTTTCCATTGTTTCCCCCCCAGATTTATCGATGCTTTAGATCCATTCACTAAATCCTTACTTATGATAAACCGTAAGATTGTACCTGGCATACTAACATGGCCCACAACAGCTGTTGTTATCGAAGAAACACAAAATGAAAAGTTAAAGGTAACACATTTTAAAGATCTTATTTATGTCTTCATTTGTAACCAGTAATTCCTTCAAAGAATATAGGAACAAGAAAAGGTTATGTGGCTGTTAAACCTTGTGTCATTTTGTCAGTTGTATTCATATTTTTAATTTTCTAAATTAATAATTGTCTTATATATTACTGTTGCAACTCCTTTCAAGCTTTTTTTTTTTTTTTTTACTTTAAGACATCTCAACATTTTAATCAAGACGCTGATATTTGTCAATGTTTCCTCGTGCCTGAATCTCACCTTTTATTTTTGATTTAAAAATTACAGTGTAATGCATTGAGATGGTTTGTGATGTTTTCTTTATTTTTATACTTTTTTTAAACTTTTGTATTCTCTGCCTCTGAATCCCAGGATTCTACATATTTTGCTAGGCATATACTTGACATATCCTTTCACTTTCAAGGGTAAATGCACATCTCCACTAAGTCTGATGAGTCACCTATACCTTTTCTTCAGCATTGCTGCCTGACCCGCTGAGTTATTCCAGTGTTTTGTGTCTAACCACTAAGTTGCCTCTGACCCTCCACACTTCAGCATTCTGCCATGTAGTATTTGTTATTCTGTCTTTTAATTGTACAATTTTATCTCAGGCATTATTGGAAGAATACATAGAGAGGTGTCAATTCCCTCCACAACCTGATGCAATCTGCCGCTATCAACATTGCCAAGGCCATTCTAAGGCCCAGATTTATTTCTCAGACCCAGATTTTAAGGTAATTGGTTTTATGTATAAGTGGCAGGTGTACAATGTTTTTAAAAGCAATTCAAAGTTGGACTTTTCTGCATGAATTTTATTGACAGTTATCAAACAGCCATTTTTGATCTTGTACTCGGCCAGAGCAGTAGACATCCTATAAAAACGGCCTTGATAGTTGTAAAAAATAATGTTACAGCTCATAAAATTATTACCATCTTGTCTTGCACGCCAGGGTTTTATTCAAGTAGTATGCATCCTACAGTGCCGTTTAGAGTACCATATCAATTGCTGGAAAAAATTGAAGGCCACATCATTTGAAGATAAAAATGACAAGGTTAGTTTACTTTATAAATGAAAGTAGCCATAGTTACGTTTAAGTGGATACTATATAATTGTACAAAATGGGCAAATGGCTAGTTGAGTTTTTCTGTAATTGGAACAAAAATATATTCCATGGATTAAATTCACTATAATAACACTTTTGTATAATTTTACCACACAATCTTTTTACTTCTAAGTACTGCTGGAAATCCTAGAGACTTTCCTGTAGTTCCTATCTACGTACTTTTAACATTGTTATAAATGATTATTGGAATTTTTGACATGAGCAAGTTAATCACTTTGACAAAGTTCAGGCCAGTTTATTTTATTTTTCAGATTTGGTTTAGTTTAATGTAGGTTGATTTTACAGATGTACAGAATATACCGAAGTTCGGATGTGGGTGCATTAGTTGTAAAATAAATTGAGCTGCGATCCCACACTCACTAGGGCCAATTTTAAAATGTATCCAAGCCAATTAACCTACAAATCTGTACATCTTTGGAGTGTGGGAGGAAACCGGAGATCCCGAAGAACACCCAGGCAGGTCACGGGGAGGACGTACAAATTCTGTACAGAAAGCACCCTTTGCCAGTTTTGAATCTGAGTCTCTGGCGCTGTAAGGCAGCAACTGCAGCTGCGCCACTGTACCACCCATATAGTTTAATGTTATTTTAATTTCAGCTGTTTGTAACTGTGCATGGGTATCAGATTGGCTCAAGTTTGACCAGTTCATTATTTACATAATTGTAGCTGTCAAGAGTTACGCAGAGCAATGTTATGTATTTAGTGTTGGATTTTTTTAAAGCATTTTGTTTTCTTTGAAGGAATTTCTCAATGGCCCATGTTTCACTCCAGATTGTGAAGGGAAATTTTCTGAACTTGTAATATATGATTCAAAAGGTCTTGTGAAATGTGAGGTAAGAGTTGTATCAAATTGCTTCATTTAAAAAAGTAGAGTGACTCCCATACAAAAAGATTTTAGTAGAAATAATAGATGTGGAGAAATTATGTCATTTTATTTAATCACAATTAAGTTTACAGAAAAGAGTAAGGCAATAACCTACCAAGAATAATGGGATACCTGAAGTTTAGCTACCTCTCAAAATATCATTAATATTTTCAATATTGTTCAGCCATTGTATTCTGTTTTTGATCTTGCAATCTATTCTGGAGCATCATTTGTTTTGTTTTTTTGTGACTTGAATAGTATTCCCTGCTGAGAAATCTTAAACCTCAACTGCTTTGTTGATTCATATTTCTCAAGTCAACTTTATTTGTCATATACACATACAAGATGTGCAGTGAAATGAAAGTGGCAATGCCTGCAGATTGTGCAAAATCAATAGAACAGAATCAGTATTTACATTACAAAGAAAAAAATAAAAGACAACACAACAGTAAATTGGTCCCTTGTGAGATAAGAGTTTACAGTCCTGTGGGAAGAAACTCCGTCTCATCCTCTCTGTTTTCACAGCGTGACAGTGGAGGTGCTTGCCTGATCGTAGCAGCTGGAACAGTCCGTTGCTGGGGTGGTAGGGGTCCCTAATTATGTTGCTGGCTCTGATGTATAGGTCTTGCAGGGGGGGGCGGGGGATGAGTGTAGTTCCCATAGTGTGTTTGGCCGAACGAACTACTCTCTGCAGAGACTTCCTGTCCTGGGCAGAGCTGTTCCCAAACCAGATTGATATGTTGCCGGACAAGATGCTTTCTACAGCCCCAGAGTAGAAGCACTGAAGGATCCTCAGAGAGACTCTGAATTTCCTCAGCTGCCTGAAGTGGTAAAGGCGCTGCCTTACCTTACTCACCAGTGCAGCAGTGTGTGTTGTCCATGACAAATCCTCTTTGATGTGGACTCCAGGTATTTTAAGCTGCTCACCCTATCCACAGTAGTCCCGTTTATCTCCAGTGGCATGTACATCCTCGGATGTTAAGCCCTTCTAAAAGTCCACAATTAGTTTTTGTGGCATTCAAGAGGCTGTTATCCTGACACCAGAGTGCCAGATCAGCCACAAATGATCATTGATTCCGTGGGATTTATGACTGAATATCAAAGTAATGCTATAGTTTATGATCTGTGCAGCTATTCTTTGTACCACTTTTGGTAAAATAAGTTCCTTTTCTCCTATTGTAGTTAACAATTACGTTATTGAACTCTTAAGATCTTACTCGTTGTTAGGCTATTGGATTAATTACATCAGCAAATGAGTAGCATTGAGTGAAGAGTTGGTGGCAAAATATCTCCTCCCAGAAGGAGAAACAAAACCAATGAGAATCAAATAAGCAACCAAACCTTGGATGCTGGTTATATTTTTCTTAACTCGCTTCCCCCTTTCCACAACTCTCTCATCCAGGGCTTGGGTTATACAGGTCCAGTGATTGTGCTGGTGGCCATTGGGTAATGTTGTAATGGCTGCCCAATAATCCCATTGTGGCAAATTTGGGGAAATTAGCAGTTTTGAGGAACATAGAACAAGTGTTGTTTCTTGAGCACCAACTTTGGTATGTATGAAACTGGCATTATCCCAATGGCCTCAGAAATGGACATGGCGTGGAAGTGAGGGGGTTCTTTAGCCCAAATTTCATCTTGCATCCACTGATAAAATGATGGATTGTGCGAATTGTTTGGTTTGTGCAGTCTTCGGTCTCATTGAGGGATACATGACTTTATGAGAGTGTACAAGTAGATACTGAAAATCTGAAATTAAAATTGTGGTGGACTTACTTGGGTCAGGCAGAATTTGTAGACTGAGAGACTTTTAATGTTTCAGGTTTATAATCAACTAGACCAAGTGGGACCCGTTGGATCCTTGTTCCCCTCAACGCGCGGTTGTGAGGGCTGGGGCGGCATGCGGCCTCACACTCACACTAACCACACACACACTCCCACACACCCACACACACACACACACACACACACACACACACACACACACACACACACACACACACACACACACACACACACCGCCACCCACACACACACTAACCGCCACAATTGATATTATATTAATATTATTCATTCACTCCTTTTACCCCATGCCCCGCCGTATCCACTCGCGCATAGTCCCCAACTAGAGGAGCTAGGGGGATAGACAGAGAGGGACACGCGGGGGCACAGAGAGGGACATGCGTGGACACAGAGGGGGGGAAGGTGGGCAGAGAGTGCAAGTTATAGATTAAAAACATAAGATTTTGGAAAGATAAAGGGAAAGGAATGGGAAGGAGTGCAGTATTTTCTTAATGTACTCAACCACCGATCCACAGGCTTGGATTTAATGAGCAGGAAATATGAGATCAGACCTAAGATTGCGAGCTCGGGCAACTAAATCAATTTAGTGAAATAGATCTGAAGTGAAGAGATCCAAAACATCTGGTTCACCAATGTCCTATAGGAAAGGAAATCTGCCATCCTAACTCAATCTGACTAATATCTCATTCTAGACTCAATTGGAATATTGGTTGGAAAAGGGGAATTGTTGCCTAGTTGTTTCCTCTGAGAACTCTGCCAGTTGGTTGGCCATTTTCCAATTTGGGGGCATTGTCTAGAATCTTCCAGAATTAGTCCAGAGGAACCATATAAATAAACCAAAATAATGATTGGTTCTTCGTCAGTTTATTCATCACCTAACACTACAGTCAAACAGAGATCCCAGGTATTATGTAGGAAGGAACTACAACTGCTGGTTTAATCCAAAGATAGACACAAAAAGCTGGAGTAGCTCAGCAGGACAGGCAGCATTTCTGGAGAGATGGAATGGGTGACGTTTAGGGTCTGAAGAAGGGTCTCGACCCGAATCGTCACCCATTCCTTCTCTCCAGAGGTGCTGCCTGTCCCGCTGGGTTACTCCAGCTTTTTGTGTCTTTCCCAGGTATTATAGTGGCTGAAGGTGAAAGACCTCAAAGGCAAACTGAAAATAGATTAACAGGGGACATTAGCTGTAATTTTTAGCAATTCTTGTTTTTGCAAGTTCCTATTACGGTGACTCTTCACATTGCCGTCTAGGTACAGCTGAGGTCTGCCAGTTCCTTGGTGCCACCTTTGACAATACTAAGGTAGACCATGTAACTGCTGGAGGTTTCTCCATCATTTGGATAGGTGATCCATGAAAAAATAGCTGACCTTATGAAAGTGCATACATACTGGACCCAAAGTGGACCAATATTGGAAATCTAAATTAGAACAATACTGGATATATTCAGTTCAGGCAGAAACTGCAGAATGAGAATCAGTTGACGTCTCTCTCTCTCTCATTTCTCTCAATTATTGTGATACTTTAATTCTCCTGTCCAAGTATCTATTTGTCTTAAACTTGAAT
The DNA here is from genome assembly GCF_028641065.1 of Leucoraja erinaceus. Classification (NCBI taxonomy): domain Eukaryota; kingdom Metazoa; phylum Chordata; class Chondrichthyes; order Rajiformes; family Rajidae; genus Leucoraja; species Leucoraja erinaceus. The sequence continues at coordinate 46,857,624 of NC_073389.1, forward strand.
ACTGAGCGTGTGACTGAACATCCAAGGCCCCTTGGACCAGAGAATTCCAAAGATTAACAATCTTCTCATTGAAGACATTTCACATTTGATCTTAAATTGCCAGCTGCTTATCTAGAGATTATACCTTCTGTTTCTAGATTACCCAGCTCTTGGCATTTAATTTGTCGATTTCTTGGAATCTTTTATGTCCCCATTAGGTTTCAATTACCATTTTGAAATGGTATATTAAAAACCTTTGTTATTTTAATATGTAATAATTAAAGGATCAAAACATTGCTTTAACATTTTTTGAAGTTTGATTGCATTTTGAAATGATGGACACCCACAATTTAATTTAAAATAATGAACATCTTTGTCCTTGCTAAATGTTAAATGTGTTGCTTTTTCAGTTTGTGACTAAAATAATGAAAAACAAAGGATCTTTGAAAACAGTTGTTAAACAGAAATGCTCAAGGTAATGTTCTTTTTTTCATATCAGTTTGCAGAATAGATTTCCCTACAGTGCTGTTTTAAATATATTTGTAAATAGAAATTTGCAGCCTATTTACAAATCCCCATTACCTTCCCTTATTTATTTTCACCTGAGGGTTGAAAAATGCCCAATGGTTAAGCGTAAATGTCCAACGCCCACTGCCATTAAAGTATTTGATGATAAAGAATTGACTTTTTGTCACCTGACATTTGAAATAAAGTGCAGATATTTTTAAACCTGAGCTTGGTGCATTTCTCAAGTTCACAGAGTTTATCTGATATCATGTTGAAAGGTTACACATTCGGTAATGAAAATCCCCAAAAAGCTGCAAATGTTGGAAATCTGAAATAAAACCAGGAAATGCTGGGAAGGTTCTGCAGTTTAGGCAGCAGCTGGGAAAAAGGAAAGCGGTAAATTTTCCTATTTTACAGATTGTGCAGGTTAAATGTGATTGCATGACTTTGATTCCCATCTATTTATAAACTGGTGATGTTGCCCTTTTTTTTTAAACTTTAGCTTGTATAAATACCCGCATAAGTCAGAAATAGTTAAATGACACAATTTTCACAGTATTAACACTTTCAAAGTTAAATATCTTCCACTCACCCACTTATTTCCCCTTAATAGAAATGGGTTTGAACATATTAAGTATTTTGTCTGCAGGGCTTTCCCTTAATCAGGTTACCATTTGCTCTCATTCAATATTGATTTTCTTGATTCGTTTCCTCATTTGAACTCCAGTCATCAAATAGCCGGGTTTCGGCCCGAAACGTCGCCTATTTTCTTCGCTCCATAGATGCTGCTGCACCCGCTGAGTTTCTCCAGCAATTTTGTGTACCTTCGATCGTCCAGCATCTGCAGTTCCTTCTTGAACATCAAATAGCCATTGCTTGCTGTTTTCTGACTTCAGTCCTTGTGCCTGCCACTGTTACTCAATCTGATTTGTTTTATATTTCTAGTGCTGTGAAGTTAAAGATTAAAGAAGATCGTAAACAAACAAGAAAATTAAGAAAAGCATCACTATACAATGCCGAAAAGCAAAGTAAAGAAAATGTTGAAAAGAATATTAAAACTGAAGAAACCAATTCTAAAACTGGTAAGAAGTCAATACCTGATTCAAAATTGCTTCACCTAATGATCTAGGACTTGTTACATGTCTTAATAAATGGTCTTGCAAAGGTGGAATTGTTGGAGAAACGTTAATATGTTGAATTCAGGTTAATTATGGTCGGTTACAATGTTACTTTGATGGAGAAGTTAAGTGAAAAGTATATTGTTGTTCAGAAATTCATTGAATTTTGCGTAATGTAGTCCAGTATAGTGTATTTAATTCCAACAGGATGTAAAATATATCAAATGCATGTTGCTTCATTTTGTTCCTTGGTCTCGTTTTATAAACAGGTCATTCCTGGAATCCTTTTGGTGATCAAATGTTGCAGTTGATAATTAAAAACAAAGAAAAGTTAATATCTGGAAGTTGGAATGTTTCAACTCTACTTCAAGAACTGCTATCTTTGCATGTTCTAAGCAAAGAGGACTGCGATATGCTATCTACTGATGCCTCCAAGCCATGTCAAGTTATGGATCAACTGCTTGACCTCATTGTGCAGAAGAATAACAGAGTAAAGACAAGGGTGTTCCTTTTCACGCTTACAAAATGCCAAGAAGTTGACAACAAACTGTTAGATTGGATTAACTGGCTAAATGATTCGGGTAATGCCATTAAACATACAAAAATGTATATGTATGTACACAGCCTGTTACAGTTACCTCCATAATATTTGAGACAAAGACACATCATTTATTTCTTTGCCTCTGTACTCCACAATTTGAGATTTGTAATTAAAAACAATCACATGTGGTTAAAATGCACATTTTTATACATTTTGGTTTCACATTGTAGAAATTACAGCAGTGTTTATACATAGTCTCCCCCCTCTCCTCTCCATTTCAGGGCACCATGATGTTTAGGACACACCAATGTCATGTAAATGAAAGTAGTCATGTTTAGTATTTTGTTGCGTATCCTTTGCATGCAAGAACTACTTGAAGTCTGCGATTCATGGACATCACCGGTTGCTGGGTGTCTTCTCTGGTGATGCTCTGCCAAGCCTGTATTGCAGCCAAATTTAGCTTATGATTCAAGAGAGTTTATTGTCATGTGTCCCAGATAGGACAATGATGTTTTAGCTTTGAAAAACTCCTTTGTTGCTCCAGCAGTATGTTTGGGATCATTGTCTTGTAGAATGAACCGCCGGCCAATGTGTTTTGAGCCATTTGTTTGAACTTGAGCAGATAGGATGTGTCTATACACTTCAGAATTCATTATGCTGTCACCATCAGCAGTTGTATCATCAATGAAGTTAAGTGAGCCAGTACCTTGAGCAGCCATACATGCCCATGCCATAACGCATGTGTGGCTGCTGAAGGAGAGAGTTCCTTCTCTCCTCCATACTTTGCACTTGCCATCACTCTTCGTCAATCTTCGTCTCATCTGTCCACAAGACCTTTTTCCAGAACTGTGGTTGCTCTTTTAAGTACTTCTTGGCAAACTAACCTGGCCATCCTATTTTTGCGGTTAACTAGTGGTTTGCATCTTGCAGTGTAGCCTCTGTATTTCTGTTCATGAAATCTTCTGCGGACAGTGGTCATTGACAAATCCACACTTGACTCCTGAAAAGTTTTTCTGATCTGTCGGACACGTGTTAGAGGATTTTGCTTTATTATAGAGTGAATTCTTCTGTCATTAGCTGTGGAGGTCTTCCTTGGCATGCAAGACCCTTTGTGATTTGTAAGCTCACCAGTGCTTTCTTTTTTCTTCCAAACAGTTAATTTTGTTAACCCTAAGGTTCGGCTGATGTCTCCAACAGTTTTATTCTTGTTTCTCAGTCTCATAATGGCTCCTTTGACTTTCAGTGGCACAACTTTGGTCCTCATGTTGATAAACAGCAATAAAAGTTCCCAAAGGTGACGGAAGGACTGTAGTGGAAGACTAGGTGCTGAGGGCTCTCCTGTACATGCATTACGAAGGCAATTAAACACACCTGAGCAAGTACAAACACCTGTGAAGCCATGAGTCCCAAACATTGTGGTCCCCTGAAATGGTGGGACTATGTATAAACACAGTTGTAATTTCTACATGGTGAAACCAAAATGTATAAAAATACCTTTTAATAAAATCTGACAATGTGCACTTTAACCACATGTGATTACAAATCTCATTGTGGAGTACAGAGGCAAATAAATAAATTTGGGTATTTGTCCCAAGTATTATGGTGGACACTGTATATTGTATATGCTGAAATTGAAATCTCTCCAGGAAGTTAATTTGAGCAATGATGAAATGGAGAAATTTAAAAAAAAAACTGCATGTTAAAATGTGGAATCCAGAGCACATTGGTAAACTGGATCTAAAGCTAATTAGGCAACAGAAGACGGGGTAACGGTTGAGAGTTGTTTTTTGTTTATTAGATACCTCTAACTAGTGATGTTTCATTGGATCGGTGCTGGGAGCAATGCTGGTTGCAATATGTGAATTATTTGAATGTGGATGTAGGAGCGATGATCAATGCATTTGCAGATAGCACGAAGACTGGTGCATCTGTTGACTGCAGAATAATCTTGGGCTACAAGATGATGGCAATGTGGGTCAAATGGGCTGCGAAGTGGTATATGGAGTGTAATCTTGCTAGATGTAATGCAATTTGGAGTCCTCAGTAGACTTGGACATCAACCATGAACAATAGGATCCTTGGAGGTATTGTGGGACCTTGGTGTACAAGTACAAATATCCTCGAAGATGACAGTGGAGGGTAACTAATGTACTTAAGAGAGGATGTGGGATACCAGCCTTGATTACCTGGGACATTGAAGGCAAGAGCAAAGATATTATACACATTTTATAAAACTTTGGACAAGCCTCAGCTTGAGTTTTGGTCAGCACGCCTGTACCTGTACTTGGTTGGGTTTAGAAGGATGAGGGGAGAACCTCATTGAAACTTACCGAATAGTGAAAAGCTTGGTTAAAGTGGATGTGGAAAGGTTTCCACTCGAAGGACCAGAGGTCATGATCTCAGAATTAAAGGATGCTTCTTCAGGAAGGAGATGAAGAAGAATTAATTTTGTCAGCGGTTGGTGAATCTGTGGAATTATTTGCCACAGAAGGCTGTGGGGGCCTAGCCAATGGATATTTTTTAAGGCAGTGATAGATGGATTCTTGATTAGTATAGGTGCCAGGGGTTATGGGGAGAAGGCTTGAAAATGGGGTTAGGAGGGAGAGACAGATCAGCCATGATTGAATGGTGGAGTAGACTTGATGGACCGAATTGCCTAATTCTGCTCCTATCACTTATGGCTGTAGGAAGGATGTGACATCATTGGAGAGAGCACCAAGGAGATTCACCAGGATGTTTTTTAAACTTGAGTTATTCAATCAGGAGGAGAGACTGGAGAAGCTAAATTGGTGTTCCCAGAAGTGGAGGAAGTTAAGAAGGGACATTATTGAGGTTTATAAAATATTGATAGGGTCGACTGCAACAAACATTTCGCCATATCAGAGTTAATTAAAACGGGAAGATATAGGTTTAGCGTAAGGGGAGAGAGATGTAGAATGGATCTGAGGTGAACTGTATTTACCTGGAGAGTGATAAGTATCTGAATACACTGTCAGTGGTGGTAGCAGAGTCGCATATCATTCCAGAATAATGTAGATGCACACATGGTTGTTTTGCATAGAAATCTATGGCCAAGTGTTGGAGGGTAGGATTAATGAGGATGGGTGTCCACTGATCAGCATGAATGTAATGGGCTGAATGGCCTGCATGCTACACAAGTAGTACTAAGATGTTTCTAATGGCACCATCCCTAGAGAGAAAAATAATTCCTTCATCTGTGTTCATATTCATGCCGTCATGACCCCCAAGTCTGCATATAAGTGGTTATATTTAGTTGGAAGTGTATTGCAATTACATTTCACAACGCTTCGGTAATTTACCATTTCTTCTTCAGAAATGATTAAAAGTGGCAATCATAGATAACAAGCATGATTATTGTGGAGGGTAATTAGCATGTTTCATTTTAATGTAATGATTGTGCTTGTTAACATCAAAATGACACATTTCCAAAACAAAAAAAATTGAAAAGTTATCACGTCTTCCTAGGATGCTCCAGGAAGCGATATTTCCTTTAGCTGACTGCAGTTTTTGGAGGTTTGCTCAAAGTCCATGATGATTGTTAAATCAGTCACTTTAAACCTACCATTAGACTGGAAAGAATGCGGAGAAAATTTACACGGATATTACCAGAACTCGAGGGCCTAAATGATAGGGAGCGGTTGAACAGGCTAAGACTTTATTCTTTGGAGCGTAGGAGGCTAAGGGGATATTTTACAGAGGTGTATAAGATCATGAGAGGAATAGATAGGGTGAATGCACAGAGTCTTTGACCCAGAGTAGGGGAATTTGAAACCAGAGGACATAGGTTTAAGGTGAGAGGAGACAAATTAAATAGCAACCTGAGGAGCAACTTTCTACACAGAGGGTAGTGGTTTTATGGAAGCAGCTGCCTGAGGAGGTAGTTGAGAAGGCTACTCTAACAACATTTAAAAAACATTTGAACGGGTACATGGATTGGAAATGTTTAGAGGGATATGGGCCAAATGCAGGCAGGTGGGACTAACATAGATGGGGGGCATCTTTGCCAGCATGGACAAGTTGTGCCAAAGTGAAAATTCAGTGTGACTACTTGACTACCTCTGGATAAGGTGAATGAATAATCAGTCTTTAGCACAAGATAGGGGAGTCAAAAACCAGAGGGCATAGGTTTAAGGTGGGAGGAGATAAATGAAAAAAGGGAGCCGAGGTTCAAGTTTATCCATACACCGGGAGGTATGTACGTGGAATGAGCTGCCAGAGGAACTGGTAATGGCGGGTACAATTACAGTCTTTAAAAGGCACTTAAACAGCTACATGAATATGTAACAATTGGAGTGATGTAGGCCAAGTATGTGGGGCTAGCATGATTAAGCAATTTGGTCAGCTTGAACGAGTTGGGACGAATGTCCTGTTTCAGTGCTGTGTAGCTCTTTGACTCCAGTAGATAATTTGTACGAGATCATCAGTCTTCAGCTTTATTCCACAGTCATTTTTCTTTTGCAGGCCGTGAAGCAGCAGGATTGTTCATGCTTCGTTATTCCAAATTCATAGAGCAACTGGACCTGGACTCTTTACTAAACCTACTCAAAGCATCTGAAATTGATCTAACAATGTATAATAGCACAAAGGAAATTGTCGAACAATTGAAACAGGAATCGCCCACAAAAGCCCGCAGCTTTATCTGGATGTTGGAGGAGAAAAGAGAGCAATTCCCTTCCCTGCATAATCCTTTGGATGAATATTTTAATGCAATGGGTATGTATTTGATTAATGTGCATGTACTTACAACATTACTAAAGGCATTAATTACATGACCAGTCAAATTCTTAAAGAAATGTATTGAATTTTAAATTAGAAATTCGATAATATTGTGGAAAGAGCAAAGAGGGAAAAGTGGCTTTGAATTAGGGTTTTGTTCACAATAATTACAGATGAAGAAAGAAGTCTCGACTATAAAGAATGAGATTGCAATCCCCCTCGTATCAGCTTGTTACTGAATCGATTCCAAACCTACTTGACCCAGGACCTCATTCAAAATGTTGTCTATAGTCCATAATGCATCCTCATTATTCTTAAATTTACCTTTTCACTAATTTAAACACCTCCTTCATCCTATTTTTGTTACCTGAATTCAAAATAATATTGCAGACTTTTTACTTGCTTTTAATTTATGGCTGTATCTGAAATACAGTCTGAAAAGTCTACATTTATCCATTCTTCTCCCATCTCCCATTCTGCTCCTTGTTACTCCAGTGAATAGCCCTGTAAAACCTCCCTGGAGATCAGAACTCAGCTTTGCGGTCCATGAGTTGATAACCAAAGTACAGTACCCTTTAGACTTCACCTTTATTTTGCATGTTTTCGACTTAGCCAAGTTCATGAACATTTTATGTGCCTTCTCAGTTGTCACTCTGCGTTGATTGGATATGTTGAATAATGAGTCTCAGGAGGTCATGTTGATTGCAATATAAGAGAGGCAGTATCAAATAATCTTTCCCAATCTTATTTCCATTCATCATTGGTGTGTTAAAGTTTGCTGTTTTGTCATTGGGTCGGAAAACTTTTTCATTTGGTGTCCATCTACTCCATGCCAAACATAGCTTTGCTGAACCTTGTACTTCTGCTGTAAGAATTGCCCATTATTTCCTTTTTGTGGTGTCCCTTTAAAAACACAAAAACACCTTATGGTACCTGAAGTATCATAACGGAGTGTTCGGGACCATACATGTAACATGGATGGGAATAAAAATTACTTTGGTCTTACTATTTTTGGAACAGAAAGGAGGAAAGTACCTTGTGAATACCTTTTTGTAGCTATTTTAACTGCGATATATAACAATTCTGTAAATGTGATATTGACATGGCAAATTTAATTTTGTTCCATTGTTGATTCTTATCATATTGCTATTTTTGTTTGATTTTTTTTTGAGAAAATTTATTTATAAAATTGTTCTTTTTTATTTAGATGCTCCTTGTACCGTATTGAAGAAGCAAGAAATTGAAGAATTATCTGCAAGTTTGCCCTATAAACTTTCCATTTGGGATTTTGTAAAATATAAAATCTGAAGTTGAAATATGAAAGTTACCTTTTAGATGACCATTTTGTTACTGCAGTGTCTTGCTCATTATCAAGTATATTGGTCTGTTCCACCTGGCAAGACATGTAAAATTGCTTTCAGATAATTGGTAACTTCAGCTAGTTTTTGGAAAAGATACAGTAACTGGTAACTAAATGGACAGATTTAGGCAACCAAGTAATGAGAGAAATTTTGTTGTCTCTAATGCATTTCGTTGTCTCTGTACTGTACACTGACAATGACAATTAAAATTGAATCTGAATTGAATCTGAATCTGAAGCTTAAGTAAGCAGATATATTTACACTGTAAATACTATATTAATAAATGATCTGAGATTTCCTTTCAGTTGATAAGAAATCTCACATTATTTATTAAAAGTAACTGTGATTATCTTCAAGATATTCCAAAGTACATATAGAGTTCATTGGTTTTTTGTATTCTGGAGAAACCTGGCAGCCAATTTCCAAAATAATTTTCAACCAACAGAAATAGAGTAATGACCAGATCAACCTTTTAGGATGGGTTGAGGGACATTTAATGATCAAGGGATGCAAGATAAGAAATGGACACAGGTATAGGTCATTCAGTCCATTGCACCTATTGTATTTTATCAAAAATTATATGGTGAACAGGGCAGCACTCCTTTTTAAATATTGTAAACTGTATTTAAATAAAAGCCTAGTCTAGGTTTTAAGTCTGAGCCACAAAGGTTTTAAATGCATCTGCATCATTGGCACAGAGTTTTAGAAAAGTGTAAATGTGATGCACAATCAATATGTTCAGTATAGAATTGTCAGTGTAAAATTCTTAAGATGATCTTGGAAGATGACAATCAAATCAGGAAGCAAAGAGTAGGAATTAACGAGTCATTTTCAGAATGACTGGCAGTGACTAGTGGGGTGCCGCAAGGCTCAGTGCTGGGACCCCAGTTATTTGCAATATCTATAATGATTTAGACGAAGGAATTAAGTGTAACATCTCCAAGTTTGAGGATGATACAAAGCTGGGGGGCAGGATGAGCTGCGAGGAGGATGCTATGAGGCTGCAGGGTGACTTGAATAGGTTGGTTGAGTGGGTAGATGCTGTATAATGTGGATAAATATGAGGTGATCCACTTTGGAGGCAAGAATAAGAAGGCAGATTATTATCTCAATGGTGTCAGATTAGGAAAAGGGGAGGTGTAACGAGACGTGGGTGTCCTTGTACATCAGTCACTGAAAGTAAGCATGCAGGTTCAGCAGGCAGTGAAGAAAGCAAATGGCGTGTTGGCCTTCATTGTGAAAGGATTTGAGTATAGGAGCAAGGAGGTCCTACTGCAGTTCTACGGGGCCCTGGTGAGACCACGCCTGGAGTATTGTGTGCCATTTTGGTCTCCTAATTTGAGGAAGGACATTCTTGCTATTGAGAGAATGCAGTGCAGGTTCACCAGGTTAATTCCCGGGGTGGCGGCTCTGACATGATGAAAGAATGGATCGACTGGGCTTATATGCACTGGAATTTAGATGCGAGGGGATCTTATAGAAACATATAAAATTTAGTTTCGTTTTTTTCAGTTTAGAGATACAACAAGGAAACAGGCCCACCAAGTCCACACCGGCCAGCAATCCCGCACATTAACATTATCCTCCACACAATAGTGACATTTAAACATACACAAAGCCAATTAACCTACATACATGTACGTCTTTGAGGTGTGGGTGGAAACCAAAGATCTCAGAGAAAGCCCATGTGGTTACGGGGAGAACGTACTAACTACGTATAGAAAGCACCGACGATTCCGCAGTCAGGATCGAACCCGGGTCTCCGACGCTGCAAGCATTGTAAGGCAGCAACTCTACCGCTGCGCCACCGTGACAGATTCGTAACGGATTGGACAGGCTAGATGCAGGAAAAATGTTCCCGATGTTGGGGAGTCCAGAACCAGTGTAAGAATAATGGGTAAGCCATTTAGCACTGAGATGAGAAAAAAACATTTTCACCCAGAGAGTTGTGAATCTGTGGAATTTTCTGCCACAGAAGACAGTGGAGGCCAATTCACTGGATGTTTTCAAGAGAGTTAGATATAGTTCTTGGGCTAATGGAATCAAGGGATATGGGGATAAAGCAGGGATGGGATACTGATTTTGGATGATCAGCCATGATCATATTGAAGATTCAGATTCAAACTTTATTGTCATTGTGCAGTGTACAAGTACAGTGACAACGAAATGCAGTTGGCATCTCACCCAGAAGTGCGAACACAGAATAATGGAACAGTGAAATATATATTTGTATATACAGTAGCAGTAGTGCACTTTTCGGGGGGTGGGGGAAGATCAGTCAGAGGGGGGAGGAGGGGGGGATCGAATGCTGGCTCGAAGGGCCGAATGGCCTACTCTTGCTCCTATTTTCTATGTTTCTAAATGAAGATACTTTGTGGCATTGCTATGTGTGGAATGGACTGTTGAGTGAACGATAATGAACAAATTATAGTAATTTGGAAACAATATAAGGAAAAATGTAAACCTTGGTAGAATTAACGTAGGACATGAGATTGGACCATTTTGTTCCTGATTTGTATTGTCCTTTGTACTGTATGATGACACTTTAAAATTGCGTGATTGGGCTGTATTACCACTGTTCTTTTACAATTGAGCCAGGAGAGGCTGAACACTCGTTTCTGCAATGCAGTGCAGCTCAGAATTGGTATGACATCACTCCACAATAAGCAGACAAAGCAAATGCAAAACATCTCCAGGTTCTACTTTTAGCTGAGATCGTTAAGAAATTATACAACTGCAGAAATGCAACAAAAATTCCAGTGAACAAATTGTACTTATTTGTAGTTATCGCTGGGTTACATCATGCAAAGACACATTTTCAGTAAGATAGGACACAAAGTTGTATTAATACTTAGGAATAACAAACAAAAACACTCAACATTTGAGGATTTTGGTACATTAAACTATTATTCAAAATATGTTTTACACTTTTTGGACTCCCATTCATTGAAAGATAACACAACATAAGTGCTTTGTGACAATTTTTAATTCCACTGCCCTATACTGCAAATTGTTGAATTATCTGGTTTTCCTGCAGAATTCTGGCCTTAAAAGTAAAATCCGAAACAGAAAAAAAAAGTTAAAAGATTCCAAGGTTAGTACATTTTGATCATTGATCACCATTTAATATTCACTTTGCTCTCCTTTGGTATCCATGTGAGAATGTCGAATATCCTCCTTTTGAAGAATTTTTCCAGCAAATTATTGGGCTATCTCACAATTGTTCACAATTATGGAGTTCAGCACTGTCTTCTGATAGTTCGTTTTGAAGTTGTCAAAACTGGAGTATACAGTGCCATCCATAATGTTTGGGACAAAGACCTGTCATTTATTTATTTGCCTTTGTGCTCCACAATTTGAGATTTGTAATAGAAAAAAAAAATCACATGTGGTTAAAGTGCACATTGTCAGATATTATTAAAGGCAATTTTGATACATTTTGGTTTCACCATGTAGAAATTACAGCTGTGTTTATACATAGTCACCCCCCATTTCAGGGCACCATAATGTTTGGGACACATGGCTTCATAGGCATTTGTAATTGCTCAGGTGTATTTACTTGTCTCCTTAATGCTGGTATAAGAGAGCTCTCAGCACCTAGTCTTTCCTCCAGTCTTTTCCATCACCCTTAGAAACTTTTATTATTGTTTATCCACATGAGGACCAAAGTTGAAGCCATTATGAGACTGAGAAACAAGAATAAAACTTAAGAGACATCAGCCAAACCTTAGGCTTACCAAAATCAACAGTTTGGAACATCATTAAGAAGAAAAAGAGCACTGGTGAGCTTACTAATCTCAAAGGGACTGGCAGGCCAAGGAAGACCTCCACAGCTGATGACTGAAGAATTCTCTCTATTATATAGAAAAATCCCCAAACATCTGCCTGACAGATCTGAAACACCTTTCAGGAGTCAGGTGTGGATTTGTCAATGACCACTGTCTGCAGAAGACTTCATGAACAGAAATACAGAGGCTACAATGCAAGATGCAAACCACTGGTTAGCTGCAAAAATAGGATGGCCAAGTTACAGCTTGCCAAGAAGTACTAAAAGAGAAACCACAGGATAAAGGTCTTGTGGATAGATGAGATGAAGATTAACTTATCTCAGAGTGATGGCAAGAGCAAAGTATGGAGGAGAGAAGGACTGCCCAAGATCTAAAGCATACCACTTCATCTGTGAAACACGTTATAGCCTGGGCATGTATGGCTGATGAAGGTACTGGCTCACTTATCTTCATTGATGATACAACTGCTGATGGTAGTAGCAAAATGAATTCTGAAGTGTATAGACACATCCTATCTGTTTAAACAAACGCCTCAAAACTCATTGGCCGACAGTTCATTCTACAGCAAGACAATGATCCCAAACATACTGCTAAAGCAACAAAGGAGTTTTTCAAAGCTAAAAAATGGTAAATTCTTGTGGCCAAGTCAATCGCCCGATCTGAACCCCATTGAGCATGTCATTTATATGCTGAAGAGAAAACTGAAGGGGACTAGCCCATAAAACAAGCACAAGCTAAAGATGGCTGTAATACAGGCCTGGCAGAACATCACCAGAGATGGCACCCAGCAACTGGTGGTCCATGAATCAGACTTCAAGCCGTCATTGCATGCAAAAGATATGCAACAAAATACTAAACATGACTCTCATTTACATTACATTGCTGCGTTCCAAACATTATGGTGCCATGAAATGGGGGGGGGGGGGGGGGGGGGGGGGGACTATGTATAAACACAGCTGTAAAATCAAAATGTATAATAGTGGCTTTTATTAAAATCTGACAATGTGCACTTTAACCACATTGGATTTTTTCTATTACAAATCTCAAATTGTGGAGCACAATGGCAATTAAATAAATGATGTGTCTTTGTCCCAAACATTATGGAGGGCACTGTACATCTGACTTTCTCAAATTGTGAGGAACTGCGCCTCTTCTAGGAAAATGTAGAAAGCATTTTATCGGGATGCATCACAGCTCGGTTTGGGAACACCTCCATCCAAGACCCCAAGAAATTGCAGCCAATTGTGGACGCAATCCAGACCATCAAACAAACCAACCTTCCTTCTATTGACTCCTTTTATACCTCAAGCTGCCTCTGCAAAGCCAGCAGCATAATCAAGGACGAGTCGCATACTGGCCGCTCCTTCTTGACTATTATGACAGAAGGTTCTGAGGGCCAAAAACCTTGTTCTCATTCTCATTGTCTTACTGAAAAACAAAGTTGTAATGCTGTACTTGCTGAGACTTTTGTATTTGTAATCTTTGACCTTGTATTTTTGTCTTTATGGATGTACTAAACCCTATTTAATTCACAGACTGTGATCCTTCTACCTGGGATGCTTGGAAGTGGGACTCGTGAAGAGGATGATGATGAAGTAAACTCAGATGATAGCAACCTGTAAGTATCTCCAGATCCCCTTTTGATGCATTTAAATGGCACCTTTGGAGAAAAGCATAAGCTGATTTAAAAAGCACATTGGTTGTCCGTAGAAGTTTGGTAAATACTGCTCATGTTGGTTGATTAATGGTTGATTCATGGTGCATAAAATGCTGTCCTCACAACAATGCAAGTTATGGAGTTCTCTCTGTCCCGCCATGGTGAATGGAGACCCACCTATGCTCCAGGGTCAACTACGTGCTCTTGACTGGAGTGCAGTTTGATTCCATTGTTTTCATTGAAGTAAATTTATTTCTATTTCATTAAATTGTACTGAATCTCAGTAGCTGATTTCTGTGTCTTGCTATATTGTATTATGCATTTTGTTTAAGAACAAATTTCTTTGTCTTTTTATTCCCGCGACTCAAGGTTGGTAGAGGGGAAATAATTGAATTCTGTATTTCTAGTGAACTTAATGTGGGATTTCATCAGATTTTATAGAAACTGCTGATAATTAAGCTGTGTGTGAATATTTTGCTTTTCTTGTATCCTAATGACACTGGAACTGTATCTTATTCTTTGCTGGTGATTTTTCCCAATAGGGTGCCAATGAATTCTGCAGATGGTTTTACAGTACCAAGCTATCTTTATCAGCAAATGGAGGAATTTGAAGATATGTACGATGATATTTCAATTGGTAGTCGTTACCAGCAACTTCTCGACAATAGCTCGGACCCAACTTGTGAAAATTTATATGAGTAAGTACTATTTCATTTAACCACACCTAGGTTGGAGGGAGCATTTTTTGAAATGCCAAAGTAGTATTGCATTAAAAGTAAACTAATCTTCCGTTTTAGCTCATTTGAGAGATATCGTTCGAGCTTCGTGAACTGGAGATCTGCTTAGTCTGGGGGAAAGAACAAACATTTACTTTGGAACTGAAGCAGGCCATTCGAACTTTTAATTAAAAAAAAAAGTCTGCTCAGTCTAAAGAAGGGTTCCGACCGGAAACATCTGCTATCCATGTTCTCCAGAGATGCTGGTTGACCCACTGTGTTACCCCAGCATTTTGTCTTTTTTCGTAAACCTACATCGGCATTTCTTTGTATCTCCTCTCCTGAAACATCTCTTATCATTTTTTTCCGTACATGCTGCCCGACCTGCTGAGTTACACCAGCTCTGTTTTTGTTTTTGTAAACCAGAATCTACAATTCCTGGTCTACATTCAAGTTATGTGCTATCAAGGATGATCTAGACCTCAAATTAATTCATTTGCCTTTGATCCACTTCCCTTTTTAATTCCAATTTCTACAAAATGTGTTCACTCGGTCTTAAAGATGAAATCTTGTTGGTTGCCATTTGAGAATGGATAATATGAGATGAAGTACATTTACATTGTATTAATGGGATAGAGAAGACAGAAAATGCTGGAAATCAAAATCAAAAAGTAAAAACTGTAAGTGTGCCTTAAATCAGTTGATAATGAGAGGAAAAATATCTTGATGCACCTTCTTCAGAATAAATGGGACCTTGGAGTTCAGAAATAGGTTCTGATAGAGCACAGCCTGAACCTTAAATAATCTATATTTTACCCATTGTCATTTTGTGCAGATCCAGTATTTTCACTTTATGGCACAATTGCAGTATTAATGCGTGTTAGATCCTAAACCAAATTAATGCATCACGCAATATGTTATAACGTCACTCCACTCTCATTTCTCCTAGTTACTTTGCCCAAATTCTGAATGAACATGGTCCACTGGAAGTTGATGACTCACTATTGGTAGGCGAGTTTGAAAACTTCCCACCAGAGGCTCAGGATGTGGTGCGAATGGCAGGTGGTTTGAAATCATTTCTTATGGGCTCGTTGCGATTTGTGATGAACAAAGGTGTGATTGGACTCGCGAAGCACGCAGTACAATTGGAGAATTTGACTGGAAATGATAAAGCAGCAACCAGAAGCACAAAAATATCACAGACCAACTCAGATGAAATTTCTATTGAAAGCTTGCGACCAGTGGCTCCTCTCAATCCTGCTGCTAAAGAATTCATGCCATTATCTCATGGTCATTCATATATATTGACATCAAATATAAATTCATTATATGAACCACAAAATCAAGAGTATTTACATTATAATAGTGAACTGGGAGGTAATATTTCAACGGATGATGGGTATATGCATAATCCAATGATTTATAACTCAGCCATCACATCAGAACATAATTTGAAGACTAGAGATCCAATGAACGAACATTACTTAAGTGCTTCTGAATGCTCACCAGTTTTCGATCCATCATTCTGTGGCGATCCATCATCCGATACTGTGACTGACACATCACAAGTAATCCCGGTTTTCCCCATACAACAATTAAACCTACCTGTTACTAATTCAAATAATCAGCTTCATTCTCTTAATGGAGGGAGTGATCCTGTAATGAATGAAATAGAAAATATGAAGCTTCCGTCTTGTGGTAAAAATGCAGCAGCCGTAGGCACACTTGAGGTACCTCGTGCCAGTTTTGTGACAGAAAGTTCGAAGGGAGCATCAAACAAGCTGGGCAGTGTAAAATACAATAATAATAATAATAATAAAAAGCATGAAAATAAACAATGCTCATTACTGAGGACCATTGCCGTACAGGTAAGGAGGAATACTGTTCTTTTCAACTGGTTAAAAACATTGCACATGAGACCAGAAATGTGACCCAAAATAATCATTATTGTACATTGTGTTCTGCGGCAGTTTTCATTAAGGGAGAAGTTTAGAGTAAAACATTAGGATCTATACTACAGGTTCAGAAGTAGTAAGAGTGTTTAAAGTTTATTTTAATATTGTATTTAAGAACAATAGATATCTATTCAGGATATACTTGGGGATAGATCTCCAATTGAAAGAGTTGTTTCCAACAGCAAATGATTCAGGGATACTAAGTTAACGTGAATGCTAGAAGGATGATGTGGGGAACCAGATGTTTCTACACAGCAACTATTTGGAATGTAGTATTTGCTTCATGCTAGGTTGGTGAAAATGGTGCCCTTAAAAATAGACTAGAGCAAATTTTTATTTATTGATTTGTTATGTACACGATGAATAAAACTGAATTTAGCAAAGGAGAGATTGAATATGGGAGCATGATGTTATGCGAGTCACTATCTTGATTTTTGGGAAAACAAAACAAAAAAATTTGAAGGTGGGTACGCCAACAGAATACCATTCTATTGAAAAGATTAGGGTTATTCAGGGCTCATCCATCAGTTTTGGACACCCTTCTCAAAAAAAATGTTCAATTCCGCCAATATTGTGGGAGAAGATTGGTTCCAAATACTAATGGTGAAGTAAGTTTTGAAATCTAGGGATTGAATAGAATACCTTGCGAAATAAACTAATAATGAACACAGCTCAGCTTGTCTCATGACGGGGGCTTCTGTGTCTAGTTATTGCCAAAACAACGGGACCAGTCAGGTCATTAAGAGTCAATAGAATAGGAATAGTGATATATTAAATGAGAAAATGTAGTTGCAATGATTCTATGTTTGACTTTTACAATTCTTTAAATTATGGGAGAGTTGGATGGGATAACGGATTCCAGCGTTTTGGAGCCTTGGGAAGGAATTTACCCAGTTATAGCCAAAATTGCTCCAATAAAAAGGGTTTTAAAAAGAGGGTTTTTTCTTCTCTGATTTGGTACCTATTAATGAAAATATTTACGTTTTGATTAATTGCAGGTTGATCGGGAATCTTTATGTAACACCAAAAGCAATACTGATCCTTTTCAACCATTTGAAAATCAACAGGTAAATGAGTAAACACGCACATCAGCATTGTGATTTTCCCTTTCAAAGGACATCTTGTTAGTGGTGAATTCAATTATGATCAAGGTGTAAAATTTGGATCGCTTAAAAACTAATGGAATAGATGTCCAAACAAGACCATCTTTTTGATAAAGGATATGAAAGATAGAAACTGAGAGAAGCCTCATTCTGCAAAGTAGATTTCTTAAGTCCATCTTCATTTAATACTAGATTAAGTGGGACCCGTTGGATCCCATGTTCACACGGGAGGCCTGGTCCCCCAACGCAATATTCCACTTCTCCACCAATTCCAATATTGGTGACCAGTGGGGGGGGGGGGCTTTCGGGCTAGTATGGGTGTGGACCGAAGGGACTGGTTTCCAGAGAGCTAGTATGGACATTGTGGGCTGAATGGATTATTGGGCTGGCAGCTCAGTCACTCGGGCCTGGTGTGGCTGGCAGCTCAGTCACTCGGGCCTGGTGGGCTGGCAGCTCAGTCACTCAGGGCTGGTGGGCTGGCAGATCAGTCATTCAGGGCTGGTGGGCTGGCAGTTCACTCACTCAGGGCTGATGGGCTGGCAGTTCACTCGCGGCTATTCCTTGAAAATCCATTTCAATCAGAGTGCAGGCCACCAAATTCTATGTCCTAGCATTTCAAGCAAAGTGCAGGCCACCAAATTCAATTTCATAGCGTTTCGAGCGGAGTGTAGGCCACCAAATTCAATTTCATAGCATTTCAAGCAGAGAGCAGGCCACCAAATTGCATTGTCATTAAGGGCTATCAAATCATTTATTGCAAGTACATTGCAGACTCACAGTTCAGTTAATTCACAGCTTAGAATCACAGTTGTGGACTCTCCCTCGCGATCTTCCAGAGTGACTGACTCGCATCCAGGCAACCGGGATTTTATAGTCCTCCCACCCTCCCCCATAAGGGGCGTTACCTTCATTGTCGTGATTGACAGGCGAGAGGACCAATCAGCTGATCTCAAGATTTCTTAAACACTCATAACTTTTTTATTTTTCATCGATCGGAAAAAAAATCCTTGTGGCTGCCTCAGTGGAGGAGGACTGTGTAAGATGTGGTAGCGTTCTTTCTAAATTTAATATACAGCGCAGACAGGAAGAGGTCAAGATGAGAATTTTAGTTATATAGATTCCATGCAAAGAATGGCATGTCCAATATTATTGCTTTTAAATCTAATTATTTGTCTTGGTGTCTTATAGGGTGATATTTTGAGGATTGAGAAAGAGCATAATGTTCTCCAGCAACAATTACAAGAAGCAGAAGAAAAATATGATCAGCTTACAAAGCGCAGCAAGAATGAAATTACTACTCTTGAAGAAAGGATGTCTCAATTCACACAAAAAAATGAGGTACCCGTTTTATATTACAGGTCCACCGCTGATTGTCTGGCACTTTTGATTCCAGAGCCTTTCTGGATTATCCTTTTTGCTAGACCCACAGAGGTCACGGCCTCCGAGAGGAGTCTAACTTTACCGGAACGGTCCTCCTAGGCCACTGAAGAGCCGAGATGCCGGCCCGTAAGGTCAGCCTCGGAGGTCGGCTATGGGAACCGATCTGCTGGCTTCAGCTGGCCCATAATTCCAGAACACAGGCAGCAAGTTCAACTCGCTGATTTGCTGCAGAAATCGGTATGGGAACGCATCTGCCAGCCACGGGAAAATTCAACCCTCCGATCGGCGCGGAAGTCCCAATGAGGTTGAGATTGGCTGCCACATTTCCGGGGGGGGGGAATATAGCTGGGGGGATTTCAAGTGCGCTCTTGTGACTTTGCCCTGATTAAAGGAGGCAATGAACCTTCAGTTGCTGTAAAATCGGTGGTGGACCTGCAGAAAGTACTCAATTAAATTTTCCTTGGTAATTATACCAAGTTCTTTACCCAGTTCCAATGCAAGGAGTAAAGTGGTGCATCAACTTTACTAGGGCTCGCTATATATTAAGGAAGCTTTCTTGGATAAATTTAACAAACCTCACCCTGTCCAAGCCCTGTGAGTGATCCAGTCAATGTTGGAAAAGTTAAAATCTCTCACGAATACCTCAGTTTTGTGTTCTATCCAAATTTACTTATCTTGCATAATTCCTAATGCTTATTAATCTATGTAAGCATAAAGTCAATACAAAGGGCAGGATGTAGCACTTTAAAAATATCTCTCGTCTTCAAACATTTCAAGCATGTGGTGAGCACTTGACAGCACTGGGCCTTGACTCACTAGAATTTAGAAGGTTGAGTGGGGGGTCCTCATTGACACTTACAGAATAATGAAAGGCATAGATAGGGTGGATATGGAAATAATGTTTCCATTGGTGGGAGAGTCTAAGACCAGAGGTCGCAGCCTTTGAATTAAAGGACCTTCTTTTAGAAAGGAGGTGAGGAGGAACTTCTACAAACAGAGGATAGTTAATATGTGGAACCCTTTGCCACAGAGGGCTGTGGAGGCCAAGTCAGTGGCAGAGATAGACAAATTCTTGATTAGAACGGGTGTCACGAATTATGGAGAGAAAATGGGAAAATGGGCTTCGGAGGCAGAGATCAGCCATGATTGAATGGTGGAGTAGACTCGATGGGCCGAATAGCCTCATTCTACTCCTAACGTGAACATTTAATAACATTGTTGTCAATTCCCTTGGCAACAAAACAAAATCATTGCATTTGTGGACAGGAATAGGTGATGCACCAATTACTAGCCTGGTGTGAATCATGTACTGGGACACCAGATTCCTCTGTACATCAGAACTCTCATCTCTCACCATTTAGCTAATATGCATTTTTCTTATTTTTCCTACCAAAATCATACCCCTTACACACACTATTGGTTGACTACAGTTCCGATCCATTTGGAAATGTTTTAGATGTTAGATGCAGTGTTATAGTGATAACTATTCAAAAATACCTTGGATCAATAACTCGGACTCGCGTCTGCCCAGAGATTGGGTCTATTGTTGGACCTGGTGCTTGGATTTAAAAGTTAGAGGGGAAATATTTAAAAGGAACTTGAGGGGCACCTTTTCACATGGAGGTTGGTGCGTATTTGGAACGAGCTACCCAGAGGAAGTGGTTGAGGCCAGAACAATATCAACATTTAAAATACACATGAGCAGGTGCATAGATAGGAAATATTTAGAGGAATATATGGGTTAATGGGATTTGCTCTGATGGACATCTTGGTAAGCATGGATGAGTTTGGCCCAAAAACTAGTTCCCAACCTCAATGACTCTGAGCTCTCCAGGCAGGCCTCTTGTTTAATTGTCCCATTTCCACCTTATCTATGCCTTGCCTAATATTTGCTTATTTTATCATTTGGCTTCCATCCTTTGAAGACCTTTCTTTCGATTATCTCAGCCCTCATTTCGTTCTCGTCATCTACAAATTTGGAATGCTTCCCAGGTTTAATGAAAGAGCAACAGCCTTATTAATACTGTCCAACATGTTGAGTATTTCCAGCATTTGATTTTCTGTCAATTTTTGTACGATTTTATTGCTTGAATTTAAAAATCTTTCTATGCATGCAGTAGCATAAAGTTGGCCATGTAAATGCTGTTAGGCTTCTTACATATATAAAAAGTAAACTGCTCCTGCATCAATCATGTTGCTAATCAGTATCAACAAAGCACTTAATGATCACAGCACGTTGGACGTTTTCTAAATTGTAAATTCTCTCTGTGCAGCTTCTAAAATCTGAGCTCAACTCAGTTCGTCACGTCTTGCAAAGTGAAATTAAGAAGAGTCTACATGAAAAGCGAGAAAATAATGAAACCTTAAAAAAACTCAAACTCAAAGTTAGATCTCTTGCTGAGCTGAATCAAATGTAAGTAAAATTAGGATCATGATATACGTGGGTAGAATTACCTCTACTGAACAAGCATTATAAAATCATCTTCTTGCGTATGGTGTGCACAGCCTAAAGTTGTAGGACAGCTTGTTCTATTTGATTGTGCACACCAGGTTGATTGCATTCATCGAAACAGGGCGGACCACATGAAGGTTGCAATCTCCAAATCGTCAAATCATCTGATTTATCTGTATGGAGGTTAGCCCAGATCAGCTAACCAATGGACCAGTGTTTGCCAGACATAAAGTGCTCGATTAACTCAGCTGGTCAGGCAACATCTCTGTAAATAAAGGATAGGTACCCTTCCTCAGACTGAAAGTAAGGGGGGGACTGGGGAGACCAGGACAAATTAGGGCTGGCACACAGATGACCTAAGCACCTCGGCTTCCCTGGTAGGCAAATTGTTGGCTAGGTAAGGTGTGATCTCAAGAGGGGTACATTGTTGCAAACTGTGGACCTGGTTAAACGACGAGGATGGAGAAAGGGGTGAGGGGAGTGTTACTCTTAGCTTACAACCCAGCGGTCTGAAGAAGGGTTTCGGCCCGAAACGTTGCCTATTTCCTTCGCTCCATAGATGCTGCTGCACCCGCTGAGTTCCTCCAGCATTTTTGTCTACCAGCGGTATGAATGTTGAATTTTCTCATTTTAAGTAACTTCCTCATTTCCCCACTTGCTCCACCCTAATCAGTTAACCAGTTCCACAGTTCACCAAATTGTATCCCTCTTGAGACCACACTATCAGTAGTCAACAATTTGTCTACCAGGGCACCACCCTGCCAGAGGTCCCAAGAGTGCTGGCACTGATTGGTCCTGGTCTTCCTTTAGCAAGTCCTGCTAAGCTTCAGAATGGAAACCTTTTAATTATTGCCCCCTTGCCACTGTGAAGTGATGGACAATCAATGAAGTAGAGATTGCGGCATATTGTAGTGATATACATAATGTAGAAATGCAGCAAATGGTGGGAGAACAACCCGTAGAAAGATTTCAAATTGCTGCAATATTGAAAACCTGAAGATGGCAAAAAGTGCAAAAACTCTGTGTCGGAAAGGAAACTTTTGAATTATTGCCTCCCGATTTACGAGATTATTCATGAAGGTTGTACATTGTATGAAAAGTCCAAATTATGTTGAAGGGAAGTGTGGTAGGAACAGTGGTGGTGTGCTTATGTGTGCAACTGGTGCTGAAGAAACATCACACGTGCTGAGGTGAATTACGCATGAAAATACCCAGATCAATTTCCCGATAAGCATGATATCTGAAAATGACCACCAGCCAGATCTAACCTACGTTACCTTGCATGTATGTACAATTTATGCAAGAGAAATGGGTGCCACTGGATCAAATTTCTAAGGTATACTGACATTTCTATTTAAGGTACACTCAAAATATACAGGAGAAAGAACAGCTTTATAAAGATTGCACCAAAGAATTTGAGGAAATAAGGTAAATTTTTTTGGACAACATATTGCTTAATGTGATTTTATTATGCAGCTTTTTTAAAGAAATAAATTCATAGAAAATTATGATACATTTTATTATGCCTAAAAAATGATTTTTGCTGAATTCTTAGTGACCAGTCATCAAGAGAAAATAAAAAGGTA